>NC_139224.1:73295081-74495081 GCF_055691185.1 Crinia signifera
CATTTGAAATTTTATTTTCTGCATATTTATTTTGTGCATTAATCTTTTACTTGGTCCACTGTTGAAGGTGTTATAAGCTTGCTGAACAGTTTATTATGTTTTATAACTGTTCAGTGGGTTTATAACTTAGTATCCTAATTCTGCCTTCTCATATTCTCTGTTTAGTGAGTTCTGTTTTGTCACTTTATATATCTGTGTATTACAACGAGGGTCCCCTGCCTGGACCGGCAATTTCGAGCCCCGCTATAATCTCCTGTTTGAGGAGTTTTGTAATAACAGTTTTATTACCAATTGTTCATTTTTGGTTTTACATATAGCAGTATATAGGGCTTGGTATTCTGCCCGTTTCCCAAGGTTTATAAGTGATTCTCCCACCTCTTTTTTTGACCATTATGTGCTTTGTGTGGCCTATTTTTTAAAAACTGCCACCCTGTCTGCCACTGCAGTGCCACTCCTAGATGAGCCACGTGTTTGTGCCACACACTTGTGTGGCTTAGCATAGTTAGCCAGCTTCCTCAGGGCATTCATCGGCTTGTCTTTTCTACCCAGGTAAGAAACACTTGGCCATTGACAATGTATTCGTGTATTGCTTCCTCTCACCTAACTTGCTGGAAAACACAAAGTTGCTGAATTTCTTTTGGAAGCTTGGAGCAGATCTCAGTGCTGCCCAAATCATCCGCTGCTCCTTTGCTATATGTAGTTAAATACCCATCACCCAATGATGTAGAATCCGCTAACTTTGCATCCAACATTGCTAGCCGCAGAGCCAAGAGGTGTAAGACTTCCAGAGCCAATTCTTTCAGCAAATGTGTAGACATTGGATGATCAAGCCATATCAATGGGGTTATCGTTTATTAAACTTTGCTTGTAAGTCAGCTTGTAAGTCTTGCCTAACTTGCTGGAAAACACAAAGTGGCTGAATTTATTTTGGAAGCTTGGAGCAGATCTCAGTGGGGCCCAAATCATCTGCTGCTCCATGGCTATACGTATTTAAATACCCATCACCCAATGATGTAAAATCAGCTAACATGGCATCCAACATTGCTAGGTGCAGAGCCAAGCGGTGTGAGACTTCCAGAGCCTATTCTTTCAGCAAATGTGTCGACATTGGACGATCAAGCCTTATAGTGGGGTTATAGTTTATTAAACTTTGCCTGTAAGTCAGCTTGTAAGTCTCCCCTAACTTGCTGGAAAACACAAAGTGGCTGAATTTCTTTTGGACCACGGAGCAGATCTCAGTGCGGCCAAAATCATCTGCTGCTCCTTGGCTATACGTATTTAAATACCCATCACCCAATAATGTAAAATCAGCTAACATGTGCATGTCCTATTTCCGCAACATAAGGGTGGTTGGTAGGGCCCAAGGACAATTCCATCTTGCATCACCATTCATTAATCCCACTGCTGAGAGTCATTGATATGTAAGATAAGTGGACTAGTCTTTAATTGCATACAACTGTTCGGGCTCCACTTCTTGCTTCAGCAATGTATTGCGAGATGAGTGGTAATAATCACGGAGCTGAGCATCCAGTTTATCATATGCATCGCTTTTCGTTATTATTATTATATGATGAGCTATTTTGATCATTGCTTCTTTTATTGTGGGTCGGCCCAGGGACAATTCCATCTTGCATCTGTTTTTTTTGCCATTATATATGCTTTTTGGAGCCTGGTTTTTAAACAGCCATCCTGTCTGCTGCTGCAGTGCCACTCCTAGATAAGCCATGTGTTTGTGCAACCCACTTGTGTGGCTTAGCATAGTTATCCAGCTACCTCGGTGCAAACTTTTGCCCTAAAAACAATATTGTGAGGTGTTCAGAATAGACTGGAAATGAGTGGAAATTAATAATATTGAGGTCAATAATAGCGTAGGAGCAAAAAAAAAAAAAAAAAATTCTGCAATTTTAGCAGTTTTTATGCTTTAAAAAAAAAAACAGAACACAAAACACAAAACTTGGTGGTGTTTTAGAACAGATCCAGATCCAAAACACTGCCCAGGATACAGACCCAAAACCCATTTCACAAAACACGAAAAGTGCCCGGTGCACATCCCTAGTTTTCACGTGTTTAACGCAATATTTACGTGTTTTATTTTTCATTTGTTTGCCTTGTATTATGTGCAGGTTACAGTAAGTCCAATTTTTTATTAATTTAAATTGGGTGTTGGTAGATTATTTGACTATTTTTTTCTCCTGGCCCTGACAAAGTTTTTTTTTTCTTTCTATGTCCTGTTTTGTCCCAGGCCTCCAGACGGATGCTGGATGAGGAACTGACCATCAGTCTTTCACTTCCCAGTGACTCCAATACATGCAATCCAAATCGAAGGCATGAATCTGTGTCAGCAAGTGAACATGAATCCAACTCCACTTATGACAGGATATTTCCACTTGGTCCAGATTATCAGGAGCTCACAGCACAAGCGGTGGTAGAAGAAGAGGCTGGTAAGAAAATACACTGTTGCCTAATAAAATAAAATAAAAAACGTAACGATTAGAATTTGTTGCTTAATGACAAATATTAGTTTAAAGGTAACAACTGCAATCACATGATTTTTTTTTAATTTTTAATCAGTTTTTTCCCCTTGTCTTTTCCTTTAAGCTTATACAGGTTGAACACCGATTTTCTGGCACCTGATGGTCTGGCACCTCTTTTAATCTGGACACATCATGTGACGGGGGAAGTTAGGATTCGGGTGGATGATATGGTGGCCATACACTACTGCAATGTATTGCAGCAGTGTATGGCCATCCGAACCCCCTTGAGCCGTCTACCTTGGATGTATTGCATGCGATCCTGTTCTCCCCCTCCGGAAGGTCCGACCTTCAACTCACGTCTGATGTGTCAAACACATCCGATTTGGTCCGATTTCTCCTCCCAATCTGTAGGGTGAAATAGTCCAATATCAGACTAATTTATGGGGCCTTTAAATTTAGCTGTGGGATGGCTTAGAAGGGCAGTGGAAGGGTTTAGAGGGGCACCAGGAGCATATCGGATGGCGGGAAGGTGGAACTCGCATTGCAGGGGCTCATACTACAGGGGCTGAGAGGCCCTGCTAGTGGGAAAAATCAAGCTGTGGGGTGCTACTGTGGGTGTAGATGATATCAGCGATAAGGTTTCAGACGGGTAATCCAGCACGGTGCTGGAACCGATGGTACCAGATTATCGGTGGTCTACTTGTATTAATAGCATATTAATGCTCCTTGCATTGCAGTATGGTATTCACTTCACATGCAGATAGAACAGAGAAGTGTAGGAAAAGTGCAGGGTATTTGAAGAAATGCGACTTGCCAGATTATTGATCAGGGCATGACAGTCACTTAAAGTACACAGGCCAACAGCGGAGTCATTATCTTGCCATAGATGATTCCCCCTGCTTCTAAGTCGATGTTCTTATATAATTCAAGAGCCCGGTACTCCAAAGACACTTACAGTAACCAGGGTGCACATTTAATGCATAGGTAGAGATAGGTATATTGGAACTCCCATGGACTTCACAGCAAGAGAAACATGATACACAGGGCTTGATTCCAATTGAGGTTTTGGTATTTTACTACCTTTTTAAAGACAAAAGTGTGCATAAAGAATGGTAACAATATCGCTTCCCTAAATAAGGTGACAAGAAGAGGTCCACCCTCCTCGTGAGGCATTAGGCTGGCCCAGTTCCTCTGTCCATGGCTGGGCACTTCTGGAATTTCAGGTCCATCTGATGGCATCATATCCACCTCTCTGATGCCTAAACTGCTAAGGGCGGAAGTCGGGCATCCCAGCCAGTGTCTCTATTTCTAGGGGGGCCAAGGAAACATATTTACAAAATTGCAGTGAAAAATAGTTACACGGAAGTGATCATGTCTGTACATGTCTGTATGAAGTGCCAAAAATATGTGACATATTAAAAAGGTGGGACATATGTACTGTATGGACTAGGAAATACAAAACTTTTTTACAAATATATTAATACAGGCTAGCTAGCAGAAAACAACAATTAATGGGGTGTCAGATTCAGGGGAATAGATGGTACAATAGCAAACTTAAAGTAAAATATATTGGGACTTAAAAAAACATACTCTAGGGTGAGGTCCCCATTGACTGATGTTATCAAGAGTGAATATCTACTTGGCTCCAAGCTGAAGGAGTCTTTTATCTCGATTTCCACCACGAATGTCCTTGGAAACATGATCGATGATCAAATGATGACATGATGCAAGGTTATGTTTTACTAAGTCAAAATGCTTTGACACGTGTTGATCAATGTTTTTCTCATTTATTCATGCAACAAAATGGTGGGATTTATATTGGCGCTATGATGTATATACATAAAAAGAAAACAGGACTCCCCTGATGTGACCAATGGGAATGGTATCCACCGATGGGAGATCCACCTTCATTCAGATATTCCATGATATATTATGTTTATAACATGAGGAAAAGTTCTAGCCTCTCAAGGGGGATGATTTCTAAATGATGGGTCAAAGCATACCCAACTCACTTTATTACATATGGTGTAAATCATATAAAGGTATCTTTTACTCAGGGATTCGTACCATCACTCACAATATTTAGGAAGTATGAAAACCCATAAACATATATTTTCCAAAAATTTCAGACCCAAAATGATGCGTACCAAGGACTCACTCAGTTATTATGTGGTCGACTCTCATAAAGGTATCTTTCAGACGGACGAGTCGATTTTTCTTAAAAACAGACTTCATTGGAGAACACCTCCAAACATATAAAAGGAAATAAAAATAGGACAGGTTACCCCATAGGTTTGTATAGGTTGGACATGGAAAACACCACAACAAGATGGAAAGTAACAATCTGAAGAGAAGAGTGCCGGCTTCTCCAAAGTCTCCAGGTGTATGGTGATATTCTCAAGTGGTTCTCAATGGTGTAATGTCCAGAAATGGGTGACTTCCTTTGCTTGTACCGGTGCATTTCAAACCTAAAAGGTTATTTTTCAAGGTGTACAGAGGTTTGCACATGCTGGCATATTTATACCTAACACACTGATAGGAACAGGAAGTCCAACCCAATTCCTGTTCCTTTACAACAATAGCATTTCATATTTAATTCAAAGCACAGAGACATCATACTCTGGGTGGAGGCATTGTACATAGAATCCTTCGAAGTGTATTATATATGTGCATTTTGTTTGAAAACAAATATATTTTCCTTTCAGTGCCCTTATCAAAGATGGTGCCCGGCCCCCAGGCAGTTGCACACGAGAGTGGTTCATTCCTAGCCTGTCTTTTCACTTTTTCTTATTTATGTCTTTATGTATGACTAAACAATGGAGCACCATGCCCTCTTTAAAGTGTCTTATAGTTTTTCCCACATATCATAGCCCGCATGGGCATTTGATCAGGTAAATCATGTGATTGCTATTGCAGTTCAGGGGATATATGTATTTATATCCAGAATGAGGATGAGAAAAATATTTGCCAGGTAATGCAGCCAAGGCATTTATAAAATATAAAAGTTATTGAGCTCTTCGTGATGTCAGTTCTCATAATCATACCCTTGATATTTGGCCCCTGTGTATAACATTGCATGATGCGTGAATGTTTCAAATTCTTGACATCCTTGTCATTTTGGATGGCCAGAGCTCCCAGACCATCAGCACAGTTGACTTTACATACCCAATGTAATCTGTCAAGTGGAACATCTGGCTTCTTCTAATTTTTAGAAAGCATTTCCATCTGGGGGATCTTTGACACTTTGGCTTGCTGAAGAACTGACTTGGAGTATCTTCTTTCTTCAAATTTGTTACACATTAAGTTTAGGGATCTTTCTAGATGGTCATGAGCACTTGTGATCCTTTTGACTGGTAAAAGCTGAGAAAAAGGAAGTCTCCATTTCAAGGTGGGGGATGGTGGCATTGTGCTGCCAGTAAGGTATTATAGTAGGTAGGTTTTCTGTAGATGTTGGTCATAATGAAACCATCATGGATAGCAATTTCCACGTCTAAAAAGTTGACTGAATGCGGACCATATTAAATGTCAATTTTATGGGACAGTCTAGGTAGTTGTTAGCATATGATCTTTAAATTTGTCCTCAGAAACTTTCCATAGGAGAAGGATATCATTGATGTACAGTATTGACAGTATAATTATATATCCACTTTTATATCAGAATTTGTAGAAGATTTGGAATCATGAACAATATAGGAGTACACATACGAGGGTGTGACGGGCTAACCCATCGCACACCCCATACGTTGTTTAAAAAAAATTCACAGTTAAAAAGGAAAAAGTTCCTAGTTAACTTGAGTTGTAATTGTAGCATAAAGTCACATGAGGGACCTGATAATCTTCACAGTTTGCAAAAAGAGTCCGCATTGCTTGCATACCCTGTTCATAGGGTATAATTGTGTACTGTGGGTTTAAATTTGAGGAGACCCAGATTGGTGGATCCCTAGAAAAGTACTTCAACAAATTACTCTAAAATGAAAATATGAATTTATAAAAAAGTATACTTATCAGCGATTGTTATCAGCAGAATTTCCAATACAGCATACGCATCAGCACAATTAGGAGCCCAGCCCTCTGTGCAAGAGGCTGAGTTATTTGTAATTCTTCCTAGCTCTTCTGCAGTCAGTTTTGCATCCAAGAATGAGGCTCAGTGGCGTAAGTTCATCCATATAGCCCGGAGGCAAGATATAAGCTGGTGCCCCCCCCCCCCCCCCCCATATAGAGAGGGAGAGCAATGGAGAGAGAGGAGGAGAATGCTAGATAGGGAATCATGGAGAAAGATTGAAACAAGTGTCATAGTGAGAGAGAGAATGTCAGGGAAAGTGAGGAAATGAAAGGGTAAAGCGAGAGACTGTCAGGGCTAGAAAGAGAGTGGGTCAGAGGAGAGGGTGCCTGAGTTTGAGAGGGAAAGAGAAGAGGGTGGTGAGATACAGCATCATGGATAGAGAGATTGGTGGGTGAGAGCATGGGAGGAGAGAAATGGTTAAATAAAGAGGGGTGACAGAGGGTGATATATATAGAGAGGGGGTGAAGCAAAGAATGAAGGGGGTCAGGCAGAGAGAGGGAGTTGAGAGAGGGGTGTCAGGCAGAGAGGGTTCAGGCAGAGACAGAGGGGTGTAAGGTAGAGAGAGGGGAGTCAGGCAGAGACAGAGAGAGAAAGAGAGGGGGTTAAGGTAGAGAGAGAGGGATGAGGGGTCAGGCATATAGAGAGGGTGGTGAGCCAGAGAACAAGGGGGGTGAGAGAGGGGTCAGTTAGGTAACATGCATGTAATGTATAGCTCCCCGCCACCAGCAGCCCCCTGACCTTAGCGACACCGCTAGAGCCGCAGTGCCGGAATTTGCATGACCTCCGAAGCCTCTGCTGACTTCAAGGCCTCATGGCCTGCACGCCGTCCCATCATGGAGCCAGGCTGCAGTCCGCTTAGGCGGTGATAGACTGCCGGCGCTGCAGATCGTACGGCCTTCAGGGGCTGAACACCCACAGACGCTGGGCTGCTTCTGGGCACCCTCTCCCTGCAGCCGCGTTCCCCTGCTCCCGCTGCCGCCACGCACTGAAGTCGGAGACGCGGGGCAGTGTTACCTGCCTGAGCTAGCCCCGGCGCTAGAATAAGAACTGCAGGGGGCGGCTACAGCGGCGGGGAGTGTGTGACAGCCGAGCGAGTGCCGATACCTGCTGAGGGGAGAGGGATGGACGGATGGTTAGTAGCGCTGCCGGGGATGGGGACCGGAGAAGTGCATAATGAATGAGCGGGTCCTCCGCAGCGCTACTAACCGGGTATGGGTAAAATCCGGGTCCCCTACTAACCATCCGTCCATCCCTCTCCCCTCAGCAGGTATAGGCACTCGGCTGTCACACACTCCCCGCCGCTGTAGCCCCCCCCCCTGAAATTCTTATTCTAGCGCCGGGGATAGCTCAGTGAACACTGCCTGACTGCCGCGTCTCCGACTTCATCATGGCTATTGAGTGGGGCACTTCTCCTCACAGGGGCTGTGGAATCTCTGGCCGGACTCCCAGGAGGCAATGGAGCCAGTGCCCCCTTAAGGCTGGCGCCCGGCGGCAGATGACTCCATTGACTCCGGGAGTTCCGCCACTGATGAGGCTACTTTACAATGACAGAGTCCCGGCCATATAGTCCAAAGAACAAGCTGTTTCATAGGTGCAGACTGCTGCATTATATATAAATGCACCTCAACTATGAATGTAAGTTCCTAGGATTAAGAAAAGGTTGAAAAAACACTTGCAGTTACCAGACAGTGACCTTTGTCTATTGGTAAATACATATGTTAGTAACTAAAACAGCATAAGGAAATATATATATATATTTGACCTACTACAGGGTCCGTGTCTGCTACTTTTGCTGATTTGTGTGCCGCCTCTACGCTGTGGCTATATATATATATATATATATATATATATTATATATATATATATATATATATATATATATAGAGGAAAAAAACAGAAAGCGCACAGGTGAGCTAGTATGAAAGTACAAATTTTACTATAATAACAGGCTCACATACATGTAGGTTAGAGAATGCAGGTATGCAGCAGTATAAAAACCAGCACGGCAGAAGTCCACAATCAATGAACGGCACAGCGGCTTGGCATCAGCGGCTGGAAGCGGTGGACCCCGAGACGTCACAGCGTGAATGGCTTGTCATCAACGTCTACGTCAACCCAGGAATGCTCCAACGCGTTTCGTCAGCTTGTGACTTCGTCAGGAGGCCTTGACAAACACCAAGGGAAAATAATGTGTTTTAACATTAAACTATGGCCCTTATTCAGATCTGACCGCAGTACAAATTTGTTCGGAAAATGAGCAAAACCATGTGCACTGCAGGTGGGGCAGATGTAATTTAAGAGATTTATATTTGGGAGGGGTGTGTTGAAACTGAAATCTTAATTGCAGTGTAAAAATAATGCAGCCAGTATTTACCCTGCACAGAAACTCACACAAATCTAACTCTCTATATAGTTGTTACAGCTGCCCCACCTGCAGTGCACATGGTTTTGCCCATTTTAAAAACAAATTTGTACTGCGATCAGATCTGAATAAGAGCCTATGTGTAGTGCAAATATAAGCTAACTGACTATAGTTTATTAATTTGTGGATGTGGGTATAAACTATGTGTATCATTATGACTGCAATTAACAATCACATATTTTCCTGCTCTCCTCAGTAAACCCTTTACGTAAATATGCGAAGGCAAATGGCGGCCATAATAATGTTGTGAAGATGCGATCCGACTTCAACAATATATATATTCCCTTTTTTTCCTACCACCATTTATATTCATACTACGTGATTCATTGCGCCCTACGGGCGCTCTTCACACCGTCATAAGGGGCTGCGACCCCTTAATTTGTGAACTTTTGTATTGTTTGAAATATGGTTAGAATTGTATGAAAGATGCCCTGTATTGCAACTTGATTTATAGGTGAAATGTGTTAAATAGAGAGCATATGATTTGAAAGGGGGTGTGTATTGTTTTGTTTAATTAAAAAGCGGTTACAGAGTAAGATGTACATTGATAGTGTGGATGGTACAGTGACATTTGTGGGTGTGTGTGTGTGGGGGGGGGGTGCGTGTTGTTTAGGTGATTGTGTGTGCAATAGTATAGTAGGGTGTTTTTGAGTCAGCATCTCCCCACTGGCGGAGGTCACGACACAGGAAAACAGGAGGCTGGGTAGTGATAGGGGTGTGTGGGCATAAGGGGGACTAAAGAGGAGGGTGGGGGACACTGTGCAGCTTCTGCCAGTGGGTGAGGGTCCAGCGTGGCAGTACAGGACGGTGGCCCTGAGTCAGTGTCTCCTCCTACTGGGTGGGAGTTAGGGTGCATGAGAGCAGAAGGCTGGGCTATAAGGCATGATAGGGGTATGTGGGCAACACAGTGTTAGCGACTCCCCAGTGGTGGAAGTTACGGTTCAGGAGAGCAGGAAGCTGGGTAGTGATAGGGGTGTGTGGGCATACAGGGGACTAAAGAGGAGGGTGGGGGACACTGTGCAGCTTCTGCCAGTGGGTGAGGGTGCAGCGTGGCAGCACAGGAGTACAGGACGGTGCCCCTGAGTCAGTGTCTCCTCCTACTGGGTGGGAGTTAGGGTGCATGAGAGCAGGAGGCTGGGAGATAAAGCATGATAAGGGAATGAGGGCAACACAGGGTGAGTGGGTCCCCACTGGCAGAAGTTACGGGGCAGGAGAACAGGAGGCAGGGCAGTGATAAAGGTGTGTGGGCATGAGGGGTAGTAAAGGTTTGGTACTTATGTAGTATCTGGGCGCCCGATTTAGAAATTGGGTCGGATCGGGCACATCGCATCGCATGCGACCAAATCGGATGCGATGCAATGCGATTTTTCCATAGGATTCAATGTTAAAATGGTCTGAGTCCATTTTAACATAGAATTCAATGGGAAAAAGGGGTCCTGTTCTTTGCCCCACTATCCAAGTGGGCATGGAGTTGGATATAAACCTGTGGCGAGCGTAGCGAGCCACCGAGCCCGAAGCGTGGCGCGCGTAGCGCGCCCCGCGAGGGGACACAGAATACCATCCCCTCGCGGGGCTCGCTTCGCTCACCACGCTTCGGGCTTATATCCAACTCCATGCCCACTTGGATAGTAGGGGTATGAAAAGGACCCCTTTTTCCCATTGAATTCCATGTTAAAATGGACTCAGTCCATTTTAACATTGAATCCTATGGAAAAATCGGGTCATCGCATCGCATGCGATATGGTCGCATCGCATCGCATCTGATTGTATGCCTTAACTTAAGGCATACAATCAAAAAATCGGGCGCCCAGATACTACATAAGTACCAAAGGTTTTTGCCTGTTGCAGAGTAGGGATGGGCATTGGTGCAGACGCCATCGATGTTTGGCATTGATGGCGATTTTCCACCTTGCTATCGATAGTAGTAAAATATTACTTGGATAACCATCGATTGTTGTAGCTATTGATGGTCATAATTATATCTGACTGAATAGGCCGTGGGACAATCAGAACTCTGTGGTAGGACTGTCGTGTGTGGGGGGGGGGGGGGGGGGCGGAGCTATGCTCCGTGTCCCAGCTTCATAAAAAAAATTAAACTTGATTGGTTCTCCTTTGCCATCGATGTAGGGAAACCATCTGGTCTTCCCACATCAATGGCAAAAGTATTTAACATCGGCCATAAACCATCGATGATTTGAAATCATTGATAGTCGATGGGCATCCCTAGAACTGGAGGAGGGTGGGGGACAGTATGCAGCTCCTGGCAGTGGGTGAGTGTCTCCTCCCATTGGGAGGGAGTAAGGGGGTGCATGAGAGCAGGAGGCTGTATAATAGTGGTATGTGGGCAAGACATTGATAAAAGTTGTGACGCTGGTGCAGAGGACCGTGGGGACACTTCTGGCAGTGGGGGAACGTGCAGCGCGGCAGCCAGGGCCGGATTTCCCACCTAGGGGTGGCACCTGCTTGTGGCGGTAGAGGATCCCCCATTCTCACGGGGGTATGTGAAATGCAGGAGCGGGGTCGCGAGGGTCCGCTGGGGGGTGGAGTTGCCGGAGGGGGTCAGGGGGGTCTGCCAATTGCGCGGGGACGGGGGGTGCGAGGGTCCTCGAATTGCGGGGGGGGGGCATGAATCGTGGGAAGGGGGGTTCCCCAAATTGCGGGAGGGGGGTTGTGGGGGTCAGTGAACTGCGGGAGGGGGGGTTGCGGGGGTCTGTGAATCAAGAAAGGGGGGGGCGCAGGGGGGGCTAGAATCGCGGGAGGGGGGGCGCAGGGGTCTGGAAATCGTGGGAGGGGGCAGGGGTCCACAAATCGCTGGGGGGGTGGCATGAAGCGCGGGAGGGGGGGTTGCAAATCGCGGGAGGGTGGGCCACGAATCGCGGGAGGGGGGCGCAGGGGGTTCCGTGAATTGTGGGAGGGGGGGTCCGTGAATTGCAGGGGGGGCCCGAGGGGGGGTACTGTGAATCGCAGGAGGGAGGGGCCCGTGAATCACGGGAGGGGGGTCCACGAAGAGCAGGAGGGGGGGTCCGCAAATTGCGGGAGGGGGTCACGGGGAGCTGTGAATAATGGGGTGTCGTGGGGGGTGCCGCGAATCGTGGGAGGGGGGGGGTCGCAGGAGGGGGTCACGGGGGGTATGTGGCGCGGGGGCACGCGATTCGTGGGAGGTGGGGCTGCAAACCGTGGTAGGGGCACCGCGAATCGCGGGAGGGGGTGCCGCGAATCGCGGGAGTGGGACGCGGGGGCCCCGTGAATCGGGGAGGGGGGGGTTTGTGGGGGTCTGGCAGAGGGGAGGGTGTGTGGGCAAACCTGTCACTCACCTGGTGGCTGTGGAGTAGCAGTGTCTTTGCCTGGCAGCATGGGGAGGCAGAGGGTGTCTGGCACTGTGGGCTGGTTCTCTGTCGCTATGTGAGTTTGTGTGGACGGAGTCAGAGGCTCTGATAGGCTTTTAGCCTATGACTCCACCCAGTGTTATATACACACTCACACATTGAGTGACAGATGTAGCCAAATATATAAGAGATGACAAATATCCACCATAGTTATAAATGATATATTGTATACCTAAGCAATAATACATGCTGCATATACATATAGAAGCATATTCTGGTCTGTTCGCAAGGCTGTGTGCATTTGCACAGGGCCTATGTTTTTGCATTGCGCATGCACATTTCTGCACATTTGCATGCGCTGGGTGCGAGCATACATGGCGAACAAACTGTTGGCTGGGTGCACGCGCCCAGTCTTGCGAACGAAGGACATGGGGGGTGTGTGTGGCAGGTCAGCACATTACCATATGCAAATGCCCAGCGGTTTAGGGCGTTCTCATGGTAATGGGCCAATGGTGCGGGGCCGGGCAGCTGACATCACCTGATGTCAACTGCCCACCCATTTCCCTCCAAATGTGCATGCAGATCTAAGGTTGCTCTGCGCAACCTTAGATCTGCATGCACGTTCCACATCATTTGAATGTTGGCAACCATCGAATGATGTGGGTGCTACCCCACAGGCTACGAACGGATGTTTATGTAAAACATCCATTCACAACCAGTGCGAAAGTACGCGCATTGTGAATAGTGGGCTGGCATACCACCATTCGCAATGCGGGATCTGGTTCACTCACAAGTGTGCAAACTTGCATCATCAGTCCTTATACACTCCACCCTTGGTCTCAGGTGGTTTTGCATGGGTGTGGTATAGGGTTCCGACAGTCGGGATCCCAACTGCCCGGACTCAGACAGCATGGTGAGCGCAACAAAGCCCCTTGCGGGCACGGTGGCTCACTACACTCGCCACCTATACTATTCTCCCTCTATGGGGGTCGTGGACAAGTTTCTCTTGTTAGTCAGTTATGATCTAACATTTTCTAAAACACAAAACATACCTAGATAAATTATTTGTCTTGATTTCCTTGCTCTTGTAGCATTTCTATGTTGATGTGTATCAAATTCTTGCACAATTGTCCAAAATAAATCACTCCCACTGCCAGCAGAGATGATGCCCTGAACCATTTCCAAAGGCCTTGATCTGGTGTTGGATCCAGCAGATTGAAGAGAGGCATCTTGCAGTTCTATGTAGTTCTTGGATACAGCCTGTCAGTAGGAAAGTAGATTAGGTTAGTATCTTCTCCTTCCAACACATCCTGCCTAACCCTGTGGACACTTTCTCCTTTTGACACATGAGATAACTGTGCAGGTGGTGGTACTGCGGTCAATATTATCTCTAAAGGGTGACATATCTCTCCAGAGAATCCTCACATTCAATCTGCACATTGTCCACTGAAGGACTTCATCCCAACCCCTCAAAGTCTGCGTGGGCGTTTCTTCCTTGTCCTTCAGGAGCTCATTCATATGTACAATCAACTTCATAGTGTTTATAATGGAAGATCTGATACATCCAGCACACCCTCTGCTCAGCTGACCAATTTTTGACTTGCTTGCATATGTTCCATTTTATCTTGTGTGGTGACCTCTGTTGTTCTGCATTGCGCCAGAGCATCTGTGAATTTATTGCCTTCTAGTCCAATGGGAGAATTGACATGTTGCATAGACACAGGCCATAAATCAATCAATTTCCAGCTTGGTTCTGCAGCAAGGTGAGCATCCATGTTGTCCACCTTTGGAATACAGTACAACTGTTGGTGTTGATGATGATGGGAGGGCCTTTGGTGTCTTCCAGCAGCATGACTACGGCATGTAGCTCTGTATACTGACTTGTTCCTTCTTCACCACCCCCATGTATTAGTTCTTGGGTGCTTCCTGTGGAGACCACTGTCACTGTCAACTCTGTGAACCTGATGGATTGCTTGGGCAATCTCCGTCATGAACATTCCACCTCTTTCCGACAGGTACCACTTCCATTCCTGCAGCATCTGCTTCTGCACCATGGCTGTGTGTGTGCCTAGACCCTCTTACCTCACCCACCCTGCCACTGGTTAGTCAGGTCGTATAGTAACTGCTTGCATGATGATGCTTTTTACATGCTGGAGAGCAGTGTATGCTGTGAGTACCTTGTCTGTGAGTGTGGCAACTGCTTGGTCCAAAGTTCAATAGGAGTCTTCAGTTCACTACTCTATGAGCTCTTCTGCCATAGACCCCAAGGAAAAACATAGTCTGTTAAAGTCATGTCCAGGAAGAATGGCTGGTCTTCCTTGATGAGGTCCAGGGCGTTATGCTCCTGGATAGCTTGATTTCTGGCTTGAACGGAATCCTGTTCAGCTGTTAACACAAATTCATCTTTCTTTGAGCTCCTAAAGCCATATTGCATTCATGGTGGTCATGAAGAAACAATGCAGATCATGGAAGAGCTCATCGAAGTGGGGGTGTTCAGAGACACATGCAGCCCCTACTACAATTAGTAGGGGCTGCATGTGTCTCTGAACACCCCCACTTCGATGAGCTCTTCCATGGTCTGCATTGTTTCTTCATGACCACCATGAATGCAATATGGCTTTAGGTTCATGGGTTCTGCTGTGTACTATGTAAACTAGTTCCCAGGCATTCTCTCTATCAGTCTCACTGCAGAGGTTGTGCAGTCTATTACTGTACATAATAGCAAAACATATAATTGTTGGACAGGCTGTCTATGGACTGTCCCTTCATTTGACTATACCAATTATATTGTCTGGTGACTCAAAGATCAACACTTCAGCATGAAACCATGGGCAGTGCCCAATCCGCATTCTTCAGTAAACTGGGGCAACTCATGGCTGTGTAAAATAGTCTACCTATCCGGTATTCCATAAGCATAGGTGGGACCTGTGAAGTAATGATTCCTCTGCCCCTGTACCTAACAGACAAATGTGTGTAACAGTAGCCCTGTTATCATTGGAAATTGCACATATCACATAAGGGCATTTATCTCTGGGTTGTAACGTGCATATCTGGTATTTCAAAGGCTGTGCTTTCTGTGCCTGTGCATCCATAGACTTGCCTTCCTGTCATAAAGGCTGTGGTACAATCCACCCTCCCTTTTTCTGGGCATCTGTTGGAGTGATTTTCCACATAAATGGGTCTAAAGGTGCCCACACACTAGAAAGATCTGCGTTCTTAAGATGTGCGCATAAATTAGCCTTCAAATCTTTTGTCTGTCCTGAACAAAAGATTTCAGGCAAGCGCACATCTTCACCAAAGTTTTCTCTTAAGATCCCATGTGTGTTCCTATGGATCTTTTGCTAAATCTTCTGATCTTTCATGCAGCATGTAAGATCAGAAGATTTAGCAAAAGATCCGCAGGAGCATGCATCCGACCAATATTGTCTGATTTGCGGCCGATTATTTGTAAAAATTGGCCGATTTTTCAGTCCATCAGTCGGAAATTGGCAAAAAAATTGTTCTAGTGTGTGGGCACCTTGACTTTTTCACCTCCAACACAGGGTGATGGCCTGGAGGAGGGGCTTTGCAGAGGTATGGATGGAATTACTTGCTCTGCTACATCCCCATCCACCCTACTATTAGCTATCTGCTTGGTGGGTGTTGAGCCACCAGCCTTCTTCTTCATTTCTAACCACATTTTTAACAAGACATCAGTCCCAACCCCATCTATTTCTTTCCATGGGGTACCCACATTTAATAATTAAAAAAAACATTTGTTTTCGTGAAACTAGGTTCCTGGGCTTCCCTTTGTTTCAGCTGTCTCTGTTGTGGTGCATATGTCCCTAAATGTACTAATTGTCCTAACTCTTGACTCAACTGCCAAACAGTCATACCAGATGAGGTGCATACTGCTAAATACAGGGGTGCTTTCATGTTGGCGGAAGCTGACTCAACAAATATTTCAAACATTTTCTCATCCAATATTCAGAAATCAGGACAGAATTTTGCTCCCTTTGCTCTATCCCTTAGCTCTATTTTGCTCCCTTAGCTCTTTTTTATCATAAATACTTAAATAAACATTGCGTACATCCTCTAAAGAAGTTACAGTTATGATTGTTTGCATGTATTTACAGGCATTTTCTAATATGGCAGTACAGGGTCCAGAACTAAATTGAGCACATTGAAAACCTATCCCCTTATTTTTAATGAATAACTTTTAAAAAAAAAAATCACATAACATTTTCCACATAAAACACAGCATTTTTCTGAGGGTCCAAAAGGGTAATCCTGATGACTACACCAAATGTTACTGGTGAGTTTAAATTGGAAGAGACCCAGATAGGTGGATTCCCAGAAAAGTACTTCAACAAATGAATCTAATATTAAAACATGAATGTATTAAAAAGTATCAACGGTTATTATCAGCAGAATTTCCAATACAGCATACAAACCAGCAAACTCAGGAGTCCCACCCTCTGCGCAAGAGGCTGAGTTAGTTTCAATTATTCCTGGCACTTCTGCAGTCATTGTTTACATTCTCTGCTCCTCCATCCGAAGTGTGTGATTGGCCGCTCATCAGCTGGCCAGGAGCCCATTTTTTTCTGAAACTCGACTTTTGATTGGCTGATGGGCGTAGAAATGCGCACTTCAGGGGGAGGAGCAGCGAATGTAAACATTCCCCTCTACACTTGGTCTGGCTTGGTACACATATGGCATTTTTTTTATTTTACCTGTCCCGGGATGCTACTTGGACTGAAGAGGAAGTAATCTTTTTTCAGAGGAGCTGCTGAGTATAATTTACTTCAACAGGTACCTTGCGGATATTATTCATGGACCTTTGGGTCAAGTAGGTGAGTATTGTATGTATGGACTCCATTTGTATTAAAGTTTTATTTTTCAGGTGTGTGTGTGTGTGTCTTTTTTAGACTATTGGTTCTGCTGTGAAACTATGACGTTTGGTTCTCCAAGTTCCAGCATGTACGGGAGGCTTGCTGGGACTCATAGTTCCACAGCAGAATCAAATAGTTATTGATTCTCTTTTTTACACTTAAAGCATCAGGCCACCAGTGCCCACTGCCATGGGGCACCGGTGACAGCCCAAGGCTTCAGCCCAGGCAAGGGAGTATCATGGAGGGGGGACCCCTTTATTCAGGGGGGGCACACTCCCCCAGGGTCACTGCCTGGGCTGAAAAGTTAAGGATATAATGTTTTTGCTGGGGGAACTAATATAGTTTCCCTTGGATTCGGCATTACCCTGCTGGCTGTTTGGGCCCAGTGCTGGTTCTAAAAACATAGAGGACCCCTAATCATTTTGTCCCCCATTTTTTGGTGCTGGTTTTAGAAATTACAGGTATCCCCTATTCAGTTTGAACCCTACATTTCTAAAACCAGGACCAGCTCTATGAACCCGGGGCTGTTTTTAAAATTATTTATTCTTTTTTTACACAGTGAAGCCTGATCAGTGCAGGCTTCACCCAAATACGCCTGAAAAATGAGGAGTATTTTCTAGGCATATTTTCAGGGCCAGTTAGTAAAAAAGGAATCCCCAATTCGACTAAATGGTGATTTGTATTCTTTTGATGGCGTATACATTTGTGTTTTAAATATATGAATACGCATATGCAATAATAAAAATGGCCGTATAACAGCCATAGTGAATTCAAAAAATATGAATTTACAGCCGTAAACAGCCACAAATGGCTATGAATAGGCATATTCGTAACCATTTGTCCTTAGAAAATGTCGCCCAATGTGTTCCTTATAGAAAAACTCTTTTCTTTTAAGTGCATTCCCAGACATATTTAGACTATTAAAATAAAACAATTTGAGATATTCAATAGTTGGAGAGTTTATTTTAGCAAAAGAAGTACAATTTAGTATTACAGCAGTTGACAAACACATTCCTTTACTTTTCTCAGGTAGTTCTGCAGGAAAGCTAGCTCTGCCATCTAATGCTGATGGAGTTCCTCACTATGCGGAGGCAGATATAGTGAATTTGCAAGGAGTGACTGGTGGTAACACATACTCTGTTCCAGCAATGACAATGGACCTCCTATCTGGAAAAGAAGTGACAGTGGAAGAATTTCCAAGGAAGCATTTAACTTTCAAAGAAAAACTTGGGGAAGGTCAGTTTGGAGAGGTCAGTATAATGCCTGCAGACTCAATGTAGGTAATTTACATAATATAAACAACTTATATAAATGTAAAAATCACAATTGCCCTACTGTATGTAACAAGGAGCATATTGTAGTCAAAATGCTACCTACAGTATACCAAAAGCTATGAGAGAAAAGCAAAAGAAACCATTGTACAGCAGTGATATACAAAATGTGAAAAGAGTTGTGGTTTGGATGAAGAATACCCCAATTAGAAGAAATAGGGTCAACAACATTGTAGAGTTGTTGTTTTTTTTTCCTATTGGGTCACAGTATTGTAATTTTTGTTGATAAATTGCCCCTTGAGAATGTCAACAACTCTTTTAATTTTTAACACTCTTTTGGTATATATTTAGTTATTCATATCAATATCACATTTTTATTTAAAACTAATGATGCATCTAATATGTTTAACAGTTTTCAGTATTCTATTGCAGTGAAGAGTTCTTAACATCCTGACCTCTCATAAGGGTCTCTACAGTACACATTTGTTAATAATGTGATATAGCTATTCTCCTTCTATAGCTTAATATGCTGTAATTTCTAAATTAAGCTATAGATTCTTTTCCACATTTAAAAATGGGTACATGTGTAATATCTGGGCGCCCGATTTTCTCATCGCATGTCACTTACAAAGTGTATGCGATGCGATGCGATGGACCCGATTTCACCAGATTTTCCCTTGAAAACATTTTTTAGTGCTAATTAAGACAAAATTGCATCGCATTGTATATAATTGTAAGTGCATATGATGCGATGCGATTTTACATTGTAAATGCACTAAAATGTGTGATTACAATGTAAAATGAACCCTCTCTATCAACGCTAACCTGAAGCGTGCGAGCTCAGCGAGCCCGCGAGGGGCGGCGGTACTCGTCCTCCGACCTTTTCATAATATATATATATATATATATATATATATATATATATATAGAGGACAGGGGTTTGGCACTCCTTGTAACAGCAAAAACAGCGGCGCCGGTGCCTACACAAAGGATTAGTAGGAGACTTGCGGTGAGGCACTCGTGGCAATTATAATCCAGAACAAAGCTAGCCAACAGGAGATAGCAGCAACGTTTCAATGTATTTCTTCAAGTTTTCGTCAGGTTACCAACCTGACGAAAATTTGAAGAAATAAATTGAAACGTTGCTGCTATCTCCTGTTGGCTAGCTTTGTTCTGGATTATAATTGCCACGAGTGCCTCACTGCAAGTCTCCTATATATATATATATATATATATATATATATATATATATATATATATATATATATTGCAATAGAAGACCGCACTCTCACTTAATAAGATCAACTTTGGGGTGTCCAGCAGGGGTTACATGAGTTCACATGAGCCCTAATTATATTCCATAGGATCCCACTGCAGTGGTGCACGCAGGGGGGCTTTCTGAGTACCCAGAAACCCACTAGGAATCTAAAAGACTGAAAGCTGAGGGTCCCCTCTTTCTATGGGTACAATAATTTTAAAAATCGGCCCTGGGGAACCGGAGATATTTGACTTCAAAACAGTGGTCCCCATCCAAGCCTGTTAATTCTCTTCCCAGTCAGATATTTCAGGTTCTGTCTGAGTTTTCTGAGGGTATATACCAAAATCTGGGACTCTCACCCTTTGATGGACACTAGTAGCTTGTCTCTACTTTGCCCAGAACAGAGATATCAGCCTTCCAGCAGCTGGTTACTGCTTCAACTCCACACACCTGGTATGTAGTTTTATATACTCGTTGAAAGATTGCTCTGCCTACTGAACACTGATTCCCTAGCCCCCAATACCATTTGTTAGGTGGAATTCTCTAGTTTTTAATTCCATTAAAAGCTAAGAAATATATTTCTGGAAACTGGAGATATCTGCAGTCAAGCAAGCTGTCCTCCCACCAGAAAATTATGAATAATAAGCCCACTCCACTATAAACCCCTCCTCTGCGTATTAAACATCCTCTACCACCCTGGAAGTTATGTATCAGGGCACCTTCATTCTGCCCAATGCCCCCTTCTCCCACCCCATCTCCCACCATCTGTGCAGTAAAGGGGTAATTAGTGGAAATTACTGATCCAGGCAGTATATGCTGAGCGGTTGATATAATACCCCCTACCACCCGCGGGACATCAAAGCTTTCACTCACAGCACCCCCCACCCCTACCGCTGGAGGATAGGTAGGGGCTCCAATACATTGCTATGCTCAGGGGTCTACACTGCTGTTATGTATGTATATATATATATATATATATATATATATATATATATATATATATACATACATACAGGTTGAGTATCCCTTATCCAAAATGCTCAGGAACAGGAGAATTTTGGATAACGGATTATTCCGTATTTCGGAATATTTTAACATTTCAATGATGTATCTTGAGGTATCTTGCATTTATGTTGTACATATACATCAAACACTTGAAATAAACACAAATATATTTTATTTGTGCATAAAACAAGGTTTCAAAACATGAAACAAAGTTTGTGTACAATCGCAGGCACTGAATTTAAATGCCAAGCAATCATTGTCTTGCACATATATAGTGCCAGTTACATATCATTACCTCAGTAGTGCTGTTACAGATGTCCCCAGTAAAGTTTTTAGCTAAAAAAAAAATTTTGTTCACTTTCTGGAATGTATGGTTTTCGGAATAATTCGGATAACGGATATTCGGATACGGGATACTCAACCTGTTTATATATATACATATATATATATATATATATATGAACAAAGGTGGGGAGTACAGAGTGCGCTTATGATAAACTGACATATAATAAAATATATTTATTTATAAAAGGTTTAACCTTTGTGGCATAGTTTTATGTACAGAAGATAAAAACAATCACAATACAGTTCAGTTCTTGTATGTGGTTCATTCACAGCGTATGATCAAACATATGTATCAGGCCCAATGCGTTTTGGCAACAAGGTGACTTCATCAGGGGTGAATAGCGCTTCAAATGAATGATACTATTAATGTGTCAATATAGACATACCCAAAAGGGTGGGTAGTTGCATCTCCTTCTTTAGGAGTTAATTAGACAAGAGTCCGGTATAGAGTCCGAAACAAATCGATGATCATCAGAAAAGTGAATTCCTGCATACAACCAAGCGCAGATTAATCAGCACAGCATAAAGTCCTTAATGTTCAGACAATTGCAAGAAAATAGTGGTCCTACGCGGGTGTGTTCACTCTGAGGTCCAAGGTCCTCAGAGCGAACACATCCGCATAGGACCACTATTTTCTATATTTTATTATGTCAGTGTACTCCCCACCTTTGTTCATCACTAACAATTCCAGGTCCCGCTTACAGTGGATCCATCAGAGCTGCTGCTCTAGGACACTAAGGTGCAGATTGGGGTATCCCCTCTTGTCTCTCTCTCTCTCTCATATATATATATATATATATATATATATATATTATTATTTATATACATTTGGTCTATCTATAATACTTTAACTGACCCGGCATATACTGGGTCACCTAAGTGTTCATCTCCGTGCTTTGCTCTGTCCCTCTCTGGAATTCCCTTCTGAAAATCCTGCGTTTGCCCCTGCACTATTTCAACTGGAAAGCAGGACACTCGTCTCATAACAAATTAATGTCACTTGGTTTGTAAAATTTAAATTATGTTTATTTGCAACTTCTGCATTGGGTAATTGCGTGTTTAATAACGCTCCATCATGCCCCGACGTTTCAGTCCTTTATAATGGACCTTTATCAGGGAGCTTTTTAAGATGGAACAACAGCAGACATCAAGATGACAAAAAAGTCTCTGGGGTGCAGTAACAGTACACTTTTTAACCTCTAGCTCCTGCTTCTTTCTTATTAACACACTTAGTTTTTTACTTCTGTGCTGCCCTGGGGTGACTGGCTTATGCTGGCCTTTTTGGGGTTCAGCGCCCCAAATTCAAACTTAGTATTAGGGACCCCCCAGAAATGAGGTCACCGTGAAGCTGTTTGGTGTGCAAATATTTTTTGGCCAACGAATATACCAAGAACCTCTATTATTTATTGATTTGATTAATAATATGGAGTGTTTATCTGCACCATGTGTTTTTCTTTGCAAACAAAATTTGTTGTAGCCAGGCACAACTCTCTCAAAAAGACTTCATGTAAACCACCATAAGCTAAACAGGGGTTTATTGGAATAAAACATGCAGACAGGTATATGTCACAAAAATATACAACACAATATACAAACAGATAATCCTTGTGGACATCAAAGTGGGATCGCCAATTTTCATATATTCGGGGGTCAATAAATTTATCTCACCATAGACCGGTGCTGCGGTGGGCTGTACTTCAGGAGAAGTGTCTGCGGCACCACTTCAGAAGGCTTGGTTCCTTGATGAGTTCTCCAAATAAAGTGCAGGTGCAAGAAAGTGCAAGTGCAGGAAAGTGCGGTCCCAATAAAGTGTCCAAGTGTCCAGGTGCAGTGCAAACCAATGGGAGGATTGCACTGTGCAGAATCAATCAAAGTGTGTCCTTTTTTTGAGGGTCAGCAACGCGTTTCGGAGACACACAGGTCTTCTTTTTCAAGCTGGGTATGAAGACACACTGATTGTTTAACTTATTTATACCTACTTCCTTAATTTGTGCACCAATGAAAGTTCCGCGATTTTCGCGGGCCAGAAGTGCTGTGCGTTCCACACGGCACTTCCGGTATGCGTTCCACCCGGTTAGTGAGATGCAGAACGTCTGGGAGCGGACTTGGATGAAACTTCCGCATTGTTCGCATTCCGGAAGTGCCGTGCGTTCCACACGGCACTTTCGGTTTGCATTCCACCCGATTCATTCTGATTGTATGAGCCGGAGACACCACCGCTGTTTTTTTCAGACTCTGTTTTTAAACATTGTCTTTTTCTTTTTACGGCGCATCTCTTCTCTTTAGCACCATTCCTTTGCCCATAAGAAAAATGGCGGACGGAGCTTAAAGAAAGAAATAGACCTTTGAAGCGTTTCCAATAAACATCTGAAATAGAAAGGGAATGGTGCTAAAGAGAAGAGATGCGCCGTAAAAAGAAAAGACAATGTTTAAAAACAGAGTCTGAAAACAGCGGTGGTGTCTCCGGCTCATACAATCAGAATGAATCGGGTGGAACGCAAACCGGAAGTGCCGTGTGGAACGCACGGCACTTCCGGAATGCGAACAATGCGGAAGTTTCATCCAAGTCCGCTCCCAGACGTTCTGCATCTCACTAACCGGGTGGAACGCATACCGGAAGTGCCGTGTGGAACGCACGGCACTTCCGGCCTGCGAAAATCGCGGAACTTTCATTGGTGCACAAATTAAGGAAGTAGGTATAAATAAGTTAAACAATCAGTGTGTCTTCATACCCAGCTTGAAAAAGGAGACCTGTGTGTCTCCGAAACGCATTGCTGACCCTGAAAAAAAAGGACACACTTTGATTGATTCTGCACAGTGCAATCCTCCCATTGGTTTGCACTGCACCTGGACACTTGGACACTTTATTGGGACCACACTTTCCTGCACTTGCACTTTCTTGAACCTGCACTTTATTTGGGGAACTCATCAAGGAACCAAGCCTTCTGCGGTGGTGCCGCAGACACTTCTCCTGAAGTACAGCCCACCGCAGCACCGGTCTATGGTGAGATACATTTATTGACCCCCGAATATATGAAAATTGGCGATCCCACTTTGATGTCCACAAGGATTATCTGTTTGTATATTGTGTTGTATATTTTTGTGACATATACCTGTCTGCATGTTTTATTCCAATAAACCCCTGTTTAGCTTATGGTGGTTTGCATGAAGTCTTTTTGAGTTGCGCCTGGCTACAACAAATTTTGTTTGTTTCTAGTATCCCCAGGAGGTGGTGTACCTCCTTTTGTGTTGTAGTAGGCAGCACCCTCCCAAATTTATTGCGCTATTTTCGACAAAAACCTGTGCATATCGAACTACAAGCAGTGCCGGTGCAGGGCACGGAGCACCCCAATAGGGGGGGAAGCCCCGGTGCCCCGGCGCTCACCCGCTCCGAGGGGGTGGTTAATGCGGTGCTCCGCTCCGTCAGGGGAGGGATTAATGCGGACGCCGGGGGGTTAATGCGGCCGCTGCCGCTGGAGGGAGATGCAGTGTTTTGGTGGAGGGAGATGCGGGAGCTGGAGGTGGGGTGGGGGCGGTTAGAGCTCCACGGGGGTAAGTGCGGGCTCCAGGGTGGGGGTAGGCTCACTCACCTGCTTCCTCCTGCTCTTCTCGGTGTCGGGACCCTTCCTTCTGCTGCTGCTGCTGCTCCTCCAGGCAGCTCATTACCGCCCTCCAGTGGCCGGCGCCCTAGGCAAATGCCTAGAGCTGTCTAGTGGTGGCGCCGGCCCTGACTACAAGACCCAGCATGATAGCACCTTGTGTAAACCGGTTGTGCATTCTAAGAACCCCCCCCCCCCTAAACCCTCATGACTACACATTATCACCATCGTTGTTTTTAACTTTTAATACAATTTATACAGTTTTGCAAAAGCCCTGTGAGTGCCTCCTATTATTTCCCACAGTGCACACACACCACTGGGATTGCTCACCTCAGTATTGATCAATTCATCCAGAGTCCTGGACTTCTCTACACACACACACATATATATACCTATATCTATAGGTCTATATATCTATATATATAGATAGATAGATAGATCGATAGATAGTGAACGAACCGCACTCTCAAATCAAAGAATCATCTGCCGGGGTGCAGGCGCCTAAGGTTATGGATAGACGTGGATAACACAGCAGCACACACTCGGACTTTGTAAAAGGAAGGATCACAGACACAGGGGCTGGATGCCAACGTTTCGGATTTTAATCCGTTGTCAAGGCTAAGTACACATGAAATACATACAGTGCTTACATAAATACCTGAGAACCGGAACCTCTCTCTGTCCTGTCCTGTCCCGCCCGGCGTCCGCACATTGCTGCACAGTACTTCCTGGTTGTTGTCCCACCTGATGGAGCCTGTCGGGCTGATGTCATCAGCGTTCACCCAGTAGTCTATGTTGCTAAGCAACCGCAGCGTCGATTGTGTCCCGGTCTCGGATTGAGTATAGGACATCTCAACCTACAAACAATATATCATTAAGTAAAAAAAAATCACATCACCACCAAAGTTGCACTGTAGAAATCATAGAAAAGGGACATGAAACAGAATAATAGAAAAATAGGAAAGTAGATAGAGTATGGGAACAGAGGTCAGCAAGAACCAGTATATATCAGCAGACATTGCATAATGGAACAAGCATTGAATCACAAAGCAGTTAATAGATCATAAAAAGATATTGAATGAGAGTTGTTCATTTAATCCTCTGGGATTCACTGTCCAAATTAAAAATCCACTGGGTTTCTAATTGTAACAACCGCTTTCCTCTGTCACCTCCCCGAAGATCAGTGAGCACATGTAGACGATTATGATGTATCTCAAGCTGGCTAGGCTATTCTTCGCTGTGGCAAAGTGTTTGGCCACAGGCTGGTCATTTGGTTTGTGCAATAAAGCCGCTCAAATAACGGAACGGTGTAAGGCAATGCGCTCTTTGAAGATTCTTATGGTCTTGCCTACATAGCCTAACCCACACGGGCAGGTGATGAGGTAGACCACGTAGGAACTGAAACAGGTAAGCGCATATTTAATTGTAAATGTATACCCTGAATGCGGATGGTTGAAACTTTTGCTGGCTATCAGTGCACTACATGTTGTGCAGCCGACACATCTATAACATCCATTGGGCTTTTTTTGTGTGCCTGTAGGAACTCGATTCGAAATATCAGTCCAGACAACCATGTCCCTTATATTTCTTGCTCTGGTGAAACAGGACATCAGATGTTTATTTTTCAGCTTTATTAAGTCCTTGTCTTGTTGGACAATAGGCCACAATGATCTCACCGTCTGTTGGACTTCTACATCAGCAGTGTTCAACGACCTCACCTAGCCCATGATGTCGGATGGAGGTTCGGGCGATCTTTTCTTTGCTAACGCTTGATCTCTTGTAATTAGATTTACCTTTTGTCTGGCTGCATTTAGAGTTCTGTCAGAATATCCTCTGTTTTTAAATTTCAGTTGCATATTATCCAGATCAAGTTGTAACTCGTCTTCAGTGCTGGTGATTCTTTTCACCCTTAAGAGCTGACTCATCGTATAGGTAAACTTGATTGGGCAGTCCTTAGAATTAATAACTTCCATGGCAGACATGAACTCAGTTTGTGTGCCTGACCAAAACAGGAGTACATCATCGATGTATCATGTAAAAAATAATAATTTCTCTGTCAGGGGGCTGTCCAAGAATAAATCTTGTTCAAGGTTTGCCATAAAGGCATTAGCATATGACGGTGCTACTGGAGAGCCCATAGCACAGCTAGAGCATTGTTGAAAAAATTGTTTGTTGAACAAGAAGAAGTTCCAGTGAAGAATCATATGTAACAATGCCATGAAGAGAGCAATGGGTGGGCCTTGATAACTGTCATCCGCTTCCAATAGTTTTTTCGTTGCTTCCATGTCTTCTTTATGGGGGATGCTGGTGTATAGGCTGCAAATGTCCAATGTTACCTCCCAGTTATCTGTGGGTATGGTCTCAAATGCCTTCAGCTTATTGAGTAAGTCTGTTGTATCCTGCAAGTATGCAGTAGTTTTTGAACAGCCGGTTGTGGAGGAAACAATTAAAAAATGTTGACACATTGCTGTACAGTGAATTTCTGGCAGATATTATCGGCCTACCAGGAGGGGTCATCAGATTATTATGGATCTTCGGTAGGCAATACAGAAGTGCTACTCGGGGTACTTCTATCAACAGCCAGTCTTTGACTGAGCTCGGGATCTCTTGGTTACTGCATCATTTAAGATTCTCTCCAGTTCAGCCTTATATTTAGAAGTAGGATCTTGTGGGACCAATTGGTAGGTCTTAATTTTAGTCAATTGTGAATAGACTTCTTTCTTGTAGTCATTGACATCCCATACAACTATGCCTCCCCCTTTGTCAGCGGGGAAGATCATTATGTCATCGTAGGATCTGAGCTTTTTAACAGCCGACCATTCATCTTTGGAAAAATTAGAGCAAATCTTGGGTTTCTTCTCTTCCTGTAGATGGTTGACCTTAGCTTCTAGAATCTTGCTGAAGCTCTGAATAGTAATATTCGAGGAAGGTGGATCGAATTTTTACTTTTTCTTGAATTTATCATATGGCATGATAGGTCTTGGAGGCTCAATTCTGTTTTCTCTGCTGAAGTATTCTTTTAAGCAGAGGTTTCTGTTTAGTCGATAGGTTTCAATTTTACAATTAAAGGTATTGAAGTTGTTTGTGGGAACGAGCGATGGTCCTTTGTTGAGAACCTTGACCTCTGCTTCTGAGAGTTGTCGGTTGGAGATATTGAACGTTAGGTCCTCCTGCCTCACATTTGCTCTTGCCTTGCGATGACTTTGTCCACCTTGTCTGGGGGGTCTTTGCCTTTTTCTCTGATTGCCCTTGTTTTGACACCAGTCGATGGGCGATGCAAGTTTTTTTAAGCCGAAGATTTTTTGCCGGTATTACTAGCTGATGACGCTGCATCGCTGTTTGTGTCACCATCAGTAGTAGTATGAGTACCTCGTCTTCTGTATCGTTTTTCTCTGTTATACGATTTATATGGGCCCGATAGCGAGAGGTAGACACTTTGTTGAGCATAGTCGCGATTCACGCTGTGTTCTCCACGTCTATATATACATATATATATATATATATATATATATATATATATATATAGATAGATAGATAGATAGATAGATAGATATATAGATATATATCCTAGAGGTCGCACTCCTCAGCAATCAATAAATTAATGTGCATGATATGGAAAAAGCAGGTGCCCTCTGATGAGCAGGTCAGGTCGCTGCTCCTCCAGAGAGGGGCGTCAGCAGATAGTGTGTAACATTGACAAAATAAAATAAAACACAGACACAACTAGCATGCTATACAAAGTTATATACAGACAATACATCATTAAAAAAATGTTTCTGCTACAATGTAACTAACACTGCATGGAACATCGTAATGTGTGCTTAGATAATGTTTGAACAAAATATTTAATTAAATGCAAATAATTTGCAATGTAGATCATTATACATGGGAATTACTGTATACTGCCAACATTAATTTAATAATCTTACCCTAAAGGTCATATTTCTCATCTCTAATGTAAATAGTCCCAAATTTCTCAATCTCTCCTCATAGCTTAAATTCTCCATTCCCCTAATTAGTTTTGTCGCTCTTCTTTGTGTTTTTTCTAATTCTAGGATATCCTTTTTATAGTGTGGATCCCAGAATTGCACTCCATATTCAAGGTGAGGTCTAACCAATGCTATGTACAGTGGCATAATTTATTTTGAGTCTCTAGTTTCCATGCCCCTTTTAATACATGCTAGAATTCTGTTGGCCTTTTTTGTTGCTATGTGACATTGAGCACTACACCCTAGTTTGTCATTAATTTGGACTCCCAGATCTCTAGCACACCGGTTATGTCTCCCAAGGTGCATAACCTTGCATTTATATACATTGAACCTCATCTTCCAATTTTGCCCACTCATCTAGGGTGTCAAGATCATTTTGAAGCGCAGCGACATCCTCGGGTGATTTAATAACTCTGCTCAATTTTGTGTCATCTGCAAAGATGGAAAAAATTGCTGAGTAACCCCATTCCAATATTGTTAATAAAAATGTTAAACAAGATGGGCCCAAGGACCGAACCCTGTGGCACCACACTTAATACTGGTCATATTTGATTCAGCACTGTTAACAACCACTCTTTGTTCTCTATTACACAGCCAGTTCCCTACCCATCTACAGATATTTGCCCCCGATCCTAAGTCCTCCATTTTATTTATCAACCTCCTGTGTGGTACAGTATCAAAGGCTTTAGCAAAATCTAGGAAGATCACATCTACAGCGTTTCCGTTATCAAGGTTTTTGCTAATGTCCTCTTAGAAGCCTAGTAAATTTGTCTGGCGTGAGCGTTTTTTCACGAACCCATGCTGGTTAGTGCTGAGCAAACTATGAAGGTCTGAATATTCCTGGATACCATCCCTTAAGAATCCTTCAAATATTTTACCCACTATTGATGTTAAGCTCACCGGCCTGTAATTTGCTGGGTCGTCCCTTTTTCCTTTTTTGAATATTGGCACTACCTCAGCTATTCTCCAGTCCTTTGGTACCTTTCCTGATGATAGTGAGTTCTCAAATATGTAATATAGAGGGGTCGCTAGTTCCATCCTTAATTCCATTAGTACCCTAGGATGAATCTCATCTGGCCCTGGTGATTTGTTTGTTTTGATTTTGCTGAGCCTCAATATTATCTCCTCAATCGTGAAATCAATATTGAGATCCGTCTTGTTTGTCTCGCTTGAGGTACATGTGCGTTCCACTGCCTGCTCTCCCCTAGTAAACACTGATGAGAAGAACCCATTTAGCAGTTCTTCTTTTCCCTTATCCTCTGTAAAACTTTTACCATTGATATCGGTTAGTGGGCCTATGTTCTCTTTAATTATTCGCTTACTATTTATATACTTGAAAAACTTCTTGGGGTTGGTTTTGCCTTCAGTAGTTATGCGCTCTTCATTTTCCCTTTTAGCTGCTTTGATTATCCTTTTGCAAATTTTGGTTAAATCTTTGTACTTGTTGAACGCCTCCTCATTTACATTATTTTTATAGAATTTAAATGCTCTTGTTTTATTGTTGATTGCTGTCCTAACTTTTTTATCTAACCATGATGCCTTTTTTTAAAATTGAATTTACCCTTATTAACTTTTGGTATGAATTTGTTAGTTAAAGATTCCAGCACAGTGTATCCCACATCTCCTCTGTATTTTTTCTCTCAAATACCTCTTTCCACACAACTTTATTGAGCGCTTCCCTGAATAACTCGAAGTTAGCTTTTCTGAAGTTAAGTATTTTAGCCGGTCCTTTATGATGTAGTTTACAGAAGTTGATTACTAGTGAAACCATGTTGTGGTCACTGTTCCCTAGATGTTCAATTACTTTGGTGATTGAAACTAAGTTTATTTTATTTGTTAATAATAAATCCAATACCGCCTCGTTGCGAGTTGGAGCTTCTACTGTTTGTGCGATAAATTGATCTTTGAGCAAGCTTAGGAAGCCACTGCTTTTTGCTGTTTTACATGTTTTATTTTTCCAGTCAATATCGGGCAAATTAAAGTCCCCCATAATTAATACCTGCCCCTGGTCCGAAGATTGCTTGATTTGTTTTAATAGTAGTGACTCATCCCTATCATTCATGTTCGGTGGTCTATAGCATACCTCTATTAGAATTTTATTAGTGGGTTTTGTGTTATCGGTTATCTCTGCCCACACGGCCTCTGAGCTATCATCCTCTGCCCCAGTGATCATTTCTTTCTCACACAATGTTAAATTATTTTTTACATAAAGGCACCCCCCCCCCCCCGCATCTTCTATTTTCCCTATCTTTTCTGTAGAGTGTATAACCCTCCATGCTTAATGCCCAGTTGTGCGACTCATTACACCATGTTTCAGTGATACCAATAATGTCATAATCGTCCCCTGATTCTAGTTCCCCAATTTTTCCTGCTAAGCTTCTTGCATTAGCCAATAAGCATTTTAGTTTATGTTTATTTTTAGTTGTGTCCCTAACGTTGTATTTGTTTCCTCCCCTAGTTTTATTTGTACTCCTTGCTATCTTGTTTCTACCCATCACCCCCTCAATAGACTCTCTACATCCCTCCCCCCACGTCCACTGTCTGATCTAAATACTGTTTTTAAACCTTCTCCTGTGTCATTCATGCCTTCACCTACTCTAAGATTGCATGTATCTAAGAGCTGTAATGAGGTAACATACATGTTGTTATATAACATTCCTGAAACACCCTGGGAATTACTCATGATAATACCGTTATTAGTGTCCCAGATATAGTCTGTAACTCTTGCCTCCCCCCCTTCTCCTCCCCCAGTTTGATCTTTTCCCCCAATCCTGCTATTCTCACTATAGGTCCCAAAGTGTCTGCCTATCCCTTCCCCCCCATCGCCTAGTTTAAAATTTCCTCCAACCCTCTAACCACCCCCACCCACCCCCAGCACCACAGGGGCAATCCATCATGGCAAAAAAGATGACACCTGACTGAGAAGTCCGCCCAGTGTTCCATGAACACAAATCCTCCTTCCTACACCAGTCCTTGAGCCACACATTTACCTCCCTGATCTCCCTCTGTCTCCCTGGGCTAGTGCGTGGCACTGGTAATATTTCCGAGAATATTACCCTAGATGTCCTCGCTTTTAATTTCTTACCTAATACCCTATAATATTTCTTGAAGACATCCCACCTACCGCTGACTTTGTCCTTGGTGCCGATGTGCACCAAGACCGCCGGGTTGCTCCCAGCCCCACCCAACAATCTGTCTACTCGGTCCGCGATGTGCCATACCCGAGTACCCGGGAGGCAACAGACCGCACGTCGATCACGGTCCCGATAGTAGATTGCCCTGTCTTTTCTCCTGATAATAGAATCCCCCACCACCACTATCTGGCTTTGTACCTCACTGACTGTCATCCCGTTTGAGCTAGAGGGACCATTCCTCTGATTCCTAGATGGAACAGTCTCCTCCAGCTCTGCCATTTCTTCGCTATCCCCCTCCGAAACTTCATCCAACCGGGCAAATTTGTTTGGTGAGATACTGTAGATCAGAGATGTCATGCCTATCCCTCCTAACCCTCTTATTCATCCTTCTGACCGTGACCCAGCTGGCTACCTGTTCATCCTCACCTACCGGTGACCCCATCTGCAACTCCTCCACCGTTCTATCTAAGCTTTGCTCGAGTGTCTAATCTAGTCCATTTAAATGCTAATTGCAGTCATCTTTTAGATCTGTCACCCCTGTGAACCAGGGGTGGGGCATGATCTATTATTCCATATCGCAGTGTGGATAAACTATGCTGAGCAGTCGCAAAGTGTCTGGCCACCAGTTGTTCACTGGTGCCTGACACTTATGCCTCTTTAAAGAAAAAAGTGCTGCCAGTTTGCAAATGCTGGCATGTGACACAGTTTGCGCATCTAAAACAGCCTAGTCTTGGTTTCCCTAAAAAAGGATGAACTTACTGGTTTCTTGCCCAAATCTGTGATGTCAGTCTTAACAAGGTACTGTAATATTTTAAATTTCTACCTCTGTGATAACCAGTGAAATATTTCCCATTGGGCTTAATGGGAAATTGCCCAGGGGCCCAAGGATTCTAGGGGCCCACCCCAATGAGAATGACAGTACTGCCCCGGGGAGCTGCTGGCGGGGATCCGGGCAGCAGTGGTTGGGAGCTTATAGTGCTGTTTGCTGGACAGGAAGCGCTGCTGATTTTCAAAAGACTGGCCGGTCGCTGATTTGCAGGAACCTCAGCCAATCAGCATCTGGCCAGTCTTTTCAAAATCAGCAGCGCTTCCCGCCCCTCAAATAGTGCTACAAGCTCCCAGCCGCCACTGCCTGGATGCTGCTGCCTGGACCCAGCTGCAGGGTCCAGGCAGCGACAGCTGGGAGCTTGTAGTCCTATTTGACGGACAGGAAGCGCTGCTGATTTTGAAAAGACTGGCCATCTGGCCAATCAGTGTCCAGCCAGTCTTTTTAAAATCAGCAGTGATTCTCTCCTGCCAGCCAGCTAATAGCGCTACAGCAAGCTCCCAGCCCCTGTTGCCTAGACTGCCGCCACTGCTGTACATAGGTATGTGGAGAGTGCTTGAATTAGTTTGCTTAGGGGCCCGCCTAGTGATAAGGTGTCCCTGGAGATAACATGTCATCAATGATATCCTATGTAAAGGACTCAAATCCTTATTGCTCAAGATAATTGCAACAATTTTTAGCTGTTTTGTTAGAATTATCACTCAAATGAGTATAATTAGTGCACCAAGTATGTCTTTGAGAGGTAGATAATTTGTTTTTAGCCAACATTAATTGTGACTGGGACAACTCAAGTGTCTTTAATTTAGCCTTGTCTAAAAGGGGATGGCTGTAACCCCTAACAAGAAATTTATCATGCATCACTTCTAGGGCAGCTATCACCTCTGCCCTATCTGATGGCAATCGTAAATCTCTAAGAAATTGAGAGTATGGTAAAGCATTTTTAAGTGGAGCAGGATGAGCACTGGTTTATAAGAAAAGGTTATTGCGGTAAGTCCAGTGGCGTAAGTTCCTATCAGGTGCCCGGAGGCAACATGGGTGTTGGAGCCCCTCCCCCCCCACACACACACATACACACACACACCCCACCCCACACAGAAACACAATATAATAATAAAATGACATACTTTTTAAAATGCTTCTGCAGCAGAAGTGCTGCCACTATGCTCGGTCCGGATCTGCCCCTGAAGTCCTGTTGCGGCGGGAGGATAGTAGCATGCTGGCTGCCCGGAGTCAGAGTTGGAGGAGGAAGCTGCTGTGGCTGGGCATGTGCAGCAGCCCTCCTCCAGGCGCAGTAGGCATATTTATTTGGGGCTGCCAGTTTCCAGACCACCCCGGCAGCGCTGCAGAGTCCAGACACGCCGCTGTCAGTGCCCTCCTCCAGCGCTACTAATTACCAGTGGCTCGGCTCAGCTCTATACAGTAGCAGAGCCGCCGGCGCTGACTGTCAGGTGCCCCTCGAACCACCGCTGCTAGCTGATCCGGCCCCTGGGCTTAGGTCAGTACCCGCCTAGGGCTGGCTCTTAGGTTATAGATATATTTTATTTATAACCTGGCAGCCTGGGGCCAACTTCTCTGTGCCCCCTTGATGGCTTACGCCCGACGGCCAATGTCTCCATTGCCTCCGGGAGTTACGCCACTGGGTCAGTCGGTTTTAAATGAAGGGATGTACTCAATCTCTCCCTTTCTGTAGTGATTTTCACATCCAAAAAATGAACAAAAGTGTCACTCACTGTAAAAGTGAATTTAACTGGGCTATTTGTTTAATTATGTGAATTAATTACTGTAGAAAAATCTGATTCAGAACCACCCCATAATATAAGCAAATCAACTGTAAAGCACCAAAAGGCAACTATATGAATCAATATTTTGGAGTCACTGAAGAATACATCCTGTTTGATTATAAACATGAATGTTTTGGTGTATGATGGGGCTACATTAGACCCCATTGCACACACACGAAGCTGAAGGTAATAACCCCCATCATGATTAATTAACTTCTTTACATCCACAAATACATACACACTTGCCTGAAACATGGTTGTTGTGCTCAGTGGACATAGTTTATTTATACACATGCATACCCATGCTAAGGGATTGCAAGCTGTTGAATTACTTTTGACCAATAATAGCAATTACTCAGGGCCAACAATAGCAATTACCCAGGGACTAATGTGAAATTATGTGACTGCTCAGCATCATTTATCCACGCTGCGATACAGAATAATAGACCATGTCCCGCCCCTGGTTTGCAGGGGTGACATATCTAAGAGATTGCTGCTATTGGAGTTGAAATTGATTCTTAGATTAGACACATTGGCACCTAAAGCACTAAATGAGATATTAAGTAAAATATATATAGAGCACTTTCTCCAACAGGACTCAAAGCACTTTACAGATACTAAAAAACAATGCACACTAATACAGAGGATTTTAGTGGTACAGTGAGAGACAAGTCACAGACAAAGGAAACCCTTGAGCACACAGTAAGCATAATTCAGGAGTGGTGCAGCATTTTGGATAATAACTTCCATGGGTTGTGTACTCCACCCCGACAAGGTACCAGGTGCGGCAGCCCTTTTAGGTGCTCTGGGTAGGATTACCCGGGGTGGAATAGATTACCCATAAAATAAACTACTTAAAATGGGTGATTTCAATGTATACTCATGTCCATGTATTTTTCATCCCATCCACAAGTGCACCAGATGAGGCAGCCATGGTGGGCGCACTACGAAGGTTACACTGTAGGAGGCGAGCCATACAAGGACCCAATGCATATATTGAAAAGCCAATACTTGTGTAGTAGTATGATAAACCCTGCACAGAAACAGCCACGTGACCCACATCCTACCCGCAGAGATAGCATCTGAGGCCACCAGCTTGGTGCACTGCATAGGTCAGAGCTAGCAGGGTGTGCAATCTGCGGAGGTACACATTACAGGAATATCACATGGTGGGGTAGATGTATGCTGCAGGGGGGGGACATGAACACACCTTTGCAGGGGGCAGACACCTTTACAAGGGACTGATGGGGAAGTGTTGCTACATAGGCTGGTCCTGGTGCTTCCACTCACAGCTCCATGCTCACCATGATAGGTAGTCCTGGTGTTCTCAACCGTAGGGGTGGTGGGCCTGGTCCAGGTGTTCTCATGGCAAAGGTGAATTGAGGCCACATGATGTTCCTGAGTTTTGGGGTTTTAATGCAGACCTTCAAAAGTAATGTTGGAAGATAAAGGATGGCTGAGATTGTTACACAGTGAATACAGGCTATAGGGGAGAGAAAAGGAGTGTCTCACAGCATTACGTGTTAAGTGTGCAGGCTGTGCAGACTGTTGGTGTTGCTGGATCAGGTAACTCACTGCAGTATTTTGTTTGATTGAATGTCAGTGGAGGCTGAAGAGTTTCCAGTCCTTCTGTTTTCTCCTGTTTATCTCCAGTATATCTCTAATGTTCTATTAATATCTAATACTTAATACTAAAATACTAGATATCTAAAGACTACACAGCAAAGGCTTCACAGCCTGAAATATACGGCTTAAATAGGCATACAGATGCTAGCAATCCCTCCTTTAAACTCCACCCACAACAAATGGTTCAATCAAAGGTGTGATCAATATCAGATCACTGCCCCCACTAGAACACCGATTTCCTGCTTGGGTACCGACCCCATCAAAAATAGCCAAACAAACAATATTCTATTTTCAATTTACCCAGTAAAATTCAAAAGCATGTGGAAATTACAGTAGAAAGAGATACGGTCTGCAGGTATGTCCATGATAAGGTTGAATTTGCCCAGTAGAGTTCAAAAGCATATGGATTTTACAGCAGAGAGAGATACAGTCTGCATGTATGCTCGTGATAAGGTTGAATTTGTCCAGTAGAGTTCAAAAGCATGTAGATGTTACAGTAGAAAGAGATACAGTCTGCAGGTATGTCCATGATAAGGTTGAATTTGCCCAGTAGAGTTCAAAAGAATATGGATGTTACAGCAGAGAGAGATACGGTCTGAAGGTATGTATGCTCGTGATAAGGTTGAATTTGTCCAGTAGAGTTCAAAAGTATGTAGATGTTACAGCAGAGAGAGATACGGTCTGCAGGTATGCCCGTGATAAGATTGAATTTACCCGGTAAAGTTCAAAAGCATGTGGATGTTACAGCAGAGAGAGATACAGTCTACAGGTATGCCCGTGATAAGGTTGAATTTGTCCAGTAGAGTTCAAAAGCATGTGTATGTTACAGCAGACAGAGATACAGTCTGCAGGTATGTCCATGATAAGGTTGAATTTGCCCAGTAGAGTTCAAAAGCATATGGATGTTACAGCAGAGAGAGATACAGTCTGCATGTATGCTTGTGATAAGGTTGAATTTGTCCAGTAGAGTTCAAAAGCATGTAGATGTTTCAGCAGAGAGAGATACAGTCTGCAGGTATGCCTGTGATAAGGTTGAATTTACCCAGTAAAGTTCAAAAGCATGTGGATATTACAGCAGAGAGAGATACAGTTTGCAGGTATGTCCGTGATAAGGTTGAATTTACCTAATGAGACAGAGAGGTTGAGGTCAGAGGAGCAGAAGAGCTGAGGAGTTCCAGTATATCTCTAATGTTCTATTAATATCTAATACTTAATACTAAAATACTTGACATCTAAAGACTGGGGGGGAATTTACTATCAAAAATTCATGAAAAAAAATCGTATTTACATACGAAAATATGATTTTTTTGGGGTGTATACGTATTTTTGGCATTTACTATTCCAAAAATACGTATTTTCGTATTCTTAATGATGGGACATTCGTATTTGTATTTACAAATACGAATGAATACACCATTGAAAGAATACGACAGAAATCACCATTCAAAAGAATCTTGGTTCCTGATTTACTAAGTGGCCGTACTGATAATATACGGCAGGAAAATACACTTTATTTTCCTGTCGTATTTGGCTTTAGACTGCACGGATCAGTCAGATCCATGCAGGCTTCAGTGTAAAAAAAATACAGCTGTAACCAGAATCAGGCTAAAATAGCCGGGGCCGGTAATAAAAAATCAGGAAACCCGACAAATAGGGGTTCCCCGATTTTTTAAAACCAGCTCCAGGTCAGGGGCTGGTTCCCAAAATACAGGGGACAAAATGACTAGGGGTCCCTCGTATTTTAAGAACCAGCCCCAGGCCAAACCAGCCAGCAGGGTAATGTCACAGCCGGGGGACACTTATTAGATAAGGTCCCACGGCCAAAACATTAACCCTACTGACCAGTCAGCCTGACTAGGGGTCCTGGGGGAGTGGGGATCCCCCCAATAAAGGGGTCCCCCCCCCTCCAGGACTTACTTGACCAGGCTGAAGCCTGGTGCTGTCCCCGATGACACTGTGCGGTGGTCACCGGGCTGATTCAGTGTAAAAAAAAGATAAAACTATTGTTTAATACTGTGGAACTATGAGTCCCAGCAAGCCTCCCCCGTAAGCTGGGACTTGGAGAACCACAAGTCCCAGCCTGTGGGGCATTAAAGGGCCCACTGGCACTTGTAGTTCCACAGTAAAAAAATAGTCAAATAAACACACACTAACACACAATAAAAATAAATCTTTGTTTTTTTATTTATTTATTTTTCTATTTTTTTTTACACCTTGCAGCCTGCACGGATCTGACTGATCCGTGCCGACTGCCTGTAGGAATTCGTATTAGCGGCCGCATATATGGCCGTTAATACGAATGAATACGAGATTGTAGGGTTACAAAGCAGTCGTATTTGACTGATTTGTAAATTCCCCTCCGGAACACGACTTTGCATACGACGTATGCAGTCGTATTCATTCGTATCAAGAATACGAATACAATTTTTTTGTATTCGTATTCTTAGTAAATTTCCCCCTAGATATCTAAAGACTACACAGCCAAGGCTTCACAGCCTGATGGTAGGTCTCTCCTATTGGTTTTGCAATAGGAGAAAGATGACCTTTAGGGTGAGATTATTAAATTAATGTTGGCAGTATAATTCCCATGTATAAGGATCTACAGGGTGAATTATTTGCATTTAAATAAATATTTTGTACACACATTATCTAAGCACACATTACCATGTTCCATGCAATGTTAGTTACACTGTAGAAGAAACATATTGTTATTGATGTATTGTCTCTATATAACTTTGTATACAGTAGCATTGTGTTAGTTGTATTTGTGTTTTATTTTATTTTGTCAATGTTACACACTACCTGCTAATGCCCCTCTCTGGAGGAGCAGCTGTGGCCTCTAGGTGAAGGAGATGGGCGGAGAGCAGATATGGGTGGTGCCTTCTCCTTTATATACCTGAGCATTTGTATGTGCAGTGTCTTGACAAAAATGCAATTAAAACGCTGAAACATTGCATGTTGTGCTGGTGATGATAGCATGAGGTGCCCCTTCCCCCTCTCTGCCTGTAAATGTAAGTTTGTTTTACTGTATTTTCATGTCTTGATAAAGGGCTGAAGCCCGAAACGTTGACACACTCCAGTGTTACTGTGTTGATTGTTCTCATTGTTTAACTGCCACCGCGCAGTATTATTCAAATCTCTAGAGTGTCATCTGCTGTTTCTTTGATACATTCTTCCCAGTGTGGGAAAGATTGGCACCGGAGCTGCTGTACCCTGTTGCACGAGTGCCGGGACCCCCTCTGCTATCTCTCTCTCGTGCCGGGACCCCCTCTGCGCTCTCTCTCTCTCTCTCCATCCCCTGCAAGGAAGAGACCCGCTCCATCTGTAAGAAGTAGATTCTGATTGGTTGTCCATAGCAACATCACATGTGAAGTCTAATTCCCATTTTAGTAAATTTTCCCCCTATGTGAAAATATAATGGGACCATATAACTCATAAAGCGTAGAGGTCTGAGTGCCCATAAGGACCCCTATGGAGCTTTCAGGAATGTGTACCTTTACATCAAAAGAAAATCTTTCGACAAGGAGAAAAAAACTTGATATTGTAATATCGTTTTTTAAATTTTTAATGAAAAGATAAATGTATAAAACAGATGAAATGGACCTGTACATTTAAGATAAATATAAAAGCTTATCTGATGTGTACATCATACACTGCAGAGAGGTAGGTGCTCATGTCCACTCATGGATGATATCCAGGAATATTTAGACCTTCACCGTTTACTCAGTACGAACCAGCAAGGGTTTGTAAAAAATCGTTCATGCCAAACTAATCTACTAGGTTTCTATGAGGAGGTTAGCAAAAATCTTGACAACGGAAACGCTGTGGATGTGATCTTCCTAGATTTTGCTAAAGCCTTTGATACCGAACCACACAAGAGATTGATAAATAAAATGGAGGACATGGGATTGGGTGAAAATATCTGCAGATGGGTAGGGAACGGGCTGTGTAATAGGGAACAAAGAGTGGTTGTGAACGGAGCCGTATCAGACACGATTCAGGTACTAAGTGGATTGCCTCAGGGTTCGGTCTTAGGGCCCATTTTATTTAACATTTTTATCAATGATAGTGGGATGGGGTTGCAAGTACTTTTTTATTTTAATTACAGTTGGAGCCGTTTTCAGTCAACCCAACAATGCAGTGTGTCTGACCATCTCAAGTGTTTGAGACGCTAGCGCGTCCCCATCTTGGCACGTTTTTGGGCTGAATGAAAACAGCGCCATATGTAAATACAAATGCTGCCTCATACACACACTTGCACTTACTGTAAATATTGGGACTCAAAGCCTGAAAAGCAGCACAGCAACAGCAGAATTTGTGGTTGCTCGGTGTTGTAACTAGACTTCGTACACAATTAGTCCCCTCCATGTTGTTTGACCGCAATTCTCTGGCCTGTAGGGTGGGGGAGCCAAATTAAATTACAATTGCATATGTCGGCTTTGCTATCACCCCACAGGCCATCAAATCGCAGTAAAATGCTGCGTGAAGAGGGGGGCAGCACGGGGCTACAGTTGTTGGATGGACTGCATTGGAAAAAACATTTGTGGTCAGGCCCGGTGCTAGGGTGTTCAGTGCCCTCCTGCAGACTTTACATTTGAGCCCTCTCCTAATTTACAAAGGGACCGCGCACACAAAAAAACAAAGTGTTGTCTCACCAGGAAGGGGCATGGCCACTCATTTCAAATTACGTCACACAGTAAACCATCTTATTCACATTATACAGCACCAGTGCCATAACTAGACATTTTGGTGCCCTGTGCCAGAAAGTGAATTTGTGACTGCCCCATTACCACAGCAAAAATTGGGAGAATGCACGCTGTAGGCGCGTGCCAAAAATAGGGGTGTGACTTCATGGGGAAGGGGCATGGCAACATAACAGTACCAATAACACCATAATACCATTACACATTATGGCACACGCGGTAATGCCACACAGTACTGCCTATTTCACATTATGCCACACATTGTAATGCGCTTACATATTATGCCACACACCGTAATTCCCCTTTCACACTATGCTGCACACTTTAATGCCCATATTACAGTTATTGCCCTGCACAGCACCTAGTGCCTTATTCACATTACACTTCACAGTAGTGCCCATTACACAAAAAGTCCACAGTACTAGCTTTGCTTATACATAACGCCCACTGTTGCCCTCAGTAGTATCGGGGACTATACGTAACGTCCGCACCAGTTGCTAAAAGTCTTAGCGCTGATTATACGCAACACCCACACCAGTTGCTGACAGTAGTAGTGCTGCCTATACATAACAACCACACCAGTTGCCAACAGTAGTAGCCCTGATTATACTTAATGCCCACACCAATTTCCGACAATAATAGTGCTGCTTATACATAACAACCACACCAGTTTCCGACAGTAGTAGCACTGCTTTTACCAAATGCCCACACCAGTTGCCGACAGTAATAGCGCTGCTTTTAGCTAATGCTCACACCAGTTGCCGACAGTAGTAGCACTGATTTTAACTAATGTGCACACCAGTTGCTGACAGTAGTAGTGATGCCTAACACCAACACCAGTTGCCGACAGTAGTAGTGATGCGTAATGCCCACACCAGTTGCCGACAGTAGTAGTGCTGCCTATACATAACAACCACACCAGTAGCCGACAGTAGTAGCCCTGATTATACATAATGCCCACACCAATTTCCGACAATAATAGTGCTGCCTATACATAACAACCACACCAGTTGCCGACAGTAGTAGCACTGCTTTTACCAAATGCTCACACCAGTTGCCGACAGTAGTAGCACTGATTTTAACTAATGTGCACACCAGTTGCCGACAGTAGTAGTGATGCGTAATGCCCACACCAGATGCAGACAGTAGTAGCGCTTCTTATAACTAACGCCCACGCCAATTGCTGACAGTAGTAACGTTGCTTATAACTAATGCCCACACCAGTTGCCGACAGTAGTAGCAATGCGTAATGCCCACACCAGCTGCCGACAGTAGTAGCGCAGCCTATATGTAATGCCCACACCAGTTGCCGATAGTAGTAGTGCTGCCTATACATAACAATCACACCAGTTGCCGACAGCAGTAGCGCTGCCTATATGTAACACCAACACCAGTTGCTGACAGCAGTAGTGCTGCCTACAGTATATGTAACACCCACACCAGTTGCCGACAGCAGTAGCGCTGCCTATATGTAACACCCACACCAGTTGCCGACAGTAGTAGCTGCCTATATGTAACGCCCACACGTTGCCGACAGCAGTAGCGCTGCCTATATGTAACGCCCACACCAGTTGCCGACAGCAGTAGCGCTGCCTATATGTAACACCCACACCAGTTGCCGACAGCAGTAGCGCTGCCTACAGATGTAGCCCCTGCCATCCTTGGCCGGGGCTTGCCAGACCCTCCCATCTGGTGAGCACAGACGGACAGGGGCTACACTGAACTGGGTTGCGTGTGCGCCTCACTCGCACGCGCGTCCCAGTCTCTTGCGTGTCCCTGCCTGTCTCCACTTCAAGGAGATGGGCAGGGTTAGGGGGGTGCTCAGGGCGACGAGGGGTACCTGCGGCTACGGCAGGGACCGGAGGCAGGCTCCATTGGCAGGGGAACGCGAGCATGTCGTGTGCGCGCGCCCCCTGGTGGGGACGGCGTGATGGCGGGGCGCCAGCCCTGCAAAGATGCTTGTACAGATGGAGCCAGCCTCATTGTTGATGCTGGTGCACCAGATGCTTTGATCTGGCAGATAACCCACCAGAAAAAATGGACATGCAAGCGTCTCGGATGCTCGCATGTCCATTGCCAGGAATGGGGCGGGCAAGCATCGGAGACCAACACATGCCACAATCCCCCTCTCGGTGATTGCTGCACCAGGGACAGGTGCAATGAGAGTGGCTCCATATGGACATACTGTAGGTTGCTGACAGTATTACTTGCTCTCACACACTTTTTTTTTTTACCTTAAAATCTGTGTGTCAGCTCATCCTCTCCTTTCATCAGCCCTGCTGTGCTGCCGTGTAGCTTGGCCCCCTCCGTTCTGTGTAGCTCCGCCCCCTCTGTTTCATGTAGCTCCGCCCCCTATCCAGTCTCTGCTGCTGACAGTAGTTAGAGGGGGGTTGGGACATGGGAGCGTGGAAGGGCTTCATGTTGCTGGCGTTGCTGCCTGTAATGTGACTGTCTGTGACAGGCAGCAGCAGCCACTGAGAGCAGCAGCAGTGGGGGAGGGGGGGACTAGGCATGGAAACTAGGGACTCAAAAGTAATTATGCCCCTGTACAAGGCATTGATTAGACCTCACCTCGAATATGGAGTACAATTCTAGGCCCCACACTATAAAAAGGACATCATTAAATTAGAAAAAATACAAAGCTAATTAGGGGAATGGAGAATGTAAGCTATGAGGAGAGATTAAGCAATTTGGGACTATTTACATTAGAAAAGAGACGTCTAAGGGGGGACATGCTCAACATGTACAAATATATCAAGGGCCAATACAAGGAACTGTCAAACACCCTTTTTGTCTATACTCATGTGGGGGCATGAGTATAGATTAGAAGATAAAAGATTTGGTTCAGCTAGCAGAAAAAATGTCTTTATGGTTAGAGCAGTCAAACTCTGGAACTCTCTTCCCAGAGCTGTGGTGTCGGCTACCTCAATAAATGCGTTCAAAATAAGGTTGGACAAACACTTATTAGCTAAAAATATCCAGGGTTATAAATAAGTAACATAATCTGTCTTTAAAATATAATAACATAATATACAGCATAAATAGGTTGAACTAGATGGACGCAAGTCTTTTTCAACCTTACCTACTATGTAACTATGCACTACCTACCTACTAGGCTACCTGTCCTGCAGTGCTGTGTGGAACTTTAATAAATAATTCCATGCTGCTGGTGCACTGACGTGTGCCAACCAGTACCTACTGCAATATATATAATTAATTATTATAAATTCTGCTGGTGCATATAGTAGTCTGCTACTGCTGTAACTACCTGTGTGGTGCCCACTGGCAGTGCTACTGCCTACCTAGTAGTTTCTCTACCTACTAGGCTGCTATATTATTTAATTATATATATACAGTATATATATATATATATATATATATATATATATGTGTTTTTTTTTTCTAGGAGAGGAAAGAGGAGCGCTTCAAATAGTGCTTTATCTTTTTTATTTTCAACACAATAAAATATCCGACAGGTACACTTTAAGATGGTATCACGTACCGCAACAGACTGTTAGGCACAACCGCGGGTGATCAACAGCATAAGTTTGGTCTGCCCCAAGCAGCAAGATAGCAGGATGCAGGATGCGAGTGCTCTCACCACTCTCTCCAACACGGAGTTCAGACCGACGCCAGGCCACGCCCCTACGCGTTTCGTCACGAGGACTTCGTCAGAGGGCTGGTCCTGGTGTCGGTCAGCACCCCCTTTGTAGCCTAGGAACAACCCTACGTCACTCCCAGTGACGCGCAGGTTGTTGCGGCTGAAGTTAATTAAAGTGCCTTTGCATATTCAGTACATCTTCAAAGTGCTTTTTATAGCTAAAAAGTATTACAATACATATACAATTTAATCAAACATTCGAATAAAAACATTTTCATTAAAAAAATATCCGTTTTTAGAATACATATAAACAAACATCTGCACCATCGATGGCATGATTTAGCTCTTAATGCAGTGGTGTCAATGACTTAAAAGTGGAAGAGATTAATCCAGTTCTTAAGACTTGGACTTTGGAGGTACTGGAATAAGTTTTTGATATATAAATAGAGATACAAATGTAAACATATACATAGGTAAAGACATATAGAAAAATACAAAAATACAAAAATACAGAAGTATATATACCCGGATCCGGCGATGCTGAAGTATTTCATCAAATTTATTTATACTGGAGGGCAGGAATATATTAAAAAAATTATATATATTTGTTTATAATAAATGATTTCTAAAAGCATCCTAAAAATAATAATAGCAGCATTATTTGTAGAATCAAAAGCAGCATGTTACTTATGGAAAAAGAATTGCATTTCATGTCGATTCTGATCACATACAGACATAATGTCAATCCTTAAAGAGGTATATATATATATATATTGGAAATAACCGTAGTGCAGGTGGCGCTGATGTTACTTTCAAAGCTCAAATGAGTCCAGCTGTGCTAGCCTTTTTTACAAAGAGGCACACGAATTCACCAAAGTCCAATAATATAGACTGCAGCTCCCTCAATGGACAATAGCCAAACATCCAGGGTCAGGAAGTATGATATCTAAAAAATACAAAGAACAGAGGGGCGTGTAAACTATATATTTATTCGGAGAAACAGACACTCATTCAAGAAAGATAAAAGCAAGTGCTTGTACCAATTTAAAAGACACACCCTGGTCAGTGATACCCGTACTGACTGTGTCCCGTCGCTGTCTTCTGCCTGCGTGTCCCCGACCCCCAGCTTCCAAGTCCGGCCAGCGCAATCCAGCGTCTGTTTCTTCCTGTGGATCGGATGCCAGTGGAGATGCGGATGGAGCAGCTTTGCCGTGGTATTGTGATTTCTATCATGTGGTAACCAGCCCGCACTGTCTTTTACATTGGTACGAGCACTTGCTTTTATCTTTCTTGAAGGAGTATCTGTTTCTCCGAATAAATATATAGTTTAGATCTGGGGTAGCCAACCCTAGTCCTCGAGAGCTACCAACAGTGCATGTTTTGCAGCTCTCCTCACAGAATCACAAGTGAGCTAATTAGCTCCATCTGTGTATCTTTTAAAATGTGTCAGTGATTAATGAGTGCAGCTGTTGGTAGCTCTCGAGGGCTAGGGTTGGCTACCACTGGTTTAGATGCACCATGGAGCGCCCCTCTGTTCTTTGTATTTTTATATATATATATATATATATATATATATATATAGTCCACTGGTGCTGCCTTCTAGTGACTGCACTGAATAGAGGCTGCACTGAATAGAGGCTGCCAGTACCTTCACAGTCCACTGGTGCCACTGCCTAAGTACCTAGTAGTACTACCTACCTACTAGGCTGCTATGTATTATTTAATTTAAAAAAATAATACCTGTCCTGCAGTGCTGCGTGGAACTGTAATAACGACATGGAGTGGCAAGGAACGGCAAAGGCCATGGCCTAAGTTCATGACTAGTGGTTCAGCTTTACATGACGATCAAAGTCCTCCTCCTCTCCCCCCGCCCAATAGGAAATTTAAGAGAGTAAGGCTGACAGCGACTAAAAAAAAAAATCAGAAAACAACTCTGCCTTCTAAAGACATATCCCAAATCCCCAAGGAGAGTCCTTGGTGTCGGTGGTTGTGATGCCGGAACTTCCCATCACTGTACGTGAAGAGGTGGCTTCTTCCACTATTTGCAGTACTCCCTCTGCATATGCCGGAAGGATCACCCACAGTCTAGTTCCAGATTTTATTAATGAAGGTGATGTTGTACAACAGGAGGAGGATATTGATGTAGCTGGCGCTGAGGAGGAAGTTGACAAGGAGGATGGAGAGGTGGGTTGCTTAAATGACGCACAAGGGGGGAATGAGGCACCTGGAGGGGGAAAAGTTGTTGTCCATGGGATGAAAAAGTCCATTGTCATGCCTGGGCAGAGGACCAATAAATCCACCTCTATGGTCTGGAATTTTTTTTATCCGAATCCGGACAAAAAATGTAAGGGGTAAGGATCTTGCCCACCTAGGGACATCCTCCCTTCTATGTCACCTAAACAACCTTCATAAATCAGTGTTTAGTTCAGGAACTGCGGCTAGCAGTCCAGGGACACCTAAATCCCTTGGTCCTCCTTTTGGAGCCAAGCGCCTGAAAAGTACACCACCAAATCCCTCCTCGTCAAATTCCTCCTCGATCTAGATCAGGGGGAGTCCTGCAGGCCATGTCACCTGCATGACTGACTCCATAGATTTTTCTGGAGGATACTGCATTGCTACGCCTACTTCTACTGCCACTGCTGCTGTTGCTGCTCCTGGAAGTTAGTCATCATCCCAGAGGGGAAGTCGTAAGACCGCTACGTCTTTCACTAAGCAATTGACCATCCAACAATCATTTGCCATGAGGACGAAATACCACAGCAGTCATCCTATGGCAAAGCGGATAACTGTGGCCTTGACAGCTATGTTGGTGTTAGACGTGCGTCCGGTGTCCGCCATCAGTGGAGTGGGATTTAGACGGTTGATGGAGGTATTGTGTTCCTGGTACCAAATCCCATCTAGATTCCACTTCACTAGGCAGGCGATACCCGCAATGTACAAGGACGTCAGAAATAGTGTCCTCAGTGCCCTGAAAAATGCGGCTGTACCCACTGTCCACTTAACTACGGACATGTGGACAAGTGGATCAGGGCAAACTAAGAACTATATGACTGTGACAGCCAACTGGGTAGAAGCATCGCCTTCTGCAGCAGCAGCATCTCCTGCACGCCAGCTCCTTCCAAGGCAGGCTGTGTATCACCAGTTTCAGGAATAGGCACAATGCCGACAACCTATTAGAGAAACTGAGGGAAATCATCTCCCAATGGCTTACCCCCCCCCCCCCCCCCCTAGACTCTCCCGGGGATTTGTGGTGTCGGACAATGCCAGTAACATTGTGCGGGCATTGAACATGGGAAATTTCCAGGACGCGCCATGTTTTGCCCACACAATAAATTTGGTGGTGCAGCATTTCATCAGAAGTGACAGGAGCGTGCAGGAGATGCTTGCGGACACTTTCGGCATTCTGCCACTGCCTGCCGAAGGCTGGAGCAGCAGCAAAAACTCCTCAACCTGCCCTGCCATCAGCTTAAACAAGCGGTGGTGACCTGCTGGAACTCCACCTCTATATGCTGCAGAGGATGGAGGAGCAGCAAAAGGCCATTCAAGCCTACATGGCCACCTACGACATAGGCAGAGGAGCGGGGCTGCACCTGACGCATGTGATACGGTGAGTGAGGAAATGGAACACCCGCCTAGCCAGCCAGATCAGCTGAATCCACCCTAGCGATCAATTGGGTGACAGATGTCGCAGCCAGATAGCCATCACATCCCAGACGACTGGTAATAAATTAATAATAATCACAAAATTAGCTAGGACTAAGGGCACAGCAAAACCATCAAGTCCATGTATTTTTTTAGCCCATCCACAAGCATACGAGGTGACGCAGCTGTGTTGGGTGCACTAGGATGATTATGCTGTTTGAGATCAGTCATACAAGTAACCAAAGCATTTGCATTAAGATTAGCAAATATCCTTCAATCCCTGGTAAGCTTTGTCCCATGCAATGGCAGCATAAAGTGTTTTTGTTTTTTGTGTGAGGGCTGGGGAGGAAGCGTAAAGGCCTCTGAAATATTGCAGTCCTAAGAGGTGGCAGCAGCTGAGGGCAGTGGAATTCAGCCAGCACAGGGTGGAAGGCACAGGGCCCCCTGGCAGAGCAGAGCACCACAAAGTAGACGCTACTCCAAGTGAGATGTTGAAAGGTCCTGGAGATGGTAAACTGGACCAGAGAAAAGAGCCCCTGTCATCTCTGCTTAGGTTGGAAGCCAGAAGAATACTTTAGTGTTGTTAAATATCTACATCTCACAAATAACTACCATGTACTGTACATTATATTTTGTTTAGGTATTTTCTGAACATTAGATGTTTATTTATAGGTTCATCTTTGTGAGGCTGAGGGAGTGGAGGAATTTCAAGACATGGATTTTATACTGGACACAAGTATTGGTCAACCCACACTGGTGGCAGTGAAAATGCTCAGAGCAGATGCCAATAAGAATGCCAGGTCTGTATGCAAGTTATAACAAACAATGAAAAAACCTAGACAGAAAACATATGAAAGTAAAACATCCTGATGTTACCTCTCTGCCTTTTGTACATTATGCATCATACTGTATATAAATGAAGGTGTATCATCTTTGTCAGGAATCACAGTGTGTATCCACATCCACAGCTGCATCTCTTACCTGCATGCTGGTGCACCTTGTGGTGCAGATCTGCGGGTGGCACTGTCCTCAGGTGTTGACCATGGTGGGATGACTCCTGTGGTCCACTGGGGCCTAGTCACAATCCCACGCTGCTTCCATGCTGATTCCCTGCTGCATGGGCACCACCATGACACATTGGTCAGCTGACAGTTTTGCTCCAATGTGCTAGCCGGTAAACCTGACCCCTGACCTGTGTGCACAGGTACTTCCCAGGTTAATTGGCTCCTAAGCCACATCATCAGCTCCTAAGCCACATCACCATCAACTCCTAAGCTGCATCACCATTGGCTCCTAAGCCAAATTACCATTAGCTCCCAGACCGCATCACCATCGGCTCCCAGGCCGCTTCACTATCAGCTCCCAGGCTGCATCTCAAGTGCTTTCAGGCTTCTAGGCCTTATATCCTCCTCAGCTCCTACACCGACACCAGTACATTGATACACCATCATCATATCTTTATTCTCAAGTCATCCAGTGTATCTCTCCCTGAGTATCCTGTATCCCTAGCATCCCTGCTCATTGGTAGCAGTACACAGAGGACCAGGGCAGGTGGGTGCGGCCTGCTCATCAGGCGCAGTGAAGACCAAAGTCCCTTGTGGGGTTTCCTGGTGAAGACCACCGGTGAGTAGGTCTAGTCCCAGGAAATATCAAACATAAAAAGTGACAGGTTTATGACTATTCATGAATTAAAAGGGTAAAAAAAAAGCCCTATAGATAAATATAATAATCGCTAATTCTGTCACAACTGGTACATGTAATTTATTTGTATATTATTATGGGTGGGGATCATACCCTGGGGGTGGACATACCGATTTCTGCCGAAAATAGCTTGAAGTAAACTGCTCAACCACAGAGGTCTCTTCCACGTAAGAGATCTTACGTGACAAAGAACACAAGGAGAACAAACAACAGATTTGTTCATTTATAACGCAATTCAACAAAGAGAATCATCTTATTAAAAAAATCTTGGACAAGCATTGGAGAATCTTATTAAAAGATCCCATCTTAGGACCTACACTACCTCCACGACCGAATATCGTCCATCGACGAGCACCTAATCTGAAGAGCATAGTGGCACCTAGTCAATTGAGAAACAAACATTCAGCTGGAAAACTACGGAGAATAAAACATATTCCCCCAATCATCCGTGCACATGTAATTCAAAATTCATCATATACAGAATAACCTGTGGATGCGGCATGGGTACTTGTGTATTTTGGCGGCGCCCATCGCATCGCATACCATAACGCATACGATGGTATGCGATGCAACGCGATATCGTACGACAGTGCACGATGGCATACAATTTTTAAATTGTATGCCATTGTACATGGCATACAATGCCATACGATGCGATGCGATTAAACATTGTATAAGCACCCTAATGGGTGCTTATACAATGTTAAGCACCCTAATGGGTGCTTACAATGTTAAATGCACCCCCACGCCACCCCCCACTATAAACGTGAACCCGAAGCGTGGCGAGCGCAGCGAGCCCGCGAGGGGCGGCGGTACGCGTCCTACGACCTTTTCATACCCCCACTATCCACGTCGGCGTGGAGTTGAGAATAGAATAGTGTGGCGAGCGCAGCGAGCCACCGAGCCCGAAGCGTGGCGAGCGCAGCGATCCCCGCGAGGGGACGCGGATACCTGTGAAGCCCACGAAGGGACGCGTTTACCTGTGAAGGTATCCGCGTCCGCTCGCCACGCTTCGGGCTCGGTGGCTCGCTGCGCTCGCCACACTATTCTATTCTCAACTCCACGCCGACGTGGATAGTGGGGGTATGAAAAGGTCGTAGGACGCGTACCGCCGCCCCTCACGGGCTCACTGCGCTCGCCACGCTTCGGGTTCACGTTTATAGTGGGGGGGTGGCGTGGGGGTGCATTTAACATTGTAAGCACCCATTAGGGTGCTCAAAAGCACCATTTAGGGTGCTTATACGATTTTTGATCGAATAGGGGGTCAAAATCGCATCACATCGCATGCCATCGGGTGCATGGCATGCGATGCGATACGTTCATCGTACGACGGACATCGGGGGCGCCGCCAAAATACACAAGTACCCCGCATGTATTACATAGGTAAAACCATACGAATGCTCAAGTTGAGAATCCAGGAGCACCTAAGAAATATTAAAAACAAACTGATGTCACAAATTACCCCGAAATTATCTGGAAAAGCATAATGCTACACCAGATATTAAGAATTTTGCGTTCACGACCCTGGAACATGTTCCGCCAAACCCAAGAGAAGGGAATAGGGAACTCCAGTTATCTAAACGTGAGACCTTTTGGATATATACAATGCATTCATTATCACCGAAAGGACTCAACGAAAATATAGATATAGTCTCTTTTATGTAACTGGCTAACTGTCTCTTTTGCACAATTTCTCCCTCATCTGGATTTAGGATAATGTTCTTGTTCCATCCTTTCCTATATTCTCTTAACACTCTAGAGAAGAGAAAGATATATGCTAAAGGCCTAAGACTTATCATCATTGTGAAAATTGAAATATGTATGTAAAATATTGTTATTGTACATATGGGACCCATTTAGCTATAAACCTAAAACACTATACATCAAGAGTACCACTACTCTTGAAGTTATCACGATAATCTTCAACACCACATATGCGCTGATGGGATTCACAGTTAGCATATGGGCTAATAAATAGCAGAACCATTATCACCATTAGCAGCATCCACATCAAGTTTAGCACTTTCACTTAGCACCTTCACATAAGTTACTGAGCCCCATAAATCTATAGGGCCCCCTTAGCATATAATAGCACCCCCATCCCAGGAGAGTATCTAGAGATTAGGGATCATATCAGACCCCATTTTAGATTAAATAATAAACACAATATTAATTAATATATATTCTCATTCCCTAGCTAATTAAGTCCACATGTAATAACATGGTTCTAATACATTTAAAAATAATCCAGTCACTACCATGTAATTATTCTAGCTATTACACCCTATTATGTAGTAATATAGCAATAAATATTTATATACACTTTAGTTCAGGCACCGGTCACCACTAGAGAATTAGCCTAGCAATTACACCCCATTATATATTCACATAGTAAATAAACGTATATATGACTCTTGCCCAGTTAAGTAGCCTGCTAGTAATAAAAGGATTGTTTACTAAGTACTACATTCATTTATTTTTAGTATTTTTTAACCACACATACATGGAAGAGACCTCTGTGGTTGAGCAGTTTACTTCAAGCTATTTTCGGCAGAAATCGGTATGTGCACCCCCAGGGTATGATCCCCACCCATAATAATATATAAATAAATTACATGTACCAGTTGTGACAGAACTAACGATTATTATATTTATCTATAGGGCTTTTTGAAGTCCTATACCTCTGCAGGACAGAGGTTTTATCAGAACTGACGTGGTCAGTAATCCTATATACCTAGTATTTGTCGTTGGAAGAAACCTATCTGTATGGTACAATTCAGATTGGGTATGTAGAGTACACACCCCTTTCCTCCTTCACTATTAAGGTGTTACAATGGATATCACATTGTATAGATTAAATACCCACACAAGGGGAATTTTTTCCGCATTTGTTCTCTTGGTCGATCTATTGAACCATACTAGTCTTGAACCCCCACTAAATCGGTTCCTACACTCTTTGTAAATCGTAATTATTTCGGTTGTATACAACCCTTGGCACACCCGACTTATTCTGGACCTCTTTTTGGTAACCCCATGTTGATCTGGATCACATTACTTACCATTTTGTCTTTTTTTTTCCTCTCGTTTCCTCTTTTTCACCATCTCATCGGATTTCTCTCACCTCGATCCTCCTCCCTCCTCCCCCAATTTGATGTCATATGTCCCTAATTATAATACTCTCAAAGGGACTTATAAACATACATATGTATAGATGTTAAATCATATTACTTACGGCATATATATATTTTTCACCATTCAGATTCTCATTTACCCCTGATGAAGTCCTAAGGGACGAAACGCGTAGGGTTTCGTATTCTAAGAGGTTTGCATGTCTTGAAGTTGGATCTTTTTTGTCATTCACTTGAACAATACTATATCTGAATCTGTAATCTACATTGAATTCTGTACAAACCTGTTTTTTTATTGAAAAAAAAAAATTCCCATTGTAAAGAAAACCAGATTAAATATATATTTTATGCACCAATGTATGATTATTAAGGTACAAAAGTGGTGAAAAGAGCACACATCTATCTCTTCTTCCATATATATATATATATATATATATATATATATATATAAACATATATATATATCTTATATATTTGGCTACATCTGTCACTCAATGTGTGAGTGTGTATATAACGCTGGGTGGAGTCATAGGCTAATAGCCTATCAGAGCCTCTGACTCCGCCCACACACACACTCACATAGTGACAGAGAACCAGCCCACAGTGCCAGACACCCTCTGCCTCCCCATGCTGCCAGGCAAAGACACTGCTACTCCACATCCACCAGGTGAGCGACAGGTTTGCCCACACACCCTCCCCTCTGCCAGACCCCCACAAACCCCCCCGATTCACGGGGCCCCCGCGTCCCACTCCCACGATTCGCGGCACCCCCGCGCCCCCCTCCCGCGATTTGCGGTGCCCCCTACCACGGTTTTCAGCCCCCTTCCCACTATTTGCGGGACCCCCACGCCACATACCCCCCCCCCGTGATTCGCGGCACCCCCCGTGACCCCCTCCTGTGACCCCCCCTCCCGCGATTCACGGCACACACACACCCCCCCGCGACCCCCCTTCCTGCGATTTGCGGGCACCCCTCCCGCAATTCGTGGCACCCCCCACGACACCCCCATGATTTGCAGCCCCCCCATGACCACCTCCCGTGATTTGCAGACCCCCCCTCCTGCTCTTCGCAGACCCCCCTCCTGTGATTCACGGGCCCCCCCTCCTGTGATTCACAGTACCCCCCCACAATTCACGGACCCCCCCCTCCCACTTTTCACTAAACCCCCTTTGCCCCCCTCCCGCAATTCGTGACCCACCCTCCCGCGATTTGCAACCCACCCTCCCGCGCTTCACGCCACCCCCCCAGCGATTTGTGGACCCCCTCCCACTATTTTTAGACCCCTGCCCCCCCCTGCACCCCCCCTTCCTTGATTCACGGACCCCCACAACACCCCCTTCCGCAGTTCACTGACACCCACAACCCCCCTCCCGCAATTTGCGGACCCCCCTTCCCACGATTCATGCCCCCCCGCAATTCGAGGACCCCCGCACCCCCCCCGCGCAATTTGCAGACCCCCTTCCAGCAACTCCAACCCCCAGCGGACCCTCGCGACCCCGCTCCTGCATTTCACATACCCCCGTGAGAATGGGGGATCCTGTACCGCCACAAGCAGGTGCCACCCCTAGGTGGGAAATCCGGCCCTGGCTGCCGCGCTGCACGTTCCCCCACTGCCAGAAGTGTCCCCACAGTCCTCTGCACCAGCGTCACAACTTTTATCAATGTCTTGCCCACATACCACTATTATACAGCCTCCTGCTCTCATGCACCCCCTTTCTCCCTCCCAGTGGGAGGAGACGCTCACCCACTGCCGGGAGCTGCATACTGTCCCCCACCCTCCTCCAGTTCTAGGGATGCCCATCGACTATCAATGATTTCAGATCATCGATGGTTTATGGCCAATGTTAAATACTTTTGCCATCAATGTGGGAGGACCAGATGGTTTCCCTACATCGATGGCAAAGGAGAACCAATCAAGTTGAATTTTTTTTATGAAGCTGGGACACGGAGCATAGCTCCCCCCCCCCCCCACACCCGACAGTCCCACCACCGAGTTCTGATTGTCCCATGGCCTATTCAGTCAGATATAATTATGACCATCAATAGCTACAACAATCAATGGTTATCCAAGTAATATTTTACTACTATCGATAGCAGGGTGGAAAATCGCCATCAATGCCAACCATCGATGGCGTCTGCACCAATGCCCATCCCTACTCTGCAACAGGCAAAAACCTTTACTACCCCTCATGCCCACACACCTTTATCACTGCCCTGCCTCCTGTTCTCCTGCCCCGTAACTTCCGCCAGTGGGGACCCGCTTACCCTGTGTTGCCCTCATGCACCCTAACTCCCACCCAGTAGGAGGTTACACTGACTCAGGGCCACTGTCCTGTACTCCTGTGCTGCCACGCTGGACCCTCACCAACTGGCAGAAGCTGCAGAGTGTCCCCCACCCTCCTCTTTAGTCCCCCTTATGCCCACACACCCCTATCACTACCCAGCCTCCTGTTTTCCTGTGTCGTGACCTCCGCCAGTGGGGAGATGCTGACTCAAAAACACCCTACTATACTATTGCACACACACACAATCACCTAAACAACACGCACACACCCCCACACACACACCCACAAATGTCACTGTACCATCCACACTATCAATGTACATCTTACTCTGTAACCGCTTTTTAATCAAACAAAACAATACACACCCCCTTTCAAATCATATGCTCTCTACCATATTTCACACAATACAAAAGTTCACAAATTAAGGGGTTGCAGCCCCTTATGACGGTGTGAAGAGCGCCCGTAGGGCGCAATGAATCACCTAGTATATATATATATATATATATATATACACTAAATCAATTAACGACAAAACTCTATATACCCACTCGGCTATCATAAGAGTAATAATTATAACTTTGTATATTGGTTTAAGTCTAGACACTATGCGCTGAATTTGGTGCCTGCAGCACTAATCACTAGAGTTACTCCCCAAGTAACAAATAGACATAAAATAATACAAAGGATAAGTGATCTTGTGCGCTTGCACTGTTCCAAAAGAGACACCGTGAGGTATAGATTCAGTGACAGATAGTAATAAGAAAGAAATGATACTCTCCTTATGTTGAGTTTCTTCCCTCCCTAGAGGCTCTCCAATAATTGATTTGATGGAGGTATATGAAAGATAAAGAGAACCAGGGTCACTTCAGAATTACAAGACCTATTCTACAAGCGCTTGAAAACACCAGAATCTGGTAAACCTCCATCTTAGATTTTCCGTATATTGCAACAGGGTTGCTTATTATATGTGTTGTGTGACTTTGCGTGTTTTTATGAGTATTATGAATAAAATGTTGTGACAATATCACACTATGATATACATTTTATCTTTCATATACCTCCATCAAATCAATTATTGGAGACCCTCTAGATAGGCAAAGAAACTCAACATAAGGAGAGTATCATTTCTTTCTTATTACTATCTGTCACTGAATCTATACCTCACGGTGTCTCTTTTAGAACAGTGCTAGCACACAAGATCACTTATCCTTTGTATAATAATTAACTGTTGTCGGATTTATGTGTAATATTTTTAAAAATAAACCAAGATTTACAAGCTTATAAGCATAGTTGCGGTTGCTTTCATATTTACGTTTCCGGATAGAATCCAGGTATTTATAAGTCTGTATTTTTCTTAAACGGAGAAGAAACAATAGTCTCCCAAGCGGGGACATGGTGTCCCTTCACTCACTCGGGATATCTGAGATGTTTTCTTGATCATGTCGTGTATTTTCTTGTGCCAGAAAGTCTTCGGCTTCTTTGGCTGTGAGGAAATCTTTGAATTCAGTTCCCAAGAATATCCTCAGATGCGCTGGGAACATCATATAGAATTTTCTGTTGGTCTTTACCAGTGAAGAGCATACTGTGGTGAATTATCTTCTGGTTTTAGATAGTTCGATTGAAAAATCTTGAAAAACACGGATATTATTGCCATTCGCCACACAGGTCTTTAACACTTCAAACGGAGTGTCGGTTCTTACTCATCCTATATATATCTTTATTGTTTTACATGTGCATTGTTTTGTTGATAAATGCATAATAGAAAAAACATACTTACAGATACTGTGTGCCCTTCACCCAGCCAGTGCTTTCTCCCAGAGTCAGATGACGTCATTACAGCGTGTCCGCGCTGACGCTACGATATCACAGGGGGGGCGTTGTCACACCCATGTCTTTGGTTACCATAGGAACGCGGGCATGTACACAGCCCGTCTTCACTGTTTAGTCGGAGATGCCATCGCTACTTGCGCCTAGATGGTCAGATGTCTCTCGTTGGTGCAAGCTGAGCTTGGCATGAGCATCCAATGTGTCTGTGTGAAAAATAAAATTTTATAAGGAAACAATATTTCTACTGTCATAACGAATGGTAGATTTAGAAACCCAAACTGTGCGCTCAGCTGTAATGTTATCATATTATGATGTACTGAAAAGGGTACACAGTGTCGGTCAAAGGGACCTTAAGGATAGCTAAGCCTATATATAGGGGCTGGACAATTAATGGGGATATGACAGATAAATGACTAACTAAGAACTATGTCTAATGTGGTTGAGACATCAGCAGGGAGGAGTGCATTAATCCTGGGCATGCTGATGCATAAACTGGTTATGGACTGTAATTACAAAAATGGTTTAAAGGAATTTATTTCATTGAGTCCCGGGGGTGTATGGTTTGTAGTTTGTAAATCCACAGTGTTTCTCTTTGTAGAAGAATCCATCCTCGATCACCACCTCTTCTACTCGGTGGTGCCCAATCTATCGTCTTGAATTTAAGGCTGGCAATGGAGTGTTGATGGTTTCTACAATGTCGGGAACTGGTTGATCAGCTGATTTGCCTTCCAATGCTCAAGGATGTGGTTGAGATGTAGGGCCATTCTTTCTTTTATCTGTCTTGTGCTTTTTTAATTATACAGGAGTCCATATGGACATCTGATTTGGTACACAACGTATCTACTGCTGCATGTCAGGGGATATTTTAAACGGTTTCCCCGATAATGGGTGTCTGAAGACGTCTCCAATTTCCAATGAACTGCATGTAGTGCAGCCTGTACATTGGTAGTTACCTGGTTTCTGTGTAAGAAAGTGACTCGGTTGGTTGATCTTCATATCGGTGATGTCATTATGTATCACTATATCCTTGATATTTTTGCCTCTTCGGTATGAAGGAAGAATAGTGCTCCCCTTAATGGCAGGTAGTGTGTGATCTTGTGCCACAATGTACCAGATGGATCTGGCTGAGTGCATGAGTGCTTGGCTAGTAGTGCTGTAGTCTTGAGTCCACACTATTTTTTTTATTGTCGTTGGTCCTGGTTTTGGGAAGTGTTTAGTAGTGTTCAGAGTCTTATGATGATAATGTACCCTCTTTTGAGGAATTTCAGTAGCATGGCATCCATCTGTTGTAGCATGTCTATGGGTTCACTGCCTATTGGTACTATTCAAAGAAATTGGGAAAAAGGTGCTTTTTTTAAAGGCACAGGATGGTGACTCTCTCCTTGCAAAATGGTATTTCTATCAGTGTCCTTGTAAAGTATTGTGGTTTGTAAAGTACCATTCTCCATCTGTGTAATTTGGACATCCAAATAATGGACTGTCTGGTAGGTGCATTCAAAGGTTAATTTGATCGGGGAGTCCAAGGCATTGATTTTTTGTATCATGGTTTCAAACTCAGTTTTTGTGCCCGACCACAACAGGAAGCTGTCATCTATATATCTGGTGTAGCCTTTTATTTGGTTTGAAATAGTGGCATCTGTGAAGAAGAAATCCTCCTCTGTTTCAAACATGAAAATGTTTGCAAAGCTCTGGGCTATGCAAGACCCCATTGCGCACCTGGAGCACTGTATGTAGATGTCGCCATTAAATAAGAAATAATTTCTTGATCAGGTCAATTCCAGCAACTGCATGAATAGTCCTATATCAGGGCCAGTGTAGTCTTAATTGTGACTCAGAAAGCGTCGGACCGCTTGTAATCCAGCATTGTGCAGGATGCTAGTGTACAGACTAGCCACATCTATAGTGCAGAGCAGGCATTTAGTGGGTAAAGGGGTCCAGTCATTGAGTTTCAGCAGAAAGGTGGTGGTGTCTTTCAGGAATCTTCGGTGCATTTGGAGGTACTTGTGGAGTATCACGGCTCCCATCGTATGGCATCGTATGCCATATGTAGTGGCATACGATGGCATACGATGCGATACGATTTTTACAGATTTTTGAGCATTTTTGCTCAAAAATCGTATGCGATCGCATTGGATGCCATACGATGGCATCCGATGCGATGCGATGGCACCCGATTTTGCACTGAAATGCATCAGAATGCATTGAAATGTGTATTAAACTAGTGAAATGCCCCCAAATGCCATTTTTCATAGTGCACCACCCCCACTATCAACGTCAACCCGAAGCGTGGCGAGCGCAGCGAGTCCGCGAGGGGCGGCAGTACACGTCCTACGACCTTTTCATACCCCCACTATCCACATCGGGGTGGACTTGAGAATAGAATAGTGTGGCGAGCGCAGCGAGCCACCGAGCCCGAAGCGTGGTGAGCGCAGCGAGCCCCGCGAGGGGACACTGATACCTGTGAAGCCCGCGAGGGGACGCGTATAGCTTCGGGCTCGGTGGCTCGCTGCGCTCACCACACTATTCTATTCTCAACTCCACGCCGACGGGGATAGTGGGGGTATGAAAAGGTCGTAGGACGCGTACCGCCGCCCCTAGCGGGCTCGCTGCGCTCGCCACGCTTCGGGTTGACGTTGATAGTGGGGGTGGTGCACTATGAAAAATGGCATTTGGGGGCATTTCACTAGTTTAATACACATTTCAATGCATTCTGATGCATTTCAGTGCAAAATCGGGTGCGATCGCATCGCATGCGATTTGATCGCATGCAATGCGATGCAATTTTTAGCATACAATCAGCATACGATGAAGGTCGTGGGAGCCGTGATACTCCACAAGTACCCATTTGGATAAGTGGCTGTAAGAAATGGTTGAGGTATTTGGAGACATCATAATAGAGAGAGTCTCTTGCTGCAATAATCGGAAAGAATAGAATAGACCAAACGGTACAAAATAAAAAGACAAGAAAGATATAAGCAGTGATAGCACAAATAAAGATGAGATAAAAAAGAAAGAAAAAGGAAAATCTAAAAAAGGATATTCAACCTCCTAGCAACAGTTGCTAAGGAAATAGAATAAATAGCTTTTCTGAAGGGCCACTCGGCTTGTCCCGAAGAAGCCTGGTTACAGGCGAAATGCACATCAGCACTTGATTAGATAATATCTAATATGCAGTAAAATACAAAATACATGTATGCACCCCTTTTAGATTCTAAGCAAAGAGTGTCTGGCTTAGAGGGGGCAACGGTGTGACACACTCCAGCAGGGAGATACATTGGACATGCATAGAAGGAGATAGTCTAATCTGTCAGCCTGAACTGCTAGCCACTCAACATAGACGCCGTCAGCAGGTGAACGCTGTGCACGCTATGGTGCAACGTGCTCCCGCTGACACAGGAGCTGCACAAAACCACATAGGTGCACCTCTGCTACAATTTAGCATTATAGAAATAAATCAAAAGGTGCAATAATGTTATATGATCACACAGAAACGCACTATAAACCAAGATAAGGGGAAAACCAAGCCTGCCAATCAAAACCTCTAGCCGCCGAGTACAGACGTCGGCAGAGATTGAAGACAGCGCATACACTGCGACTGCACAATAAGCTCCTGCAAATATATAGGGTTCAATATGCCCCTGTAGATACATGAGCGGTACACCCAAGAAAGGGAAAGGGAGAATTGTAAGTGTAAATTGTGGATTGCCGAATATACATGCCTGTATCAGCTGGAGACAGTACGCAGAATAGCTAAACATAATGAAACATAGAGTATGGGTAAAAACCGGACCAGAACAAGACCGCCGGACCGGACATCCTTTTGGAGCTTGTAGCGTCCGGTCCCGGGGGTGTCCTGTCCTGGAGGTGTCTGTCTGGGGGGGCTGCCTGTGTCACCTGTCATCAGGGAGAGTAGGAGGAGGTAGGGGGGAGAATAAAGCCTCCCAGTATGGTCCAGCATGTACCAAAAAACGGACGGTCCGGACCACATGGGGAGGCTGTAATCTCCCCTTCCATATGTCCCTGGTGAAAGCTATCACAGAGACCCACCCCGGACAAGACACCCCCGAACCGGACACTACTAGCTCCGGACTGCAGATTTTGATGTAGTGTCCGGGGTCCAGCCCGGGTTCGGTTTTTACATAGTCCCCAAAACATATGGAACCCCAATTGAAAATCACAAATAAAAATAAAAAATGTATAAAAAACATCAAAAAGTAAAAACTAAAGGGGCCAATGTAGTAAAAGAAAAAGATCCTTGTTATGTATTATGTTCAGTGCATACACACAGTTAATGAGATAGGGACTAAACAGGTATGTCATATAATGGTATCCTACTTATTTCATTGTACTATGCACATCCAAGAAGACATAATTTTATCTGAGCTGATGAAACAATGAGAAAAGTATGAAAAAAGTATGCACCCCTAGAGTCCCAACTGACCCTTACTTGTTTGTGTGCCTCAAGGGCAGTGAACGAAACAAGCGGGGTGCAGATTAAGGGGCTACTAATATAGAGGCAACTGAAGAATGATAACTGTGATCTGCTGTTGTGACTCAGCTCCTGGATCACCCCTGTTGGTGTCCCAGCGCAGGGGATCACTCTCTGGCTGGCCGCAATGAGAGTCCCTTAAATGAGAGTAAAGGCATAGTGACAACAAGAATTTCTAATCAAATGCAAGTTCTGCAATGATAACACACTTTTACTCTCCCGGTATGGATTGTATACAAATGGGTATAAGCAGATCCTGTGGTTATTGAGATTCCCCTCCTCCAGGTATACGCAAGTATACCTGGCCAATAAAGATGATTCTGATTCTATATTTCTGGGAAATCTCCAAACACAATTATTTGGACAAAATATCTAAACCAGGGTTCTACTTATCCTCCCAAAGTCAGCTCAGGTGTGGATGTGCATCAAAGGGGTCCCCTCAGGGGCCGCCATACCACCTCTCTGGACGCGCGTTTTCTCATTGTTTCATCAGCTCAGATAAAATGTCTTCTTGGATGTGCATAGTACAATGAAATATGAAAGTAGGATACCATTAATGATACTGGGGTCTCCCGCAAGTGGCTGACACCACTCAAAACGCAATATTTTCGCCATTCACTATTTATTTATTTTTGATGTACTGCATTATTTATTTATGGTCACATATTCAAAAGAAATTCAGCTAAGTTGACCAATTACCCAAGGGGTTCTGCGAAGGATCACAAGTAGTGTTCATTGATTACAAAAGCTGATACATTTATCACTTTTTAGTATGCACTAATTTTTGTCACATTATTGTATTATTCTACTGTTTTGCTGTAGATTGATTAATCACAGTATCATATTCACTGCACAAAAAATCTTTATTGCATAACAAAAATTATAAACAAACAATGCAAGTAATTACCGTATTTTTCGCTCTATAAGACGCACCTGACCATAAGACGCACCTAGTTTTAGAGGAGGAAAACAGTAAAAAAAAATATTCTGAACCAAATAGTGCAATACATGTCAGTGTACAGTATGTGGAGTGACATGTCAGAGTGCAGCCCATGTGTAAGCAGAAAGTATTTCTGGACTTTAGTTGGAGTGACCCCAGGGACTGGCCACTCACTGTGTGGGGGGCCTGGCTGGGGAGCGGGACAGGGATGCTGCAGGGTTCGGGGGTGGGCACATCAATATCACTGCAATGATGGAGTAGTGGATCACTCTGAGGGGAGGGAGCTGGTGTCCCTTATCACAGCCCCTGGTTTACCTTGAGCATGTCTTGTGGATGTGTCCCACGACGTGACAGTCGGTCCCTCGTGGAGGATAGTTGATGCTGTGTCCTCTATGGGGATACAGACTCTGCCGCCAGACGATCCCTGAAGCCTGACCGTCAGTGGCCCGGTGCGCGCCAGGTGATGACATCAACGGGTGCAGCCAGAGTGATGGAGCTCCATGCAGCAACCGGAGTTCCCTTGTGGATGATGCTGGGTGATGCGTCCTCTGTGGGGGCTCTGACAGAGACTGCCAGAAGGACCCCGGCGCGTGCCAGGTGATGACGTCACCGGGTGCTGCCGGAGCCGCGGAGCTCTGTGCGCTGGTACAGGGGCACTGAAGTGGCTTGCAGTGCCCCTTCAGTCTGAGCAACTTCATCTTTGGCGGTGGGAGACGAGTCCTCTGCGATGGGAACTAGTAGCGCTACTAGTTCCCATCAGCCGCAGGGACCCCGCCAAAGATATCACATTCGCTGAACGGACCCCGCTGCCTGGACCTCTGTAAGCTTCTGATAATTACCAGGGGACGGGGGGAGCAGGCTCTGTTGCAGCTCCTGAGATGCTGGTGCAGCAGCACCAGCATCCAGGAGCTTTTTGCATGGTTTTTTTGCTGTATTCGCTCCATAAGACGCACACACTTTTCTCCCCACTTTTTTGGGGAGAAAAAGTGCGTCTTATGGTGCGAAAAATACGGTATTTGCTCTACAGGAACTGATTCCTGCTTACATGTGCCTGTAAGCAGGAATCTGTTCCTGTAGAGGAAGTAATTACTTGCATTGTTTTCCTCACTTACATTTAAACAAAATTTCTTCCCCAAAAAAGTACTTTCCCCTTCCTCGTTCTCTCTTCTCCTTTTACTTCTTTTTCTCCAGGTTACATTGGTGCTGTACAGTGTATTGTCTTTTAATAGATATGAATAAAATGTAAATAATTTTAACTGCAAAATCAGTGACCCTAAAAAGAGAGTTATCTTTTTTCTTTTTCTCAATATATGGTTATCCATAACTCTAGGGAGCACCACCAACAAATTTAAGTACGATATTTGTATCTTCATTCATGTAAAAGTTGGTTCATAAATTTATCATAATTCATTAGTCAGTGCAAGCCATGTTTTTTTCTGCAAATGCTGTGTAGCTGTGCCAGGGGCATGCACAGTCCTCCCCACCTACTTCAGCACGTCCCACTTTAGTGAATTGCTTCAGCAGGTCTGGCAGCTCCGGGGGCACACAAATCTGCTGCTCGCAGAACATGGACTCCTGCTCCTGCTCACTGGAGCCACTGGCCAGGCAGAGGCAGGGACGGACCTGCTGGTAGCGGTGGGCCCCATTACCGCCTCTGCACCGGCAATAGTTCGCCCCTGGGGTGGGGGGAGCTCATGGATGGCAGCACAGCAATAGGGAAAAAAACTGCAGTACTTGAAGAAGTGCCGATATTCTATATCGGTGTATACCGGGCCGGCCCACTTCCGGAACTGTTGTATACTGTACTTTATATTGAACCTGTGCTGCAGCATACAGGGTTTATTGTATGACCTGCTCATCAGCAGCCCAAATGTACTATAGTAGGATAGAGTGAGATTACCTTTGTAGGGTGCCAGCAGTAAGCAGGGTCAAGGGGGCTCCTCCAACTTGCTGAACTGTTCTTATATCTGTGTTTGGGCTGGGATGCATTCTGCTAGAGATGGGTCGTTCGCGAACGAACCGGATCTTTTGAACGGATCCTGCCCAAGAACGAATGAGCCGCCGATCCTAAAAAGGTGATCCGTTTCAGTTTACAATGCATTTTCCTGATCTCAGTGCTGCCACCTGTGGCAGCTGAGATGTACTACCTCTGTAGACTTAGTACAGTGCTGTGACTACAAGTGATAGAAAGGTTAGCTGCTGCTGCCAGGGATGGCCATCTGTGCAGACGCCATCGATGGTTGCCATCGATGGTGATTCTGCACCCAGCCATCGATCAGTGTTTTCACTCGGTCATGTATATGCCCTTTTTTTTTTTTTTAAAGCGAGTCGAGGTTCCGTCTAAAAGATATGCTGTGTACACACTAGTACAATCTGCATAAGATCCAGATGCGATTACAATTTAGACTATCTGCATACAATTTACACTATCTGCATTCAATTTAGACTATATAGTGCAGATCTGCACTATATAGACAGGGCAGCCAAGACTTTCTGGTTAAGATATGGGAGCGCGCATCTTGAACGCATCTGGATCGCTTGGGATAAAACCCATACAATCTGCATGAGATCCAGATAAGATTTTGACTATATAGTCAAAATCTTATCTGGATCTTATGCAGATTGTATCAGTGTGTACACAGCAATACGTATCTTTTCACTGAACGATCCGGCGGTTCCTGGCTCAGCTTGAGGATCCGTTTCGCCCAACTCTACATTCTGCTGCTGCTAAATTAATAGTAGCGGGCAGATACCCTCCTCACACATGTGGATGCAAAGCAGGGGGGTCCTCTAAGGGGTTACTGAGCAACGACAGCAGAGTTCTCTGCACATTTCAGTAGTGATCTGCAAACACTTGTTGATGCTCAGCAATCCCCTCACCTACCCCCCACCCATACGGAATGCACACATATCGTCTTACCTTCCCTACTGCTGCTGCTGCTGCTGTTAGTTATCAGAGCCTCTCAGAGCTCCGTGCTCACAGTGACAACTGCTCCACCTACTCCCTGCACGCTTCCCTGCACGCTTTCTCAGCAGCCAGGGTCACAGACGCAGCCACAAGCAGAGCACTGAGTCGCTCTACTAGCAGGGAAGACATGGGATGGGAGACAATGATGTAGATGCACCCTGCAGGGCTAGAAGCCCGGTGGCGGGACTTCTGCCCCTGCCCGCACCATCACTGCTGCCTGTGCTCTGTACAGCCGCTGGGTGGGCACAAGCACTGCTGGCTGAAAAAAAAATCAGTGCTCGAAGTGAAGTGACGGTATACCGGCGCACTTTGAGCACTGGAAATGATAAATAAAGCATAAAAGAAAGGAATTATAAGCAATCTGTACAAAAGGAGCACTCTGTGTGGAATATACAAAACTCTTCTTTTAAAATGCAGCTCCATTTTTACTGTATACTGTATATATCCATCCACCACTGGATTATTCACCCAGTGGTGGAGATGTGTATTGCATGCTGTATGTTGTTGTGCCTCAACCTGCCTCAATGCGCTCCAACTATGATATGCAAAACATGCATCAAGGTGCTCTGTCAGTATAAATAAGTGTGGATCCATCTGTACTACAATTTTAAACAAAATTGTAGTCCTTCTAACTAACAGTATACGATCAGAGTCTTGTGCCCCATTTCCCCTTATGAACACATGAAAACAGAGCATGGCCTCATGGAAGGTCATGGTTTCACAGAAGGGTGGTCCTTGGTTTGCTGTTATCCTCTCCCCCATTATGTTTTGCTCCCCTTCCCACACAACCCCCCTCTAGTATCTCTCTAGAGCCGGCTGCAGAATATTATTAAAATAGTGCTCACTAATATACAGGTGAAACTCGAAGAATTTCAATATCATGCAAAAGTTCATTTATTTCAGTAAATTAACTTAAAATGTGAAACTAATATATTTCATAGACTCATTAAATGCAAAGTGACATATTTCAAGTCTTTATTTGTTAAAATTTTGATTACGGCTTACAAATGCAAAATCTCTGAAAATTAGAATATTGTGAAAAGGTTAAATTTGTAGGCTCAAAGTGTCATACTCTATTCAGCTATTTAACGCAAAACACCTGCAAAGGGGTCCTGAGCCTTTAAATGGTCTCCCATTGGGGAAGACTGCTGACCTGACCGTTGTACAGAAAACCATCATTGACACCCCCCACAAGGAGAGAAAGCCTCACACAAGGGACGTTATTCTGATTCACTTGCAAAGGCAAATTCCTTCTCAAATGGACAAAACCATGTGCACTGCAGGGGGGTAGATGTAACATGTGCACAGAGAATTAGATTTGGATGGGGGTTTACTTCAAAGTGAGATCTATATTTCAGTGTAAAAATAAAGCAGTCAGTATTTTATCTGCACAGAACCAAAATAACACCCAAATCTAACTATCTCTGCACATTTTACATCTGCCCCCCCCCTGCAGTGCTCATTGTTTTGTCCATTTGAGAAGGAATTTGCCATTGCGAGTGAATCAGAATAAGGACTAAGGAGTCAAAGAGTGTGAAAGAAAAAGGTGCACATGCAGCATGGATGACCACAATGTAGAGGGGATTGTCAGGAAAAAGCCATTCAAAGGTGTAAGGGAGCTTCACAAGGAGTGGACTGAGGCTGGAGTTAGTGCATCAAGAGCCACCACACACAGACGGATCCTGGTCTTGGGCTTCAAATGTTGTATTTCTCTTGTCAAGTTGCTCCTGAACAACAAACAACATCAAAAGCATCTTACCTGAGCTAAAGAAAAAATAACTAGTTTATTGCTCAGTGGTCCAAAGTCCTTTTTTTCTGATGAGAGCAGATTTTGCATCTCATTTAGAAACCAAGGTCCCAGAGTCTGGAGGAATAATGGGAGGCACACAATACAAGATGCTTGAAGACAAGTGTGAAGTTTCCACAGTTTATTTGGGGAGCCATGTCATCTGCTGATGTTGGTCATCTGTGCTTTATTAAGTCCAGAGTCAACACACCTGTCTACCAGGACATTTTAGAGCACAACATGCTTCCTTCAGCAGACAAGCTTTATAGAGATTCTCATTCACTTTACGGCAGGACTTGGCACCTGTCCACACCTCTAAAAGTTCCAAAACCTGGTTAAATGGCCATGGGATTTCCTGTGGATTGGCCAGCAAACTCACCTTACCTGAACCATTGCCAAGAGAAAGATGAGAGACATGAGACTGAACAATCTAGAAAAGCTAAAGGCCACAATTGAAGCATTCTTCCATAACACCTCAGCAGTGCTATAGGCTGAAAGCATCCATGCCACACCGCAATGAGGCAGTAATTCATGCTTTGGGAGTAAGTACTGAGTACATATACTTGATTATACTTTTCAGAGGGCTGACATTTCTGTATTTCAATTTTTATTATTGATTTCATGTAACATTCTAATTATCTTTGAATTTGGATTTTCATAAACTGTAAACCGTATTCTTTAAAATTATTAAAAAATACTGTAAAACCTTGAAATATCTCACTTTGCATGTAATGAGTCTTAATAATATATTTGTTTCACTTTTTAAGTTAAATTACTGAAATTTACTTTTGCATGGTATTCTAAATTTTTTAGTTTCATCTGAATAATATTTCAAGCAACATGACTCTGGCTTCTGCCCACACAAGTGTCTACAACCACCACATTGACCTGCCTTGATTTCTTCTGGCATCCTTCATCTGTATTCTGTCTGCTGCCACACCTCTTCTATTCTGCTTGTCTCAGCAGCACTGCATGATGTCACACCATCAAGCACCCTGGTTTGACAACAGTATTCGTGATCTCAAGAAAAGGGATTGTATACTTGAAAGACGATGGAGGAAGACAAACCTGGCAGAGGATAAATTAAATCTAACCAAACACATTGGAAAATACCAATCAACAATCACCCGCAAGAAATAAGAGTTCCTTTCAAATGAGATCATGGCAGCAAAAAATAGGCCCGCTCAGCTTTTCAGTACAGTGGACATGCTTTGCAAACCAGCATGCCTGCAGCCTGATGTAACCCTTTTCCAGTCAAGATGCAATGAGTTTTCAAAATTCTTTGCAGATAAAGTATCTATCATCTGGGCTGGAATACCCACAGTGACACCAAAGGAGTACCAACATACCAAGCCTTCCAGTTTAAGTCACCTGCCTTCATGGGACATCTTTGACCAAGTGGATGTACAATACATTGCTGGAATTTCCCGACTGTTGCGTCCCTCCTCCTGTGATCTGGACCCTGCCCCATCCAAACTTATTTTAGAGTGTATGGAAATAATCAACCCTGCATTTGCAAATATAGTTCAATGCTCTTTGCAGACATGCGTTTTTCCCGAACCGCTAAAGGCAGCAATAGTCAGACCACTATCCTTAGCTGGTTCAAATCATTTCTTGCTGGCAGGTCACAGAGAGTTTCATTGGGAGTATACTCTTCACCACCAGTGCAGTTGTCTTGTGGTGTCCCACAGGGTTCTATACTCTCTCCCATGCTTTTTGCAGTATACATGCTCCCACTGGGTGACATAATCAGACGTCATGGCCTGGTCTATCACTGCTATGTAGATGATACACAACTGTACCTGTCCTTTACTCCAGGCACTGATAACACAATAACAACATTAAATGGCTGCCTAGCTGAGCTCCAGGAGTGGATGAGTGCCAGTTGGCTGAGACTGAACCCAGATAAAGCAGAAGTCCTGATGATAAACCACAGGACAAGACGGAATCGGTACATCTGTCAGAATGAACTTAGGTCTACAGTCATTAGGTCGACCCCATTAGGTCGACTGGCTGGAAGGTCGACTGGCTGGAAGGTCGACCTGATTTAAGGTCGACATGGGCCAATGTCGGCATGACTTAAGGTCGAATTTGCATAAAGGTCGACATGAGGAAGGTCGACTGGTCATAAGGTCGACATGGGTTTTTCACTGTTTTTTTATCCGAATGTCGACACAGTCGACATGGGCACAGTTGGCAATAAGAATCGGACCCTCGCATCGGGCACGGTGGCTCGCTTCGCTCGCCACAGCTTTAATAACCTCCTCCACGCCCTAGTGGATGGTAGGGCATGAAATACCGCCTGTCGGCACATGTCGGCTCAAAAAACTGTGAAAAATCTCATGTCGACCTTATGACCAGTCGACCTTCCTCATGTCGACCTTTATGCAAATTTGACCTTAAGTCATGTTGACCTTGGCCCATGTCGGCCTTAAGTCAGGTCGACCTTCCTGCCAGTCGACCTAGTGGGGTCGACCTAATGACTGTAGACCTTAATTCATTCTAATAGATGACCGCTTCCCGGACAAGACAGCAGTATAGCCAACTGACAAGTCTTATGCTGGGTGGCACAGCATTAAAAAACTCTGATCATGTGCGGAATCTTGGTGTGGTACTGGATAGTGGCCTGACACTTAAACATCAGGGGCGAAATGTAATAGGGTGGGATTTTTAGACTTTTGCGATATTTGGTCCAAAACGGCCAAAATCGCAATTTTTCTAAAAATCCCACATGTAAAAGCGCATTTTTTTCCCGTGAATTCACACATTTAAAAGATGCGATTTTCAGTCACACTGAAAATCGCATCCAGATGTTTTCCCATAGGAAACTATAGAACTCGCATATGTAATAGGATGCGAGTTCTAAAGTCGCATATGGGACGTTACCGAAAAGCGCCAAAAAAATAGACCAGCTTCTTGCTGGCGATTTTTACAGAAACATGCACAGATCATTGAGATCTGTGCATGCTTCTGTTGTAAAAAAATTAGTTAAAACTAAACTGCTGGTATCATAAAATCAAAGGAACAATCAAGTTGGGGTTCCCTGGATTTTATAAAACCAGCACCAGGCTCAAGGTACGGCGCTGGTTCCCAAAATACGGGGGACAAAATGACTAGGGGTCCCCCGTATTTTAAGAACCAGCACCGGACACAACCAGCCAGCAGGGTAATGCCACAGCCGGGGGAAACTTATTATATAAGCTCCCGCGGCCAAAGCATTAACCCCCTGGCTGGTCAGCATGGGCAGGGGTCCTGGGGAAGTGGGGACCCCCCCAAATGAAGGGGTCCCCCCCCTCCAGGACTTACCAGCCCATGCTGATAGTCCGGGGCTGTCCCCGATGCCCCTGGGCGGTGGGCATCGGGCTGATGGCTTGTGTAAAAAAAAGAATAAAAACGATTGTTTTGTACTGGCGAACTATGAGTCCCAGCAAGCCTACCCCACATGCTGGGACTTGGAGAACCACAAGTCCCAGCATGAGGGGCATTAAAGGGCCCGCTGGCACTTGTAGTTCTGCAGTACAAAAAATAGTTAACAAAAACACACTGACACACTGTAAAATAAAAGTTTAATACACACAAAACACACACACACTGATACTTACCTACCTTGAGCCCGTAGGTCGGTCCCTGGATCCGGGCTCCAGGGCAGAAGAGTCCGGTTCCGGGGCCTTGGTCCTGGTTCCGGGGCTGGTCCTGGGGTTCCGGGCTCCTGGGCTGCAGAATCCGGGGTCCGGGATCCGAGGTAGTCCCCAGGGGTACCTAAGGAAGGAAATCCTACTCACCTGGTCCCCGGCGACGACCTCGGCATCCTCTCCGGTGACAGCGCTGCTCCCATCTGGTACCCGGCTCGCAGGACTTTGACTGGCGCAGAGATGTTTCCTCCTCGGCGTCTCTAGTCAGAATGATTTCTGGCCAATCAGGAGCCGACTTTCTCGTTCCGGGGCTGGTCCTGGGGTTCCGGGGCTCCTGGGCTGCAGAACTACAAGTGCCAGCGGGCCCTTTAATGCCCCACATGCTGGGACTTGTGGTTCTCCAAGTCCCAGCATGCGGGGTAGGCTTGCTGGGACTCATAGTTTGCCAGTACAAAACAATAGTTTTTATTCTTTTTTTTACACAAGCCATCAGCCCGATGCCCACCGCCCAGGGGCATCGGGGATAGCCCCGGACTATCAGCATGGGCTGGTAAGTCCTGGAGGGGGGGGACCTCTTCATTTGGGGGGTCCCCACTTCCCCAGGACCCCTGCCCATGCTGACCAGCCAGGGGGTTAATGCTTTGGCCGCGGGAGCTTATATAATAAGTTTCCCCCGGCTGTGGCATTACCCTGCTGGCTGGTTGTGTCCGGTGCTGGTTCTTAAAATACGGGGGACCCCTAGTCATTTTGTCCCCCGTATTTTGGGAACCAGCGCCGGACCTTGAGCCTGGTGCAGGTTTTATAAAATCCAGGGAACCCCAACTTGATTGTTCCTTTGATTTTATGATACCAGCACCGGCTTTTTGAGCCCGGGGCTGGTTATGCTTAGGGGGGGGGACTGCACGCCGTTTTTTTTTATTTATTTTTTTTAAACCAAAATCGCATATATGAAAATGCGCACATTTTCAGGACTGAAAATGCGCACATTTTCATGACTAAAAATCGACCGAAATCGCGGCAAATCGCATTTTTTGCCGCTAATTCGCATCTCATTACATATGCGATTTAGCGTCAAAAAACGCGATTTTTAAAGGTGCGATTTCTGGCGAGTTTGGAAAAATCGCACCCTATTACATTTCGCCCCCGGTGTCAGAATCCTCATTCTCTCATCTAAGGAATATAGCCAGAATCAAGCACTTAATTCCCTTAGAAGACCTGCCTTAAGTCATTCATGCATTTATATCATCACGCCTAGACTACTACAATGCTCTCTACCTGGGTCTCCCATCAATAGAATTGCACCACTTGCAGCTGGTACAAAATGCAGCCGACAGACTATTAACTAACCAGCCCCGCTCCTACTCCCTTCACTGGCTACCTGTAAAATGGTGTATTGTTTTCAAGATTGGATTACTCACTTTCAAGGCCCTACATGACCAAGGCCAAAGGTACCTGCAGCAGCTGCTGATTTCTTACTCTCCAACTCGATTACTACGAAGTGTTGAAGAAGGACTACTAACAGTACCCAGTACCCAATTTCCCTGAATTCATCTGGGGGTCGAGCTTTCAACTTTGTTGCTCCAACTCTCTTTCTCGCACAGTGCGAGAAGCCCCGTCTGTAGAATCCTTTAAAACAGACTAAAAACGTATCTATTTACTCAAGCATTTCACGGACATCCACTGTTAAGCTTGTTTTGTATTTTGAGCTGTAAAGACAATGGTAAAGCACTTTGAGTCCTATTGGGAGAAAAGTGCTATATAAATATTATTATTATTATTATGACGACATCAAGCATCTGCACCACAATGAACAAAAAAAAATATTGCCCCAGTTAGAGTCTGAAATTGCTAATTAGAATTAAGATGTCCAGATTCCCATAGACTTTTAGATACCCTAGGCATTTGCCAATACTGCCTACATTTGTAGGGGCAACAGGGACATCTCAGTTAACTTTGAAACTGGTTATTACACAGGAGAAGAATAACTTTGTTTGAGTATTCATTACTGACTGTTTATGGGTTATGAAGGCAAAGGAGATTCTAATGGGAAATTTTGAGATGTCCATTAATTAAAGAAGGTCATGAGAAGAATAAAAGTGTAGCTCAAGCAAGTAGACATTAAGACAGGGAGATTTATTTTTATTTTTATGACTTTACATTTTGCTTTACTATTTTTTCATGAATTATTTTTAAGAAATACAATTACTAAACCATTCATATAATTATTTCAAATATCTGTGCATCATGTTTAAACATTGGGTGGTGATAAATAATGTGTTTTTAACTTTTGCAGAAATGATTTTCTAAAGGAGATAAAGATAATGTCCAGATTAAAGGACCCCAATATAATTCGACTGTTGGCAGTGTGCATTACAGAGGACCCATTATGCATGATAACAGAATATATGGAAAATGGAGATCTAAACCAGTTCCTGTCCCGACAGCAAGCAGAGAATGAACCTCTAAATGCCTCCTCGAACGTGATGTAAGCAGTCTAATATTAGCATAATTGTACAAGAATTTTTTTCTTCAAGTTTCGATCTGGAACAACACTACAGTTATAGTTATAATAGAGAAAATATAGTAAAGTGCTTAATGGATCCTACTTATCAACTGCTGTCTAATGGAACTACTCAATCCCCAAAAAATAGAACACCAAACAGACAGCATTAGATAACAGAATTATCTCTATATTAACAACCAAAATAAGTGTAAAGATTACAAATAAAACCAAATTCAACCAGCTGGTATCAACAATTATACAACAATAAACATGCATAAAAAGAGGACTTAAAACATTAAAGCATATAATAAATCTGCAAAAAAAAGCAATAATGACCATTCAGATTGATAGCTATATTTCATACATCTATATTTATGCAATATCCACAGCGGATTTTAATTATGCAGAAAGATTAGGCAGTCAATTGACTGTAATAAGTCATTTATATCGATAATGTTGTTATATGTTAAACAGTGGTGGCCACAGAGCGTTTATTATATGGTAGGTGGTCAATGTCAGGGTATCCCTTGCTGTGTTTGTCTGGCGTTTCCCAGCATTTGCTAACATCAGCGACTTTCTTAAAGATCCTTTCATAGACATAGATTCTGTGATTCACTGGTGCATTAGGGACGATTATAACATTATTGGTATTACAGAAACATTGTGTAACGAGTCACACAACTGGGCATTATGCATGGAGGGATATACACTCTACAGAAAAGACAGGGAAAATAGAAAGGACGAGGGTGTGTGCCTATATGTAAAAAAATAACTTAACATTGTGTGAGAAAGAAATGAGCACAGGTACAGAGGAAGATTACACGGAGGCTGTGTGGACAGAGATAACCGAAAATAACAAAAAACCTACAGTAATAACAAAATTATAATAGGGGTATGCTATAGACTGCCAAACATAAACGAAAGGGACGAGTCTCTTCTTTTAAACCAAATCAAACAATCATCAGATCAGGGTCAGGTATTAATTATGGGGGATTTTAATTTACCTGATATTGATTGAAAAATTAAACATGTAAAACAGCAAGAAGCAGTGAGTTCCTAAGCTTACTTAAAGATCAGTTTATCACACAAATGGTAGAAGCTCCAACTCGTAATAAGGCATTATTGGATTTGGTATTAACAAATAATATAGATCTTGTTTCAAACACAAAAGTAATTGAACACCTAGGGAACAGTGACCACAATATGGTTTCACTGAAAATCAGCTTCAGTAAATTACATCATAAAGGATCGTCAAAAATACTAAACTCCAGAAAAGCTAACTTCGAATTATTCAGAGAAGCCCTAAAAAGAATTGTGTGTGAAATGGTTTTTGAGGGAAAAAATGCTGGGGAAATGTGGGATACTCTAAAAAATGTACTCAAATCATTAACTAGTAAATAAGGGTTAATTCAATTAAAAAAAGTCACCATGGTTGGACAAAAAAGTTAGGTCAGCAAACAACAATAAAACAAGAGCATTTAAATTCTATCAAAATAACTTAAATGAGGAGGCGTTCACCAAATACAAAGAATAAAACAAAATTTGCAAAGGGGCAATCAAAGTAGCTAAAAGGGATTATGAAGAGCGCATAGCCGCTGAAAGTAAAAGTAACCCCAAGAAGTTTTTCAAATAAATAAATAGTAAACATATAATGAAGGACAACATAGGCCCACTAACCCATATTACTGGAAAAACTTTTACGGAGAATAAGGGAAAAGCAGAACTGTTAAATTAGTTGTTCTCATCAGTGTTTAGCAGGGATAGCCGACTGTGGAATGCACACATACCACAAATGAGATGAAGAAGCCGGACCTCAATATTGATTTCTCTACCGAGGACATAATAATGAGACTCAGCAAAATCAAAACAAATAAATCACCTGGGCCAGATGGGATTCATCCTAGGGTACTAATGGAATTAAGGGAGGAATTAGCTTCCCCTCTACATTATATCTTTGATAATTCACTTTCATCAGGAAAGGTACCAAAAGACTGGAGAATAGCATAGGTAGTGCCATTATTCAAAAAAGGAAAAAAGGAGGATCCCCCTAATTACAGACTTGTTAGTTTAACATTAATAGTGTGTAAACTATTTGAAGGATTTTTAAGAGATGGTATCCAGGAATATATAGACCTTCATAGTTTACTCAGTAATAACCAGCATGGGTTCGTGAAAAATCGTTCATGCCAAACTAATCTACTTGGTTTCTTCTATGAAGAGGTTAGCAAAAACCTTGATAATGGAAACGCTCTAGATGTTATTTTCCTAGATTTTGCTAAAGCCTTCGACACCGTACCACACAAGAGGTTGATAAATAAAATGGAGGACCTGGGATTAGGGGCAAATATCTGTAGATGGGTAGGGAACTGGCTGTGTAATAGAGAACAAAGAGTGGTCGTGAACAGTGCCATATCAAATATGATACCAGTACTAAGTGGAGTGCCACAGGGTTCGGTTCTAGGGCCCATTTTATTTAACATTTTTATTAACGATATTGGGATGGGGTTACTCAGCAATGTATCCATCTTTGCGGATGATACAAAACTGAGCAGAGGTATTAAATCATCAGAAGATATCACCACACTTCAAAATGATTTTGACAATCTAGATAAGTGGGCAAAAAAATGGAAGATGAGGTTCAATGTGGACAAATGCAAGGTCATGCACCTTGGGAGACATAACCAGTGTGCTAGTGATAACCTAAGCGGGGATGAATTGGGTAATTCAGTACTCAAAAAGGATCTAGGAGTCCAAATAGACAACAAACTGGGTTGTAGTGCTCAATGTAATATAGCAACAAAAAAGGCCAACAAAATTCTAGCATGTATTAAAAGGGGCATGGAAACTAGGGACTCAAAAGTAACTATTACTCTGTTCAAATCATTGGTTAGACCTCAACTCGAATACAGAGTACAATTCTGGGCCCCACACTATAAAAAGGACATCATAGAATTAGAAAAAATCCAAAGAAGAGCAACAAAGCTTATTAGGGGAATGGAGAATTTAAGCTACGCGGAAAGATTAAGCACTAGCACTACACTAGAGAAGAGATGTTTAAGGGGGGATATGCTCTACATGTATAAATATATAAGGGGTTAATATGAGTTTAGATTAGAAGAAAAAAGATTTTGTTCATCTAGAAGAAAAAAATTCTTTACAGTCAGAGCAGTCAAACTTTGGAACTCTCTTCCTGGAGAAGTGGTGTCGGCAGACACTATAAATAAGTTTAAAATAAGGTTGGATAAACATTTATTGGTTAAAAACATCCATGGGTACGAATAAGTAACATAATCTGTCTTTAAAATATCAGAACATACTATACAACAAGGGATAAGCTACTATAAACATGGGTTGAACTAGATGCACGCAGTCTTTATTCAGCCTCACCTACTATGTAACTATGTAATTTGAGGACACAGCATTTGATCACTTGCTTCAATGTTGCATGTTCACATTACAGAAGACAAAGACATTGGCCTAGGCCTACAAAAAAATGGGTGACACCCCCCTCCTTATGTTGATGCCCAGCACCATAGAAAAGGGACTGTCTTGGGAAATCTAGTAATAAATGTATGAAGGATCTTGATAATGTTCACACACCTCTAGAGTTCTGTATTCCTGAAGTTTACAATGTGACCATAGTCACATTCTGTTACTGCTTTGAAGTACTGTAACAAATGTAACGTGGCGGGTACATGCGCGAGGTGGTGGGCAGAGCCCTCAGCCAGGGCCACTGTTAGAATGGCCATGGCACACCCTACATTTTGACCTCTTCCGGCAAATGTCCGCAGTCTGCAGATAGCTAGGCTTCACCTATAATCGTCACGTTCGTAGGAGCGAGTTAGGCCTGCTCCGACCCTGAGGCAACCAGGTCTTACGTGATTACAAAACCACGGCGATCGTCAGGAGATCTAACTAACGGACGCTATCTGGATAGAACACCCTGACTGACGGCACCAGGCCAAGGACAGGGAGCATGACTTAGTCACAGACACCAGATATAGATGGACCGGGGTGCCACCAAATATAAACACACCAAAGCAAAGACTGGATAGACAATAGCAGACAGTACCCCAAAACTGGTGTAAACCCACAACCGTGGGCCTTTCCGTATCTAGGGGAAAAAAAGAAAAGAAAATAATTGAAGAACTCATTCAACAGTATTGCTTTTCCCTTTTCCTCTGTAACCTTTCTACCATTGGTGTCCGTTAGTGGACCTATGTTTTCCTTAATTATACGCTTACTATTTATAAATGTAAAAAAATTTGGGGGTTGGATTTGCTTTCAGTAGCTATTCGTACCTCATATAATCTTTTAGCTGCCTTGATGACCTCTTTACAAGTTTTGTTTGATTCCTTATATTTGGTGAATGCCTCCTCATTTAAGTTACTTTTATAAAGGTTAAATGCTCTTGTTTTATAGTTGATGGCTGACCTTACTTTTTTGTCTAACCATGGTGGCTTTTTTTTTGTTGTTGAATTTAGCCTTATTTTCTCTCGGAATGTATTTATTGGTTAATGGAATTAGTACCTTTTTCAAAGTATTCCACATCCCTTCTGCATTTTTACCTGCCATAACTGTTTCCCACCCAATTCCTTTAAGGGCTTTCCTGAATAATTAAAAGTTCGCTTTTCTGAAGTATAGTATTTTTGCCATTCCTTTTTCGTAAATTTTCTTGAAGTTGATTTAGAGGGAAACCATATTATGGTCACTGTTCCCAAGTTGCTCAATTACTCTTGTATTTGAAACTACATCTATGTTGTTTGTTAGTACTAATCCAAAAGTGCCTCATTACGAGTTGGTGCTTCTACTTTATTGTGTAATAAATTGGTCTTTAAGCATGTTTAAGAACCCAGTGCTTCTAGTTGATTTACATGATTAATTTACCCAATTGATGTCTGGTAGATTGAAATCCCCCCAAATTATCACCTGACCTTGGTTTGATGATTGTTTGATTTGGTTTAAAAGAAAAGACTCCTCCCGTTCGCTTATGTTTGGTGGTCTATAGCATACCCCTATTATTATCTTGTTATTCGGTTTGTTACTATGGTCTGTTATCTCGGCCCACACTGCTTCTGAATTGTATTCCTGTGTATATACTGTATGCTCATTTTTTTCTCACACGATGATAAATTATTATTTACATACAGACACACACACCCTCCTCTTTTATTTTAACTATCTTTTCGGTATAATGTAAATCCCTCTATATTTATTGCCCAGTTGTGCGAATCATTACACCATGTTTCTGTTATACCAATGTTGTCGTATTCATCCCTACTTACCACAGATTCTAGCTCCGCGAATTTACCCGATAAGCTTTGTGCATTGGCCAGTAAGCATTTAAGTTTGTATTTACTTTCAGTGTTTTTATTATTATTATGTATGATTTTAATACTCGAGTTGTCAGTATTCTTGACAAACTTCCTCTTTCTTATGTCCCCCTTTTTAGACTCATTGGGGTTCTCCCCAGCTTGATTATTACCCGACCAATTCGTATTTTTGGAACTTACTCCATCCTTTTGTCTAATATCTGTTGCACAAAAGTCCTTTAGTGAGGTATCACATTTAGCATTACAAGGCAATGATGAGTCACCCTTGGAATTACCCTCGATTATACCCTTGTTAACCCCCAGCACACTACCTATGCCTATCTCCTCCCCCCATTCTCCATCCCCCAGTTGTTTCTTGACCCTAATGAAACTATTCTCTCTACCGGTCCCATAATAACTGGCTACCCCCACCCCCCCCTCCTTTTGCCTAGTTTAAAATCTCCTCCAACCCTCTAACCATCCTTCCCCCAGAAGAGATGGTGTCTGACTGAGAAGTCCGCCCAGTGTTCCACGAAGCCCTCTTTCCTACACCAGTCCTTGAGCCACACATTTACCTCCCTGATCTCCCTCTGTCTCCCTGGGCTAGAGCGTGGTACAGGTAATATTTTTGAGAAAATTGCCCTAGATGTCCTCGCCTTTAATTTCTTACCTAATTCCCTATAATCTTTCTTGAGGACATCCCACCTACCATTAACTTTGTTGTTAGTGCCTATGTGCACTAAGACCACCGGGTTGTTCCCAGCCCCTCCCAACAATCTGTCTATTCGGTCCACGATATGCCGCACCCGACCACCCGGGAGGCAACAGACCATGCGGCGATCACGGTCCGATAGCAAATTGCCCTATCTGTTCTCATGATGATAGAATCCCCTACCACCAGTATCTGACTTGGTACCCTGCTAGCTGCCATCCCGATTGAGCTAGAGGTACCGTTCCTCTGGGTGCTAGAGGGAACAGACTGCTCCAGCTCAGGTTTCTTTATTATTCCAGAGTGTTTCTCAGGTGTCCTCAGAGGTTTGTGCACGCCCAAATCTGTATTACCCGTGTTCGGCAGTGACTTTGACTGAGGACTGGTCTGGAGACGCGCTCATGCTTGTCAATCAGGGGGTGTGGCCAGGGAGGAGACTGGGTGGAGAGACCAGGTAACAGGGAGAGATGTGGGCAGAAACAAACAGGAGGAGGGAGGAGCTCTGAGGGACATTGCCAAATTAGAAGAAAGCTTCCACCTCATGGTGGAAACTTTGGAGGATCAGGGGGATATAGCAATAGATGAGAAGGGTGAGCCAGGTAGCTGGGTCACAGTCAGAAGGGGTAGTAGGGGGAGGAAGAGGCAGGCCAGTGCTGACAACAAATCCCAATAGATTCCCCAGACTGGATGAAACTACTGCGGATGTTACTTCAATACTGGTAGGGTCAGATGTCACCGGCACCTCTAGCACCCAGAGGACTGGCACATCAGACTTAGTGAGGGCTAGGGAATCAGGGACCAAAAGATAAATGGTGGTGGTAGGGGATTCTATCATCCATAAGACAGAAAGGGCAATCTGCTACCGGGACCGTGATAGTCACACAGTCTGTTGTCTTCCGGGTGCTCGAGTATGGCATATTGCAGACCGGGAGGACAGATTACTGGGAGGGGCTGGGAAAGACCCAGCGGTCATGGTGCAGGTAGGGTGTCCTTAAAAATTATTTCAGGGATTTAGGACAAAAATTAAAAGCAAGGACATCCAAGGTAATTTACTCAGAAATCTTACCTGTGCCACGCACTAGTCTAGGGAGACAAAGGGAACTTATGGACGCATGGCTAAAGGGATGGTGTAGGAAAGAGTGGAATGGGTTCCTAGAGCACTGGTTGGACTTTTCAGACAGGCGCCATCTATACGGCAGAGACAGATTGTACGTCAATGGAAAGGGCACGGCAGGATGAAGTGTTGGGAGGCAGGATGGTTAGAAGTTTGGAGGAGTCTTTAAACTAGACATGGGGGGGATGCAGATATAAACTATGGGCATGTAAGACAGAACAGTGAGGACCGGGCAATTAAGAGATTGGAGGTTGGAGAAGGGGGGTTGGGGAGTAAAACTAGAGTCAGTAAGAAATCAATAGAGTATTGAGATCTCAACCTAGCCTTAACAGAAGCAACTAAAAATAAACATAAACTAAAATGCTTACTGGCTAATGCAAGAAGCTTAACAGGAAAAACCGGGGAACTAGAAACTGTGGTCACTAAGGATGATTATGACATTATTGGTAACAGAAACATGGTGTAATGAGTCGCACAACTGGGCATTAAGCATGGAGGGATATACTCTCTACAGGAAAGACAGGGAAAATAGAAGGGGCGGGGGTGTGTGCCTTTATGTAAAAAAATAACATTGTATGAGAAAGAAATGAGCTCAGGTATAGAGGGAGATAATACGGAGGCCGTGTGGGCAGAGATAACTGATAACAAAAAACCTAATAATAAAAATTTAATAATGGTATGCTACAGACCGCCGACCGTGAATGATAGGGACGAGTCTCTAACTTTAAACCAAATCAAAAAATCGTCAGATCAGCGGCAGGTATTAATTATGGGGATTTTAATTTTCCAGACATTGATTGAAAAAAACAGACATGTAAATCAGCAAAATGCAGTTCCTAAGCTTACTCAAAGATCAGTTCACACTAACAGTAGAAGCTCCAACTCATAATGAGGAACTATTGTATTTAGTACTAACAAATAACATAGATTTAGTTTCAGACACCAAAGTAATTGAACATCTGGGGAACAGTGACCACAACATGGTTTCACTGGAAATCAACTTCTGTAAACTACAACATTCAGTACTGGCAATATACTAAACTTCAGAAAAGCTAACTTTCAGGGAAGCTCTGAAAGAAATGGAATTGGAAGCTGTATTTGAGGGGAAGAATGCAGTGGGATACACTAAAAAATGTGCTTGAATCATTAACTACTAAATACATACCAAAAGTCAATAAGGGTAAATTCAATAAAAAAAGCCATCATGTTTGGACAAAAAGTAAGGACAGCAATCAACAATAAAACAAGAGCGTTTAAAATCTATAAAAATAACATAAATGAGGAGGTGTTCAACTACAAAGAATCAAACAAAATTTGTAAAGGGGTAATCAAAGTAGCTAAAAGGGAAAATGAAGAGCTCATAGCCACTGAAAGCAAAACCAACCCCAAGAAGTTTTTCAAGTACATAAATAGTAAGCGAATAATTAAAGAGAACATATACCCATTAACCACTATCAATGGTAAAAGTTTTACAGAGGATAAGGGAAAAGCAGAACTGTCAAATGGGTTCTTCTCGTCAGTGTTTACAAGGGGAGAGCAGACAGTGGAACGCACAGGTACCACAAATGGGACAAACAAGCCAGATCTCAATATTGATTTCACAACCGATGAGATAATATTGCGGCTCAGCAAAATCAAAACAAACAAATCACCAGGGCCAGATGGGATTCATCCTAGGGTACAAATGGAATTAAAGGAGGAACTAGCGACCCCTCTATATTACATTTTTGTAAGGTAAGGTACCAAAAGACTGTAGAATAGCAGAGGTAGTGCCAGTATTCAAAAAAGGAAAAGGGGGTGACCCAGCTAATTACAGACCTGTGAGCTTAACACCAATAGTGGGTTAAATATTTGAAGGATTTCTAAGGGATGGTGTCCAGGAATATTTAGACCTTCATAGTTTACTTAATATTAACCAGCATGGGTTCCTGAAAATTTGTTCATACCAAACAAATTTACTAGGCTTCTATGAGGAGGTTATCAAAAACCTTGATAATGGAAACGCTGTAGATGTGGTCTTCCTAGATTTTGATAAAGCAAAAGCAGTACCACACAAGAGGTTGATAAATAAAATGGACCTGGGATTAGGGGCAAGTATCTGTAGATGGGTAGCGAACTGGCTGTGTAATAGAGAACAAAGAGTGGTTGTGAACAGTGCCGTATCAAATATGATATCTGTACTAAGAGGAGTGCCACAGGGTTCGGTACTAGGGCCCACTTTATTTAACATATTTATTATTGATATTGGGTTGGGGTTACTCAGCAATGTATCCAACTTTGCTGATGACACAAAATTGAGTAGAGTTATTAAATCAACAGAGAATGTCTCTGCGCTTCAAAATGATCTTAACAATCTAGATGAGTGGGCAAAAAAGTGGAAGATGAGGTTCAATGTAGATAAATGCAAGGTTATACACCTTGGGAGACATAACTAGTGTGCTAGTTATAACCTAAGCGGGGAGGCATTGGGTAATTCAGTACTTGAAAAGGATCTAGGAGTCCAAATAGATAACAAACTAATTCGGGGAATGGAGAATTTAATCTACGAGGAGAGATTGAGCAATTTGGGACCATTTACACTAGAGAATAGACATTTAAGGGGGACATGCTCAACATGTACAAATATATCAAGGGCCAATACAAGGAACTGTCCAACACCATTTTTACTGCAAGAAAGGAATCTACGACACAAGGGCATGAGTTTAGATTAGAAGATCTCGTTCCCTTAGAAGAAATTTTTTTGGTACTTATGTATTATCTGGACTCCCATGTTAAATGCACCCCATTTTTTCGTACCCCTACTATCCAAATACGCATGGAGTTGATTTTATATAGTTATATATGTGCCCGAAGCGTGGCGAGCGCAGCGAGTCCCGTGAGGGGACACGGTCTCATAAGAAAAACGGGAGCCCAGATATTACATAAGTACAATTTTTTTTTACGGTCAGAGCAGTCAAACTGTGGAACTAATAAATATGTTTAAGATAAATTTGGACAAACATTTATTGGTTAAAAACATCATAACATACTATATAACAAGGGATAAGCTATTAAAACCTAGGTTGAACTCAATGGACGCAAGTCTTTATTCAGCCTTATCTACTATGTAACTATGTAACTGCCGAGCGTGGGTAATACGGATTTGGGAGAGGGCAAACCTCTGAGGACACCTGAGAAACACTGTGGAATAATAAAGAAAACCAAGGGTAAAGAAAACCAGTGAGGAGACTGGGCGGAGAGACCAGGTAACGGGGAGAGATGTTGGCAGAAAGTAACATGAGGAGGGAGGAGCTGTTTCTTTCCGCCCACATCTCTCCCAGTTACCTCGTCTCTTTGCCCAGTGTCCTCCCCGGTCGCGCCCCCTGATTGACGAGCACGAGCGCATCTCCAGACCAGTCCTTAGTCAAAGTCACTGCCGAGTGTGGGTAATACGGATTCAGGAGAACGCAAACCTCTGAGGACCCCTAAGAAATACTCTGGAATAATAATGAAAATCAAAGCTTCCTGGTAACCAAGGGCATTTTGTGATCCAGCTCATATTACAGTGGTTGGAGACCAATGTTAATGGTACACTTGCACTTTTTTTGGGGTGCTATTTCACTGATGGTGAAGGGATCTATTGCTAAAATGATCAACATACTGCACTAGGAGGTGCCCATCTCACTTATTTTCCATATATATATATATATATATATATATATATAGATACACAGAACAAGTTCTCCAATATGCGCTAAATACAATAAATTAGTCGGTCGCTGTAGACACTTAGTTCCCCACTAGTAGGAACTACTACTACACATAAACACCAACAATAGTGTCTTCAGCGCCCTATCTATCTATCTATCTATCTATCTATCTATCTATCTATCTATCTATATATATATATATATATATATATATATATATATCTATATATATATATATAGATATATCTATAAATATATCTCTCTATATATATATAGAGAAAAATGTATGTATACAGTATATGCATGCATGTATGTTATGTGTATTATGTTTAAAATAAAGAGTGTGTGTCCTGCTAGGAGGGGAGTCAGCCACAAAAGCAATATTGATGGCTTTCAATGAACGGATTCAAACTACAAATTGCAGGGGAGGAGAGGTGCCCCCTTGGGATCAGGAACCCAGCAGCAGATGACAATTTTCTCCCAGAGTTACAACTTTGATCAGAGCCCATAAAAGGTTTTTTGAGATCAAGTATTTGCTAGATGTAAATCTAGAGGTACAGTAGCAGTGAATTCTACTTCTTGAGCATAGCCGAGTACCAGGGCTGCTATATGATTAGACAAGACCCATTACTATGGGAGCATGGCTACCAGAGGGGGAGTGAATATATAATTTTATCGAAAATGGGCCTGATTCAGCAATCTATGCAAATGCCATCGCAGCCACAATGTAGCACGCAGTGCTGTTGCAACTATATGTAAAGTCACAGCCACCACCCACTGTAGGAGTTTCAGATCTGCTGCTTGTGTGCAAAGACACAGACATCAGATGCACATTAGTCAATAATCTGTGTTTGGAGTAACCCTATGGTCACATATGTCTCCAGAAGTACTGTAGGATTATAAATGTCTATATTGCAGTGATAAGCTGCGTCATGCCCCTGAAATGGTTACTACTCTCCTATTACCTCCAACAAACTCTCCTGCCTGTCACTCACTTTTCAAATAAAACCTCACTGCATCCATTGCGTAGCGCAATTTTGCCGCATGCACAGTGGCAAAAAAATCATTCCACAGCATATAACATTGACATTACATCCCTGAATCAGAATCTATGTTCCTTGTGGTGGGTTTGCATGGTTATTGAACTTAAGTTCTTCAATACTCTATTCAGAGTTTGTACATATAACTGAAAAGGAAATAGAAAAAAACTCACCTTTATAAATAAATAAATAAATCACGCTCATCTGGCATCAATTAGAGGGTTTAGTGACACAAACGTTACACCCCAGATGTAATAATAAAGGCCCTTATTCTGGTTCACTCACAAAGACAAGTTACTTCTCCTTACATCTGCCCCCTTGCAGTGCACATGGTTTTGTCCATTTGAGAAGCAATTTGCCTTTGTGAGTGAACCAGAATAAACCCCAAAGGGTAGAGCAAGCTATTAAAATTAAATTCATAAGGCAGTCCATCGTTTGTGATGCCTCTGGTCAGAAGACGAACAGCGGCATCCCGATAACATATATACTTACCTTCTACTTTTAACCCTTTATACCTGATCCTAACCCTCCAATCCCCCCCCCCCTGTAGAATAACATTAACCTGCAGATGATCTTATCCATATCACAAACTCTAGTAAATTCTCTACTTTCTTGCTCTACCTTGATGCTGAAAAAGTGTTTGATAGGATCTGCTAGGATTTCATAAAGGCTGTCCTTGAAGTGTTTTATGTCACTGGTGAGTTCTTTACTAGGATCCTAGCTTAATACTCTGCCCCCTCTGCCAAAGTTCATATTAATTTTATTTTACCACCTCTGACCTGTTCCTAATTAGCAATGAAACCTGGCAGGGCTATTGTCTATCCTCCCTAATCTCCAATCTTGTGATAGAATATTTTGCCTTTTAAATTTGATTCCATCCTGCCTTGGAGTGGGGAACACTCACTCCAAGATTTGTTTTTGCATATGATATCCTTCTTTCACTCATTCAACCATTATCTTTCCTCCTCAATCTTTTACTGTTCTGTGGTCTCATAACTATGGTAGTGTCTGAGCACTATCCCTCCAGGCGCTTATGGATGTAAATTTAATTTAATAGGATTTCAAATAAATTGATATAATATATGTCACCTGCTGCAATTGGCCCATAGGATTTGGTCAGAATCCCAACATACTGATGGAAATATACAAACTTATGGTCACTGTGACAGGTGCAAGAAAAATAATAAAAAATATAAAAAATATATATAATCTACTGTAGAACATGATATATTCTAATTTGCATAAAATATGTTTGTTTATTTTGTATCTTTTCTTTGGTCCCACAGCACTACCTTTAACTTCAAAATTAGCTATTCAATTAAGAAACCACGCTACTCTATGTTCCCTCTCCAACTGCTGAGGCCCTATTTCCATTTTAAGGGCCACATTCAATGAGAAAAATTCACCATGCAAGGCGAGAGATTTTTTCTCTTGCCATGCACTCGCCCTGTTCCGGAGGGCTCGCTGTCTCTCCTGCTCCCACTATTCAATGTGGTTAAGACTCACCGCCACTCGCGGCGAGTCTTAACCCCTGCAGCGGACGAGCGCCGCGGCAGGGAGCCGGGGGACGGTGGCAGCAGGGGAGATTAAAGTCTCCCTGGCTGCCCCAGAACATTTGTGGAGGGGAGGAGGGCTCCCCGGGAACTAGGCAGCACAAGCTGCCTCCCCCTATAGCCAGCGGGGGACCCAGTATTCACTGCACCCGATCGTGCATATGTAATGATCGGGTGCAATGAATATATGAATATCTAATGAGCGGCTCGAGAGCTCCGGCCCCCTGCTGGCTGCTCTGTGTAAAAAAAAAAAAAATTAAAAAAATATATATTTTTTTAATTAAATATATAAGCACATGAATAAAAATAACATGCCCCTTCACAGAAAAAAAAATCCTGATTTTTTGACACCAAAATTAAAAAATAAAAACCTTTTAGTTTAAAAGTTCACATTCTAGTTCTCCATGAAAAGATGGAGAATTGCTGCACGGAAAGACACGGCGAAAATCACTTAAAAAGACGGCGAAAATATCACATTGAATAGGGTGGTTCACTTTTGGAGAGCAAAATGCTCCTTCCAACGCGAAAATAGCACAAACTCGCCATAAAACACGGCAAATTTTTCTCATTGAATATGGCCCTATATGGTAATCCAGAAAGATTTGATACATCACATCCTGCTAGGATCTCCTTTTCCATGAGAAATTCCAGCCGCTCTTCTCCAAAAAGCAGGCTGTTTTGACTTGTTGCAACATCTCTTGGCTGGGCAGGAGCAATCAGTAGAATATTTTTTTTTTTTTACCTATTTTAGACCCTACCTTCTTTTATGACATCCAGAAAGCACTGATGCATTTCATCTGGAATCACAGACCACCAACCCCAGATATTTTCCAATGTTTTGAAAAGACCAGTAGTTGCAGGTGGTAGTGGTCTCACTAACATTAACATTTATTAACTCACCTTTCACTTCTCACAAATTAGTACCTCCTACTCACCTCTGGGCTCCATGTACTGACTTGACTTAGAATCCACTCATGTATACCTTCCCTACCTGAGCCTTGGACCCCTTCTTTCAAAATCAACATTTCTCTCTATGATCTACACTTCCCTATTCTACCCTCTGCCCCCCCAAACATTAGATTTGGCATATGGAGGAGATAACCTGCTAGCTTCATGACCACATGTTCAATCAAATTTTGGGCCCATGGCTCTCTGTTTATTGCAGATTACTGTCCCTTCCTTCCCCTGGGCTTTGAGTTCATGCTGGGACCCATAGGTGAAGTCCACATCTTGCATTATTTTCACCAAGCAGACAGAGCTTATACACCAGTTATAGCAAATAGGTGTTCCGTATCCTCCACCTTTGTAGCTTCCCTCCCTTGTAGCTTCCCTCTTATTTTCTGCTTTGTTATAAAGCAGAGATATAGACTGAACAGGAAAAAAACAACGTCCATATCACATGACCACCTCTGCATCCAGTTGGAGCAGATTGAGGAAGTGCAGTGTATTTTATAGTATAGAAGTATGAGTGGAATGTATGTAGGTGTGAGTGGCAAGTATTATTAGGGAAAGACAAAAAGAGGGAGGATGGGAAGGGATGATGACATGGCAAAATGTACAAGGAAGGGGAGGGAAGAGTAAGGAAGAGGAAGGAGAAAAAAGAAAAAAGGAGAGCAAGCAGGGAAAGAGGAAGGAGTTGTGTGTGTGTGTGTGAACAATTGGTTCTGGGGAAGAGGGAGGTACCAGGCAGGAATATCAAAAATAAAACTCAAGGTTTCTTAGAGTTATATAAACATATAAACAGAGATTGAGCAGTATGCAGTAAATGCCATGGGTCCCAAAGTTTATCAAATGATCTAGAAGAGTTTTTTTTTATTATTGCTCTGCATGTATTTCATGCAATGGACAAAGCAATGGACAAGATTGTTGATGATCATTTGGAGTGAAGAGTTAGGGTTTTTCCAATTGGTCGCAAGCTGGTAAATGGCGACTGAAAAAAATATTTGGAATAATTTGTGTTGGTGATGGAATGACAATGAGGGACATTAATATAACGTAATACTTTTTAATGTGTTCTCCTTAATACTAATGTATATTGAAAGCTGGTAGCGGATATTAGTGCAATCACTTTCACTCCCAGCCATATATTTTAATGCACCAATTTGTACAGTGGGATGGTCGGGCCCTGACTTAACTGTTTTATAAATGCATTGTGATCATGTGGATTGTTCATGTAGCTTGCATCCAATTTATACCATAAATTACAAAAGTATCAATGCAATTTGTATGACAAATTTACTATTTAAATTATTTCCTCAGATACTCAGACCTTAGATACATGGCTGCACAGATCGCTTCGGGAATGAAGTACCTCTCTTCTCTTAATTTTGTGCATCGAGATCTTGCAACGCGGAACTGCCTTGTTGGTAGAAATTACACGATTAAAATAGCTGATTTCGGCATGAGTCGGAACCTCTACAGTGGTGATTATTATAGGATCCAGGGTCGGGCTGTGCTCCCCATACGATGGATGTCATGGGAAAGCATCTTAATGGTGAGTAAACCAGCTGTTTCCTTTTACCATTTTATTAATATCATCCCTTATGAAACAAAATATTAGATTTCTATCATTTAACCCTTTTGCCATGTGATCTTTTACTAGCTCATTCTAAGCTGTGGGAATGCATTGTGTGTCACATCTCTTGCACCTGCATAGGATAAGAATAAATGCTGATGTTTCTGTTGCATTTTTAGGCAGAGTTGAGTTTTGCATACATAGAGATGTTACATGTTATGTATATTATTTGTAATATATGCAGCTTATCTAAATGTTTGTGTCGAAACATTTCAAAGACGTCCACGATAGGAACACGCATAACTTATCAGTTATAGGAATCAAACTAGTTAAAAAAAATTGAAGGTGAGGTGACTGTATGAAGTTAATTAATACGGAAGAGCTCAAATGGATCTTCCAACTAAGGACTTTGATACCTCAACATTGATAATGAAGTAAGCTGCTGAACATAAACTGCAATTGTCCACACCATACTCAACTTATACACCAAAAGTTTAGCAGTTATCGATTCTGAATCTTATATCCATCATATACCCACAAAATAACTTGATATTACAAAAATATTTGAGACTTAGTTCTTATGATGATAGGCTGCATTGAGGGAAGATCCACGATGGCCACAGAGGACCTTGACACTCCAATCCAAAGATACTTTAAACTAGAGATGTGCACCGGCCACTTTTCGGGTTTTGGGTTTTGGGTTCTGATTACCTTGAGGTTTTGGGTTCTAATGGGTTTTGGCAAAACACCTCCCAAGTGTTTTGTGTTTGGATTTTTTGGGGTTTTGGGTTCTGATTTTTTTGTTAAAAATGCATAAAAACAGCTAAAATCGCAGAATTTGGTGGTTTTGTTTGCTCCTACGCTATATTGACCTCAATAACATTCATTTACACTCATTTCCAGTGTATTCTGAACACCTGACACCTCACAATATTGTTTTTATTGCCAAAGTTTGCACTGAGGTAGCTGGATAACTATGCTAAGCCACACAAGTGTGCGGCACAAACACATGGCTCACTGCAGCGGCAGACATGATGGCAGTTTTAAAAAATAGGCCCATAAAAGATACCTATCTGGCTTGATCATGCACTGTTTACCATGTGCAGCCAAGGAGCGGTGGGCATTTTGTGCAGCACAGAGTTTGTCTGCAAGTGTGTAACTGTTTTGATCACTTTAACATCCAACAAGACCCCTATCTGGCTTTATTGTGTGATAATGTAATCTGATTGTTTAATTTTGTGATTATTATTCATTTATTATTACCAGTCGTCTCTTAAATCATTGCCTAATGGGTGTAGGGGAGTGGGCTAATCAATTTTAAGGTGGCAGATGGAAGATGTAATGTAATGTAAACCATCACTAGCATTGGTTGCAGCAGTGGCAGTAACTGATGGACCCGGCTGTGCAGATAAGGAGGATGCTGACAGCGATGATTTCAAAGGGAGAGCCAGCGAACTGTTGCTCCATGCAGCGCTGGAAAACTATGCTGCCCGTGGTGATGCCATAGGGCATGCGTAACCATCACTAGCATTGGTTGCAGCAGTGGCAGTAACTGATGGACCCGGCTGTGCAGATAAGGAGGATGCTGACAGCGATGATGTCAAAGGGAGAGCCAGCGAACTGTTGCTCCATGCAGCGCTGGAAATCTTCGCTGCCCGTAGTGATGCCATAGGGCATGCGTAGGAAGACATAGCACCCAATAGGGGTCATGAAGGCAGTAATCATGGAAGAGGCTCTGTCCAGAGGGATCTGCCAAAACCCACACTTGGCATTCAGGGTGCTAAAGATCGTTGCACCTGGCATGTCAGTGATCACCTGCTCAATGGTGCAGAGTGTGTATCTGTTTTGGTCAGTTTAATATTTCATAAGACCCCTATCTGTCTTGATTGTGATTATGATTATTTATAATTAATTTCATCTGATTTTTAATTTGGTGATTAGTAATATTATTCATTTATTATTTATTATTACCATTCGTCTTGTCAATCATTGCCTAATGGGTGGAGGGGAGGGGGCTAATCAATGACTAGGTGGCAGCTGGAAGAGTTCTATCTGGCTGCGACTTCTGTAACTCTATTGATCGCTAGGGTGGATTCAGGTGATCTGGCTTGCTAGGCGGGTGTTCCCTTTGCTCACTGCTTCACATGCGTCCCTCGTGAAGCTGCGCGCTCTGTCAAGGAGGATGTCTTTTGCCGGTAGAGAAGTACTGATCTTCTCTCAAGGTGTTACGACTCGTAGCTGCACTCCCCTGCTACAACCTCAAAACAAGCACCAAGACCCCTATCTGGCTTGATTGTGCACTGTTTACACAGTGCAGCCGAGGAGCAGTGGGCGATTGGTGCAGCAATCAGTGGAATGCAAAGAGTTATATGCATTTCAAAGACAAGTCCCTCATACAAATGACTCTCAGCAGTGGGCACCAGACCAGACAGGTAAAAAAAAATTTAGCCGCCCAAAAAGAAGTGTAATTGCAGCCGTCCCCAAAGAAGTTTAATTGCAGCCGCCCTCAAAAAAGTTTAGCCGCCCCCAAAGAAGTTTAATTGCAGCTGCACAAAAAGAATTTTCATTGCAGCCTCCCTCAAAAACGTTTAGCCGCCCCCAAAGAAGTTTAATTGCAGCCGCCCCCAAAGAAGTTTAATTGCAGCCGCCCAAAAAGAAGTGTAATTGCAGCCGTCCCCAAAGAAGTTTAATTGCAGCCGCCCTCAAAAAATTTTAGCCGCCCCCAAAGAAGTTTAATTGCAGCCGCACAAAAAGAATTTTCATTGCAGCCTCCCTCAAAAAAGTTTAGCCGCCCCCAAATAAGTTTAATTGCAGCCGCCCCCAAATAATTTTAATTGCAGCCGCCCAAAAAGAAGTGTAATTGCAGCCGTCCCCAAAGGAGTTTAATTGCAGCCGCCCTCAAAAAAGTTTAGCCGCCCCCAAAGAAGTTTAATTGCAGCCGCACAAAAAGAAGTTTCATTGCAGCCGCCCACAAAAAAGTTTAGCCGCCCAAAAAGAAGTGTAATTGAGCCTTCCTGCCCCAGCCCTGACTCCCCCAGGTCAGGGAGATCCCATTCTCACCCATGAAGGTGCAGCAATCAGTGGAATGCAAAGAGTTATATGCATTTCAAGACAAGTCTCTCATTAAAAAATGAGTCTCAGCAGTGGGCACCAGACCAGACAGGTAAAAAAAAGTTTAGCCGCCCAAAAAAAGAAGTGTAATTGAGCCTTCCTGCCCCAGCCCTGACTCCCCCAGGTCAGGGAGATCACATTCTCACCCATGAAGGTGCAGCAATCAAGTGGAATGCAAACAGTTGTATGCATTAAAAAGACAAGTCCCACATATGAATGACTCTCAGCAGTAGGAATAATGAATGGTGATGCAAGATGGAATTGTCCTTGGGACCTCCCACCCACCCTTATGTTGCGAAAATAGGACATGCACACTTTAACAAACCAAACATTTCAGCGACAGGGCCTAAAAAACTGTGGCTGAAATGATTGGTAAGTGATAATTCATTTTTATAAACATCATTTTCTCAACATTTTTCGGGAGCAACCTCCTTCGCCGCTCACTGACCAGGTTCCCCGCTGCACTGAATACTCTTTCGGAGTACACACTGGAGGGGGGACAACTCGGGTAAAATAGAGCAAGTTTGTACAGGGGTTTCCAAACTGCCTTTTTTTCCTGCCAGTACAGGAAAGGACTCTCTGACATGTCTACTTGGATGCTGTCACCAAAGTAATCATCCACCATTTTTTCAATGTTGACAGCATCCAATGCACCGACAGTAGACATGTCAGCAATCGTTGGCAGGTCCTTGAGTCCGGACCAGATGTCCAAACTCCCTCCTGCCTGCCCTGCATCCCCGCCAGCGGGTTGTGTGGGAAATCGCAGCTGTTTCCTCACAGGCACAGGTGTGGGAGAAAATGAAGGAGGAGCTGGGGCCTTGTCACGGTCCCCTTCAGATGACAATCTCCTGACCAGCAGGTCTTTGCACCTTTGTAGACTTGTGTCTGCCGGAAACAGAGACACAACATACGCTTTAAACCGAGGATCGAGCACTGTGGCCAAAATGTATTCCTCTGACTTTAACAGACTGACCACCCTCGTATCCTGGCAAAGCGTATGTAGGGCTTCATCCACAATAGCGACATGCTTTGCGGAATCGCTCCGCTTTTGCTCCTCCCTCACTTTCACTGACTAATGCAGGCAGTGTCGGAACTGACTTCACGTGTGGCTACTTCAAACGGCTGGAGAACCTTGCACAACACGGAAATCAGCCTCCACTGCGCTTGAGTCCGGTGCAGCCCCGCTCCTCTGCCTATGTCATAGGTGGCTGTGTAGGCTTGAATGGCCTTTTGCTGCTCCTCCATCCTCTGCAGCATATAGAGGGTGGTGTTCCAGCGCGTCACCACCTCTTGTTTCAGCTGATGGCAGGGCAGGTTGTGGAGTTTTTGCTCCCGCTCCAGCCTTCGGCAGGCTGTGGCAGAATGCCGAAAGTGTCCGCAAATTTTGCGTGCCACCGCAAGCATCTCCTGCACACTCCTGTCATTTTTTATGAAATGCTGCACCACCAAATTTATTGTGTGGGCAAAACATGGCACGTGCTGGAAATTGCCCATGTTTAATGCCCGCACAATGTTACTGGCGTTGTCCGACACCACAAATCCCCAGGAGAGTCTAAGGGGGGTAAGTCACAGGGAGATGATTTCCCTCAGTTTCTCTAAGAGGTTGTCGGCGTTGTGCCTCTTCTTGAAACCGGTGATACACAGCGTAGCCTGCCTAAGAAGGAGCTGGCATGCAGGAGATGCTGCTGCTGCTGCGGAAGGCGATGCATCTACCCAGTGGGCTGTCACAGTCATCTAGTCCTTAGTTTGCCCTGATCCACTTGTCCACATGTCTGTAGTTAAGTGTACAGTGGGTACAGCCGCATTTTTCAGGGCACTGAGGACACTTTTTCTGACCTCCCTGTACATCGCGGGTATCGCCTGCCTAGTGAAGTGGAATCTAGACGGGATTTGGTACCGGGGACACAATACCTGCATCAACCGTTTAAATCCCACTCCATTGATGGCGGACACCGGACGCACGTCTAACACCAAGATAGCTGTCAAGGCCGCAGTTATCCGCTTTGCCATAGGATGACTGCTGTCGTATTTCATCCTCATGGAAAATGACTGTTGGACGGTCAATTGCTTAGTGAAAGACGTAGCGGTCTTACGACTTCCCCTCTGGGATGATGACTGACTTCCCCTCTGGGATGATGACTGACTTCCAGGAGCAGCAGCAGCAGCGGCAGTAGTAGTAGTAGTAGGCGTAGTGCTGCAGGAGCCTCCGGAGGAATCTATGGAGTCATTCATGCAGGTGAGATGGACTGCAGGACTCCCCCCTATCCAGATCGAGGAGGAATTTGTCGAGGAGGGAGTTGGTGGTGTGCTTTTCAGGCATTTGGCTCCAAAAGGAGGACCAAGTGATTTAGGTGTCGCTGGACTGCTAGCCGCACTTTCTGGACTAAACACTGAACCATGACGCGTCTTTAGGTGACGTTGAAGGGAGGTTGTCCCTAGGTGGGCAAGATCCTTACCCCTGCTTATTGGAGTTTTACATAAGCTACAAATGGCAATACTTTTGTTGTCCGGATGCGGATAAAAAAAATTCCAGACCGCAGAGGTGGATTTATTGGTCCTTTGTCCAGGCATGACGATGGGCTTTTTCATCCCATAGACAACAACTTTTTCCCCCACAGGTGCCTCATTCCCCCCTGGTGCGTCATTTAAGCAAACCAAGTCTCCATCCTCCTCGACAACTTCCTCCTCAGTGCCAGCTACATCAATATCCTCCTCCTGGTGTACAACATCACCTTCACGAATAAAATCTGGAACTAGACTGTGGGTGATCCTTCCAGCATATGCAGAGGGCGTACAGCAAATGGCTGAAGGAGCCACCTCTTCACGTACAGTGATGGGAAGGTCCGGCATCACAACCACCGCCACCCTCGGACTCTCCGTGGGGATTTGGGATATGTTTTTAGAAGGATGAGTTTTTTCCAGATTTATTTTCTGAATTTTTTTCTGGTTTTTTTTCTGAAATTTTTTCAGACTTTTTTGAGTCGGTGTCAGCCTAACTCTCTTTAATTTCCTATTGGGCGGGGAGAGAGGAGGAGGAGGACTTTCCTCGTCATCTGAAGCTGCACCACTAGTCATGAAGTTAGGCCATGGCCTTAGCCGTTCCTTGCCACTCCGTGTTGTAAATGGCATATTGCCAAGTTTAAGTTTCTCTTCCAACGATTTACATTTCATATTTTTATTCCTTTTACGGAAGTTTGGTTTCAATTGTACATGCCCTCTGCTTTCACACTGGGCATCGGCCGTGGCAGACGACGTTGTTGGCATTTCATCGTCTATGTCATGACTAGTGGCAGCAGCTTCAGAACTATGAGGAAGTGCATCTTCATCTTTCCTTTGTTTGATAACCTCCATATTTTGGATCTCCATTATTATTGTGGAGTTATGTCACAGAACAGCGCCACTGGAGTGCAATTATATATGTCAGTGAGTATGCACCAGCAGGCAGTTATACAGATACAGCAGTATTAGGCAGTGAGCCACACACCAGACAGGTACGGTAGTATTAGGCAGAGAGCTCCAGACCAGACAGGTAGATAATGATATACGGCAGTATTTAGGCAGTGAGCCCCAGACCAGAGGGTAGATACGGCAGTATTGGGCAGTGAGCCACAGACCACACAGGTACAGCAGTATTAGGCAGAGAGCCCCAGACCAGACAGGTACGCCAGTATTAGGCAGTGAGCCCCAGACCACAAAGGTAGAGATTTACGGCGTTATTTATTTATTAGGCAGTGAGCCCCAGACCAGACGGTACATACGGCAGTATAGCCAGTGAGCCCCAGACCACAAAGGTAGAGATTTACGGCAGTATTTATTTATTAGGCAGTGAGCCCCAGACCAGACGGTACATACGGCAGTATAGCCAGTGAGCCCCAGACCACAAAGGTAGAGATATACGGCAGTATTTAATTATTTATTAGCCAGTGAGCCCCAGACCAGACGGTACATACGGCAGTATAGCCAGTGAGCCCCAGACCACAAAGATAGAGATATACGGCAGTATTTAATTATTTATTAGCCAGTGAGCCCCAGACCAGACGGTACATACGGCAGTATAGCCAGTGAGCCCCAGACCACAAAGGTAGAGATATACGGCAGTATTTAATTATTTATTAGCCAGTGAGCCCCAGACCAGACGGTACATACGGCAGTATAGCCAGTGAGCCCCAGACCACAAAGGTAGAGATATACGGCAGTATTTAATTATTTATTAGCCAGTGAGCCCCAGACCAGACGGTACATACGGCAGTATAGCCAGTGAGCCACAGACCACAAAGGTAGAGATATACGGCATTATTTAATGATTTATTAGCCAGTGAGCCCTAGACCAGACGGTACATACGGCAGTATAGCCAGTGAGCCCCAGACCACAAAGGTAGAGATATACGGCAGTATTTAATTATTATTAGCCAGTGAGCCCCAGACCAGACGGTACATACGGCAGTATAGCCAGTGAGCCCCAGACCACAAAGGTAGAGATATACGGCAGTATTTAATTATTTATTAGCCAGTAAGCCCCAGACCAGACGGTACATACGGCAGTATAGCCAGTGAGCCCCAGACCACAAAGGTAGAGATATACGGCAGTATTTAATTAATTATTAGCCAGTGAGCCCCAGACCAGACAGTACATACGGCAGTATAGCCAGTGAGCCCCAGACCACAAAGGTAGAGATATATGGCAGTATTTAATTATTTATTAGGCAGGCAGTATTTAATTATTTATTAGCCAGTGAGCTCCAGACCAGACGGTACATACGGCAGTATAGCCAGTGAGCCCCAGACCACAAAGGTAGAGATATACGGCAGTATTTAATGATTTATTAGCCAGTGAGCCCCAGACCAGACGGTACATACGGCAGTATAGCCAGTGAGCCCCAGACCACAAAGGTAGAGATATATGGCAGTATTTAATTATTTATTAGCCAGTGAGCCCCAGACCAGACGGTACATACGGCAGTATAGCCAGTGAGCCCCAGACCACAAAGGTAGAGATATACGGCAGTATTTAATTATTTATTAGGCAGGCAGTATTTAATTATTTATTAGCCAGTGAGCCCCAGACCAGACGGTACATACGGCAGTATAGCCAGTGAGCCCCAGACCACAAAGGTAGAGATATACGGCAGTATTTAATTATTTATTAGCCAGTGAGCCCCAGACCAGACGGTACATACGGCAGTATAGCCAGTGAGCCCCAGACCACAAAGGTAGAGATATACGGCAGTATTTAATTATTTATTAGGCAGGCAGTATTTAATTATTTATTAGCCAGTGAGCCCCAGACCACAAAGGTACATACGGCAGTATAGCCAGTGAGCCCCAGACCACAAAGGTAGAGATATACGGCAGTATTTCATTATTTATTAGCCAGTGAGCCCCAGACCAGACAGTACATACGGCAGTATAGCCAGTGAGCCCCAGACCACAAAGGTAGAGATATACGGCAGTATTTCATTATTTATTAGGCAGGCAGTATTTAATTATTTATTAGCCAGTGAGCCCCAGACCAGACGGTACATACGGCAGTATAGCCAGTGAGCCCCAGACCACAAAGGTAGAGATATACGGCAGTATTTAATTATTTATTAGCCAGTGAGCCCCAGACCAGACGGTACATACGGCAGTATAGCCAGTGAGCCCCAGACCACAAAGGTAGAGATATACGGCAGTATTTAATTATTTATTAGCCAGTGAGCCCCAGACCAGACGGTACATACGGCAGTATAGCCAGTGAGCCCCAGACCACAAAGGTAGAGATATATACGGCAGTATTTAATTATTTATTAGCCAGTGAGCCCCAGACCAGACGGTACATACGGCAGTCTAGCCAGTGAGCCCCAGACCACAAAGGTAGAGATAAACGGCAGTATTTAATTATTTATTAGGCAGGCAGTATTTAATTATTTATTAGCCAGTGAGCCCCAGACCAGACGGTACATACGGCAGTATAGCCAGTGAGCCCCAGACCACAAAGGTAGAGATATACGGCAGTATTTAATTATTTATTAGCCAGTGAGCCCCAGACCAGACGGTACATACGGCAGTATAGCCAGTGAGCCCCAGACCACAAAGGTAGAGATATACGGCAGTATTTAATTATTTATTAGGCAGGCAGTATTTAATTATTTATTAGCCAGTGAGCCCCAGACCAGACAGTACATACGGCAGTATAGCCAGTGAGCCCCAGACCACAAAGGTAGAGATATACGGCAGTATTTAAATTATTAGCCAGTGAGCCCCAGACCAGACGGTACATACGGCAGTATAGCCAGTGAGCCCCAGACCACAAAGGTAGAGATATACGGCAGTATTTAATTATTTATTAGCCAGTGAGCCCCAGGCCAGACGGTACATACGGCAGTATAGCCAGTGAGCCCCAGACCACAAAGGTAGAGATAAACGGCAGTATTTAATTATTTATTAGGCAGGCAGTATTTAATTATTTATTAGCCAGTGAGCCCCAGACCAGACGGTACATACGGCAGTATAGCCAGTGAGCCCCAGACCACAAAGGTAGAGATATACGGCAGTATTTAATTATTTATTAGCCAGTGAGCCCCAGACCAGACTGTACATACGGCAGTATAGCCAGTGAGCCCCAGACCACAAAGGTAGAGATATACGGCAGTATTTAATTATTTATTAGCCAGTGAGCCCCAGACCAGACGGTACATACGGCAGTATAGCCAGTGAGCCACAGACCACAAAGGTAGAGATATACGGCATTATTTAATGATTTATTAGCCAGTGAGCCCTAGACCAGACGGTACATACGGCAGTATAGCCAGTGAGCCCCAGACCACAAAGGTAGAGATATACGGCAGTATTTAATTATTATTAGCCAGTGAGCCCCAGACCAGACGGTACATACGGCAGTATAGCCAGTGAGCCCCAGACCACAAAGGTAGAGATATACGGCAGTATTTAATTATTTATTAGCCAGTAAGCCCCAGACCAGACGGTACATACGGCAGTATAGCCAGTGAGCCCCAGACCACAAAGGTAGAGATATACGGCAGTATTTAATTAATTATTAGCCAGTGAGCCCCAGACCAGACAGTACATACGGCAGTATAGCCAGTGAGCCCCAGACCACAAAGGTAGAGATATATGGCAGTATTTAATTATTTATTAGGCAGGCAGTATTTAATTATTTATTAGCCAGTGAGCTCCAGACCAGACGGTACATACGGCAGTATAGCCAGTGAGCCCCAGACCACAAAGGTAGAGATATACGGCAGTATTTAATGATTTATTAGCCAGTGAGCCCCAGACCAGACGGTACATACGGCAGTATAGCCAGTGAGCCCCAGACCACAAAGGTAGAGATATATGGCAGTATTTAATTATTTATTAGCCAGTGAGCCCCAGACCAGACGGTACATACGGCAGTATAGCCAGTGAGCCCCAGACCACAAAGGTAGAGATATACGGCAGTATTTAATTATTTATTAGGCAGGCAGTATTTAATTATTTATTAGCCAGTGAGCCCCAGACCAGACGGTACATACGGCAGTATAGCCAGTGAGCCCCAGACCACAAAGGTAGAGATATACGGCAGTATTTAATTATTTATTAGCCAGTGAGCCCCAGACCAGACGGTACATACGGCAGTATAGCCAGTGAGCCCCAGACCACAAAGGTAGAGATATACGGCAGTATTTAATTATTTATTAGGCAGGCAGTATTTAATTATTTATTAGCCAGTGAGCCCCAGACCACAAAGGTACATACGGCAGTATAGCCAGTGAGCCCCAGACCACAAAGGTAGAGATATACGGCAGTATTTCATTATTTATTAGCCAGTGAGCCCCAGACCAGACAGTACATACGGCAGTATAGCCAGTGAGCCCCAGACCACAAAGGTAGAGATATACGGCAGTATTTCATTATTTATTAGGCAGGCAGTATTTAATTATTTATTAGCCAGTGAGCCCCAGACCAGACGGTACATACGGCAGTATAGCCAGTGAGCCCCAGACCACAAAGGTAGAGATATACGGCAGTATTTAATTATTTATTAGCCAGTGAGCCCCAGACCAGACGGTACATACGGCAGTATAGCCAGTGAGCCCCAGACCACAAAGGTAGAGATATACGGCAGTATTTAATTATTTATTAGCCAGTGAGCCCCAGACCAGACGGTACATACGGCAGTATAGCCAGTGAGCCCCAGACCACAAAGGTAGAGATATATACGGCAGTATTTAATTATTTATTAGCCAGTGAGCCCCAGACCAGACGGTACATACGGCAGTCTAGCCAGTGAGCCCCAGACCACAAAGGTAGAGATAAACGGCAGTATTTAATTATTTATTAGGCAGGCAGTATTTAATTATTTATTAGCCAGTGAGCCCCAGACCAGACGGTACATACGGCAGTATAGCCAGTGAGCCCCAGACCACAAAGGTAGAGATATACGGCAGTATTTAATTATTTATTAGCCAGTGAGCCCCAGACCAGACGGTACATACGGCAGTATAGCCAGTGAGCCCCAGACCACAAAGGTAGAGATATACGGCAGTATTTAATTATTTATTAGGCAGGCAGTATTTAATTATTTATTAGCCAGTGAGCCCCAGACCAGACAGTACATACGGCAGTATAGCCAGTGAGCCCCAGACCACAAAGGTAGAGATATACGGCAGTATTTAAATTATTAGCCAGTGAGCCCCAGACCAGACGGTACATACGGCAGTATAGCCAGTGAGCCCCAGACCACAAAGGTAGAGATATACGGCAGTATTTAATTATTTATTAGCCAGTGAGCCCCAGGCCAGACGGTACATACGGCAGTATAGCCAGTGAGCCCCAGACCACAAAGGTAGAGATAAACGGCAGTATTTAATTATTTATTAGGCAGGCAGTATTTAATTATTTATTAGCCAGTGAGCCCCAGACCAGACGGTACATACGGCAGTATAGCCAGTGAGCCCCAGACCACAAAGGTAGAGATATACGGCAGTATTTAATTATTTATTAGCCAGTGAGCCCCAGACCAGACTGTACATACGGCAGTATAGCCAGTGAGCCCCAGACCACAAAGGTAGAGATATACGGCAGTATTTAATTATTTATTAGCCAGTGAGCCCCAGACCAGACGGTACATACGGCAGTATAGCCAGTGAGCCACAGACCACAAAGGTAGAGATATACGGCATTATTTAATGATTTATTAGCCAGTGAGCCCTAGACCAGACGGTACATACGGCAGTATAGCCAGTGAGCCCCAGACCACAAAGGTAGAGATATACGGCAGTATTTAATTATTATTAGCCAGTGAGCCCCAGACCAGACGGTACATACGGCAGTATAGCCAGTGAGCCCCAGACCACAAAGGTAGAGATATACGGCAGTATTTAATTATTTATTAGCCAGTAAGCCCCAGACCAGACGGTACATACGGCAGTATAGCCAGTGAGCCCCAGACCACAAAGGTAGAGATATACGGCAGTATTTAATTAATTATTAGCCAGTGAGCCCCAGACCAGACAGTACATACGGCAGTATAGCCAGTGAGCCCCAGACCACAAAGGTAGAGATATATGGCAGTATTTAATTATTTATTAGGCAGGCAGTATTTAATTATTTATTAGCCAGTGAGCTCCAGACCAGACGGTACATACGGCAGTATAGCCAGTGAGCCCCAGACCACAAAGGTAGAGATATACGGCAGTATTTAATGATTTATTAGCCAGTGAGCCCCAGACCAGACGGTACATACGGCAGTATAGCCAGTGAGCCCCAGACCACAAAGGTAGAGATATATGGCAGTATTTAATTATTTATTAGCCAGTGAGCCCCAGACCAGACGGTACATACGGCAGTATAGCCAGTGAGCCCCAGACCACAAAGGTAGAGATATACGGCAGTATTTAATTATTTATTAGGCAGGCAGTATTTAATTATTTATTAGCCAGTGAGCCCCAGACCAGACGGTACATACGGCAGTATAGCCAGTGAGCCCCAGACCACAAAGGTAGAGATATACGGCAGTATTTAATTATTTATTAGCCAGTGAGCCCCAGACCAGACGGTACATACGGCAGTATAGCCAGTGAGCCCCAGACCACAAAGGTAGAGATATACGGCAGTATTTAATTATTTATTAGGCAGGCAGTATTTAATTATTTATTAGCCAGTGAGCCCCAGACCACAAAGGTACATACGGCAGTATAGCCAGTGAGCCCCAGACCACAAAGGTAGAGATATACGGCAGTATTTCATTATTTATTAGCCAGTGAGCCCCAGACCAGACAGTACATACGGCAGTATAGCCAGTGAGCCCCAGACCACAAAGGTAGAGATATACGGCAGTATTTCATTATTTATTAGGCAGGCAGTATTTAATTATTTATTAGCCAGTGAGCCCCAGACCAGACGGTACATACGGCAGTATAGCCAGTGAGCCCCAGACCACAAAGGTAGAGATATACGGCAGTATTTAATTATTTATTAGCCAGTGAGCCCCAGACCAGACGGTACATACGGCAGTATAGCCAGTGAGCCCCAGACCACAAAGGTAGAGATATACGGCAGTATTTAATTATTTATTAGCCAGTGAGCCCCAGACCAGACGGTACATACGGCAGTATAGCCAGTGAGCCCCAGACCACAAAGGTAGAGATATATACGGCAGTATTTAATTATTTATTAGCCAGTGAGCCCCAGACCAGACGGTACATACGGCAGTCTAGCCAGTGAGCCCCAGACCACAAAGGTAGAGATAAACGGCAGTATTTAATTATTTATTAGGCAGGCAGTATTTAATTATTTATTAGCCAGTGAGCCCCAGACCAGACGGTACATACGGCAGTATAGCCAGTGAGCCCCAGACCACAAAGGTAGAGATATACGGCAGTATTTAATTATTTATTAGCCAGTGAGCCCCAGACCAGACGGTACATACGGCAGTATAGCCAGTGAGCCCCAGACCACAAAGGTAGAGATATACGGCAGTATTTAATTATTTATTAGGCAGGCAGTATTTAATTATTTATTAGCCAGTGAGCCCCAGACCAGACAGTACATACGGCAGTATAGCCAGTGAGCCCCAGACCACAAAGGTAGAGATATACGGCAGTATTTAAATTATTAGCCAGTGAGCCCCAGACCAGACGGTACATACGGCAGTATAGCCAGTGAGCCCCAGACCACAAAGGTAGAGATATACGGCAGTATTTAATTATTTATTAGCCAGTGAGCCCCAGGCCAGACGGTACATACGGCAGTATAGCCAGTGAGCCCCAGACCACAAAGGTAGAGATAAACGGCAGTATTTAATTATTTATTAGGCAGGCAGTATTTAATTATTTATTAGCCAGTGAGCCCCAGACCAGACGGTACATACGGCAGTATAGCCAGTGAGCCCCAGACCACAAAGGTAGAGATATACGGCAGTATTTAATTATTTATTAGCCAGTGAGCCCCAGACCAGACTGTACATACGGCAGTATAGCCAGTGAGCCCCAGACCACAAAGGTAGAGATATACGGCAGTATTTAATTATTTATTAGCCAGTGAGCCCCAGACCAGACGGTACATACGGCAGTATAGCCAGTGAGCCCCAGACCACAAAGGTAGAGATATACGTCAGTATTTAATTATTTATTAGGCAGGCAGATAGTATTTTACAATTCATTCCCAGTAATCTAAGAATGTATATATTTTTCCATCAGACAGTGATAACCGGTCTTGGGGACTAAATTCAACTTTATACCAGTTATACTTGTTCTTGAGTGCAGATTGGTATGTATGCCCCCTCTGATTTCACTAGCCCATAAGAGTAATTAAGGGATATACTCCCTTGAGATGCATTGTATACTGATGTTAATGAACCCAATTAAATAAGGAAAATCATATGATTGATAGCACTATAACATCATACCTAAATAATCTATCATCAAGCCGTAATACAGTCAGTTGGAGACTATTATTTTATTTATTAGGTTGGCCTAAAACGAGACTGTACATCAGACAGAGAAAGGCACACCACGAATAGTCCATGATGATGCATAGAGCATATCCACATTTTACCATTTAATGGTAGGTGTACCAATTTTTATTGATGCTATGTAATTAAGATAGTTGTTCTTCCGGCTAAAATCAAATACTTATTTGTGTAGACAGGTGTCCAACTACTGGAATACCTCCACCTTCCCAATATTGAAAAGCTATATATCCTCCTGGAGATTTGTATTAGAACTCGCAATCACACAAAGGTAAGTACACATTAGTAAGATTCACCAAAGCCACCTTAAGAGGTGCCCACCATATGCATAGGTCTACAGTAATATGAATGTATCTATATGTCCACAGCTGTCCACTCGATTACATGCAGATAAAGTCTGTGGCAGAGAAGTGAAGACCCTAGCACCAGCACAGATTTTAATAGAAACTTCCAGTAAGATTGTAAGTGTTCCCAGTTTGGAAAATCTGAGTCAATAGATTTGTGTACCTCAATGGAAGGGTGATTAGACTCTCAATGAGCAACTCCCCACTCTAGAAAAATAGACCAATAGGTTGAATGTGTTGCCATGTCCTAAAAGCAGTACATTATTTCCACCAGGCGCAGCAGTGCTTATAAAGGACCCATTGTTATAAAACGTCTAGTTGGAGACTCACCCCATTTGAAAGTGTCATGGGAATAGTTTTAAAATCATTTGGTATGTTATCTGAAATGTTATAACAGTCTTTCATCAACCCTCGTAGGATTTTGTTTTTTCCTTCACCTGTTCTTCCGTGTATTTGTTAACTTTCTTGAAAAGTAGTTTTACCCAGATGATTAAGCCAATCAAGTTAAAATCATAATAGTAAAGTCCTTGGATTGTTGAATAATTGACAAAATGAAAAATGTATGAACTGTGATTATGTATTTTTAAAGTTTATATTCTTATGTTTGTAGCAAACCCCTGATGAAGTCCTTGATAGGAAGAAACGTGTTGGGAACGTTTGTTTGCTAATTTGAAATATACTATTGAAGTCTTTTTATGGTTTGGAAAACCACCAATAACAAGTGGAATAAGAGACTTTCTAATAAATGTTTATAAATTTTGGACTTTACTTTGATTTACTTTGGAATTAACTAAAGGCTATTACAGAACCAATTACTGAAGGTTCAAGGGCGCCAACTTACAACTGTTGTCTATATATATATATATATATATATATATATATATATATGTGTATATATATATATATATATATATATATATACACACATACACACAGGGGCATCAACAGCAGTGTAGACCCCTGGGCATGGCAATGTATTGGCAGAGCTGGATTAAGCCTTCGGGGGACCCAGGGCACTATAGAAAGGGGAGCCCCCTCCTATTTGTTATCACTGGCCGCAAACTGCACGGGAGAATATTACACTGTCAAAACACAGAGTAAGAGCAGTATAAAGTTGGTCAATGGTCAACTGCAGGGGGGGGGGTTAAAATAAACATGCAGTATATAAAAATACTGCATGAAAAGCCTGTGTTTGTCCCTCTGTACTTTACTCTGTAGGAGCCCTGACCCTCCCATAACAAGGCAGCAGCTGCTGCTGCTATCCTTCATGGGCCTGAGCAGCATATGATGAGCTCCACCAAGCAGAGCTCAGCACAAGCCACTCAGCCTCTGACCACTTGTGCAAAGTCTTTTTGGACTTAGTCAACTCCCAGTAATGCACTGCACACTTGTGCAGTCAGTATGCCTTGACTCCTTATTGCTCAGCACCATGAATCATATCTTGATGCGCAGAGAAGAGTTTTGGATCAATAAATTAGATACCTTTCATTCTAGGGGGTTGAATGATACTATGCCCATTTCTTGCCTACTGTGATATTGTGATATCATTATATGTGTTGCCCTGTACTCTGGAATGGGCACATCACAAAACTTGGTTATTCATTGATCGATAGTATACCTTGTTGATTTTACTGGCAAAGTGAAGAAGCAGTGTCTTGCAAGTTATCATCCACTGATGCTGTTACAGGAGTTGGTGCAACTTTTCTGCAGTGTGTGGCATGAATCCATGATGTCTTCTCCTTTACCTTAACAGCAGTTGGAGTTGTCAGCAACACTTGATATGGTCCTTCCCACCGATTTGTCAGCGAGCCCGGTCTCAGGAAATTTCTGACCATCACCTCATCGCCAGGTTATAGTTCATGACAAGCGCCTTCCACAGGGATTGGTTGTGTGCCTGTCACAGCAGCATATATCTTCATTAGCTGGTTGCTTAATAAGATAAGATAGTTGACAGTCAAGTCATTGGTTTTACTCCGCTCATAAGCAGGTGCAACCACAAGATTGGTCAAAATTCCAAAAATTATTTCATAAGGGGAAATGTTCAATTCTTGGTGTAGTTCTGATTGCATGTAACACAAGTGGTCATGGTAACCTAGTCTCTTTGCATATTTTGATACTCGGTATACAATTATTGCTTTACTCCTAAAAAATTTAAATCCTTTTCTATTTCACATCCTGTAAAATGTGTACCCGGATCTCATGGTATAACATAAAAATAAAGAATACCATACCTATGAACAAGACTCCTTACTAATTTCCTCTCTGTGATTGATGCTATTTCATTAACTACATCATAGTCTTATACCTACTGAATGTATCAACACACTTTAATCTATATCTAAACATCCTAACTTTTAGAAGTTGAATTGAATTAATCTGTATGATGTGGAAAGGACCTGTGGTTTGGGGAATATGCGAAGGTATTGTTGTGACTGGTCTTGCAGCATTACACTGTAAGCAGAAAATGCATGAAGCACAGTTTCAAAAGGGCTCCGGTGATTTCCTGAGGTCCCCTTGAGCAGTGGTGACAGAGACGGTGACTGATCCAAGCTGTGATTGATAAAGAAGAGGGTGTGGTGAGTGATTGTCCAGCCCCAAGGCAGCACAGTACAGCCTCCTGCATATCCCACAGATCAGCCCAGAGATAGTCCAGCCGGAGATAGCCTACAGGATGGCCCACAGATAGCTGTAACGCCCCTGCAATAACCTCATAGCCAGCCTAACACCCCTCCCGGCTAAAGAAAGCATTGTGTGTAACATTCACCTCATCCAGGCAGCAATAAGCAGTACCTACACTGGCATTTGGGGAGAGACTCTAGTAGTTAATACTGCACACAATACCCAAGTCGTCCTTAGCTACAAGTTAGGAGGAAGGGAGTAGTGGCTGCTGAATCAGCCCCAAAGCTGCATATTACAGAAGTGGACTGACACTTATAGAGACACTTGTGGCAATTATACTGCTAAGGGAAAATTGCTTATATCATTCTACTCAAGATATTCCAAAAAGATTGCTAGCTTCTGTCATCTATTATCAGATTATTTGACGTTCAAGTTAAAAGTCAGCAGCATTATTAAGCAAGACTTACCTTTATGTATTCTCTTGACTTTGGATTACAAATACACAGAGAGTTGACCTTGCAGCGTGGGACCTATAAAATAAAGAATATTTGTTATAAATAAGCGCTTAAAGAACAGGTGACTGCAGTCATAATAGGGTTAACCCAAGACTATTGTAGACATAAACAATTATTGCGCAATGATAATCTAGTACTGGTAAAACGCTATAACCTGTTTTGATATTGTAAAGGTTTGTTATACATTGCAGGTGAATGGATAGTTGCTTATTTGTTTGTTGCAGAATAGTACAACTTATGCTCTAAGTAATATTGTTATACATCAATATCTCACCAATGTTACGTGGGAAGAATCTCTGATGTTTGTATTTATACATTGATATTTTGTGCATAATAGTATCCTTGATTTCCATCAGTTCCTTTAAGAAAAACGGAGTTCCAGCTTAATAAAATTACTCAATTTTTTTTCCCGTGAGTTATTGTGGTGAGCTGTTGATAATTGCTGTTGCAAGATAACCTGTAAGGATAAAGATACTTATCTGTGAGGGTATCACATATATCGGTACATTTGTATCAGATTTACCATGGCCATCTTACCTGCATTGGTCAATCCATGAGACATTTGTGCCAATGCTGGCAAGAGTGTTTTGGGGGCGACAGGCTTACCTTCAGAGCTGTGCCACAGGCCTCCATTGTTCTAAGTACATTTTGCATTTTCCCACCTGGTCTTTTCCTGTGGATCATAAACTTTTTGAATTTTGATTAGCATCTGTACATTAGGAATACAAACATCAGCAATAAAACATACATTTTGTGAATCAACCTTTCTTTGAGCAGCAAGTTTAGCAGCATTTGCTCTCTAGTAATTTCATCATGTCGAGTCATATGTGCTTGACATTTAGGGGGAAACCTACAAAAAAATAAATAAATAAATATAAAAAAAAAGAGAAAAAAATACCTATTTTCATACGAAAATACAATTTTTTTTTTGGTGTATACGTATTTTTGCCATTTACTATGCCAAAAATACGTATTTTTGTATTCTTAATGATGGGACATTCGTATTTGTATTTACAAATACGAATGAGTACACCATCGAAAGAATACGGCAGAAATCACCATTCAAAAGAATGGTGGTTCCTGATTTACTAAGCATCCGTATTGATAATACGGCCGCTAATTAGTGTAAAACTGGCACGAATATAATACAATTTATTTTCCTTTCGTATTTGGCAGAAGCCTTCACAGATCAGTCAGATCCGTGCAGGCTTCAGTGTTAAAAAATAGAGAAATAAATAAATAAATAAACAGCGTGGGGTCCCCCCCCCACAACTGTAACTAGCACCAGGCTGAAAGAGCCGGGGCCGGTAATAAAAAAAAAATCAGGAAACCCGACAAATAGGGGTTCCCCGGTTTTTTAAAACCAGCCCCAGGTTCCAGGTCCGGGGCTGGTTCTCAAAATACAGGGGACAAAATGACTAGGGGTCCCCCGTATTTTAAGAACCAGCCCCAGGCCAAACCAGCGAGCATGGTAATGTCACAGCTGGGGGACACTTATTATATAAGGTCCCGCGGCCAAAACATCACCCTACCAACCAGTCAGTCTGGCCATGGGCCCTGGGAGAGTGGGGACCCCCCAATAAAGGGGTGTCCCCCCTCCAGGTTTTACCTGACCAGGCTGAAGCCTGGTGCTGTCCCCGGTGACCCTGTGCGGTGGTCACCGGGCTGATTGAAGTGTCAAAAAATAGAATAAAAACTATTGTCTTTTACTGTGGAACTATGAGTCCCAGCAAGCCTCCCCCGCAAGCTGGGACTTGGAGAACCACAAGTCCCAGCCTGCGGGGCATTAAAGGGCCCACTGTAGTTCAACAGTAAAAAAATAGTGAAATAAACACACACTGACACACAATAAAAATAAAACTTTAATACATCCAAAGCCCATACATACTAATACCTATCTTGAGGGAGCCCGTAGGTAAGTCCCTGGGTCTTGGTCCGATGCCTTGTCCTGGTCCGGATCCATGTCGGCATTCGGCTCCATGTCGATGTCCATGTCGGCGGCGTCCATCCGGGTCCGAAGAAATCCATGGGGGACCTGTGAAAGGAAATCCAACACACCCAGGTCCTCTTGTGAAGATCTGTTGTCTTGATCCGCCATAGTCCGGGTCTTCTGGCATCTTCTGTGACATGCCGGCGACTCCAGCAGCTCCCCGCATCAGACTGATGAGAGGCGCAGAGATCTTTCATCTTCCGCGCCTCTCCACTGAATGATTCTATTGGCCGCTAGGCGGCCAATCAGGAGACGACTTTCTCGGCTCCTGATTGTCCGCTAGGTGGCCAATAGAATCATTGGTACTTGTTTCCTAGCACGGCCACAACGATTTAGATCGTTGTGGTCGGAAGATAAAAAATCGGATCGATCGCATCGCATGCGATTTGGTCGCATGCGATGCGACCGATCCGACCGACCGATTTTTCACCCGATTTTTTTTTTTTTTCACCCGATTTTTTTCAATTGCCCCCCCAAATGTTACTAAGTGGGCTAGACCCCACGATAGACGTCAACCCGAAGCGTGGCGAGCGCAGCGAGCCCGCGAGGGGCGGCGGTGCGCGTCCTCCGACCTTTTCATTCCCCTACTATCCACGTCGGCGTGGAGTTGAGAATAGAATAGTGTGGCGAGCGCAGCGAGCCACCGAGCCCGAAGCGTGGCGAGCACAGCGAGCCCCGCGAGGGGACGCGTATAACTTCACAGGTATACGCGTCCCCTCGCGGGGCTCGCTGCGCTCGCCACGCTTCGGGCTCGGTGGCTCGCTGCGCTCGCCACACTATACATTCTCAACTCCACGCCGACGTGGATAGTAGGGGAATGAAAAGGTCGGAGGACGCGTACCGCCGCCCCTCGCGGGCTCGCTGTGCTCGCCACGCTTCGGGTTGACGTCTATCGTGGGGTCATGGCGGGCACATAAAAAATGTGAAATGGGTCATATTGGCCCATTTCACCTTTTTTATCATTTTTCCCTATGTGAGATGGACTTAATCAAGTCCATCTCATCTTGTGCCATTATAATGGCACAAGACCGACGCGATCCTCCCGATTTCAATGTTAAAAGATTTTTTAACATTGAAGTCTATGGAAAAATCGGGTGAATCGGTCGGTCGCATTGCGGCCGATTTTAATTGGTCGCGACCGACCGATTGACCCGATTTCTGTCATTCAAAGGGAAAAAATTGTAAAAAATCGGCCACATCGTGAGGATCGTGTCCCTTAATTAAGAGCCACGATCACTTACGATTGTGGCCGTTCTAGGAAACAAGTACCGAATCATTCAGTGGAGAGGGCTGTGGGTGAGACCCCACGACGTTTGTTTTTTTTAAATTTCTTTATTTTTCTATTTTCTTTTACACTCTGCAGCATGCACGGATCTGACTGATCCGTGCAGACTGCCTTTAGGATTTTGTATTAGTGGCCGTATGTACGGCCGTTAATACGAATTAATACGACATTGGAGGGTTACAAAGCAGTCGTATTTGACTGCTTTGTAAATTCCCCACCGGAACACGACTTTGCATACGACGTATGCAGTCGTATTCATTCGTAGCAAGAATACGAATACAATTTTTTGTATTCGTATTCTTAGTAAATTTCCCCCTGAATGACTGCAATTTGAGAAGGTAATTGTATTACATCTAGTATTACATTCTGTATGTGTAAGAAAGTTTCTGTGTTTTCAGAGCTCCCTGAAATCGAATCCTTCTCTTTCATGCTTTTGTCAGTGCTCTGAGTTCTGCCAACTGTGCAGAGTGTGGGGTGGAAAATACTGTTTCTGTGTCATTTACAACAGCATGCCCTGATTGGGTGGCTCCGGTGTCAGATTGTCTATGACAGTTGCCATCGACATAGTACACGAAGTCTGGATTTTGCAAGGGTACTTCTGCCATGTCTAATCTTGGCATGTATTGTTCATCCACATATTGCAAGCAATCATTTGAAATGTGCTCTAATTCCACTCCCCACTCCTCTCTCTGAAACTCATCAGTTACACTAACTGGCAGTAGAGTGGCCGGGTTTAAAACATTGCACCTGACTAAGGTAATGTTGGCAGGCATAATTAGGGCCAATTCCCATTTGGTGAGGCGGGCAGTAGTGACATGTCTGGTTTTCTGGCAGGTGAGTAGGGCAGCCACGGCATGGGGAACAAAGACTTTGAGATCATACCCTAAGGTCTGCTGACTTGTCTACTAGCAAAGCTGCTACTGCTATTGCTCTTAATCACACAGGCAGCCCCTTTGCTACTGGGTCAAGCATGACCTAGGTGTTTATGGCAGACACAAAGTGAAGGCATGTTTGTAGTTAGGGATGCCTAGTGCAGGTGCTTCCAAGAGGGTATCTTTCAATTGCTGGAAGGACAGTGTAAGTGTTATCGGTATGTATGAGTGGCTCTGGTACACCATGCCTAGGAAACCTCTGAGTTTCCTTTTATTTTGAGGTAGTTGTTAAATAGCAGCTAATGTAGACTTTCAACAGTTAGAGGTCTATATGTATATGACATCTTATCTTGGCAGTGTCGTAGCTATGTAAAAAAAATTAAGCAGTTCTGTAGCATCATTAACTAAAATGTCTGGGCTTAATTACTGGGAATAGTGTCTGCTTAGCCTTGGATTTCAAAGGATCTAGGGGTCTGTTGAATATGTGTGCTGTAGATTTACAGTAAGTGTTAGTTGTGGTTTTTTAAGAGTGTATTTGGGACGATTCCCAGCACATCTGTAACTCCCTTAGAAAGTGTATTTAGGAGATTTAAGTCCAATGTCTGTGGGACCACAGGTTCACATTTACAATTCTGGTACCTGTAAATACACTCCATCAGGGGGACAGAAGATAGTGCAATCCAATTTGAACAATAAATCTGTTCCTAGAATTTTTAGAAGTTATTTCTATCGTATGCAATGTTATGTCTGAGGTAGTCAAGGTAACCTTATCAGTTATAAGAGCGGTTAAACTGTCAATAATGTTAGATCAGGCAGGGTCACAACATATTACAGTCCCCTGCACCCTGTGTGAATCCCCCTACAGTCTCCTGCACCCTGTGTGCCACCACCTATGCAGTCCCCTGCAGTGGCGTCACTAGGCAGGTGCTGCCCGCACCGGGTGTCACCAGTTAGTGGGGTGACACCAACATCAGCCGTGCGGCCGGAGCCATCTAGTCTAAAATATCTCCCCGTGTCCTGCACACAACGCAATTATATTTATAGTTACACTAGCTGCAGACTGGCTTTATCAGTTTACACTGTGGCTTCAAAAAATACATTACACGGCCGACTGCATCAAATAAAATGAATGCCCGTGGATTCCTAGCTCAGTGGCAGCCAGGCAGCAGCCCTTGGCCGTGTACTTAATGTACGTACCAGGCCATGTTGTGCCCGCTGCCAGGGGGTGTAGCCCGCTCGGGCCCGGACCATTATTGGTGCAAGTCTGAGCTTGTGGTTTCACGTGAGCGCCTGAGACACATCAGCCATTGCTGTGCTGCTACTTTTCTACGTCTGTCTGTAACTGTACCCGCGGCCGTACTGTGCTTGTCCCGCTGCCTGCTCAGGATGATGATACTCGGATACTGGGATATTCGCGGGGTGAGGAGATTCTACATGTTCTGTGTGTGAATAGTATGTGGCTGTAGTGGGCAATGTGTGTACATGGTGTGCGTGTGGCTGCGGTCAGGCTTTCTCTGCTCTGACACTGCTCTCTCCCTATTTGGTTACCCGTGAAGTTGGCTCATTCTATCCGCCTGATGCTGGAGTATACCGGAACATCATATGAAGAAAAGCTGTATGTTACAAGGGAGGGTAAGTGCTTAATTACATTGGATGCGCGTCTTTAGCCAATATAGCAGACAACTACCATCAGCTCTTATGTTAAAGTGCTCTTGTTTTAGTATTGGACCACGTGTACTATAAGCTAATGTGCAGAATATCTGGCACTGTGGGGGCATATGTGTATCTGGCACTGTGGGGACATATGTTTAATGGACATCACATTGTGCGGTGTAATGGGCATCATTGTATGGGGTGTAATGGGCATTACGGTGTGGGGAGCATTGGGTAATTGCCATCACAGTGTGGGGTGTAATGGGTATCAAGGTGTGCGGCATAATGTGTAATTAGCATCACAGAATGTGATGTATCTTGTAATTAGCATTGCGGTGTGGGGCGTAATGTGTAACTGTCATCACGTGTGCGGCATTATGTGTAATTGGCATTACGTCATTTGTAATGGGTATAGTTAGCTAAAATGTGCAATCTGCAGGTACACAATACAATCATGGTACAGACCGCGCCCCCTTCTGATAGGCCACCCCCCAGTTTTTCGGCATGCCTCCGGAGCGCACAAGCATCCACTCTCCGTCTTCCAGAAAGTTGGCGGGGGGGGGGGGTGACACCATGAGTTCCTACACCGGGTGACACCAACCCTAGTGACGCCACTGGTCCCCTGCAACCTGTGTGTCACCACCTATACAGTCAACTTGGACAACATGTCAGAGCATCGCTGCACTTGCCATACTTCTGGCACACTATATTATTCTCCCACCATGCTCTATTGGATGGTAGGGCATGAACTACCACCTGTTGGGACACATATTGTTACCTACCTGGCTGCTGCAATGACCAATGGTGCCACTGATGGCTGCCTAGGCACTGTGCAGCTCGGCGGTATGTGTTCCCTGCGTCTATATCCCTTAGGGTACATCTAGTGTATACCTGTATGTGTTTGTATATCTGTCACTGTTTAACTGTACCTAATTGGCTGTTGCACAGCAATCCAAATCATTTCTGATGTCGGCTCAAAAAAGTGAAAAACTTCATGCTGACCTTTTGAATGTTTATCTATCCCATGTTGACCTAATGCTTGTGTCAACCTAAGTCCACATCGACCTTCCCATGTGTCGACCTTTGCTCATGTTGACCTTCAGTGGTCGACCCAATGCATGTTGACCTAATGACCATATAGAATATAGTGCACTCCCTACTCATTAAAAAAAAAAAAAAAGTTTTCCGTAGTGTGGGGTAATATTGTTTGTGGATCAACAAGCAATATGTACAGTAGTAAGGGACCCACTATTTGTAGCCAGGTTGGGGGAGATCTTCCCCAATAAGTGCACTACATATTTTTCTGTAGTTCATTGTGATCACCAAACATTAACTTTTAATACTGTATGGATGCAATGTTTGAAAAAGGGGACTCCCTGTTAAATGAGCATAGACCTTCTTTCTAGATGATGGGATATGGAAGTTAGAGGGATTTAGTCTCTCTCCCAGCCATTTATAGTCTATCTCAAGGCCAATAAATAGCCAGGGAAATTTTTTACCTTTTACCCCAAAATATATTTAGATATGCCGATGTTACCCCCTTGATTTGAAAGGAAGGAAATCATATAACTGCAATACACACTGAAACCCCCCCCCCCCCCCCCCCTCGGAAATTGATGATATATCCTGCTAGTTCGGTATACAGTTTGGCAGCAATTGGTGATAATGCTTACCATGTATGGCTGTGTGTGGTACAAAATTTGTACCACGAACGGAGCCGAATTAGCCACATTGTGACATCTCTACTGTGCATATAAAATTGGAGACAGATGAACATAAAGGAGGTAACATACAGACACAGAGGAAGCAGGAAAACAAACTCAGAGGGAGGGGAAGCAGAGACACACACATACAAAACTGCCAAACTTATTAGTGATATTCATCATATTAGAGAAGGAGAGGGGACTCTACTTACTATCAATTTGCTGAGACCTAGCATTGGGAAAGCCTTGTTCACCCTAAAGTGCCAACTACGGGGACATAAATGTGTCTGGGTTGCACTTGACCTTGTATATCCTTTTGTGACCTTGTATCGTAGTTGCTCTTGTGCTTGTATCCCTATGCTAAGTAATAGGTCAGAATGAAATTAGGATTCCATTGGTAACCATCAGGATCTTCTCTTTAAAATGTCTATAAGACATTACTGTTGTCTGTCTGGTTGCTAGCAGCAGCCATGCATTCAATGACTGATACCCTGATCTTAGTACAGACCTTTTGTTATTTGCAGAAAATATTGGTATTATTCATTTCATCTTTGCATTTTTCTAATCATTTTAAAAGTGAAAACTCACCATCAATCATATATGTGATAGTATATGGCTCTGATACTAGCCAGTGCCTCATCAGCCATTGACCTCACTGCACCTCACTGCTCTAAGGGGTAGGTTTACCATAGCTTTAAACAAACAAGTGGTGATGTTGCCCATAGCAACCAATCAGTCAGTAAAACATTTTTAGACCTTTAAATCAGGCATGTCCAACGTTGGCCTCCAGATGTTTTAAAACTACACGTCCCAGCATGCTTTGCAATAGTTTTAGCATTCTCTAATAGCAAAACTGTGTCAAAGCATGCTGGGATGTGTAGTTTCACAACATCTGGAGGGCCAACGTTGGACATGCCTGCTTTAAATAGTCTATTTAATAATGGAAACATTTAGTAATTAAACAAAAGAAAATATACTGTACTCAATGGCCTGTACATAATCTGATTTTTATATGCATGTTATCATTAGATCCCATATCAAAGTGTGAAATGAAATTGACTACAATTAATAATTTAATTTTCTGCAGGGCAAATTCACAACAGCCAGTGATGTCTGGGCTTTTGCTGTCACCTTATGGGAGATGTTGACCTTTTGTCAGGAGCAGCCCTATAGCGAGATGTCTGATGAGCAAGTCATTGAGAACACAGGAGAGTTTTTTCGGGACCAAGGGAAACAGGTATGAGATTAGCTATACGTGATAGATTAGTTGTTTTTTTCCTGTTCAACTTATATAAAAATGATTTGTACTCGTTTCCTAGCATGTCGCCCAATTTTTCATCTTATGGCATCTTATGCGATCACATCGCATCGCATGCCATATAGCCGCATACGATGCATGGGATGCGATTTTTCATTGTATAAGCACCCTAATGGGTGCTTACAATGTTAAATGGCACCCCCAATACGATTTTTGATTGTATAAGCAGCCTAATGGGTGCTTACAATGTTAAATGCACCCCCACGCCACCCCCACTATCAACGCGGTGGTACACGTCCTCCGACCATTTCATACCCCCACTATCCAGGTTGGCGCAGCGAACCACCGAGCCCAAAGCGCGGCGAGCCCCGCGAGGGGATGCGTATTACTTTACATGTATTCCGTGTCCCCTCACGGGGCTTGCAACGCTTCAGGCTCGGTGGCTCGCTGCGCTCGCCACACTATCTACAATCTACTCCATGCCGACGTGGATAGGGGGGTTATGAAACTGTTGGAGGACGCGTACCGCTGCGCTCGCCACGCTTTGGGGTTCGCGTTGATAGTGTGGGGGGGGGGGGATTTAACATTGTAAGGACCCATCATGGTTGTTGTACAATGAAAAAATCATATACCATCGCATTATATGCCATTGTATGGTATATATATATACCATTTTATTGTACAATATCGCATCGCATACCATATTTAGTCTTATGGTATACAATGCGATGGGCGCCTTGCTAGGAAACATGTACCAAATGATTTAGCTAGAAGTGTGTGTATGTATATATATGTATATATATACACATACATACACATTATATATATATATATATATATATATATATATAGCGAAGTGGTATGACCTCTGCGCCTTCAGTGTTTTTACACAATTCGTGATACAGTAATCCTTCTCAAACATTGATATATGCGTACCAGCAAGTAGGTGGGTGCTCGCATGTAGCAATGTCTTTCAATCAGACGATGTCACTCCTTCACCTTTTCTCCTGTCGGCACGTCTCAGTGGACCATTCCGGACATGGGAAAAGTGGCAGGAAGGATTTATTAATATAAGTGCTTATTTAGTGACTTTGAAAAAGGTTTTTCTCATGAGTGCTTTGTGCATGAGAAAAATAGTTAGGTGAACTACGCCACCTTGTGGTGTATACAAAAAATACACGTGTGAATCACCTTGGGGGTTATTCTAGTTCATTCTTTCTGACAAAATCCTTCTTAGATGGACAAAACAATGTGCACTGCGGGTGGGGCAGATGTAACTTGTGCAGAGAGAATTAGATTTGGGTGGGGTTTTTCTTCAAAGTGAGATCTATATTGCAGTGTAAAATAAAGCAGTCAGTATTTTCCCTGTACAGAAACAAAATAACTCACCCAAATCTAATTCTATCTGTACATGTTACATCTGCCCCCCTGCAGTGCACATGGTTTTGTCCATCTAAGAAGGATTTTGTCAGAAAGAATGAACTAGAATAAACCCCCTTGTGAGAAAAATAGATTAACTTTCTTAAAAGTCAGACTCACACTCGAAGTATCTCGGTCCTGGTATTGTTTCCAGCGAGTGTTCTCCAAGAGCCTTAAAACCAAAAAAGTCTCCCAGAGAGGGAAGAACTCATAGCGTGATATTGCTTTTGTAAAAAGTACATTTATTCAAAAAACAACATATAGCGGTTTAAAAATACATAAAAACAGTAACAAGTGAACCCGTACATAGGTAAAAGAATTTGTAGCTTATCTGGTATTGATGCCAGTAGGGGATGGAGAGGTAATTTACCCAACCGGTTTCGTCCCTTTTCTCCTTATAATGGGACTTCCTCAGGGGTTAGAGGAAGTCCCATTATAAGGAGAAAAGGGACGAAACCGGTTGGGTAAATTACCTCTCCATCCCCTACTGGCATCAATACCAGATAAGCTACAAATTCTTTTACCTATGTACGGGTTCACTTGTTACTGTTTTTATGTATTTTTAAACCGCTATATGTTGTTTTTTGAATAAATGTACTTTTTACAAAAGCAATATCACGCTATGAGTTCTTCCCTCTCTGGGAGACTTTTTTGGTTTTAAGGCTCTTGGAGAACACTCGCTGGAAACAATACCAGAACCGAGATACTTCGAGTGTGAGTCTGACTTTTAAGAAAGTTAATCTATTTTTCTCACAAGGTGATTCACACGTGTATTTTTTGTATACACCACAAGGTGGCGTAGTTCACCTAACTATTTTTCTCATGCACAAAGCACTCATGAGAAAAACCTTTTTCAAAGTCACTAAATAAGCACTTATATTAATAAATCCTTCCTGCCACTTTTCCCATGTCCGGAATGGTCTACTGAGACGTGCCGACAGGAGAAAAGGTGAAGGAGTGACATCGTCTGATTGAAAGACATTGCTACATGCAAGCACCCACCTACTTGCTGGTACGCATATATCAATGTTTGAGAAGGATTACTGTATCACGAATTGTGTAAAAACACTGAAGGCGCAGAGGTCATACCACTTCGCTATATGAACTTTCTTGGTCCTACGGAAATTAGGACAAATTGATGACCTCCGACGACACAGTCATAATTTCTGGAGTGTTTTTTCACTTATGTTATTGTACATTGTAATTATCATTTACAGTGTGTATTGTTAAACTGTAAAACACTGGGAGAACACTGAGTAAGTGTTAGCGCTGTTAGTGCACCACACACCCTATATATATATATATATATACACATACATACACTATATATATATATATATATATATATATATATATATATATTAGAGAGAGCGCCAGAGGTTTCCACCACCTTTAGTGCAGTGAATGTGTCAAATTTACAAATGATCAAAACATTTTTGAAAAATTGACATATTTTATTAAAACGTTTGTAGGAAAACGTGTGGTGTCTCAGTTCTTTTGAAGAAGGTAACAACCCAACGCGTTTCGTCTTTAGAAAGACTTCATCAGGGGTTTTAAAATAGACACTGCAAGTGGTAGAAACATATCAAGTGTAAATACTACTGTGTCCAATAAAAATGGCTGTTCAAATAGTACAGTATCCATGGTTACAAACATTGTGTACATACCAAACAGGAATATATGGAGATGCCTCAAATATTTTCAAATTATATGGTGAAACTCAATTATATGATAGAGGTCGCGATCTAGAGGATCAAAGAACAATAGTAGTATAAGATGGATGGAGAGGGAGGGGAGTACGTATGAAAGATAATTTGATGATGGATATAGGAAATGTTTTCCTGAGGGAACATATACCCAAGAAAATATATACCTTAAATTGGTGTTACAACTGAGTATGAAATTTTATAGGTCCATGTATGATGAGACTGTTGTTGGTCCCATACTTTTCTAGATGTGGAGAATCTGTTAGATGGAGGTTGTATTTTTAATATAAAATAACTGAATAGTTAGTGATCTAGAGTTCATAGATGGAGGCGAGGTGATATTACCTTCACAGGATTATCAAATCAACGCTTGCCGTATAATGTAAGTAGAGTGTCTGATTAGGACTGGACTGAATCGAACAAGTCTGGGTGAACGTTCAGCGGGGTCAACCGGGGTCAGATGACCTTAATTTCTAAATAAGAGAAGGTAAAAGAATGCATGTTCATCCAAATTCTAATGTTAACTGTGTCGGTCATAATCATAAAGGAGATTGATGTTACCTTCCAGATGTTATCTAGGATAGACAAGACGGTACTGGTGGAACTAAGTCCGCACAAACAGATGTCGCTGTAAAGACACTAGTACGGTGGCTTTAGGCTACAGTGGTTCTAAAAGGGAGAGATATCAACAACCTATAATTATAGGGTCCATATTCTATACTCATCCATATTCTAATGTCACTGTGTCAGTCAAAATCATAAAAGGGATAGTGTCACGGCCTGGACTGTCTGTGTTACCGGCACTGACCTGGGTGCGCCAGTGGAGGGCGCATGGAACTGGAAGCGAGGAGGCTTGAGATAGCTGGAGCTCATGCACGGAGACAGGAGAGAGCTGAACTGCCGGGGACACAGAGGATTGGCTGAGACCTAAGGTAGAGGCGCGGGGTCTAAGCCGACAGTGGTATTCACCAGGGACCCCCGCAAGGGGATATGGACTTAGCTGCAACTGCCGACCAGGTCGCGGCCCTCTGCCCAGGTTCCCCTGTGACTTTGGCAGTGTTTGGATAACAAGAGTCTTTAATGGGGTACGAAAACCATCGATGGTGATCGATGGCACTGAATGCTATAAGCAACACGGAGGGTACTTGAGAGTAGTGGGATGCAGCCTGGAAGCCGGGGATGACGTGAAGGTAACACAGGGGGACACTGGAGACAATGAGAATACCGGGGCGGCTAGGGAGCCGATACTTGAGATCACTGGGGATCGCTGGAGCGGCTAGGGAGCCGGTACTGGAGATCACTGGGGATCGCTGGAGCGGCTAAGGAGCCGGTACTTGAGATCACTGGGGATCGCTGGAGCGGCTAAGGAGCCGGTACTTGGGATCACTGGGGATCGCTGGAATCACTGGGGTGGCTAGGGAGCCGATACTGGGGATCACTGGAGCGGCCTGAGAGCCGAGAGGAGACGGGCACGGAACCCACGGATAACCGGACACTGAGCAAGTAACCTGGGCTGCACGAGAAGACAGGATCACACGGCAGATGGAAACACGTGGAGACTTCTGGCAGGAGTAGAATGACCAGGACGCTGAGAGTAACACAGGTGACAGCGGACTCAGGAAAACCGGACCTCTGGAGCACGTGGGGAGTCTTGACAGGAGCTTAACGCTGGAGAACTCACAGGTAAACTGACGAGTTGTTCAAGACAAGGAGGAGACTGTGAGCTGGGTATTTATCCCTCCAGGTGATTAGGGAATCAGACGCAGGTGATGGAATTAGCCGCAGCAGCAGCACACAGACCAGGAAGTAGATGGAGTTTTACCTGGATCATGTGACCCGCAACTTGATCAGGGAATACACCTGGAGCTTACAGTGACGCAGGGGTGACTTGGAAGCAAAAGACATCACGCCAGGGATTGCCGACTGTGCCGGCAGCTGACCTACGGAGGATACTACCCCAGCGTGCTGGTAAGGGGCGCATGCGAGCAGTGCGGGAACCGGGGTTCATGACAGTACCCCCCCCTTTAAGGGTGGGCACCGAACACCCTTTGGGCTTACTTGGATTGTCTTTATGAAAAGCTGCAATCAAACGGGGAGCATGCACATCTGCAGCATTGATCCAGCTTCTTTCTTCCGGGCCATAGCCCTTCCAATCGATGAGGTATTGGATATTTCCATATCTTTTGCGAGAATCCACCACCTTATCGACCTCGAATTCAACCCCTCGATGGGTATAAACTCTGGGGAGCTCAGGAGTAGTACTTTGGAACCGGTTGAGAACAAGAGGTCGCAGTAAGGATATGTGGAAGGAATTTGGGATCTTCAGGTATGGTGGTAGCTTCAGCTTATAAGCTACGGGATTGATCCTTTGGACCACAGGGAATGGCCCAATGAATCGGGGGGCGAACTTCATGGACGGGACTCGGAGGCGGAGATTTCGAGTGGAAAGCCATACTTTGTCGCCAGGCTTTAACTGAGGAACTGCTCTTCTTTTACGGTCAGCAAAGAACTTGTATCTCTTTGAGGCTTTCTTGAGAGAAACATGTACATTTTTCCAAACTTGCGAAAAATGTTTGAGGGTGGAAGATGCGGCAGGCACTTCCAAAACTGGTAAGGGCTCAAAGATCGGTGGTCGAGGGTGATGACCGTAGACTACGTAGAAAGGAGAGTAGCCAGTAGCTGTGTGGTATCTGAAGTTGTGGGCAAATTCAGCCCAAGGCAGCCAGTTGACCCAGTTGTCTTGTGACGAGGACACATACAGGCGCAGAAATGCTTCTAGGTCTTGGTTAACTCTCTCTGTTTACCCATTAGACTGCGGATGGTACGCTGTGGAAAAGTTCAATTTCACTTTCAGGGCAGAACAGAGAGCTCTCCAAAAGCGGGCTACAAATTGCACTCCACGATCGGAGACAATATCTGTGGGGAGTCCATGAGTTCGAAAGATGTGTTGGATGAAGATCTGGGCGAGCTTGGGAGCAGAGGGCAGGCCAGTCAATGGAATGAAATGTGCCATTTTGGAGAACCGGTCTACCACCACCCAGATGGTATTACATTCTTGAGACTTTGGGAGTTCAGAAATAAAGTCCATGGAAATGTGCGTCCAGGGACGCGTGGGAATGGGCAATGGAAGGAGAGTACCTGCAGGGGGCTGACGATGGACTTTATGTTGGGCACAGATAGGACATGAGGCCACGAAATCCTGGACATCCTTTTTCATGTGAGGCCACCAATATGACCGGCGAAGAATTTCCAGGGTTTTGTGAACACCTGGGTGACCGGAGAAGGGCGAGGCGTGAGCCCAAGACAAGATTTTGGGCTGGAGCTCAGGTAAAACTAGCATCTTTCCTCGAGGTGGCACAGGTGACACATGGGTGGCCGCAAAAGCCGTAGGACTGATGATGGGACGTTGTTCTTGTAGCACTGTGTCATCTTCCATAGAGCGGGACAGTGCATCGGCTTTTACATTCTGGGACCCAGGACGATAGAAAATTTTAAAATTAAATCGTGAGAAGAATAAGGACCAGCGAGCTTGGCGGGAATTAAGGCACTGGGCGGTCTGGACGTACAGTAAGTTCTTGTGATCTGTGAAGATGGACACGGGAAACTTGGCCCCTTCTAACAGATATCGCCATTCTTCCAGTGCAAGTTTAATTGCCAACAACTCCTGATCGCCAATGGAATCGTTTTTCTCGGCAGGGAGGAATTTCCGGGAGAAAAACCCACAGGGGTGCTGTTTGCCATCGTCTGTGACTTGAGAGAGCACAGCCCCAACACCCACATTAGAGGCGTCGACTTCCAAGAGGAAAGGTTTGTCTGTATCTGGCTGCCGGAGAATGGGGGCAGAAATAAAGGCTTGTTTTAGCAGGTGGAATGCGGACAAGGCTTCTTTGGACCAGACAGCTGGATTGGCACCTTTTTGGGTGAGGGCTGTGATGGGGGCGATGAGGGTGGAGAATCCTTTGACAAATTTTCTGTAGTAGTTGGCAAAGCCAATAAAACGCTGGACTGCTTTGAGAGTGGTTGGTTGGGACCAACTATCGATGGCTTCAAGTTTTGCGGGATCCATTCGCAACTCTGAGCCGGATACGATATACCCTAGGAAGGGTATCTGGGGAACTTCGAATGTGCACTTGGAGAGTTTACCGTACAATTTGTTAGCACGTAAACGGGACAGCACTTCTTTGACTTGAGACCGATGAGACTGGAGATCTGAAGAAAAAATCAAAATATCATCGAGATATACCACGAGATATTTGTATAGGGCATCTCTAAAAATTTCATTGACGAATTCTTGAAAGACGGCAGGTGCATTACTGAGACCGAAGGGCATCACTAGATACTCGTAATGCCCATCTCTAGTGTTGAAGGCAGTCTTCCATTCGTCGCCTTGGCGAATTCTGATTAGGTTATACGCCCCTCTGAGGTCAAGTTTGGTAAAAATTTTTGCCCCTTTGATACGATCAAATAGTTCAGTGATCAAGGGAAGAGGATAACTGTTCTTGATGGTTATCTCATTGAGGCCTCTATAATCTATGCATGGGCGTAACCCTCCATCTTTTTTTTTCACGAAAAAGAATCCTGCACCAGGAGGGGAGGTAGAGGGTCGGATGAACCCTTTCTGGAGATTTTCTTGAATGTATTCAGACATCGCTTTGGTCTCAGGGATTGACAGGGGGTAGGTACGCCCCTTAGGAGGGGACTTCCCAGGGAGGAGATCGATGGGACAATCCCATCGGCGGTGTGGAGGCAGAACATCAGCGGCTTGTTCACTGAAGACATCACTGAAAGAATAATATGCTGATGGAAGACCTGGAAGGCTTTTGACTGTGGAAGATCGGACTGGAGTTACTTCAGTCAAGCAATGTTTCTGGCAATAATCGCTCCATTCCACAATTTGGAGAGATCTCCAATCGATACAGGGGTTGTGGAGTTGTAGCCATGGTAATCCTAACACAAGATCATAAGAAGATTTAGGAATGACCAGGAAGTCCATACATTCTTGATGAAGTACCCCTACGTGGAATGAGACAGGGACTGTCCGATACACAATGTCACTTCCGCGGATCCTGCTTCCATCCACCGCTGTGAGGTAGTGAGGCTGGGGAAGAGGCAGAATTGGGATTTTGCACTTCTTTACCAGCTCGGCTGAGATAAAGTTCCCTGCAGCCCCGGAGTCTGCCAGGGCTGAGACTTTCAGGGTACCCACAGGGGACACAAGGGCAACAGGTAGAATTAAGTCATTGGTGGGAGGAGCTTTACTGAGACAACCTAACCTGACTCCCCCACTGCAGGTTAGGACTTGGCGTTTCCCGGACGCTCGGGACAGGACCCAATGAAGTGACCGGGGGCGGCACAGTAGATACATAATTTTTCTCTTTGTCTCCTGGACCGTTCATCTGTAGATAACCTAGATCTACCTATTTGCATAGGTTCTTCTGTGAAGGTTGTCGCAGGACGGTGCTGAGACGGAGGCGGGACTCGGGGAACTACTTTCTTTAATTTTTCTAAACCTCGCTCTCTTAGGCGCAGGTCTATTTTGACACACAAGGAGATTAAATCTTCCAGCTGCTCGGGGAGATCTCGGGTGGCAAGTTCGTCTTTGATGCGCTCTGAGACGCCCAACCAGAAGGCGGCTGTTAGCGCCTCATTGTTCCATTTGAGCTCAGAGGCAAGGGTCTGAAACTGAACCACGAATTGACCCATGGAACGAGAGCCCTGTTTGATACGGAGAATTTCTGTAGAGGCTGACACAGGCCTTCCTGGCTCATCGAATATCCGTCGGAAGGTAGAGACGAATCTCTCATAATCGGTGAGAATTGGATCAGATCTTTCCCAGAGGGGTGATATCCAATCTAGGGCAGAACCTGACAGCAAGGAGACAATATATGCTATCTTGGTTCTGGCAGTCGGAAAGTTCTGTGGTAAAAGTTCAAAGTGAATGTCACATTGGTTTAGAAAGCCTCTACAGGCCTTGGGATTGCCATCATATTTATTAGGAGTAGGCAGCTGAAGACGAGGGAAATATGATGAAGCATGAGTGGCAGGCGGATTAGATACTGGTGGCGGAGGTGGCCGGAGGGATTGCTGGAGAGAATCCAGACGAGTGGACACATCCTGGAGGTATGTAATCACCTGCTGCTGCGTCGCTTCTTGCGTCTCTATACGCGAGGTGACATCTTGAAGCGCCGCTGGCCCCACACTATGGTCGCGTGCCGAGTCCATCGGTCTTGAACAATCTGTCACGGCCTGGACTGTCTGTGTTCCCGGCACTGACCTGGGTGCGCCAGTGGAGGGCGCAGGGAACTGGAAGCGAGGAGGCTTGAGATAGCTGGAGCTCATGCACGGAGACAGGAGAGAGCTGAACTGCCGGGGACACAGAGGATTGGCTGAGACCTAAGGTAGAGGCGCGGGGTCTAAGCCGACAGTGGTATTCACCAGGGACCCCCGCAAGGGGATATGGACTTAGCTGCAACTGCCGACCAGGTCGCGGCCCTCTGCCCAGGTTCCCCTGTGACTTTGGCAGTGTTTGGATAACAAGAGTCTTTAATGGGGTACGAAAACCATCGATGGTGATCGATGGCACTGAATGCTATAAGCAACACGGAGGGTACTTGAGAGTAGTGGGATGCAGCCTGGAAGCCGGGGATGACGTGAAGGTAACACAGGGGGACACTGGAGACAATGAGAATACCGGGGCGGCTAGGGAGCCGATACTTGAGATCACTGGGGATCGCTGGAGCGGCTAGGGAGCCGGTACTGGAGATCACTGGGGATCGCTGGAGCGGCTAAGGAGCCGGTACTTGAGATCACTGGGGATCGCTGGAGCGACTAAGGAGCCGGTACTTGGGATCACTGGGGATCGCTGGAATCACTGGGGCGGCTAGGGAGCCGATACTGGGGATCACTGGAGCGGCCTGAGAGCCGAGAGGAGACGGGTATGGAACCCACGGATAACCGGACACTGAGCAAGTAACCTGGGCTGCACGAGAAGACAGGATCACACGGCAGATGGAAACACGTGGAGACTTCTGGCAGGAGTAGAATGACCAGGACGCTGAGAGTAACACAGGTGACAGCGGACTCAGGAAAACCGGACCTCTGGAGCACGTGGGGAGTCTTGACAGGAGCTTAACGCTGGAGAACTCACAGGTAAACTGACGAGTTGTTCAAGACAAGGAGGAGACTGTGAGCTGGGTATTTATCCCCCCAGGTGATTAGGGAATCAGACGCAGGTGATGGAATTAGCCGCAGCAGCAGCACACAGACCAGGAAGTAGATGGAGTTTTACCTGGATCATGTGACCCGCAACTTGATCAGGGAATACACCTGGAGCTTACAGTGACGCAGGGGTGACTTGGAAGCAAAAGACATCACGCCAGGGATTGCCGACTGTGCCGGCAGCTGACCTACGGAGGATACTACCCCAGCGTGCTGGTAAGGGGCGCATGCGAGCAGTGCGGGAACCGGGGTTCATGACAGATAGACATTACCTTCCAGATGTTATCTAGGGTAGATAAGATGGTACATATGGAACTAATTCCGCACAAACAGACGTTGCTGAGAAGACACTTGTACGGTGGCTTTATGCTACAGTGGTTCTAAAAGAGAGATATCAAAAGACCTTAATTGTAGGGTCCATATTATAGGGTCCATATAACAAGCTGAATGACCCCACCTGTCCTCCATATGGATTTTATATGGACTATAAATAGTCTAGTGAATATGGATCGGTGGTCATCCAATCAATATTAATTGTGTGATTTTATATGGACTATAAATAGTCTACTGTATATGGATCGGTGGTCATCCAATCAATATTAAATGTGGATGGACATCCAATCAATATTAAATGTGAAATTCATATATCTCACAACGCGGCTGGCTTAGCAGTAAATGCAACACATACACAGAATGTCCATAGTGATGATTACAGCCACAAAAGAACGCTATGTAATCCCACAGTTTAAATTCGACATATTCCATAGGCATATTACACATTAACACATTGTATATTGTACATTGTAGATACGTTGTCTAAGCACATAGTGTAAACGGCTCAGCTTAAATATGCACAGCATAAGTTGGTACACTGTATGTGCACACAGTATGGTAGGTTAAGATGTATTGTATCAGCACACCATGCAATTAGCTCAGCTTAAAATATATAGCCTAAGCAGATTGTTAGCACACCATGCAATCAGCTCAGCTTAAAATACATAGCCTAAGCAGATTGTTAGCACACCATGCAATCAGCTCAGCTTAAAATACATAGCCTAAGCAGATTGTTAGCACACCATGCAATCAGCTCAGCTTAAAATACATAGCCTAAGCAGATTGTTAGTTGCAACAAATAATGAGTTAAATACAGAGCATATACTGTGTGACAGATATAAAGAGACTTAATCAGGTGTATCATAATGTATCCTACCTGCACAAATGTAACAAAGAGGGCATCAGCAACGTCCAGTATGTAGCAGAATGAAATGTGCCTGTTTATATGCTGTGGCACCTGTGACATCACTTCCGGAAACGAGTATGCGGAAGAATTTGCAAAAAACGGGAATAGTGGCTTAAAAAATGCCAAACACAGGGGGGGAAAGTATGGGTATAGGGCGCCCTTGTATCTCTGGCAGCGGGATATATCGGGTGTGAAGGAAACTATGAGAATAGTGTACTGAACGCCGTTTGCGTTCCAATTTTGCGTTCCACCCAGATGATAAACATGACCGGCAAAGCATTGAATATCTCGATCTAGTACCAACCGGACACCCGGGCGAACCAATATCAACAAAAACATACTTCAAGGAAGTGGATTGCAATAGTTTCAACCCATATGATAGCTGCCACCTGCCCAACTGGAAAAACAGTATACCATACTCCCAGTTCATCCGGCTGAGGAGGAATTGCAGCAAAGAAGAAGACTTCCGTACACAATCCTCATCTCTCGCTCAGAGATTTATAGACAAAGGGTATGATGTGGAAAAAATTGAGGAAGCCAGAACTAAGGCACTGAACACCACCAGAGAAGACACCTTAATCCCATCTAGCAGCAAGAAAAAAGAACCCAAGAACCATGGAAGATGCTTTGCCACATAGTACAATAAAGAAAACCACCAGATTAAAAAAATCCTATCGAGACATTGGGACATCTTGCTCAAAGACCACATTCTAGGTCCTCATCTTCCTTCCAAACCTGACATCATCTTCAGACGTGCGACAAATTTAAAAAGCATTATGGCTCCTAGCCAACTGAAGCTTAAAAAGAAAACAACCTCCAATACCGGCCTGTTTCAGTCAAACAGCAACAGATGCATTCCGTGCAAAAAATGCATCTGCTGCAAGTGCATTGAAAAGGCCCCCTTTAAATGCGTGATTGACAAAAAGGAACATTCTTTAAACCACCAAGCTACATGTAACTCGACATATGTTATATATAGGGTCTGTTATGGTTTTCGCCTGGGCTCTGGGTGATACGACAGCTGGCAGGAGGAAAAAGGTCAGGCGTGAGCCCGCAGCTGGGACCGCTGTTTAGAACAGCCACAGCGAAACCTACACTGACTCTGTTGAGTCCCCCGGGCAGATGGAATACCCCTGCAAGTGCTAGGCTTCGCCTGTAGCCGCCGCATTGGACAGAGCCAGTTAGGCCGGCTCTGACCCCGATGCAGCCAGGTGTTAGGTAAAGACAAGGGGTGAGCGATCGCCAGGGGGTATCTCAAAAGGACCGTCTAACTACAGGGCCTAGCTGGGAAGAGACCCCTAACTACCGGCACCTGGCCAAGAACGGGGAACGTCGACCCAGTCGCAGACACAAACAAGGAAATAGGGAATCTCGGAACAGGGACACCCCGAGACTGCGATTCCACAAAACAAGGAGTAGCTAGAAGGGAAATACCCCTGCCTACCCAACGCTAAGGTGACAGACAATAACCAAAGAGGAAGGACAACAGAAATGATACCGCAAAGTAACAGCGGACCCACGGAGGGGTACAGCCACGGCGGGCCAAAGATGGTATAAGGAATAACCAGCAGGCTCCAACGGAGCACTTACGTGACCCACAGGCAGATAGGTAACGGGGACAGGTGCAGGCTCTGGCCCAGGACAGGATGATGATCCAAGCAGGCTGGGAGACAAGAGAGCAGGAGTATACACCAGGACACTTCAAAGACTGGAGCAACAATGCTCCGGGGACCGGGTAATCAGGCTTATGCTATTACTAGCAAGGAGCTGAGCTGCAGAGGATATATCCTGGGATCCAAACAGGAGACTGGAACAAGGGACCAGGAAGCGTGGCTAGGAGCAAACAGAAGTTCCCTGCAAATGCAGCAGGAACTTAAACAGAAAGCTATCACTGGCAGAATACTGCAGGTGAGCCTGCCCTATAAAGGGCTCAGGTGATTAATTACACCTGAAGATTCAGGGAGCTCCCAGGCTAGTGCTTGATTAGCTTAATATCTCACAGCCTAGTGAATAAACTAAGCTCCCAGAACACAAAGCTGTAATGGCAACAGACCTGCCACTGGAGGTCACCAGTGAGTCAAAATGCCAAACAGAAACTGACAGAAAACAAAACAGACTGGTTCCTGACAGGGTCACCTGTGGTTGCGGATACATCTACATTGGGAAAACCAAGAGACAAGCGAAAATCAGGATACAGGAACATATCCGAAATATTAAGAATAAGATCATCTCCCACAGCCTTCCGAGGCACTTCCAAGAAACACATGACTCGAAAGTTGATGTCACCACTTTCAGCTTCACCATACTGGAAGTTGTAGAACCAAATCCTAGAGGAGGCGATAGAGACCTTAAACTTTCCAAACGAGAAACATTCTGGATTTATACATTGAATGCCTTGTCCCCAAGTGGTCTCAACGAGAGTGTCGACATCGTGCCTTTTTTGAACCATTAAAAGCTATCTCACACATACATTACCAACTACTATATCCCACCTTATAGCCATTGGGGCCTAGTCCATATATTTCCCTTTTCTTATCACCATTGTGTCTTCACACTTGTGGCTACCTTAGTATGTATCACTTTCCCTATATTAGGGGTCTAAAAATTGCTAGTATAGTTTACTAGTACCTTTTCTTTATTATGAATACTTCACAGTATATACTAGCATATTTGTATTGAATATGCTACATATTGTAACGTCCAACTTCACTTTCCTCTTCACTATCATGTTGAGATTTTCCTCTTAATCTTCACGGTGTAATTTATACGCTAACCTTCACAGTGTGATTTATGTATACCGATATTACTGTTTATGCTAATCATTGTAAAATCCGGTGTATCATATTTAGTAATCCTAAAATTCATCTCTCAATTGTCCCCATTCATTTGAGTACAATGAGAGTTTTTTTTATATAGATTCTTTTTTATAGATTCATTATGTCACTTATAGAACCTCCTTATATGCGTCATGCACATACCCATTTTCTGAGCGGACCCGCATTTGCACTTTTGATGCATGTCCTTTCCAAGTATCTTTCTTATAGATTAGTAATGGCTATTAAATTTCCCTTATTTCCCACCATGTACTTCCCCATGTTTTTAGTGCACAGGTTGTGCACCACCTCAGTGATTAATTAAGATTGCATGGGCTTTCACATTTATCGCCTACACACCTCCAGCACTACATTGTTATTGACATTACCTTAATATCGAATTATTCGATCCGTTCTCTTTAGTTATTGGAACGCAGGATCATTTATTAAGTATGCAGAATCTGCACCCTATAAATAGAACATATGCCATATTATGTATCCACCTGTCATTCACTTATTATGACACCTATTTCCATGCCTCACACGCTATTGTTATGACATCATATCTCTCCTAGTATTGGTATGCGGTATTAACACCATAAAAGATGGAACGCAGGTAATCACCACGTGATGCGCCCATCACCTCTTAGTTTTTCACACTGGAACGCATAGTCCGCCCCCAGAGCTCCCACAGAGCTGTTGAAACGCATGCTGTCATAACCAGCATCACGTGACCCACGTCACTTCATCCTATCGTCCAGGCAGTTAACGGAAGTGACAGTGGAATACATTGTTGGAACGCATACAGCGTTCAGTGTTCTGTCACTCTTTTATTACTTTGTAATGCGCCCATCGCTACTTATTACACTGGAACGCATAGCCCGCCTCCAGGACCCGCGTCACAGTATCCTGTCTCCCTAAACAGGAAACGGAAACCACTGGCATCTGGGTGGAACGCAAAATTGGAACGCAAACGGCGTTCAGTACACTATTCTCATAGTTTCCTTCACACCCGATATATCCCGCCGCCAGAGATACAAGGGCGCCCTATACCCATACTTTCCCCCCCTGTGTTTGGCATTTTTTAAGCCACTATTCCCGTTTTTTGCAAATTCTTCCGCATACTCGTTTCCGGAAGTGATGTCACAGGTGCCACAGCATATAAACAGGCACATTTCATTCTGCTACATACTGGACGTTGCTGATGCCCTCTTTGTTACATTTGTGCAGGTAGGATACATTATGATACACCTGATTAAGTCTCTTTATATCTGTCACACAGTATATGCTCTGTATTTAACTCATTATTTGTTGCAACTAACAATCTGCTTAGGCTATGTATTTTAAGCTGAGCTGATTGCATGGTGTGCTAACAATCTGCTTAGGCTATGTATTTTAAGCTGAGCTAATTGCATGGTGTGCTGATACAATACATCTTAACCTACCATACTGTGTGCATATACAGTGTACCAACTTATGCTGTGCATATTTAAGCTGAGCCGTTTACACTATGTGCTTAGACAACGTATCTACAATGTACAATATACAATGTGTTAATGTGTAATATGCCTATGGAATATGTCGAATTTAAACTGTGGGATTACATAGCGTTCTTTTGTGGCTGTAATCATCACTATGGACATTCTGTGTATGTGTTGCATTTACTGCTCAGCCAGCCGCGTTGTGAGATATATGAATTTCACATTTAATATTGATTGGATGTCCATCCACATTTAATATTGATTGGATGACCACCGATCCATATACAGTAGACTATTTATAGTCCATATAAAATCACACAATTAATATTGATTGGATGACCACCGATCCATATTCACTAGACTATTTATAGTCCATATAAAATCCATATGGAGGACAGGTGGGGTCATTCAGCTTGTTATATGGACCCTATAATATGGACCCTACAATTAAGGTCTTTTGATATCTCTCTTTTAGAACCACTGTAGCATAAAGCCACCATACAAGTGTCTTCACAGCAACGTCTGTTTGTGCGGAATTAGTTCCATATGTACCATCTTATCTACCCTAGATAACATCTGGAAGGTAATGTCTATCCCTTTTATGATTTTGACTGACACAGTGACATTAGAATATGGATGAGTATAGAATATGGACCCTATAATTATAGGTTGTTGATATCTCTCCCTTTTAGAACCACTGTAGCCTAAAGCCACCGTACTAGTGTCTTTACAGCGACATCTGTTTGTGCGGACTTAGTTCCACCAGTACCGTCTTGTCTATCCTAGATAACATCTGGAAGGTAACATCAATCTCCTTTATGATTATGACCGACACAGTTAACATTAGAATTTGGATGAACATGCATTCTTTTACCTTCTCTTATTTAGAAATTAAGGTCATCTGACCCCGGTTGACCCCGCTGAACGTTCACCCAGACTTGTTCGATTCAGTCCAGTCCTAATCAGACACTCTACTTACATTATACGGCAAGCGTTGATTTGATAATCCTGTGAAGGTAATATCACCTCGCCTCCATCTATGAACTCTAGATCACTAACTATTCAGTTATTTTATATTAAAAATACACCCTCCATCTAACAGATTCTCCACATCTAGAAAAGTATGGGACCAACAACAGTCTCATCATACATGGACCTATAAAATTTCATACTCAGTTGTAACACCAATTTAAGGTATATATTTTCTTGGGTATATGTTCCCTCAGGAAAACATTTCCTATATCCATCATCAAATTATCTTTCATACGTACTCCCCTCCCTCTCCATCCATCTTATACTACTATTGTTCTTTGATCCTCTAGATCGCGACCTCTATCATATAATTGAGTTTCACCATATAATTTGAAAATATTTGAGGCATCTCCATATATTCCTGTTTGGTATGTACACAATGTTTGTAACCATGGATACTGTACTATTTGAACAGCCATTTTTATTGGACACAGTAGTATTTACACTTGATATGTTTCTACCACTTGCAGTGTCTATTTTAAAACCCCTGATGAAGTCTTTCTAAAGACGAAACGCGTTGGGTTGTTACCGTCTTCAAAAGAACTGAGACACCACACGTTTTCCTACAAACGTTTTAATAAAATATGTCAATTTTTCAAAAATGTTTTGATCATTTGTATATTTGACACATTCACTGCACTAAGGGGGTTATTCTAGTTCATTCTTTCTGACAAAATCCTTCTTAGATGGACAAAACCATGTGCACTGTGGGTGGGGCAGATTTAACTTGTGCAGAGATAATTAGATTTGGGTGGGGTTTTTCTTCAAAGTGAGATCTATATTGCAGTGTAAAATCATGCAGCCAGTATTTACCCTGCACAGAAACAAAATAACTCACCCAAATCTAACTCTCTCTGCACATGTTACATCTGCCCCCCCTGCAGTGCACATGGTTTTGTCCATCTAAGAAGGATTTTGTCAGAAAGAATGAACTAGAATAAACCCCTAAAGGTGGTGGAAACCTCTGGCGCTCTCTACTCTTTCTACTATCCTACCTATTGTCTCCCACTAACAGGGGAGTCTTTTTAGAGCAGCAGCCTTTTTGTGTGGCGCAACTAGAGTCACTCCTAGATATATATATATACATATACACACATACACACACATACATGAACAATAAATGTCACTTTTAGAAAAAAGTATATTTAATATAAAATATGTAAAAAGTATACATATATATCATGTACAGTAAAAGAACCCTTCTTGGGGTATCACAAATACACAGTTGGTGAACATCAGTGGTAATTGCAGTGACACAGAGTAAATTAGCAAGGATAGCAAGGATAGGAGCAGTCACATACAGCAGGGGTTCACACTGGTGAACCCCTGCTGTATGTGACTGCTCCTATCCTTGCTAATTTACTCTGAGGAGGATTCTATCACATCTGGCAAATACCTTAGATTGGTTATATCAAGCTAGAAAAATCCCTTATTTTTTCTGATTGCTGAAATTTACCGGACTGTTTCTATGACATCTGATTCCTAAAACTTTTTGTACTGAACATCCATAGTTACTGCTGATTGCAATTTCGGCCCCTGATGAAGTCATGATTTGACGAAACGCGTTGGGCCTTCTGTCTGTGATCAAGAAATCTCTGAATTGAGCAATTACCACTGATGTTCACCAACTGTGTATTTGTGATACCCCAAGAAGGGTTCTTTTACTGTACATGATATATATGTGTACTTTTTACATATTTTATATTAAATATACTTTTTTCTTTTTTCTAAAAGTTACATTTATTGTTCAATAGCGCACTCTGATCTCCCCCCCTCTTTCTATATATATATATATATATATATATATATATATATATATATATATATATATATATATATATATATACACATACATACACATATACACACACACACACACACATATACTCTGTGGGTTTGCACTGGCACTGACTCCTACTGGACAATGCTTGCTCCAGTGCCTTCTGCAAGCATTGGTAGATAGAGGTGGAAATCAGCGGCACTCGGAGACTTGAATTATGTGCAAAAAAATCTTTATCCAATAAACATGGTGCACAAGAAATAACCGACGTTTCGGGGGTGCTTAGCCCCCGTTTTCAGAACTAGTCACAACATGACACAATTAGACTCCTACCTTATATGCAGGAGATGGAAAGAAGTGAAAGCCCATCACTATGCAGCGTCTTCCCCGGGGGCCAGTGTCCAGATGCTTCTGGGTCCATCTCCCGGATTTGACGCTGCTCACAGAATCAAGAAGACGCTAGTGCTAGTTGCTAGGTTACCGGTTGTGAAGGCACCTGAGCTGTGCTAATCTAGTGAAAAATAAACAAGTGTGACAAGACATGGTGTCTACTAGAGGGTGCCAGATGTGTCCTTTGTAGACAAAGTGCTGACAAAATATTTGTGCTGTAGAGAGGCGTGCGGCTCGCGGCCAATCACATAAACATGCCTATGATGCAAACAATATGAAATAAAGATGCAGATAAGCTTAAACATAAGGGGTACATACCCGGTGGGGCTGCTGTGAACCGCATGCTGATGTATGTGAAGGCAGAGAGACTGACACTATGTGGCCACATTAACAGTAGGTACAGTTATGATCTCCTATAGAGATGCATGCAATAATATAGGGAAAAAAGACATTATGTGGCAACATTAATAGTTACGATCTCCTATGGAGGTGCATCACAGAAATGCGTTCATCCTGTGTCACTGGGTACATTCCCTGGGTTCTCTAGGTAGATAGATTGAGGTGGGACATTTGTCTCTTCCAAGGGTGCCATCCTAGATGACCCTGGTGCTGGTGTCAGCAATGTTTCCTGTTGTCAGGTCAGACAATAAACAGAAGTGTATAAAACACTGTACCTAAATAACAGAGCATAATGCATTGTTTGCTGAACTTACTGTAGCATTCAGTAAAGAGTGGGACATTAGAAAACACAAACAAAAGGGATTTACCCGGATTTTTTGCACCAAGTTTTTTTCTTGGCCACTTCAATTACAGAGCATCCTCTCCAAAAAAAAAAAAAAACACTTTCAGGTGAAAATACACAATATTGCCAATTGTGACCATGAAAACGGGTCAGTAACTTTGCACTAGGACAAGCTCGTTGTCTTTTTTTTTACTATGCTAAAGTATTTAAATTAACCACTCTAATACATCCTGACATAATTTTAACTGGTATTGGTACTAAATCCAGGCGGTCGGAATCGCGGCATTGAAAATCCCGACGCCGGAATCCCGACCGCCAAAATCCCGACAAGGGGGACATGGATTGCCCCCCCCCCTTGCGGGCTCGCTGCGCTCGCCACGCAGCAGGCCCGGTGCGCTACGCTCGGCACACTAATTTATTCTCCCTTTATGGGTGTCGTGGACACCCATAGAGGGAGAAAGTGTAGGGATTTTGAACGCCGGGATTCCGACCGCCGGGATTCCAGCTGCATCCCTTTTAACTAGATCTGAACTTCTTCATACATTTCATTATTTTCATCTAAAATGTGAAATTTTAGGTGTCTTGCCGGAACAGAAGATATTGACTTAGAGCAAAACACTTTTGCACGTTTCTTATTCAGGTCAAGTCACAGCTTTTCCACAGTAGCCGGTTTTGAATATCTCAATTTAAACTTTTTACTCCGCCCTAATTATATAATATCTAAAAGCACATAAATTGATGTGACAGGGTTAATAGCACTGGGATGTGAACACAACCATATGTTCCAAAAGGATATCTGAAAGGACTCCCCCGTTACCGCATCACCCATCACCTACAGCGCCGGATACACTACATCCTCCAGTTGCAGACTTCGACCCACCACCACAGACGCAGTGGCAGAGCGCCGTGTGAGCTATACACCTTGGGAGGTCTGCACTAAGGAGGTGGCTGCTATCGGGACAGTACAAGCTTGCTGAATCCCGGCACATGCACAGGACAGCCGAGCGGTATACAGGGTGAGCGAGCGCTGCGGCGCACATTCGTCAATTGACTGACACTTATATTTGAATTCACTGGCGTGGGACAAGAGCCCTGTGGAGGCAGGATGGACACGGTCTTCCTTACCATCTAGACAGAAGTCCTTGCCCCCAATTGTACGGGTACATGCACATCAAAGCAAAGTGCCTTATTGCTAAATCTAAGTGCGCCTAATAGCCACTCAATCAAATCCATATGTTCTTTTCTTTGGACAATTTCAGCCCCAAATAAGGTAGCTATTTCTCCCATGAGGAAAAGGATTAACGCATATGGTTGTGTGCTATTAACCCTGTCACATCAATTTATGTGCTTTTAGATAATGTATTGTTTGTGTTTGTATTGCTTGTTTGTTTTAATAAATTGTTATTCATTTTGTTCACCTTTGAGCACCCCACATATTTCTTTTTTTATCTTGTGGTTTTTAGAGTTTGGCAATCCTCTTATGTGGTGGCTGCAGGGTGGCAAGTTACACCCCTTTAGCGCCTAAGACTAACTTTCTGGTATTCTCGTTATATATATATATATATATATATATATATATATATATATATATATATATATATATATATATATATATTTTGTGTGTGTATAACAAGCACTTACCCCCCACGACGTGAAGTATTGGAGCCGGCACACGATTGAAGGAAAAAAAGTGGTTTAATGCGTAAGCATTATGAAGACAACAGCAGCTGTTTAACCCGACAGCTGTTTCAACTGCTCTCCGGCAGTTTTCATCAGGGGTGAGGCACAAGTGAAGGAGCCAGCTTAAATGACAAAAAATTGCACCAAAAAGACATGCAGAGGTATGGTTGACAGTTGGAGGCACAGCTCAGTAGTGTGTCAGCGGGGATCCCCAAGCATCAGCAGGCTGGAGGCGTGGTGTGCCCAGGATCTCCATGATTGTCTGAATGTGCACGGCAGCATCTTGCTTGCCTGCAGAACAGAACTACAGCGTGAGAGAGACATAAAGCAAGTGACACCAACATTAAGCACATAGATAGAGGATTAAGTTGCGGCAGATGCATGCCAGCCACTGCAGTGGATTATTGTCAATGCCTAGTGAGGTTGACTCACGGCGACACAGGGCAGTGTCAACATCTTTAAAAAACATCAGTAGCTGAGTATGTGTATAGTCGACACGCAGCGGTGTCAAAAGCGAATGTCAAGTGGTGATGCGAGAGGATTGGAGGGTTAATCTGCCACATCATGTATGAGTATGTGGCAGCTTCACCTCATGCAGGCATAAAGACATAGTCAGGCACTCGGCGGTGCGGGTATAAACATATGTCAGCTCTGGACATAATCAAAAGGCAACATGTCTAACTCCGATCTGGCTCAGTGGTCGTTCGACGACACACAGAGTGGTGTCAACACTTTTATAATCTAACCAATCAGGGTTCCGGATTGGACAACACACGGTGGTGTAAACATCTTTAATAAAATGCTGCATAATCACACAGCAAGTGAAACAACTATAGTGGTGTACACAATGGTTGCACCCACCAAGGAGCCAGGTTTAAAGAGCAGAATAGACCATAACACGCCCAGTGGTAAATATGCACATAAGGCCAGCCTTAGATCACATGGCTGGCCCACCACGGCTGGTGGATGTAATCTCAGCCAGATATATGTGCTGACGGAGTTGGTGGGGAGAAAAAACAAAGAAAAAAGTGTGAAAAATAAAAAATAAAAGTTACATGAAATTTATACAAACACACTCTATTAAACACAATATTACTACCAGACATCAATTGGGTAAATTAATCATGTAAATCAACTAGAAGAACTGGGTTCTTAAACATGCAATATTACTCCAATTTCCTCTACTCAAATTTGAGAGTGGTTGTTGGGACCAATCATTGATAGCCTAGAGCTTCTCTGTTTCCATACGTAACTCAGAGCCGGAAATAATGTACCTTAAGAAAGGGATACGAGATACCTCAAAAGTGCATTTGGAACGTTTGCCATAAAATTTATTTACAAGTAAATGGGACAAAACTTCTTTCACTTGAAGTCGGTGTGTTTGGAGATCCTGGGAGAATATTAGAATGTTGTCAAGGTATACAACAAGGTATTTGTACAGGACATCCCAAAATATCTCATTAAGGAATTGTTGTAAAACATCCGGGGAATTACATATATTGAAGGGACATCCCAAAATATCTCATTAACGAATTGTTGTAAAACAGATGGGGAATTACATAGATTGAAGGGCAATTACATAGATTAATGGACAAGATATTCGTATTCAAGCTTGGTAAAGACTTTTGCTCCCTTGACCCGGTAATGAGAGGAAGAGGTTAACTGTTTTTCATGGTTATTTCATTCAGACCTCTGTAATCTATGCAGGGGCGTAACCCTCCATCCTTCTTCTTTACAAAAAAGACTCCCACTCCAGCAGGGGAAGATGATGGGCTGATGAATCCTTTCTGGAGATTTTCCTGAATGTAATCAGACATTGCTTTGGTCTCAGGTACACCCCTTGGGAGGAGACTTTCCAGGGAGAAGGTCAATGGGGCAATCCCATTGGCGGTGCGGAGGTAGCACATCTGCAGAATGTTCACTGAAGAAATCACTGCATTCTTGGTATATAGAAGGAAGACCGGACAAAACTTTAACTTCTGAGGACCGAACAGGAGTTACTTCACCTACGCAAAGTTTCTGACAGTAGTCACTCCATTCTTCAATTTGAAGAGACTTCCAATTGATGCGGGGGTTGTGAAGTTGTGACCACGGCTACTCTAACACGATGTCGATGAAGAACACCAACATGAAAGGTAACAGGTACTGTCTGATGTAAAATGTCGGTACCAGAAATCTTATTACCATCTACTGCAGTCAAGTAGAGATGTTGAGACAATGGGGTGATAGAAATATAATTTTTTTTTGACAAAGTCGGACAGGATAAAGTTCCCTGCAGCCCCGGAATCTGCCAGGGCTGAGACATGCTGAGTACCCACTGGGGTCACTAGGGCGACAGGTAACACTAGCTCAGAGGAAGGAGGAGTTTTTATAGAACAACCTAACCTGACTCCCCCATAACAGGTTAAGTATTGGAATTTCCCGGGGACTTCGGGTGCGGCATGGAGGAGTGAGCAGCATCTCCTCTCAGCTCCGTTGCCAGCCCAGCTCCAACTCACCTTAATCCTGTCGACGACACCAAGAACCCGCTCCCATTCCCCACGGCGATCAGAGGCGGACATGGATCAGTTTTGGAACCGCAGCCCACCGCAAAACAGCTCCTTGCGCCCCAAACACAGCGCCAGGATAAAAGACATGCTGAACAGAACATGGCGGCAGCAGCGGACAACGCCCAGGGGACCCCTGCCTCGAAGAAGCCGATTACGGAAACTTCAATTACATATCCAGGTACCCCTGACAATTTAAGCGTTGCTGGAGCTCCAAATTTAAATCAGGGGAGCCGATAGCAATAATTCAGGCATCCATGGCGCTGCTGTTACAGAAGGCAGGGATAGACATCACTGAACAAATAAATCGCATAACAGATGAGCAGATAAGGACCAACATGGATGATATCCAGGCAATACAGAAAACTGTCAAAACGCTGACTCAAACTAATACCCAGTTGGCCGACAGACCTGAAAATATTGAAAATAGGATGAGGAGGAATAATCTTAGAATCACTGGGATACCGGAAACCATTATAGGCCCTCAACTTGAGCACTTTTTCCGTACTACCATACTGAAATTATTACAACTTGAGTCATTATCCATCGACATAGTTGTGGAGAGGATACATAGGATGGGGGCTGTCACTACTCAAACACCTCCCAGACCAAGAGTGGTCATTTTAAAAACACTGAATTACCTGCTTTAAAAAGCAGTGTGGGCAGCGTCAAGGAAAGTAAACCCAGTAAAATGGGAAGGCAACACGATCAGGATTTTTCAAGATTTCTCGAGTGAAGTTGCTAAGCCCAGAAGATTATTTACTCCTATATGCTCAGCTATGATACAATCGGAAATTAGATTCTACATGCTGTTCCCAGCTAGACTAGGATAATAACTGAATCAGGTCCCCAGGACTTCCTGGATGCTATAGCAGCAAAAAACTTTCTTCTCAAGCATAGGCTGATTAAAAGCCAAGATAACATTTCCATCCCCTCTGGCAAAAAAACAGGATGATTAGTTACACATTATTAGTTCGGGGGTGAAAGTATTCAAAGGAATCTATTGGTGCTCAGTATTACATTTTATTATGAATAATGCGGTTAAATACGTAAGTTGTGGTCAGTTGCTTCCTTTGAAGATAATTTCCTTTACAGGAGCCTCGTCGACAGATGTTATGCTATATTACATTTTTATGGTTAAACAGGAGCTGGAGGGCGATACTGCCTAGCCGTTCTAATTTCTTTTTGCTTAACATTTTTTCTGTTTGTTTTTCAAACATCCTCTCCCATAAGGTATAACTGGTAGATTATATCAGTGGGATTGTAGCGGAAGTCCATGTTATGAACAGTATATAACACTGTTTATTGCTGTAAGAGTATATATGTTTCCTTTTACCCTATACTTGTTTTTGTGTTGTGGCTGTCTTAGTCTGTGTGTGTTATATGTCTCCCCATTGTGTCTCCCCCCCCACACCCCCTCCCACAATTGGAATGCTTTTATTGTACTATTTAGTAATCACTTATGGGGGAATTTACTAATATGATTTCGTATAAAAAAATCGTATTTTCCTAGGAAAATACGATTTTTTGGGGTATATTCGTATTTTTGGCATTTACTATGCAAAAATACAAATATTCGTATTGATATTGATGGGACATTCGTATTTGTATTTACAAATACGAATGTCTACACCATCGATAGAATACGACAGGAATCACCATTCAAAAGAATAGTGGTTCCTCATTTACTAAGCGGCCGTATTGAAAATACGGCTGCTAATTAGTGTAAAACTGCCACGAATATACGGCCGGAAAATACACTTTATTTTCCTGTCGTATTTGGCAGAAGCCTGCACGGATCAGTCAGATCCATGCAGGCTTCAGTGTTAAAAAATAGAGAAATAAATAAATAAATAAACAGCGTGGGGTCCCCCCACAGCTGTAACCAGCACCAGGCTGAAAGAGTCGGGGCCGGTAATTAAAAATCAGGGAACCCGACAAATAGGGGCGGGAAGCTGATGGTGTCATCGGCGTGTCACAGAAGGTGACAGAAGACCAGGACTACGTTGGATCAAGACTTCCATGGAGGAAGCAGATTCTGAAACGGAATCTGCTGAGCTATATAAGACGCTGTAACGGAATCTGCTGCGCTATATAAGACGCTGTAACGGAATCTTCTGCGCTATATAAGACGCTGTAACGGAATCTGCTGCGCTATATAAGACGCTGTAACGGAATCTGCTGCGCTATATAAGACGCTGCAACGGAATCTGCTGCGCTATAAAAGACGCTGTAACGGAATCTGCTTCGCTATATAAGACGCTGTAACGGAATCTGCTGCGCTATATAAGACGCTGTAACGGAATCTGCTGCTCTATATAAGACGCTGTAACGGAATCTGCTGCTCTATATAAGACGCTGTAACGGAATCTGCTGCTCTATATAAGACACTGTAACGGAATCTGCTGCGCTATATAAGACACTGTAACGGAATCTGCTGCGCTATATAAGACACTAACGGAATCTGCTGCGCTATATAAGATACTGTAACGGAATCTGCTGCGCTACATAAGACACATATGAGAGATTCACCCCCCCCCCTCCCCCACAAACCCCCCAAACCCCATGATTATTCCCATAATTATTTATCTTTAGTAAAAAACTAAAATCCACCTTGAGAAGAGCAGGGTGGCAGCAGAAACCAGAGAGATCCCTCTCCCCCGGACCCCACCAAACCCCCAGACCCCATGATTATTTCCTTAATTATTTATCTTTATAAAAAAAAAAAAAAAAAATCTACCTTGAGGAGCACAGCCATTCTGTGTCGAGGCAGGGGACTGGGAGTCTTCCTTATTTTTGCTGCTCAGCGCTGCCCGGGAGCCGGCCTGAGCAGCAGCAGCTTGGTTAGGGACTGGAGCAGGGAGTCACGTGACGTGACCCCATCGTTTTCGCGGCGGCAGGCCAGGGGGCAGGCGCCGGACATGGCAGCCAGGGGAAGGCGCCGGACATGGCGCCGGACAGGTGAGCAGGGCAGCCAGGGGCAGGCACCGGACATGGCAGCCAGGGGCAGGCGCCGTACATGGCAGCCAGGGGCTTGCGCCGGACATGGCAGCCGCCGGTGCACGCTGCCCTGCGTGTGTGAAATAAATAATTGCAGGGCAGCAGGACTCCATTTCATTTGCGGAGGGGGGGCGGCACCCTGCGCCCAAACTCCGCCCGGAGCGTGTGCTCCGGTGGCTCCGCCCTGTACATACGCCAGCAAAGAGACGTAAGTTGTTGACATATCTGAATAAACAAGGCATAAAGTTGATATGCTTACAAGAAACCCATTTATTATCAGATGAAGTAAAAAAACTTCAAATGTTAAATTGGGTTGTGCTCGGATCAGCCCACTTTAACTTAAAGTCAAGAGGCATAGTGACGCTAGCTAAACGCTCATTGGGAATTTGGGTAGAGTCAACAACTGCGGACTCTGAAGGAAGGTATTTAATTACTAAGATCAACATTGATGGTATTATATTCCATATTTGTAACATCTATGCACCAACTCAGTATAAAAAGGTATTCTTTGTGAAACGGTTGGCCATTCTTCATATGATTGACCCCACCACATGAATTGTCTGTGAAGATTTCAATTTGTTATCTTCACAAATACTGGATAGGTCCCCTCCCCCAAACACCTCATTGCTCTTCCGAAAATAGGTATTCCATACTTTACAAAGACACTTAATCTGATAGATGTATGGCGCTCCCTTCACCCGACCGAGAAAGAATTTACATGTATGTCTCTGACTCATGACACATGGTCAAGAATAGATTTTATTTTTGTAGCTGAACCTCTCTTTCCCAATACTAAGTCCGCAGATATATACCCAATAGTACTTTCGGACCATGGTTTAATCACAATAAAGTTAGTTCTGCCTAATCTACACTATACCGAGAGTACTTGGAGGTTCCCATCCCACTTAACTCAAACAAAAGGTTTGAAGGATAGGTTGGTATCCACATGGCATAGGTTTGTCAATGAGAACGCTCTAGATGGTAATAATGACCCGAACCCCGCTATTTACTGGCAAACAGCCAAAGCTGTGATCAGGGGAGAAATTATTGCATATGTCTCTGGGATGAGAAGACAGCACAAGTCCAAATACCTAGAGCTTCAAAGCTCTCTTACTGAGACTTTCCAGGCTTTTAAATGACATTCCGACCCAGGTACTAAACAGGCATATCAATTAGCTAAAACTCAATTTGAGGAATACCTACGAATTCAAGGCTATAAATATCTATTTAATGTGCACTCCAAGTTTTATAGATTCGGAAACAAGGTGGGATCCATGCTTACAAATTTGCTATGAGACTCTAGGCAGAAAACGAAAGTACACCTGTTGTTGAGGGATGATGGCTCTATTTTAACCTCCGATGAGCAGACGGCAGAAGTTTTGAGAGAATTTTACAGGCAGCTTTATTCACCCCCGGAGATCTCCCAGAGTGACTCAGTTAATAGTCCCACTCCAGACGCATCTTTATCAACACAAACTCGTTTGGCCTATTGGGAATATCAGAAAAAGCTAAGTTGTCCTTGGAAGCTCCGATTAGTGCAGAGGAGGTGTCGAGAGCTATTAAACAATTGAAATTGGCCAACGCTCTAGGCCCAGACAGCTACTCAAATGAATTCTATAAATTCATGGAACCATATATAGTGCTCAGCCCTTAACGGCCTGTTTTAATCATATTGGAAATGGAGGAGACCTCACTCTATATCAGTGGTAGCCAACCCTAGCCTTCTAGAGCTACCAACAGTTTACATTTTCCAGACAACCTAGCTGCTGCACAGCTGCACTCAATCACTGACACATTTTAAAAGATACACAGATGGAGCTAATTACATAGTTACATAGTAGGTAAGGCTGAATTGCGTCCATCTAGTTCAACCTGGTATAGATATCCATTGCTGATTTGGTAGGTTCTGGTATTTTACTGACAAATTATATTTCTTATTTGTACCCATGGATGTTTTTCTCCAGTAAATGTTTGTCCAACATTTAGCTCACTTGGGATTCTGTGGGGAGACCTGCAAAACATGCACTGTTGGTAGCTCTCGAGGACTAGGGTTGGCTACCCCAGCTCTATATTTTTCGGATGCGATAATCGAAGTTCTGCCCAAGGCAGGTAGAGATTTGATATGAGCAGGATCTTATCGTCCAATCTCTCTGCTAAATGCAGATTATAAAATATATACAAAAATTTGGGCAGAGAGATTGAAACCGATTATACCTACAATCGTGCATAAAGACCAGACGGGGTTTATATCAGGCCGACACTCCACTGCAAAGTAGTAAACCCTCATATGGTATTGACTTAAAAAGCATTTGACTTAGTACTGTGGTCGCATTTAAATAGAACCTTAGAACTATTTGGGTTCCCCTCCAAATTCACTTCAACAATTAGGACAATATACACAGCACCAAAATCAGCAATAGCATGCAATGGTCTCCTATCAGATTACTTCCAACTTGGTAGAGGTACTCGCCAAGGCTGTCCGTTATCGCCATTGCTCTTCGCGGTGGCGATTGAGCCTCTGGCGATAGCAATTAGACTCTCTCCACTCATACACAGAATAAAAATACACTCAGAGGAACTAAAAGTCGCGCTCTTTGCAGACGATACATTAATTTTTCTATCAAAGCCAAACCATTCTATCCCAGCACTTTTACATCTTATTGGCTCATTCAGGGAGATTTCCGGATCTAAGGTAAACTTGTCTAAGTCAGAAATAATGCTGCTGGAAGGTTTGGAGCCGTCTTCTTTAAAACAGATATATTCCTTTTACCTTCACCAAATCTCACTTTAAATACATGGGCATCCAGATCAGCGCGGACTTATCTAAACTGTAGAATCTAAATTTTACACAAATTATTAACTCCATAGCAACAAACTGACTGCCTGGAAGGATCTCCCTGTATCTCTGCTAGAAAGTTTAGCGATTATAAAGTCGATTATATTCCCAAAAATTTTTTATGCTATGCAAATGATTCCTATAAGGCTGACACAGCTGGATATTACTCGCCTTGAATCTATGTTCTTCAGATTTATCTGGCAAGGAAACTGCCCTAGGATAGCTAAATTGAAACTAAAGATGCCAAGGGAAGAAGGGGGCTTTGGATTTCCTGAAATAAACATCTATTCTATGGCCATATTTTTTCGCTATATATCAGACTGGATTCTAAACAGGGCTACCTATACGAATCCTGAGTTGGACCGTGCTGTCTTCCATACGTACACTCCAGGAGCTTTAATTCAATCAAAATTAGCGGATATTCCAAATCAAACATACTTTTCAGGGATACCTATGCCGTGTCGATGATAATTAATAAAAAAGTTACTAGGAACCCTTATTTATCTTAGTTTATGTATTTGTGGGGTAACCCGTCATTTATCCCATCTCTGCTAAACTCGGTTTATAATGATTGGCGGGATAAAGGTCTAGACTTGTCTAGCAAGGTTTTCGATCCAGGAGGAACCATACATATATTCTCATATCTTTCCCAAGCATATAACCTTCCACAGTCCCATTTATTAAAATATTTCCAAGTTCGACACTTCCTTGCTGCCATAAAAGCTCCCTGATTAACCATGACAGGCCCAATAAATATATCTCAGGTTACCTCTATAGATTTACTACTTAATTACTTATTATATAACACGTATAAGATTAAATACCTGTATATGCTTCTCGTTAACAAAATTACCGAAAAAACCCGCACAATGGCAGGTATTACTAAATAAGTGGACTTCTGATATTCCCTATCTATCTCAATTAGATGAGGTAGTAGGTTTACAGACTCAATCTTTAAAGGTTTTAAAATCTGCATATTTACAAGAGGTTTTTATGCACACTATCCATAGGATGTATATAACTCCTGATCGGTGCAAATTTATGGTTCAAGAAGAGCAGAGGAATTGTCTTAAGTGTGGAACAGCTAAAGCTGATTTTGCACATTGTATGTGGTCATGCTATAAAATCAGAAAGTTCTGGTGGAAGGTATTGAACTTTTTATTCGAGATATTTCAGGTCAGATTCACGATGGAACCTATGGCACTAATGGGGTTATCCTTCAAACATTGGCCAATGGATAAGCTCGATAAAAATAAGTTATCATTGCTCATTGTGATACTTGCAGTAGCGAAGAAATGCATTCTAGTATTTTGGACGAAGAAATCAGCTCCTCAACTGGCAACACTTCAACAGAATCTAAAGCAAATACTGTGCTTCGACAGGAAATATGCAAAGCTGGAACTTCCTAATGGAACTGTTAAATTTTTAAAGAAATGGTCGCCATTCATAGATACGCTAGATGGAAACACAAAGACACATATTCTGTCAATATTTGAAAAAGCTTGAAAGTAAAAGGTCTGATGGTCATTGTACACCCCATTTTTTTTTTCAATAATCATCTATTCTAAGCTAATTGCATAAAGTTGAGGGGAAACAAATGGGATTGGGAATTTAAGATAGATCCTTATGAGTTATATCAAGCCTTGTTGTAATGAGGTATGATGCCTATAATTGACAATCCTGTGTAAATGTATTGTATCGCTTGAATCTAAAATCAGGAAAATATAGACACTGACATCTTTTAGACGGTTCAAATTATTTATTATAGCATTCTGAACATCACAAAGAAGAGATAAATTTAAAAAAAAAGCATCTCCATTCCCCCTTCCCCTATCCATTTGCCCTCTTTCTTCTAGAGTTATTCCTTAATCTCAACAGTACTATTATAATGTTTCTAGTCCATTGTCTTTTGTCTTGTCTTTGTCTGTATTGTTGTTGATATGCTTTAGACACAGAGAAGCGGATGTGAATTCTATATAATGAATCATAATCTGGTGTGGTTTCAGGAGTCCACAGGTACTGTGGCTTACATGTACCGCTAGGTTTCTATGTAACTGAAAAAGCTCATTTGCGAAACGCGCGTCAGGCGTTTCCCGTGAGCGGGGGGAATGAGGGATAACTTTAATGTTGTAATGTTATAACTTTGTCAGTCACATAGAAACCTAGCGGTACATGTAAGCCACAGTACCTGTCAGAATCTGGCGCACAGAACGCTGAAGCCACACGGCTTAACAGACGATTGCACTCAGTGCAATTGTGAATATTTGTAACCACTGTTGCAAGGTCCGCAGATAGTTACACTGTTTGGTGATTTGTATAGTGTCATACACACGATTTAACACCCTATTGATACAGTGTTTATCGCAACGCTCAACCCTGGCAAGGTGCATCAGCACACTTGAGTTGTACAGTTCGATACTTGTACACTAGTGTAGTTGAATTATTATTTATTTTTGTGATCACTCGCTGCAGGGCTCTGCAGACTGTGACACTGTTTGGTGTTTATTCAGTGTAACATACATGAATCAGGACACCCGATTGACACTTTGTATATTTTGCAACACTCATTTCCGACAGGGTGCATCAGCGTGCTCATACTGCACAGCCTGACAGACCCTTGCATATGGTGAAATAAAATATTCTGTCACTACTCACGGCAGGGCTCTGCGGACAGTGACACTGTTTTTTGATTATATTGTTTTGGGGTTAGCCAAAACTAGTGGCTATACCGACACATAAAGTGTGGACACAGAACAATAAAGCATATATACTTAGTGCATTTGAATGTCAATCGCCATTAATACTACTGATTACCACCTCCCGATATATGCTTCAATCGAATCCTGACAAATTACACCACTGGTGGCAACACTGTGATAATGCTTATAAACAGCACCGAATTGAAGCACATTTTATAAATGTCGACCTGAGTGTGAGAGTATACACCATCAGGGTATCTGTCGTAATATATCAACATTGGCTGCAGACCCCTGCTGGCAATAACACCACCAATGACACCAGTAGCTTAATGGTTACATTATAATTACCGCTAATTTAAATTTTATTTGAAATCTCGACAGTGCGCATCAGCACATTAAAACCGCACGGATATACAGACCCGTTTACACAGCGGAAACTTATCTGAGCACCAAATCAAACACAAGGCTTGATGTCGTCTGAGCATAAGCTACCACATATCTCATTGTGATTACAGTGACACTATTCAGTACATTTAACTTTTTCTGACATATACATTCAGAATCCACTCTATCAAGTGTGTCGACCGAAATGTACTGAAAGTGTGGTGCCTGATATATAATCGAATCCGTATACACCATCAAGATATTTGTCGAGATTTATGAATACAGGGTTCAACTGGCAGAAGTACCAGTGTGGCATACAACGTATGCTGCCATTTGGTATCTCTGAAGAATTGGTATATACGGACGGGACGCCGTCCATATCCAATTAAGGACATACTCACCACTAAACGGAGGAAATAGGGACACGGTTCCCATTTCAGTGGACTAATATAGGAATATCCACTGTCTCCATACTCATTGGTGGTTGAACGACTAGGTTAGACTGACATAAGAAATTAGATAACCTCACATTACTCCAAAACCCCCCGCCACGTTAGGAAGTCTGATTCCTTTTTATTCATATTTGTCTTGTGTTATATGTTTACTTTTATATTCGCAACATCTTTTAAAATATATCAATAAAAGTTACTTTTTATAAAACAATTTTTCTTGTGGTGCACCGCAAAAAAAGCACTCTGTTGTTTTTCCCTTAATATAGAGAAATATTCAGTTTTTTTTAGAATCTGCTTAAAGATTAGGGGGGCTATAGTTGGGTCTATAAACTGTTGATGAAATACTCTGCCTGCCATACCCATCCCAGGACATAAATTACCCACCCTACCTCTACCTAGCTCTAAGGCACAGTACAGTCCATGGTGCTGGGAGCTATACCACAGAATACACATTGACCTAAGCCAAGCATGTCAAGAAGTCTAGCAGAAAGGTCAGTCTTCTGTGGGGGACTTGGGAAATTACAGTATGTAGGTTTTATTTTGTTTTCCTGTGGGGGCTAATATGAATGTATGTTTTTTTCTTTTTTTTTTCTAGTAAATTTTTCATCTGCGTATGCCTCCAAATAATGTTTTTACAGAGTTTCAGGACAGTTTCAGATGGATGCTTCAAGAAGTAGATTAGAAATAAGTTGGGCATTCTTGGCTAATCAAACACAGATGTTACATAGTATTGGCGTATTATTGGAGAAACATAGGGAGTGTTACTAAAAGTGTGTACAGAAATGCTGATTTGCTTAAATACTCAGATGAATGATATGCACCTAGCATGAGGTGAATGTTTCAATGGTGTGACTGGTGGTTGCATCGAAAGATGATTGCTGCATCTGTAGACACTGAAATTAGACATCTCTGTTTTTTCATATTCAAATGCATGGATTTATTCCAGAAAAGGGCTGTATAGAGGCATTACATAAAGCTGCAGAAGTAATGCAGCAATACACAATGCAGCAACTACCTTCAAATCAGAATCAGGCTCTTTGACAAGTGACCCCCTCTACAGACCCCAGCCCCTTAAAACACAATGGGGGGAATTTACTAAGATGGGAGTTCTAATTTATATGGGATGTTGCTATGGGCAACCAATTAGAATCTACTTATTTATTTAGCACCTTCTAGAAGATTGGTTGCCCTAAGCAACATCGAATGTGAAATAGAACTCTCAACTTAGTAAATTTCCCCCAATGTGGGGTAGGTTTTTGTGACAATATGCCACACAGAAGCGCTGATAATATCAGTATTTTAACCTTTTCTAGAAGGGAGGATTTAATCTGGGTTTAGATTGCTGCCCCCTATATTCAGAGGTTTTTGTGGTCCTCTGGTGGAAAGCTTTTCTTTTTCCCCCAATGTAGTTTCCATTTCCTGTGTTGCTTTTTTATCAAATCCACTCCTGTTTTGAACCCTAAATCTTGAAATCACGACAATACTCAATTGGAATAACTCTTAAAGCATGCCCTGGATACAGTATCCTGGAATTGATCTTTAAGAGGATGGGATGGCTACCTATATAATATACTTCTAGGCACAAGGGAATTTGGTCATTCGGACTACAACAACTAGGTCGACACCAATAGGTCGACATGCAACAAGGTTGACGTGGGTTAAGGTAGACATGGATCAAGGTCGACATGGGTCTAGGTCAACATGACATTAGGTTGACACAAGCATTAGGTCGACATGGGCTAGGTCAACAGTCAAAAGTTCCACATTGGGTTTTTCACTGTTTTTTGAGCCGACATGTGCCGACAGGCGGTATTTCATGCCCTACCATCCATAAGGGCGTGGTCGGAGAATAAAATAGTTTGCCAAGCGTAGTGAGGCACCGTGCCCGAAGCATTGCGAGCGTTGCGAGGGGATGCGGTGCACTTCAAACTGTGTCAACATTCGGGTAAAAAAACTGTGAAAACCCCCATGTCGACCTAATGTCATGTCGACCTAGACAAATGTCGACCTTGACCCATGTCAACCTAGTGGTGTCGACCCAATGCTTGTCGACCTAGTTGTTAATGTAGACCAAACGATCCACACCAAGCACAAGTACCCTTCCTATTGCTTCATGATCTGTTTTTAAAAAAGCTTATGGTTTGGATGGCTCTATACACTGCTTTACTTCTCACCAGGCTCTCTAACCTCTATCATTATTTAGAAGATATTATTGTTAGTTACTGTAAGTATGTATTAAGATTGTACTGATTGTAAAATGCTGCAGACCATGTTGTTATCCTTTATATAAATAATGATGATTGGAACAGTAGTAACATATTCTGATATTATATCTTGCTAGGTACACCTTCCGCAGCCAAACATTTGTCCAGACGTTGTTTACAAACTGATGCTAAGCTGTTGGCGTAGGGAAACTAAAGACCGGCCAAGCTTCCAAGAGATCTACCAAGTTTTGCAACCAGAGCCTAATTTAGAGGACTGATCAATAAATACAGCCAATACTTTGAAAAAGCATAGGAAATGTTTGACAGAAGATATGTTAAACTTAACAGGACATTGAAAAAATATGAATCCTCGATATATTTTCGTTTAATCCTTGAGAATCCTTAAAATAATCTAGTGTTATCTGAAAAGGTAGGGGTTTTAAATGATCAGTGTATACTGTATGTTTTCTATAAGTGTTTCATATCACTAAACTGGATATCATGTCAAAAGGAATTTTTCAAGTTGCATTTTCAAGCTGAAAACATAAGCACCATTTTTTACCTATATATTTTCCACTGTATAGTAGGCCTGTGAGAATGACAAGTTTGTGTTCTGCATAATTATGTTAGATCTGGATGTGTCTTACTGTATGCAGTGCTGTAACTCTTCTGTTCTGCAACTTGTGTCAGCCAATCCTCCCTAACTATGGCATCATGATGTCATCCCGAGGAGGCGTTGCTGCCACTGTAAATGCAGCACTGCCCAGAGAGTCCTCACTATGGGCCTTATTTTGGTTCATTCTTTCTGACAAAATCCTTCTTAGATGGGCAAAACCATGTGCACTGCAGGGGGGGCAGATGTAACATGTGCAGAGAGAATTAGATTTGGGTGGGGTTTTACTTCAAAGTGAGATCTATATTGCAGTGTAAAAATAAAGCAGTCAGTATTTTCCCTGCACAGAAACAAAATTACTCACCCAAATCTAATTCTCTCTGCACATGTTACATCTGCCCCCCCTGCAGTGCACATGGTTTTGTCCATCTAAGAAGGATTTTGTCAGAAAGAATGAACCAAAATAAGGCCCTATAAGGGGTTGCTAGACTGCAGCAGCATTAAATGCTGCAGGGAGCCAATACAGACACCCAGCTAACCAGATGCATGGACTGTGGTGCAGTGATGGTGCCATCCAAAGATCCCCTGCTCACATACCTCTAGGTAAGATCCTAGTTTTATGGATATAGTTTATGTATTGAATTAAGCATTGAAACAAGTGGAAATACAGTTTATGTATTGAATTAAGCATTGAAACAAGTGGAAAGTAAGGAAGAATCCGCCCCCCTCAACAAGCCACACCCCTTCTACAGACCCTGCCTCTATTAGGACTTCTTTCACTAATTCCTGGGATGGTTTTCCATCCCAATCTGCACCTCTCTCCCTTCTCTGCGGCACTGACAATTACATTGTTTTTCATATTTAAATATATAAAACAGAGCCACAATGTTTACTAATATGACATATCTTACTGAGAACAAGCAGTAGGTTATTTTAATGTTTATATAACAAGAGAATGTGCAAGTAGTCACCCTACCCCTGGCACCAAAACAATGTGTATAACACATTCAAGTCACATGTAACAAGCAGATGCAGTCAAATTACCAACGGTCAAAATCCCAACAACGGTCATAATACCGTCAACCATTGACCAATGGTCAAAATACAGACAAGGTCAAAATACCGACATCTAAAATACTGACACGGTCAAAATACCGAAATTTAACTTGTTCATACTTTACCATCCCAGTGGACATGGAGGGGGAATATAATAGTGTGCTGAGCGCAGCAAGCCATCGCGCCCAAAGCATGGCGAGTGTAGCAAGCCATGCGAGGGGACGCGGTACTACGTTTGACTGCCCATGTCGCACCGATGTGTGCCGACAGGCGGAATTCCATGCCCTACCATCCACTAGGACGTGGAGGGAGAATAAAATAGTGTGCCGAGCATAGCGAGGCACCGTGCCCGAAGCATGCGAGAGGACGCAGTGCACTCATACGGGTTTCATGTTGACCTATGTCAACATACAGACCAACAAAATATGAATTACTTCTGTATACTTTTGGACCTGTCCTGTGTACATTTTAAATGACGGTACTTTGACCTTGCCGGTATTTTGACTGTCAGTATTTTGACTGTATTTTGACCGTCGGTCAACGGTTGTTGGTATTAGGACCGTCGGTATTTCATACTGAACTTGTAACAAGACACAATGGGATTACCACCAGAGTAATAAGGCAAATTGCTCATTGAGAAGCAACAGGAGTAAATATGCAAATACAGATGCAAATACACAAAAAGTGACTTACTACTACTGATCAGGGCTGCCATCAGGGGGGTGCTCCAGAGACTTTTGTCCTGGTCAGAGAGGGGGACCTAATGGCCCCTGCAACTGAAGATGTAACTGTATATAAATGTCCTCAACAAAACAATGGGCACCACCATGGAGGAGACAAAACAACTGACAATATGGACTAACAAAAACATAGAAAACAATGAAGCATCACATTTAAAAGCAATCAAAGAAAGGGCATTATTATGTCTGCAAAATCCACCCTCCCCCACAGCCCAAACTTTGACAAGTTCCTTTTTAAACCGATTTATGGTTTATTCACCAATTTATACCCTACTCCTGATGTTGTTCCATCCACAGTATCCATATCACTGATGCTCCCAGGACAGGGCCCTACCTATTTTGTGACTTCCTGGCCCCACAAATTTTGATGGCAGGTCTGCTACTGATTCTTGTACAGCAGGGGAATTTGACATATTACTGGCCAAGCTACTGTGGAACTACACATTCCAGCATGCCATGTCACATGTTAAACATGCACAAATAGCATACTTACTGTATGCTTTGTAGCCTCTATTTCCTATGGTCTTTGCATGTGTAAAATACAACTAATAGAAGAAAATGGTCAGGGGGTGGTAGTTGCATTCACATCACTGTAAGTCTTGCCCCCTTACAATGCTCAGCAGAATCATATAATTTGCCGCCCAGATCAACCACATTATTTGCTAATTAGACAGCAGGTTAGAGGGGGCCTTACCCAGGAGACTTGCTTGTCCTTTCACGCCACACAATTTTCTGGAGCCTCTCAGTCATTTTGGGAGGGAAAATTAGAGGAAAGGGTTTTTAATTCCACACTGAGTACTTTTTTTTGTTCATCTTCCTATGATTCATATTTTCATTTTCTTTATTGTTTTTAAACTATGATATTTTTTACATTCATAAGAATGCGGTGCTACCCCTCTCCTGTACAGTAATTCGAAGTAAGAGAAAAGAAAAAGGTTGGAGAGTTCTGGGGTGCACTCTGAAAATATGTCTGGAGGACGTCCAACTGATAATTCACAATTTCTAAAATTTAACTTTTATTGTTGCAATTAAAAAGAGGTGTACTATTTACACCCTCTTCAAGATGATAGTAAGAATGTGCAGAAAAAAAGATAAGAAATTGTGGTTAAAACCAAGATGTGGATACTGAGTTAGTTAAACAGTTTCATTCACTGTGGGGGGTATTCAATCTTTGTCGTGCACCCGCAGCCATCTCCTGACGGGGGAGATGGCTGCGGGGCCCTATTCAATGCTGTCTTCCCCGACAGCATTGAACAGGGGTTCTCCGCAGAACAAGCCCGACATCACAAGCTGTCGGGCTCGTTCTGCCGAGAAAAGCCGGAAATAGGCGAGCTCCCGGCCGGAGCTCGTCTATTTCCGTTATCAACTCGCGGCCACGCCCCCTTCTCGCCGCTCAGCGGCCGGGACATTGAATCCCGACCGCCGAGCTTCAGTCGAGCCAAGCGAGAACGGGATAGGGGCACGGCTGTCGAGCTTGCTCGACAGCCGTTACCCTGACATTGAATACCCCCTATGTCTGTTAATCCCCTGTCATGTTCTGTAGGTTTTTATTCCTATTCCCAGGGCTTGCTGTGATTTCTTCTATAGATCTCTGATTTTTAAATATGGTCACAAAAACTGATACGATTCATTTATGTTATATTGGGACACCTTGTCTCGTCTTCCTTATACAAAGTATTGGCCACTCTGAGGAAGCCGCTGATACGTTTGGGGCGGAGAAACACGTAGAGAGGTCAGAGGGGACATCTTTTGGCTGCAAACAGACACCTTACAAATTGATCTTGGATATGACCTTGTAATAGGGACTGCACCAACGGTCAGAGACAACATTATGGTATCTACAAAGCCCTAAGGAATACCCCATCACTGCCTCAAGACTGGAAACCAATTTAAGTACCTTGCATGTGCACATCAAGTGTTGATTTATAACTAACCCAAGTTCTGGTTACAAAGTAACAAATTGTCTGCATACATCTAATGAATCACTAACCAGTTTTGTTGTGAGGGGAATGGACTAATAAGTTCTATATATGTTGTGAGTCTTGTCTGTCTATTGGTGGCCATAGTATTGTATAATTTTTAATATATTTATTCATATTATTCAGCACAGCGCTGTTCCATATTTCTTTTTTTCTTTCTGCTTGGTCCATATCTAAGGGGTTTAGGTAATTTCCCCTTTTGGTACAGCTGCAGTGCAGAATATTTTAATCAGCGCTCATTATCACCTGTGTTTCCTTATACAAAGTGTCTGTATTTATACAATGTATCAGTAGTCTGACTTTTATTTGCACTCTGCAGAGTAATTGTAACAGTGCTCACCTCCTATATTGGCACATACCCATATATAGGAGTATTGTGGGTACTTCTGTAGTTTCACGGCGCCAGTATGGCGCTGTGCGTCTGAGTCCCCTTGAGGGGCTCGCTTCGCTCGCTACGCTCGCCACGCTATTTAAAACTCGCCCACGCTGCGGGCTCGGTGGCTCGCTACGCTCGCCACGCTATTTAAAATCAACTCCATGCCAACATGGATAGTGGGGGTAAGAACTATCCATGTTGGGATGGAGTTAAGTGAAACTACAGAAGTACCGTATTGTGTTGTATGACACAGAGAGTCTAACACGCTAGATACCAGCACCATTGGCAAACAATGAATTGAGCACAAACAAGAGTTTATTAAATGACCCACACACTACAAATGTCAACTGTAAAAACATAATTAATTCACACACTGTCTGCAAGGGCATAATAATTGCAGTGACAAAATAGCAGGGTATCACCTGCACCCTTCTATCCAAGAAACAGTGAAGTACACCGTGCTGTCCTAATCCAATATAGGAGGTCAGCACTGTTACAATAACTCTGCAGAGTGCTAATAAAAGTCAGACTAATGATACATTGTATAAATACAGACATTTTGTATAAGGAAGAAGAGACAAGGGGCCTTATTCTAGTTAACTCTTAGAGGCAAATTCCTTCTCAGATGGACAAAACCATGTGCACTGCAGGGGGGCTGATGTAACAGGTGCAGCTAGAATTAGATTTGGGTGAGTTATTTTGTTTCTGTGCCGGGAAAATACTGACTGCTTTATTTTTACACTGCAATATAGATCTCACTTTGAACTCTCTCTGCACAAGTAACATCTGCCCCCCCTGCAGTGCACATGGTTTTGTCCATCTAAGAAGGAATTTGCCTCTAAGAGTGAACTAGAATAAGGCCCAAGGTGTCCCAATATAACATACATGAATCGTATCAGTTTTTGTGACCATATTTAAAAAAAAATCAGAGAACTATAGCAGAAATCTCAGCAAGCCCTGGGAATATAGGAATTATATCCTACAGAACATGACAGGGAATTAACAGACATAGTTAATGAAACTGTTTAACTCAGTATCCACATCTTGGTTTTAACCACAATTTCTTATCTTTTTTCTGCACATTCTTACTATCGTCTTATTGAAGATGGTGTAAATAGTACACCTCTTTTTAATTGCAACAATAAAAGTTAAATTTTAGAAATTGTGAATTATCAGTTGGATGTCCTCCAGACATATTTTCAGAGTGCACCTCAGAACTCTCCAACCTTTTTCTTTTCTCTTACTATGAATTTTGGGAGGGAAGTCAAGTATGTTATACAGTATTTATCTTACTACCACAGATAGTTAAATGTGTAGTTAGCAGAAGACAAAAATCAAAATATTAATTAATATTGAAGATTTGTGCCAAATGTAACCTTCTGTTTTTCTTATGTAACTTTGCATAGATTTTGTGTGCAGTGTAATGCATATTTAGGCCTATCTGTTTTATGATACAGTATATATTTGTCATGATGATTATTAATAAATGTAGGAAGTGACACAATGGTACAAAATGTTCAAATAGTGCAAGTCAGAGTATTGATTTTCCATAACATTATAGACTTGTGAGTTTTATATGCTCTAAAACAAATGGAATCAGCAACCTTAATAAAAGTGCATGAATTGTTATATTATCACTTAATAACTTAATATATTATGCTTTACAATTTTTTGCAGTGACTTCAAACTTAATTTTTTAAAGTAAAACACAGCTTGATTTTACCTTTAAAAATAAATGCTAAATGTAATCTAGTTTTAAAAGATTATCCACAATCTGTAATTATAAGAATTGACTGTTGATTTCATTTCCCCCTAAGGGGTATATTTATGAATGTTTCTAAAAAGGAAATTGTAGTGTTGCCCATAGCAAGCAATTATACTCAACTAACATATTTTTAGATGGAATAAAGAAATAATAGCTTGAATCTGATTGATTGTTATGATAAACACCACCAATTTTTTTTTTATAGAAACTTTCAGTAAATTTACCACTAAGGGGGATATTCAATCTCCGTCGAGCATCTCCCGTGGGGGAGATGCTCGACGGGCCCTATTCAATGCTGTCTTCCCCGACAGCATTGAACAGGGTTTCCTGCCAGAACGAGCCCGACATCTCTAGCTGTCGGGCTCGTTCTGCCGAGAACAGCCGGGAAGTGACGAGCTGCCGGCTGCAGCTCGTCACTTCCCGGCCGCAACTCGCGGCCACGCCCCCTTCTCGCCCCGCTGCAGGCGGGACATTGAATCCCGCCTGCGTGTTCTCGGTCGAGCTGACCGAGAACGGGACTGGGTCACGGCAGGCGAGCAAGCTCGCCTGCCGTGACCTGAAGATTGAATATCCCCCTAATTGTTAAGCAAAACTAGGGTCATGAAACATCAATTTATCAAATAATGCTAGTTTTCTGTAATGTATACTGTATATTTGTAATGTGTGTGTTAAATTTGTGTTACCATTTATCTTGTTGAAGTGGATGCAGTCATGTTTTACCTAAATATCTAGACATAATGGTATCAGTGATATGGTACCAGGGAATCAGTATTAAGCGCAGAACATTTGGAAATGGAAACAGTAGGTCAATAGAAGAGTAAATGTTCAAACTTGGTAACAATAAGGCTGAAATGTGCTCTAGTTTTAGTAGAATGGGTTTGTGTTATGTATGAGCAAAACTACATTTCAAATGAACATTAGGCAATTTAGGTCTCACAGTCAATTATTGCTTCAGAGGCTAATGGCAATTGTAGCACTCCGAGTACTGTATGTGTTTTAGAAAGTATTGTCTCATACCAAGAAGAAAAAAAGGGGATTTTTGTAAGAACTTACCGTTCGAACCCCTTTCTCTGAGTCCAGTCCGGTGACACAGCTTCACAATAGGATGTAGTAGGGTCCGCCAGGAGCCAGGCACCTATGCTTCAATTCTTTGGGAGCAGGCTCCTCCCTCTGCATCCCATCATGCTTCAGTTCAACTTCAAGAGCACACTAGGATACATAACATTAGAACAATGCCTGAACACTTTATATGTAACATAACAGAACCATAACATGACAACACATGAACGGTACACTTAACTGAGCACTAGGGAGGGATCGCTGTGTCACCGGACTGGACTCAGAGAAAGGGGTTCGAACGGTAAATTCTTACAAAAATCCCCTTTTCTCTTTCGTCCAGTCCAGTGACACAGATTCACAATGGAATGTTCACGAGCCGGTCCTTTGGGAGGGTACGCTCAGACCAACAGTTCTCATCACTGCCCGTCCAAATGAAGCGTCCTCCGACGCAAATTCATGAAATCTGTAAAATTTGGTAAAGGTTTGAACAGAGGACCAGGTGGCAGCCTTACACAACTGCTCCGCCGTAGCCCTATGGCGCACCGCCCAGGAGGAAGCAACCGACCTGGTGGTATGTGCATTTATCCGAGACAGAACTGGTCGACCTGCTTTACAGTAGTCAAAGGCAATGGTAGATCTCAACCAGTGAGCGATGGCTTGCTTATAAGCAGGCCACCCAACCTTATGCACATCATATAGCACCAAGAGTAAATCCGATTTTCGAATGTCCTTTACCCTCTCAATTTAAATTCGCAAGGCGCGAACTACATCCAATCTCTTCAGTTTGTCCCTATTTTTAACCCCGTCTGGGGGAGAAAACACTGGAAGTACAATGTCTTGGTTTAAATGAAAAGATGACACTACCTTAGGTAGGAATTTTGGCACTGTTCGCATCACGGCCCTGTCATCATGAAAAATCAAAAACGGTGACTTGCAAGACAAGGCACCCAACTCAGACACTCATCTGGCTGATGCAATTGCCAACAAAAAAGTGAGCTTCCAGGTCACATACTTTAACTCCGCAGATCTTAGCGGTTCAAAAGGAGGATTCTGTAACATAGATAAGACCAAAGATAAGTCCCAAGGCGCCACCGGCTGCCTATAAGGTGGTTTAAGTCTAGCAACCCCTTGTAAAAACGTTTGAATCTCAGGTAGCAAAGCTACTTTCTTTTGAAAGAATATGGATAAGACCGAAAGCTGCACCTTTAAGGATTGCAGACTAAGGCCTGATGAAAAACCATCCTGTAAATAATGTAAAAGTCTTGACAATTTGAATCTGGAAGTGTGAAGTTTCTGTCTTTCACACCATCTAATGTATATCTTCCAGACCCGATGGTAATTTGCCGCAGACACCGGCTTACGGGCCCTCAGCATGGTCTGGATGACCTCATCAGAAAACCCCTTTTTCTTTAATAAGGAGGTTTCATAGGCCACACCGTCAAATTGAGACGACCTGGGTCCTTGTGAAGAAACGGTCCCTGGCCTAACAGGTCCTGACGATGAGGAAGCCTCCAGGAATCCTTCAACAACCTCAGTACATCGGAGTACCATGACCTCCTGGGCCAGTCTGGTGCAATTAGATTCTTTATTTTCTTCAACACCCTCAGTAACATGGGAATTGGGGGATAACTGTACACCATCTGGAAGTCCAACTGAACTGTCATGGCGTCCACTGCCCAAGCAGCGGGATCCCTCACCCGCGAGCAGAATCTCTGAACCTGACGGTTCACTCTTGTCGCCATCAGGTCTATGTCTGGCAGACCCCATCGATTCACAATCTCCTGAAAAACCTCTTGATGGAGAGACCATTCTCCTTCCCAAAGGGACTCCCTGTTGAAAAAGTCTGCTTCCACATTCCTGACACCTGGAATAAATATCGCCGACAATGCCGGAACGTTGGTCTCTGCCCAACTGAAGATCTTGGAAACTTCCGCCATCGCCATCTTGCTGCATGTCCCACCTTGATGGTTCAAATAAGCCACTGTTGTTGCATTGTCCGATTGTATTCTCAGTGGGGAACTTCTCAGAAAAACCTCCGCCTGGATCAATGCGTTCAAGACTGCCCTCAGCTCCAGAATGTTTATAGGCAGTTTTGACTCTTCCTTCGGCCAAAGGCCCTGAAGTCTCAGGTGAAGAACTACTTCCCCCCAGCCCCTCAGACTGGCGTCGGTCGTTATGACCAGCCAATCCCAGGGCCTGAGAGATCTACCCAGCTGCAAATTTTCCACATCCGTCCACCATAGGAGGGACTCCCTGGACTCCAGTGACAGGGATAAAACTTCCTGCTTCATCCTCTTGGCATCTCCGGACCAACAGGATAGGATGTTCCATTGGAAAATCCTGGAACGGAATCTGGCGAACTGCAGAGTTTTGAAAGCTGCCACCATCTTTCCTAGCAACCTTACCCCCTGCCACACCGATGGTGCCGGTGCTTGCAGGATCTCTAACACCATCAGCCAAATCTCTTCCGCTTTGGATTCTGGGAGAAAAACCCTGTGAAGGTGCGTGTCTATGATCACCCCCAAAAATTTCAGGGTCTGCATTGGTGTCAAATGGGACTTGGGCAGATTCAAAATCCAGCCCTGACTTTTCAAAAACTGTGTTGCCACCTCCAGGTGAACCTGTAACATCTCTGCCGACTCTGCTTTGAAGAGCAGATCGTCCAGGTAAGGGATAATAATTATTCCCTGCAGTCTGAGAGCTGCAGCCATGGTGGACATCACTTTGGTGAACACTCTCGGGCCGTGGCAAGCCCAAACGGGATTGCTTGGAACTGCCAATGTCTTCCCCTGATTGCAAACCGGAGTAAAGACTGAAAATCTTTGTGGATCGGGACATGGAGACATCCTGAATGTCCACTGATGCTAAGAACTCCCCTGGCTCTATGCTCAACAGCACCGACCTCAGGGATTCCATGCGAAAGTGATCCACCCAAAGATGAACATTCAAAGTGTCACGGCCTGGACTGTCTGTGTTCCCGGCACTGACCTGGGTGCGCCAGTGGAGGGCGCAGGGAACTGGAAGCGAGGAGGCTTGAGATAGCTGGAGCTCATGCACGGAGAGAGGAGAGAGCTGAACTGCCGGGGACACAGGGAATTGGCTGAGACCTAAGGTAGAGGCGCGGGGTCTAAGCCGACAGTGGTATTCACCAGGGACCCCCGCAAGGGGATATGGACTTAGCTGCAACTGCCGACCAGGTCGCGGCCCTCTGCCCAGGTTCCCCTGTGACTTAAGCAGAGTTTGGAATCAAGAGTCTTTAATGGGGTACGAAAACCATCGATGGTGATCGATGGCACTGAATGCTATACAGCAACACGGAGGGTTCTTGAGAGTAGTGGGATGCGGCCTGGAAGCCGGGGATGACGTGAGGGTAACACAGGGGGACACTGGAGACAATGAGGAATACCGGAGCGGCTAGGAAGCCGATACCTGAGATCACTGGGGATCGCTGGAGCGGCTAGGGAGCCGGTACTTGAGATCACTGGGGATCGCTGGAGCGGCTAAGGAGCCGGTACTTGAGATCACTGGGGATCGCTGGAGCGGCTAAGGAGCCGGTACTTGAGATCACTGGGGATTGCTGGAGCGGCTAAGTAGCCGGTACTTGAGATCACTGGGGATCGCTGGAATCACTGGGGCGGCTAGAGAGCCGATACTGGGGATCACTGGAGCGGCCTGAGAGCCGAGAGGAGACGGGCACGGAACCCACGGATAACCGGACACTGAGCAAGTAACCTGGGCTGCACGAGAAGACAGGATCACACGGCAGATGGAAACACGTGGAGACTTCTGGCAGGAGTAGAATGACCAGGACGCTGAGAGTAACACAGGTGACAGCGGACTCAGGAAAACCGGACCTCTGGAGCACGTGGGGAGTCTTGACAGGAGCTTAACGCTGGAGAGCTCACAGGAAAACTGACGAGTTGTTCAAGACAAGGAGGAGACTGTGAGCTGGGTATTTATCCCTCCAGGTGATTAGGGAATCAGACGCAGGTGATGGAATTAGCCGCAGCAGCAGCACACAGACCAGGAAGTGAGATGGAGTTTACCTGGATCATGTGACCCGCAACTTGATCAGGGAATACACCTGGAGCTTACAGTGACGCAGGGGTGACTTGGAAGCAAAAGACATCACGCCAGGGATTGCCGACTGTGCCGTCAGCTGACCTACGGAGGACACTACCCCAGCGTGCCGGTAAGGGGCGCATGCGAGCAGTGCGGGAACCGGGGTTCATGACAGTACCCCCCCCTTTAAGGGTGGGCACCGAACACCCTTTGGGCTTACTTGGATTGTCTTTATGAAAAGCTGCAATCAAACGGGGAGCATGCACATCTGCAGCATTGATCCAGCTTCTTTCTTCCGGGCCATAGCCCTTCCAATCGATGAGGTATTGGATATTTCCATATCTTTTGCGAGAATCCACCACCTTATCGACCTCGAATTCAACCCCTCGATGGATATAAACTCTGGGGAGCTCAGGAGTAGTACTTTGGAACCGGTTGAGAACAAGAGGTCGCAATAAGGATATGTGGAAGGAATTTGGGATCTTCAGGTATGGTGGTAGCTTCAGCTTATAAGCTACGGGATTGATCCTTTGGATCACAGGGAATGGCCCAATGAATCAGGGGGCGAACTTCATGGACGGGACTCTGAGGCGGAGATTTCGAGTGGAAAGCCATACCTTGTCGCCAGGCTTTAACTGAGGAACTGTTCTTCTTTTACGGTCAGCAAAGAACTTGTATCTCTTTGAGGCTTTCTTGAGAGAAACATGTACATTTTTCCAAACTTGCGAAAAATGTTTGAGGGTGGAAGATGCGGCAGGCACTTCCAAAACTGGTAAGGGCTCAAAGATCGGTGGTCGAGGGTGATGACCGTAGACTACGTAGAAAGGAGAGTAGCCAGTAGCTGTGTGGTATCTGAAGTTGTGGGCAAATTCAGCCCAAGGCAGCCAGTTGACCCAGTTGTCTTGTGACGAGGACACATACAGGCGCAGAAATGCTTCTAGGTCTTGGTTAACCCTCTCTGTTTGCCCATTAGACTGCGGATGGTACGCTGTGGAAAAGTTCAATTTCACTTTCAGGGCAGAACAGAGAGCTCTCCAAAAGCGGGCTACAAATTGCACTCCACGATCGGAGACAATATCTGTGGGAAGTCCATGAGTTCGAAAGATGTGTTGGATGAAGATCTGGGCGAGCTTGGGAGCAGAGGGCAGGCCAGTCAATGGAATGAAATGTGCCATTTTGGAGAACCGGTCTACCACCACCCAGATGGTATTACATTCTTGAGACTTTGGGAGTTCAGAAATAAAGTCCATGGAAATGTGCGTCCAGGGACGCGTGGGAATGGGCAATGGAAGGAGAGTACCTGCAGGGGACTGACGATGGACTTTATGTTGGGCACAGATAGGACATGAGGCCACGAAATCCTGGACATCCTTTTTCATGTGAGGCCACCAATATGACCGGTGAAGAATTTCCAGGGTTTTGTGAACACCTGGGTGACCGGAGAAGGGCGAGGCGTGAGCCCAAGACAAGATTTTGGGCTGGAGTTCAGGTGAAACTAGCATCTTTCCTCGAGGTGGCACAGGTGACACATGGGTGGCCGCAAAAGCCGTAGGACTGATGATGGGACGTTGTTCTTGTAGCACTGTGTCATCTTCCATAGAGCGGGACAGTGCATCGGCTTTTACATTCTGGGACCCAGGGCGATAGAAAATTTTAAAATTAAATCGTGAGAAGAATAAGGACCAGCGAGCTTGGCGGGAATTAAGACACTGGGCGGTCTGGACGTACAGTAAGTTCTTGTGATCTGTGAAGATGGACACGGGAAACTTGGCCCCTTCTAACAGATATCGCCATTCTTCCAGTGCAAGTTTAATTGCCAACAACTCCTGATCGCCAATGGAATAGTTTTTCTCGGCAGGGAGGAATTTCCGGGAGAAAAACCCACAGGGGTGCTGTTTGCCATCGTCTGTGACTTGAGAGAGCACAGCCCCAACACCCACATTAGAGGCGTCGACTTCCAAGAGGAAAGGTTTGTCTGTATCTGGCTGCCGGAGAATGGGTGCAGAAATGAAGGCTTGTTTTAGCAGGTGGAATGCGGACAAGGCTTCTTCGGACCAGACAGCTGGATTGGCACCTTTTTGGGTGAGGGCTGTGATGGGGGCGATGAGGGTGGAGAATCCTTTGACAAATTTTCTGTAGTAGTTGGCAAAGCCAATAAAACGCTGGACTGTTTTGAGAGTGGTTGGTTGGGACCAACTATCGATGGCTTCAAGTTTTGCGGGATCCATTCGCAACTCTGAGCCGGATACGATATACCCTAGGAAGGGTATCTGTGGAACTTCGAATGTGCACTTGGAGAGTTTACCGTACAATTTATTAGCACGTAAACGGGACAGCACTTCTTTGACTTGAGACCGGTGAGACTGGAGATCTGAAGAAAAAATCAAAATATCATCGAGGTATACAACAAGATATTTGTATAGGACATCTCTAAAAATTTCATTGACGAATTCTTGAAAGACGGCAGGTGCATTACTGAGACCGAAGGGCATCACTAGATACTCGTAATGCCCATCTCTAGTGTTGAAGGCAGTCTTCCATTCGTCGCCTTGGCGAATTCTGATTAGGTTATACGCCCCTCGGAGGTCAAGCTTGGTAAAAAATTTTGCCCCTTTGATACGATCAAATAGTTCAGTGATCAAGGGAAGAGGATAACTGTTCTTGATGGTTATCTCATTGAGGCCTCTATAATCTATGCATGGGCGTAACCCTCCATCTTTTTTTTCACAAAAAAAAATCCTGCACCAGCAGGAGAGGTAGAGGGTCGGATGAACCCTTTCTGGAGATTTTCTTGAATGTATTCAGACATCGCTTTGGTCTCAGGGATTGACAGGGGGTAGGTACGCCCCTTAGGAGGGGACTTCCCAGGGAGGAGATCGATGGGACAATCCCATCGGCGGTGTGGAGGCAGAACATCAGCGGCTTGTTCACTGAAGACATCACTGAAAGAATGATATGCTGATGGAAGACCTGGAAGGCTTTTGACTGTGGAAGATCGGACTGGAGTTACTTCAGTCAAGCAATGTTTCTGGCAATAATCGCTCCATTCCACAATTTGGAGAGATCTCCAATCGATACGAGGGTTGTGGAGTTGTAGCCATGGTAATCCTAACACAAGATCATAAGAAGATTTAGGAATGACCAGGAAGTCCATACATTCTTGATGAAGTACCCCTACGTGGAATGAGACGGGGACTGTCCGATACACAATATCACTCCCGTGGATCCTGCTTCCATCCACCGCTGTGAGGTAGTGAGGCTGGGGAAGAGGCAGGATTGGGATTTTGCACCTCTTTACCAGCTCGGCTGAGATAAAGTTCCCTGCAGCCCCGGAGTCTGCCAGGGCTGAAACTTTCAGGGTACCCACAGGGGACACAAGGGCAACAGGTAGAATTAAGTCATTGGTGGGAGGAGCTTTACTGAGACAACCTAACCTGACTCCCCCACTGCAGGTTAGGACTTGGCGTTTCCCGGACGCTCGGGACAGGACCCAATGAAATGACCGGGGGCGGCACAGTAGATACATAATTTTTCTCTTTGTCTCCTGGACCGTTCATCTGTGGATAACCTAGATCTACCTATTTGCATAGGTTCTTCTGTGGAGGTTGTCGCTGGACGGTGCTGAGACGGAGGCGGGACTCGGGGAACTACTTTCTTTAATTTTTCTAAACCTCGCTCTCTTAGGCGCAGGTCTATTTTGACACACAAGGAGATTAAATCTTCCAGCTGCTCGGGGAGATCTCGGGTGGCAAGTTCGTCTTTGATGCGCTCTGAGACGCCCAACCAGAAGGCGGCTGTTAGCGCCTCATTGTTCCATTTGAGCTCGGAGGCAAGGGTCTGAAACTGAACCACGAATTGACCCATGGAACGAGAGCCCTGTTTGATACGGAGAATTTCTGTAGAGGCTGACACAGGCCTTCCTGGCTCATCGAATATCCGTCGGAAGGTAGAGACGAATCTCTCATAATCGGTGAGAATTGGATCAGATCTTTCCCAGAGGGGTGATATCCAATCTAGGGCAGAACCTGACAGCAAGGAGACAATATATGCTATCTTGGTTCTGGCAGTCGGAAAGTTCTGTGGTAAAAGTTCAAAGTGAATGTCACATTGGTTTAGAAAGCCTCTACAGGCCTTGGGATTGCCATCATATTTATTAGGAGTAGGCAGCTGAAGACGAGGAAAATATGAGGAAGCATGAGTGGCAGGCTGATTAGATACTGGTGGCGGAGGTGGCCGGAGGGACTGCTGGAGGGAATCCAGACGAGTGGACACATCCTGGAGGTATGTAATCACCTGCTGCTGCGTCGCTTCTTGCGTCTCTATACGCGAGGTGACATCTTGAAGCGCCGCTGGCCCCACACTATGGTCGTGTGCCGAGTCCATCGGTCTTGAACAATCTGTCACGGCCTGGACTGTCTGTGTTCCCGGCACTGACCTGGGTGCGCCAGTGGAGGGCGCAGGGAACTGGAAGCGAGGAGGCTTGAGATAGCTGTAGCTCATGCACGGAGAGAGGAGAGAGCTGAACTGCCGGGGACACAGGGAATTGGCTGAGACCTAAGGTAGAGGCGCGGGGTCTAAGCCAACAGTGGTATTCACCAGGGACCCCCGCAAGGGGATATGGACTTAGCTGCAACTGCCGACCAGGTCGCGGCCCTCTGCCCAGGTTCCCCTGTGACTTAAGCAGAGTTTGGAATCAAGAGTCTTTAATGGGGTACGAAAACCATCGATGGTGATCGATGGCACTGAATGCTATACAGCAACACGGAGGGTTCTTGAGAGTAGTGGGATGCGGCCTGGAAGCCGGGGATGATGTGAGGGTAACACAGGGGGACACTGGAGACAATGAGGAATACCGGAGCGGCTAGGAAGCCGATACCTGAGATCACTGGGGATCGCTGGAGCGGCTAGGGAGCCGGTACTTGAGATCACTGGGGATCGCTGGAGCGGCTAAGGAGCCGGTACTTGAGATCACTGGGGATCGCTGGAGCGGCTAAGGAGCCGGTACTTGAGATCACTGGGGATTGCTGGAGCGGCTAAGTAGCCGGTACTTGAGATCACTGGGGATCGCTGGAATCACTGGGGCGGCTAGGGAGCCGATACTGGGGATCACTGGAGCGGCCTGAGAGCCGAGAGGAGACGGGCACGGAACCCACGGATAACCGGACACTGAGCAAGTAACCTGGGCTGCACGAGAAGACAGGATCACACGGCAGATGGAAACACGTGGAGACTTCTGGCAGGAGTAGAATGACCAGGACGCTGAGAGTAACACAGGTGACAGCGGACTCAGGAAAACCGGACCTCTGGAGCACGTGGGGAGTCTTGACAGGAGCTTAACGCTGGAGAGCTCACAGGAAAACTGACGAGTTGTTCAAGACAAGGAGGAGACTGTGAGCTGGGTATTTATCCCTCCAGGTGATTAGGGAATCAGACGCAGGTGATGGAATTAGCCGCAGCAGCAGCACACAGACCAGGAAGTGAGATGGAGTTTACCTGGATCATGTGACCCGCAACTTGATCAGGGAATACACCTGGAGCTTACAGTGACGCAGGGGTGACTTGGAAGCAAAAGACATCACGCCAGGGATTGCCGACTGTGCCGGCAGCTGACCTACGGAGGACACTACCCCAGCGTGCCGGTAAGGGGCGCATGCGAGCAGTGCGGGAACCGGGGTTCATGACACAAAGACTTTAAATTTAGAATGGGTCTGAATGACCCGTCTGGTTTGGGAACTAAGAAAAGGATCGAATAAAAACCTTTTCTTCTCTCCAAAACCAAAGAAAAAAGTGTGGCTACCCCCTCCCTTTATTTTAGTAGTCCCCCTTCCTGGTCTCACAGAACACATCATAGCTATGGCTCTGTGTATAGTACTATACAGTAGGTTTCACTAAACATTTTGAAGGCATACTATATCTATTCAACTTCAATGACTGAATTCTTCTATTTTACAAAATGACCCATTCATCTCCCACTGTAATTCTCACTCCCAAACAGCATAACTCACCTACAGAAATGCTCCTCACTCATCAACTCTTCCTTTTCCCTTACCTCACTCTCCATAACTGCCACATTATCAGTCCCTCCTGTACATCAACATGCTCCAAGCACACTAACATGCCTCGCAACAGCTCAATATACTCTATCAGAACACTAGCATACTCCTCCTGTACATCAACATACTCCTCCTGTACATCAACATACTCTTCATGCACGCCAACATGCTCCCTTTGCATTTTAATAACATCCTCTTGCACACCAACATGCCTCTTTGCACAAAATATATGCCTTTTCAAACCAACATTCCACTATATGCCAGCATCCCATTCTGTATAATTATAAAAACATGCAAGTATTATCAGGTCATCCTACTGTATTAATTGTATAATCCATACACCTTTATGATTTGTAATAAACTCCCTTAATATAGCAGATAATGGTTCCATCTACTATGTATTGGTAAACAGTTAATATAGCATACACCAAGTCCGATACTTACAGCCAACAAACAGCCAATAGGCTGGGACTGGGGAACACCCCTTGTACAGAGCAGGGACATGGACCCAGGACTATACTATGGTAAAATTTTGTTCACGCATAGCAAAACCCCTGGGTCGTGAGCAAAAATCCAGGGTTTTACTGTATGTCTGAAAGTTAGATATTGTTACAAAAAAATAATTTACATATGTAGTATATTCTTAAACTTTAACCGACATTTGAAAAATAAAGACGTGCAGTGCAGGATTAATTACTGTAGCTTGCTTAGCAACTACAAAGAAGAACATAGAGAACAAAAAACCTGTGTATTATCTACTTTTCACATATTGTGGACTTTGCTATATTCACTTTTATATTCATGAGATCCGAGGTTAGTCCACTGTGTAACTGTTATATTCACATACATATTGCTATTACAGTATATAAAGAAAATGCTTGTTTAGTTTAACCCTTATGCTATTTCTTATACATTATATATAACTTTAAAGAGTTGTAAATAAACTGAATAATTGGAACTATACATTTGTTAATTTAATTATTATTCAAATTATGTATGGAAATTTTAAATAATTCAACAAAATGATTTTACCATTTTAAGTTGACATTCTTTTGTACATGTACTGTATTTTTTATTGTATAGAAAATATTGACAGCTCATATGACAACTGCAAAACTTTTCATATGTGTCTTATTAAAAGCAAAGTAAAAAAAGTTTGTATATTTTTTCTAAGGTATTCAAAAACATAAACATTCTTTTTTGTAATCTCTGTATTCTTTGCATTCGAGTGTAGAAAAGTTAAAGGTGTCTAATGGAATTTGATTGTTAAGTGGAAGATGTTGTTTTCAAACCCAAACCCAATGTAGGTATGATAGAACTGTTGTAGATGGTGTTTCATTTATCACCCCCGCCCCCTTACACACTGAAATTAATACATTTTGTATAATTTAGTGATTTGCTTTTAAAATGATTAATCCATAATATTGCAAAAAAAAATATGACACTGACAAAAGAATAACAGGCTAAGGTTGAAAAATATTCTAAAAAATATTTATCTGTTGCAAATAAAATTGCTCACTAATACGTTGAAGGATTCTGCACTAGGGGCCTGCTTCAGGTTGCCTAGCAAGCCAATCTGAATCAGGCCCTATGTTTCCCGTTTTAAGTTTTAAGAATTGGATCAGTACAAACTTTGCCAACCCCTCCTCCCAATAATTTGCTGGGAGCCCTGTCTTCTGCACCAGATGAGCCATAAGGAAATCAGACCTCACAATAGAGTACCCACTGATTAATGTTTTTGGCCTACACACATAGATTTGTACCAACCTATTGAAGGTCACATGAACACTGTAATAGGATTATGATAGCTAATCTTTTGTTTAACTAAATATTTGCATTTAATTGGACCTGCACTAAAGTTATTAAAGGATGACTTATCGAATTTTATATTTTACTTATTAGTAGGCAATAAAAAATATAGACTGTAATGATAAGTGAACACTGGCACTGAATATCCATATTTCCAATTGGTACTTCATAAACTAGAGCAAATTTCTCTGATGCAGCATAATGTACATGCCAGAAATAACACAGGTGTGATCCAGTATTATTATATTTTAATAGCAATACTTGTTCTCACAACACATCACTGAATGTGGGTATGGGTAAATAGACATTAAATTGGGTACTTGTGTAATATCTGGGCACCCGATTTTGACATCGGGTCGGAAAAATCGGTTGCATCGCATGCGACCGAATCGACCCGATTTTTACATTGGATCCAATGTTAAATGGTCCCTGAGAGTTAAGTTGGCGTTGATGGTGGGGTGGCGTTAACAATGGGGGGCATTTGACCTAACAATTAACCATCAGGGTGGGTATACAATGAAAAATCGGGTCTGGGGGGCATTTAACATTGGCAATATCCAGGTTGGAATGGTGATAACTTGGAAGCCGAAGGGCCGTTCCTCCACTTACTGTTGATCCTTCTTTGGGCTGCGGTGTTTGGCAACTGCTGGTAGGTCTCCATGGTAGGTCTCTTCTGTCAGATTTGAGGATTCAAATTGACTAACGGAGTAAAGATCCAGGGTGATGGTCTCCTCCTGGGTTGACGATTCTTCGGCAGGCTGCCTTTCTTGGGAGACATCTGTCGGTTCTTCTGCAGGAACATCTATTGTAAAGAAAAGAAACGTTACATAAAGTTGTAAAGGTAATTTAATGTATAAAAACTGAAGTGAAATAGTGCAGTTATTTACCCTCCTGTGGTCTTCGTAAAGATGCTGTTCCTGCTGGTGTGGCCTCCCGTTGTCTGCGTTGTGCTCTTGGAATTTCCTCAGCCTGAGCATTCAACACTCCAGCTCTGCGGACACGGGACTCCACAGAGCCTGGGACTCCTTGCACCATGATGGGATTCATGTGGGCCTGAATGACTTGTTCCCACGACAGCCAGTTGATATTTAATGGGGAATCGCCTCCAGTCTCCAACGCATGTTGTCGTACAAGTCCCAGTTTACGTTTTGTTTGCCGGCGACAGTCATTGTACCGTTTGTGGCATTTGTCGCCATCCTTTGGGTTGCCACTCACTGCTGTAACCTATGTTGAAAATGAAATAATATGCAAAATTAAGTTATTCTAAACAAATAAAAAAACAGTCTTGTTTCTGATTTGTCAGGAATTAAATGTAAAATATTGACATGTGAACCTTCTCAGCTATGGAAGCCCAGGGCCGGATTAACAATGGGCCTGATGGAGCTACAGCTACAGGCCCACTCTCCAAATAGGCCCATTTTGTAGCTGAGGGCCAGGGCTTTCCAACGAGCCCAGCCCTGCGTCGCTAGCCGCCTGGGAACTGGAGATACCGCCAGGCAAAACTGGAACGTTTTCCCCATAGGATAACATGGGACCCGCTAATTCCGACCTCCACCCGGTTCCAACGGCTGCCAGTTCCCCCTCCGGCATCATAGAAGCTTGAGGTTGATCTCAATCGAATTCAAATTGCTGGGCCTTCAATCTGATACCTGGTCCATATGGGTTCATTGGTTCTAGAGATATTGCAGGTAAACCAATTTTTTTTCATTTCTGAAATGTAATTTCATGGCTGTTCATGTTGTTTGAGGACACATTTCTCTGGAACGGCCCAGTTTCACGGGACCAAAATCATTCGAAGCCTACATGTAAATGGGTCAGTTAGTTCCGAAGATATAGCTGGTTGTTTAAAGGGGGGCAGGGGTGGTTTTCTCTCCCCCTCACAGCAGAAAATGCAGGGACTAGGCTGGTGTAAACGGGGCCAGTCCGGGAATGTCCCCGCATGATCCTGGGGCCATATTCCCGGGTAAATCACTGCATTTTCTGGTGTGAAAGGGGTATTATTTCAAATAGCAGTGCTTTGAATACAGCCAAGCAGCCCCCTGCTCTCTGCCTGGCTGTCATTTATGCCCGGCGGCGACTGTCCCCCAGTTACCACGAGCTTGTATTCCCCCTTGGCAATGAGCATGTAATCCCACATGGCAATGAGCATGGAACCCCTGGCAATGAGCATGGAACCCCTGGCACTGAACATGGAACCCCTGGCACTGAACATGTAGGTAAGCAACACTTATGTAGCATACATTTTAATAGGCATTATGGTGTTTGGCATAGTACATAATGGAGATTATGGTGCCCCTATATAATGCCCCTATTTGTGAAGCATATTGTGCATTATTGCTCAATCTGTTTGGTATAGTGCAGGCATGTCCAAACTATGGCCCTCCAGCTGTTGTGAAACTACAAGTACCATCATGCATTACAACAGTTTTGCTATTAGGGAATGCTAAAACTATGTCAAGGCATGCTGGGATATGTAGTTTCACAACAGCTGGAAGGCCACTGTTTGGATATGCCTGGTATAGTGTGTATTTTGGCTCAATCCATGTGGCACGATGTGAATTTTGCCTTAATCTGTGTGGCATAATGTGAATTGTTACTCAATCCGTGTGCCATAGTGTGAATTTTGGCTCAATCGGTGTGAATTTTGGCTCATTCCATGTGGCATAATGTGGAAGGGGCAAGTACAGTATAAGGGGGTTACTATTGTGTTGCATGATTTGTGTAAAGCTGTGTACACACCGGGGCGATTGGGGCTGAAATCGCTGGAAACGTTTTCCCCATAGGATAACATGGGACCCGCTAATTCCGACCTCCACCCGGTTCCAACGGCTGCCAGTTCCCCCTCCGGCATCATAGAAGCTTGAGGTTGATCTCAATCGAATTCAAATTGCTGGGCCTTCAATCTGATACCTGGTCCATATGGGTTCATTGGTTCTAGAGATATTGCAGGTAAACCAATTTTTTTTCATTTCTGAAATGTAATTTCATGGCTGTTCATGTTGTTTGAGGACACATTTCTCTGGAACGGCCCAGTTTCACGGGACCAAAATCATTCGAAGCCTACATGTAAATGGGTCAGTTAGTTCCGAAGATATAGCTGGTTGTTTAAAGGGGGGCAGGGGTGGTTTTCTCTCCCCCTCACAGCAGAAAATGCAGGGACTAGGCTGGTGTAAAAGGGGCCAGTCCGGGAATGTCCCCGCATGATCCTGGGGCCATATTCCCGGGTAAATCACTGCATTTTCTGGTGTGAAAGGGGTATTATTTCAAATAGCAGTGCTTTGAATACAGCCAAGCAGCCCCCTGCTCTCTGCCTGGCTGTCAATAGCTGTCATTTCTGCCCGGCGGCGACTGTCCCCCAGTTACCACAAGCATGTATTCCCCCTTGGCAATGAGCATGTAATCCCACATGGCAATGAGCATGGAACCCCTGGCACTGAACATGTAGGTAAGCAACACTTATGTAGCATACATTTAATAATAGGCATTATGGTGTTTGGCATAGTACATAATGGAGATTATGGTGTGTGTCTTAACATGTAATGGGCATTATGGTGCCCCTATATAATGCCCCTATTTGTGAAGCATATTGTGCATTATTGCTCAATCTGTTTGGTATACTGCAGGCATGTCCAAACTATGGCCCTCCAGCTGTTGTGAAACTACAAGTACCATCATGCATTACAACAGTTTTGCTATTAGGGAATGCTAAAACTATGTCAAGGCATGCTGGGATATGTAGTTTCACAACAGCTGGAAGGCCACTGTTTGGATATGCCTGGTATAGTGTGAATTTTGGCTCAATCCATGTGGCACGATGTGAATTTTGCCTTAATCTGTGTGGCATAATGTGAATTGTTACTCAATCCGTGTGCCATAGTGTGAATTTTGGCTCAATCGGTGTGAATTTTGGCTCATTCCATGTGGCATAATGTGGAAGGGGCAAGTACAGTATAAGGGGGTTACTATTGTGTTGCATGATTTGTGTAAAGCTGTGTACACACCGGGGCGATTGGGGCTGAAATCGCTGGAAACGTTTTCCCCATAGGATAACATGGGACCCGCTAATTCCGACCTCCACCCGGTTCCAACGGCTGCCAGTTCCCCCTCCGGCATCATAGAAGCTTGAGGTTGATCTCAATCGAATTCAAATTGCTGGGCCTTCAATCTGATACCTGGTCCATATGGGTTCATTGGTTCTAGAGATATTGCAGGTAAACCAATTTTTTTTCATTTCTGAAATGTAATTTCATGGCTGTTCATGTTGTTTGAGGACACATTTCTCTGGAACGGCCCAGTTTCACGGGACCAAAATCATTCGAAGCCTACATGTAAATGGGTCAGTTAGTTCCGAAGATATAGCTGGTTGTTTAAAGGGGGGCAGGGGTGGTTTTCTCTCCCCCTCACAGCAGAAAATGCAGGGACTAGGCTGGTGTAAAAGGGGCCAGTCCGGGAATGTCCCCGCATGATCCTGGGGCCATATTCCCGGGTAAATCACTGCATTTTCTGGTGTGAAAGGGGTATTATTTCAAATAGCAGTGCTTTGAATACAGCCAAGCAGCCCCCTGCTCTCTGCCTGGCTGTCAATGGCTGTCATTTCTGCCCGGCGGCGACTGTCCCCCAGTTACCACGAGCATGTATTCCCCCTTGGCAATGAGCATGTAATCCCACATGGCAATGAGCATGGAAACCCCTGGCAATGAGCATGGAACCCCTGGCACTGAACATGTAGGTAAGCAACACTTATGTAGCATACATTTAATAATAGGCATTATGGTGTTTGGCATAGTACATAATGGAGATTATGGTGTGTGTCTTAACATGTAATGGGCATTATGGTGCCCCTATATAATGCCCCTATTTGTGAAGCATATTGTGCATTATTGCTCAATCTGTTTGGTATACTGCAGGCATGTCCAAACTATGGCCCTCCAGCTGTTGTGAAACTACAAGTACCATCATGCATTACAACAGTTTTGCTATTAGGGAATGCTAAAACTATGTCAAGGCATGCTGGGATGTGTAGTTTCACAACAGCTGGAAGGCCACTGTTTGGATATGCCTGGTATAGTGTGTATTTTGGCTCAATCCATGTGGCACGATGTGAATTTTGGCTTAATCTGTGTGGCATAATGTGAATTGTTACTCAATCCGTGTGCCATAGTGTGAATTTTGGCTCAATCGGTGTGAATTTTGGCTCATTCCATGTGGCATAATGTGGAAGGGGCAAGTACAGTATAAGGGGGTTACTATTGTGTTGCATGATTTGTGTAAAGCTGTGTACACACCGGGGCGATTGGGGCTGAAATTGCTGGAAATATGGTCGCAGGCGACCATATTGCCAGTGATGGGAGTGTGCCCCAGCTATAAATCGCCAGGTGCGCGCTCCCGTTTTCAGCCCCATTGTAATCGCTGGTCACAGGAGCTTGCTCCTGTGACCAGCTGATTGCCTCTGCGGCACAGCTGACAGAGGTTCCTTCTCATCAGCGACCATCTCTGGTCGCTGATGAAAAGGAGAAACTGAGCAATATATTGCTCAGCCATATATTGCTCAGCCATATATGGCTGAGCAATATATCTCCCCCGTGTGTACGGGGCTTAAGGGGTATATGGTGTGGTAAACTTAGGTGACCACATAAAAGGTGCTGAAATGTTGTCTAAGTTTCGGCTTTCAGTATTTTTTTTATGACTGGAGTGCCACCTGACCCTGCAAGAATCTTAGGACATCAGCATCCTGCGGGTGCACCTTTGGAGGGCACCCAGCAATATATCTCCCTGCATTTTTCTTATGCCAGCCCCCTGCCTTTTCAAGGCATATATAATTAGTTGAAAGTATTTACACAAATACAAACACACCCATGAGCAGACCACCCAACCAGAACACTGGTCACGCCTCCCACATTATTAGGTGCTGGCCACAACCCCTATTATTGCGCATAATAGGCCCTTGATCATTTTCAGCTCCTTAATCTGGCTCTGTGGAAGCCCATATTCTTTTTCGCTCTTTATAGCTGGTCACCTGTCTCCGTGATCCCATCAATTTTTCACAGTACTTGTGGACGTATTCCACCAAGACATTATTCTCTGATGTATTGAAGGGCGTGTTCTCTTCTTCTCCCTCGGCATCATCCTCTCTTGGAACCTTCTTTTTACGTCCGGGTTTTTTTCTTTGCTGCAGACGGTTGTCCACCAGAAATACTTGGTTGTTCCTCTTGTGGTCTTTCAGTGGCCTGTCTTTTTCTTTTGGACATTTGACTGGGTTGAACTCCTCTTCTTCCTCCTTGAAGCTCCGATTCCTCCTGCACCGGCCGGTCAGGATTCCTCGGAGACGTCCTCTCGGTCTCAGTTTCTTCCTCCCTTGTGGCCATCTCCTCAGGGCTCGTCACACCTGTCAAAGAAAAAAAAGAGGGGAAGGGGGTCCTGTTCTGCTTCGACATTCCTGTGGAAAAAAAAAAAAAAAACACATAACAATTTACATGTTTGCACTCTTTATGTGAAATTTGGACCAGTCCTTAAAAAAAAAAAAAAAAAAAAAAAATACAACCCCCCCCCCCCCCCCACCAGAAACACAAAAAAACCCACAAAAAACTTCCAAGCAATGTCACAAATCCACCCCAGGAGATGGGGTGACCACAAGCCATGATGCATACTTGCTGGGGAACCTGCACCAAAAAAAAAAAAAAGAACCATTATTTTCCCCAGCAAGTATGCAGCATGGCTGTTGGGAGTGGGGGTGGGTCACCCCATCTCCTGGGGTGCAATGTGCAGGCATGCTTTTTGGGAGAGCTGGGGTGTGGTGAGGGGGTTCCCAATATGCTTCGGACATGGGCCAGGGTTCCCATTTCAAAATGGCTGCTTTTTTTTATTTTATTTTTTTAGGTTGCAGCATACTAGCCTACTTTTGAAAACTAGTTTCAGGGAGATTCCAGGCGCTAGTAAAATTTGCAGCACCAATGAGGCGGGAGTCTGCATGTGCAACCCCCGGGTAGAATGCCTTTGCTGACTTTCACACTCGCTGGGGCGTTTGCTCCAGTATTGGAGGACACAGGGCACTAGCAGGGGAAAGCCCAGTGTTTTATGGGTACGCCAATAAAAACGCTGGACGTAACCCTGTGAACGCAAGAGTATCTATGCCTGCTTGAGGCAGACGATTGACATCAGCTCCCGCCCTGAATTCAGCCAGGATGAAAGTAAGTCAGTAGAAGGGGAAAATAAATAATTTCATGGGGAGCGACCATCGAATGATTTCTCTCTCGCATGGCCGAATGCAAGGGGATGTGTAAATGTACACATCCACTTTCATGTTAATGCAGGGATTTGCGCGCAGGGGTGGGTTTGGCGTGATGTTGGATCACGTTTACCTGCTCGCTAGGCTGCAAATATATGCAACCTAGTGAACAGGTCTGAATCAGGCCCATAGTCTATTATACACAGCCACACCATATAACACACAGCACATTATCACATTATAAACACCCCGATATTAAATTATACACAGCTCAACCCATATTACATTATAAACAGTCCACTCTTTATTGCATTATACACAGCCCCCCCCCCCCCCCACACACACACAAACACATTACACAATTCATTATATACACAGCCCCCTCCCCCCCCACAAAAACATTGTTAGGAGAAGGGGACCCCTGCCGGACCCTAACTCCGTTGCCTCAGACAGGAGTCGACAGCTGTGTGCAGAGCTAGGCTTCGCCTGGGCCCGTCTCGGCTGGGGAGCGAGTTAGGCCCGCTCCGCTCCGCTACAGGCAGGTCTTAAGGGTGGACAACACCTGCTGCCGAGGCCAGGAGAGCGCAAGGGGATAACCTAACTAACCCTGAGATGGCAAGGGACCCTAATCCCACTGAGAACAATGGCTCAACTACGGGCGTAACAATACGCAAAGGTGTACCATAAATCCAAAGCAAGTGTAACAATACACAGAGGTGTCTCAGTATAACCAAAAGCACAGTAAAGGAGGTTTGGGGGAATACCCCACTTATCTGTGCGCAGCAGGACAGGTCAGCTGGAACCAAGGAAGTACAGGAGACTGCACACCGACACCGGAATGGCTGGATACTGGATACAGACACTGGGAACAATCTGGAAGCTGCACATGGACACAAGGATGGGCTGGATACTGGATGCGGACTCAGGAACAAGCTGGAAGCTGCACACGGACACACAGATGGGCTAGATACTGGATGCGGACACTTGGAACAAACTGGAAGCTGCACATGGACACACAGATGGGCTAGATACTGGATGCGGACACTAGGAACAAACTGGAAGCTGCACATGGACACGAGGATAGGCTGGATACTGGACACGGACTCAGGAACAGGATGGGAGCACAGGAACTCTTCTAGCAAAGACTGAAGCTATAGCCGGCAGGAAGTAATAGATGAGGAAGGTTTATATAGTGAACACCAGGAAGTGATCAACACACATAGCCTGCAGGTGAGCATAGCAAGCTAGCAGTTGATGAGAACACCTGAGCCCTAATCACACACCCACACAGACAGAGTGAGCTGCAATGGCCCAGGCTGACCACCGGAGGTCACCAACGAGCAAATACCAACACAGACAGGAAAATACACAGGGAGCCAACACACAGGGGAATGCGTGAATCTGCGCATAACACCGATCCGCTGGAGGCGGATCGTAACAGTATCCCCCCCTAAAAAAGGTGGACTCCGGACACCTTAGTAGGATACGACAAAGACAGAACAGAGCTAATGTCTCCGACGAGACTTCTTCTTCTTCTTTGGTAAATTGGTACAGGAAGCCGTCCCTGGTTTACAATAGGCTTCTTCGAAGACCATAGGGCCTTTATATACCGGATAACCATCAATCTCCGAATCAGAATCAGATACAGACTCAAGCCTAGACCTCAGTACTCTAGAAGCTAACATTTCAGGGATATATCTGTTAGACGGAGTCAAGAAAGCACACCCCGCGGTAATAGCTAAGGGCTGGGCTTTCCACGCTGAATGACATGAGTTGTTCACGGGGGTAACATCACCAACGATCTCACTTGAGGTTGTGGCTATAGGGACCCCCCTTGAGGATATGGCCTTATGAGCAGATCTTTTGGCTGAATCTCCCAAATCCGAAGAAGGTTCTGCCGGCCAGGAGGTCGGCCCAGAGACATCTGAATCAACCTTATTGGGGCCAAATCTTTCTAATACAGCATCCTTAAATGCTGAGAAGTTCTTTAACAAGGGATCCTCAGACTGAACCAATTTGGACGCCCATCTGAAAGGCACACCTCTGAAGGAATATATTAGATATAACACCAAATTGTCAGAAGTGATGCCTAAAAACGGTCTGGACTCCATGATGATGACATAATGTTCTAATAATGCAACAAATTGGGCTAAGTCCCCATCAAAGACTATAGAGGTAGAAATATCATCCAAGACATCAGACATTTCACTCTCTGTTACCTGACTGGACTGCATATCTGGGACTATGGCCTGTGGGGCTGAGACTTTAAAGTCTGATGGTCCTTCTCGTGTGGCAGCACTATGATGAGTCTCTGGCTGAACAATACAGTGATGCATTTCTGACTGGGCAGCACAATGGTGAATCTCCGGCTGAGTAGCACTAGGGTGAAACTCTGGCTGCGCAACACTGTGAAGTGCTTCTAAGTGAGCAGCACGATAATGAGTCTCTGGCTGATCCGCACCATGGAGAAACTCTGGCTGTGCAGTGCTACGAAATACTTCGGAATGAGCGGCACGATAGTGAGACTCTGGCTGAACAGCACAAGGTAGACCAACAGCTGTTCTCTCGAAGCCACCGGCAAGGCTGGAACTTAGCTGAGAAGCAGGACAATCAGGATTCCTCTGAGAGATGGGGCAGACAGAGTCCCCTTCTGGGGCAACAGAACAGACAGAGTCCCCTTCTGGGGTAACAGGACAGACAAAGTCCCCTTCTGGGGCAACAGGACAGACAGAGTCCTCTTCTGGGGTAACAGGACAGACAAAGTCCCCTTCTGGGGCAACAGGACAGACAAAGTCCCCTTCTGGGGCAACAGGACAGACAGAGTCCTCTTCTGGGGTGACAAGACAGACAGAGTCCCCTTCTGGGGCAACAGGACAGACAGAGTCCCCTTTTGGGGCGACAAAACAGACAGAGTCCCCTTTTGGGGCGACACAGGCTTGAACCCCCTCTGGGGCGACACAGGCTTGAACCCCCTCTGGGGCGACACAGGCTTGAACCCCCTCTGGGGCGACACAGGCTTGAACCCCCTCTGGGGCGACACAGGCTTGAACCCCCTCTGGGGCGACACAGGCTTGAACCCCCTCTGGGGCGACACAGGCTTGAACCCCCTCTGGGGCGACACAGGCTTGAACCCCCTCTGGGGCGACACAGGCTTGAACCCCCTCTGGGGCGACACAGGCTTGAACCCCACTCGGGGCTGCGCACTTCGGGACCCCACTCGGGGCTGCGCACTTCGGGACCCCACTCGGGGCTGCGCACTTCGGGACCCCACTCGGGGCTGCGCACTTCGGGACCCCACTCGGGGCTGCGCACTTCGGGACCCCACTCGGGGCTGCGCACTTCGGGACCCCACTCGGGGCTGCGGCCTCCGGGACCCCACTCGGGGCTGCGGCCTCCGGGACCCCACTCGGGGCTGCAAACTGAGGCTTCGGGCCCCCACTCGGGGCTGCGGCCTCCGGGCCCCCACTCGGGGCTGCGGCCTCGACACAGGCCTGACCCCCCTTTGGGGCTGCATCGGCCTGAACCCCTTCTGGGGCGACACCGGCTTGAACCCCTTCTGGGGCGACACCGGCATCAGGCCGGCTCTGCGGGCCCCCGGCATCAGACCGGCACGGCGGGCCCCCGGCATCAGGCTCGCTCGGCGGGCCCCCGGCATCAGGCTCGCTCGGCGGGCCCCCGGCATCAGGCTCGCTCGGCGGGCCCCCGGCATCAGGCTCGCTCGGCGGGCCCCCGGCATCAGGCTCGCCCGGCGGGCCCCCGGCATCAGGCTCGCCCGGCGGGCCCCCGGCATCAGGCTCGCCCGGCGGGCCCCCGGCATCTGGCTCGCTCGGCGGGCCCCCGGCACATGACTCAACCACCTGGGCTTTCCCTTCAAGGGTTTGCAACTCTGACTCCCTGGTCATTAAAACATCAGCACTGGGACCAGTAGAAAAAGGCAGAGTGCTTTTACTGGGAGACTCGGCAGAGAGCTCCTCTGCCACAGTGGAGACAGGCTTAGATCTGACAACCTGCTCAGACCTGGCCAGAGGAGATACCCTGTCGGCACCACCGGAATTACGCAAGCCACACGTCTGCAAGAAGTGGCCAGAATCTCCACAGTATAAGCATAGATTAAGGTTTCTACGCCGCTGACGCTCCTCTAACGGAAGCTTCGGCCGTAGATAACTTCTATGCTTTACCTGACCCTCTGGGTCTGAGGACTTGCTGCCTAATACTTCCTTAGGCAGGGCCTCATTAGGGGTTGAACGAACCCCAGTGACCTCTGGGAGGACCAGAAAAATATCAGTGATGAGTCTTTGCAGCTGCAGAAGAGACTGCTGCAAAATCTCCCACTGTCCAGGTTTTACGGCATTGAATGCCAAATTTAGAGCCGCTAATGATTCTTGCATGGCCTGCATGATATGGCCATGCAAGTTTATACACCAGCAAGAAAAAACTGACACAAGAATAAACTGACACGGGCAAAAAACTGACACGGGCAAGAAACTGACACGGGCAAGAAGCTGACACGGGCAAGAAACTGACACGGGCAAAAAACTGACACGGGCAAAAAACTGACACGGGCAAAAAACTGACACGGGCAAAAAACTGACACGGGCAAAAAACTGACACGGGCAAAAAACTGACACGGGTAAAAAACTGACACAGGCAAAAAACTGACACGGCTGGAAATCTCTGGACTGAGAGGGCAGAACCCAGCTCCAGAGTGCTGTATGGCCGGCTATAATGTTAGGAGAAGGGGACCCCTGCCGGACCCTAACTCCGTTGCCTCAGAAAGGAGTCGGCAGCTGTGTGCAGAGCTAGGCTTCGCCTGGGCCCGTCTCGGCTGGGGAGCGAGTTAGGCCCGCTCCGCTCCGCTACAGGCAGGTCTTAAGGGTGGACAACACCTGCTGCCGAGGCCAGGAGAGCGCAAGGGGATAACCTAACTAACCCTGAGATGGCAAGGGACCCTAATCCCACTGAGAACAATGGCTCAACTACGGGCGTAACAATACGCAAAGGTGTACCATAAATCCAAAGCAAGTGTAACAATACACAGAGGTGTCTCAGTATAACCAAAAGCACAGTAAAGGAGGTTTGGGGGAATACCCCACTTATCTGTGCGCAGCAGGACAGGTCAGCTGGAACCAAGGAAGGACAGGAGACTGCACACCGACACCGGAATGGCTGGATACTGGATACAGACACTGGGAACAATCTGGAAGCTGCACATGGACACAAGGATGGGCTGGATACTGGATGCGGACTCAGGAACAAGCTGGAAGCTGCACACGGACACACAGATGGGCTAGATACTGGATGCGGACACTTGGAACAAACTGGAAGCTGCACATGGACACACAGATGGGCTAGATACTGGATGCGGACACTAGGAACAAACTGGAAGCTGCACATGGACACGAGGATAGGCTGGATACTGGACACGGACTCAGGAACAGGATGGGAGCACAGGAACACTTCTAGCAAAGACTGAAGCTATAGCCGGCAGGAAGTAATAGATGAGGAAGGTTTATATAGTGAACACCAGGAAGTGATCAACACACATAGCCTGCAGGTGAGCATAGCAAGCTAGCAGTTGATGAGAACACCTGAGCCCTAATCACACACCCACACAGACAGAGTGAGCTGCAATGGCCCAGGCTGACCACCGGAGGTCACCAACGAGCAAATACCAACACAGACAGGAAAATACACAGGGAGCCAACACACAGGGGAATGCGTGAATCTGCGCATAACACCGATCCGCTGGAGGCGGATCGTAACAAACATTAAGTCATACTTGCCAACTTCTTAGTTGGGCTTTGCGGGAGAGAGGGGGCGTGGGAGCACTCAATTGTAATTTGGATAGCTCCGCCCATTGCCCCACCCCATTTACGGCATGTAAATGGGGCGGGGCCATGGGCGGAGCTATCCAAAGTACATTTCAGAGGGTACTTTAGAAAGTTTAGCTGAGTCTACAGTTTTCAAACTTGGAATCCTTCTTCCCTCCCTCCACGCTGCTGCTGCTGCTTTCTAAAATTACTGCTTCATAAAAATGTTATAAGGCAGTGGGGAGGGGAACAATTTTTATGAAGCTGCGTGGGGGTCTGTAGTGAGGGGGGCAGGGGTTTGAGAGACAGCCTGAGCCCTATTAAAGTAAACAGCGGGGAGCTTACCATGTCATCTGCGGCGCTGCCGGCTGCCCTCTGCTGCTCCGGAGTCCTGTTGCCTCCTCTGATGCTCGTTCGTGCTGCTCCCGCGGCTGCCCCATGCTGTGCTGCTGCTGCAGATCCTCCTGGCTCCTTCGGTCCTCCTCCCAAATGTGCACAGTGCTACTGCTGCTGGCCTGGGAACCTGCACCGCCCCCATTCCCGCATCGATCGGTCTGCCGCTACAGGGCTAGGAGGAGGGTCTCTCTCCTCCAGTGTCTCCACCTAGCCCACCATGTCCCCACCACGCAGGCAGTAGTAGTTTGCTCACAGCAATCACCTTCTCAGGGATACCTTGGGCTATATACACTGCAATCCTTCATGTGCAGTAACAGGTCACCTCTGCTCTGAAGGGCCTGGGCACTATGATTTGGACTTGGAGCAAACATGCCGCTACCTAAATCATGGCTTACCCCATTTATAACAATAGCGATTGCTGTACCATGAACTTCCCCATACTTCATATGGACCATAATGTGCTCGGGTCGCCCCAGTGATTGTTATTAATTACTGCTACAGTTCAACACATTCAACTACCCACTGATGGGGGATTTTATCTGAGAGCATGTGAAAAGGGTCTCGGGAGGACTGACACTAGAATGCAGCTTGCACAACACAGTACTACCGCTGCTTGGCTGTGTGCCTACTTCGCACCCTCCCTAGTGCTCTTCCTCCAGTCCTGACTGTCCTCCGACCAGTGCTGCCGCTATGATGGTAACCACATCCGGTCCCACAGAACCCCAGCCATCATTTAATAGGACAGCCGCATTTAAGAGGTTACTGTCGGCTCTGCACTTTGTGACTTGCGCTTGCGCAGTCACTGATTTTTTTTGACAGGCTAAAATCCGGGAGGATCCAATACATTCCCAGGAGACGGGAGAAAGGATCAAAAAGCGCGATACTCCTGCTAAATGCAGGATGGTTGGCAAGTATGCATTAAGTTGGACAAACATTTACTGGATAAAAACATCCATGGGTACAATTAAGAAATATAATCTGTTTATAAAAAATCAGAACCTACCAAATCAGCAATGGTTAATCTATACTAGGTTGAAGATTAAGGTCTAAATGGGCCGGGAGCTGAAAATGATCAAGGGCCTATTATGCGCAATAATAGGGGTTGTGGCCAGCACCTAATAATGTGGGAGGCGTGACCAGTGTTCTGGTTGGGTGGTCTGCTCATGGGTGTGTTTGTATTTGTGTAAATACTTTCAACTAATTATATATGCCTTGAAAAGGCAGGGGGCTGGCATAAGAAAAATGCAGGGAGATATATTGCTGGGTGCCCTCCAAAGGTGCACCCGCAGGATGCTGATGTCCTAAGATTCTTGCAGGGTCAGGTGGCACTCCAATCATAAAAAAAATACTGAAAGCCGAAACTTAGACAACATTTCAGCACCTTTTATGTGGTCACCTAAGTTTACCACACCATATACCCCTAAAGCCCCGTACACACGGGGGAGATATATTGCTCAGCCATATATGGCTGAGCAATATATGGCTGAGCATATATTGCTCAGTTTCTCCTTTTCATCAGCGACCAGAGATGGTCGCTGATGAGAAGGAACCTCTGTCAGCTGTGCCGCAGAGGCAATCAGCTGGTCGCAGGAGCAAGCTCCTGCGACCAGCGATTACAATGGGGCTGAAAACGGGAGCGCGCACCCGGCGATTTATACCTGGGGCACACTCCCATCACTGGCAATATGGTCGCCTGCGACCATATTTCCAGCGATTTCAGCCCGAATCGCCCCGGTGTGTACACAGCTTTACACAAATCATGCAACACAATAGTAACCCCCTTATGAGTTTGAAGAAACTCAGGGAGCCCGAGGTGTGCTCCCACCACCACCAGTGCTGTGCCTAAACACGTGCAAAGGGGGCAGCCGTACGAACGTGTGGACCCTCTCCCAAAGGAGAAAGGCCCCATGGTTCCCCTAACCCCCCTCAACCATAAGGCCGAGGAAGGGAAAAAAAAAGGGATCAGTGGGTCCTCTTCGCCGAAGCTCCGAGAGACCCGCGTTTCCTCCACCCCCGGAAGGGTTTCGGACGGTAGGTCCTCCGCACCCGAAGGTTTGGAGAGACCCGCTTAGGCTTCCCTCCGCCTTGCGGCTCGGGGTTGCCCTCGAGGGGACCGGGACTCTCCCCAAAAGGTCAAGAGTCCCAGCCACGTTTGGGGAACGGAAGGCCCGTTAGGGACAGCCGCACTACCCAAATAAAAAAAAACGTGACAAACTAACGAAAAACGTGAAGTGCTCAAAAGTGCAAATCAAAGAAAGAAATAAAAAGAGGCCCTAGCCAGAAGGCCGGGGTGGGGTTGTAAAAAATTGTCCTACCCCATCCAAAAGGACGAGGTAAGGACGTGTAGCCTAACCTAGAGGGAAGTGCGTGGTGCAAGTGCCATTCAGTGCATGGTGCTGGACATCACCAGTGCAAATCAGGCACCCCCGAGTTACCCCGGGGGCACAGTGCAGCCTCGGGCTCCAGGCAGCCGACCAATCAGCGTCCGACCAAGTTTTTCTCCGTCTCACCAGCAGGCATTTTCCAGCCCCTGGCATGGGAATGGGTACTCCACTGGGCTTTTCGAAAGACTCCCTTAGGGGCTGCACCCCCCTCGGAAGAGCAATCTACTCAGTCCCAGTGTTTCTCCGCTCCCAGGGTTAAGATACTAGGCTGAGCTTTTCGCTGTGCCCAGGCTGGTGGCTAGCCAACCTGGACCAATCTACTCGGTCTCAGCTTTTCTCCGCTCCCTGGGAATGGATACTAGACTGAGCCTTTCGCTGACTCATCCTTCGGGGGCTACGAACCCCGTCAAGAGAGTCAAACTACTAGGCCCAGTGTTTCTCCCCCCCTCTTACCAGTGGATTTACGGAAACAACACCTCCTACCAAAGGCAGAGGTGAAGGTACTCAGCCAGACTTTTCACCACTCCCAGGCAAAAAAGAGGGGTCCCACACCCTCCGCCCATCAGAGCAGCTACTCAGTCCAGCCTTTCTCTATTCTCTGCCAGAGGCCAGTCCATACCCACTGATAAGAACAGATACTACACTGTACTTGCCCCTTCCACATTATGCCACATGGAATGAGCCAAAATTCACACCGATTGAGCCAAAATTCACACTATGGCACACGGATTGAGTAACAATTCACATTACGCCACACAGATTAAGGCAAAATTCACATCGTGCCACATGGATTGAGCCAAAAAACACACCATACCAGGCATATCCAAACAGTGGCCTTCCAGCTGTTGTGAAACTACACATCCCAGCATGCCTTGACATAGTTTTAGCATTCCCTAATAGCAAAACTGTTGTAATGCATGATGGTACTTGTAGTTTCACAACAGCTGGAGGGCCATAGTTTGGACATGCCTGCACTATACCAAACAGATTGAGCAATAATGCACAATATGCTTCACAAATAGGGGCATTATATAGGGGCACCATAATGCCCATTACATGTTAAGACACACACCATAATCTCCATTATGTACTATGCCAAACACCATAATGCCTATTAAAATGTATGCTACATCAGTGTTGCTTACCTACATGTTCATTGCCAGGGGTTCCATGTTCAGTGCCAGGGGTTCCATGCTCATTGCCAGAGGTTCCATGCTCATTGCCATGTGGGATTACATGCTCATTGCCAAGGGGGAATACATGCTCGTGGTAACTGGGGGACAGTCGCCGCCGGGCAGAAATGACAGCCATTGACAGCCAGGCAGGGAGCAGGGGGCTTGGCTGTATTCAAAGCACTGCTATTTGAAATAATACCCCTTTCACACCAGAAAATGCAGTGATTTACCCGGGAATATGGCCCCAGGATCATGCGGGAAAATTCCCGGACTGGCCCCTTTTACACCAGCCTAGTCCCTGCATTTTCTGCTATATCCCGTGAAACTGGGCCGTTCCAGAGAAATGTGTCCTCAAACAACATGAACAGCCATGAAATTACATTTCAGAAATGAAAACAAATTGGTTTACCTGCAATATCTCTAGAACCAATAAACCAGGTATCAGATTGAAGGCCCAGCAATTTGAATTCGATTGAGATCAACCTCAAGCTTCTGTGATGCCGGAGGGGGAACTGGCAGCCGTTGGAACCGGGTGGAGGTCGGAATTAGCGGGTCCCATGTTATCCTATGGGGAAAACGTTCCAGTTTTGCCTGGCGGTATCTCCGGTTCCCAGGCGGCTAGCGACGCAGGGCTGGGCTCGTTGGAAAGCCCTGGCCCTCAGCTACAAAATGGGCATATTTGGAGAGTGGGCCTGGAGCTGTAGCTCCATCAGGCCCATTGTAAATCCGGCCCTTGCCTTACCTACTATGTAGTACTAGTAGTACATGTGGGGGGAGGGGGGCTGTGTATATAATGCATTGTGTAATAGTTATATTACACAATGCATTATATACACAGCCCCCCTCCCCCCACACAAACACATTACACAATGCATTATATACACAGCCCCCCCCACACAAACACATTATACAATGCATTATATACACAGCCCCCCCCTCCCCCACACAAACACATTACACAATGCATTATATACACAGCCCCCCTCCCCACACAAATTCATTACACAATGCATTATATACACAGCCCCCCCTCCCCCACACAAACACATTACACAATGCAGAAAAATAGAAATAGATATACACTCCAGGGCTATCCTCAAATATACCAGTTAAGTACACCTAGTATATGATTTCTCAGATTTTTTAGGGGCCTCAGTTCTTCTTATAGACACCCTTTAGAGACCTTACTGACCCTAAGTCAGATCCCTACATTCACATAAAGGTATCTTTCTCTTCGTATTGCACCTTCAGTTCACGACTCCCTCTATCCAGATATTCCCCAAATCAGACGTCCTACTGTTTACTGACCTTAAAATAAGGCCCTATTTTCACATCAAAGGTATCTTTACTCTGCGAAAAAACTCTTCCACATTCCCTTGATTCAACCGTCTGCACACCACATATATTCGGCTCAACACTCACCTCTATATGAGGCCCTATGTTCACTTCAAGGTTTCTTTAATGGAGACCACCGTATATATAATCCTCCACGGGAAAAATCTCCAAACACGGGATACTCAGTACAAGAAATTTATTCCATCCAACATGCAAAAAAAATATAGTAAAAATTACAAAGATTAAAAAGTATCCGCACAGGGATGAAATGAGACCACAGTTACCCTCTCCCTATATCCGGATAACGGAAGAGAGTACTACTAGATGTAAAAAAGTATATGGTCTCACCATCTGCTGTGCCTTCCTCCTCTCACCAACGCGTTTCAGGCTATTTGATACAGCCCTTTTTCAAGGTGTGAGTAAGTGTCTGTGTGGAAGGGTATTTATACCCATTCTCCACTACAGATTTTAAAAAACCAGATCTGGATCGATTAAAATCCATTATAAAAATTCATACATACTTCTTAAAAATTACATAAAAGATATACATAAACAACCAATCCCTATTGCTACCTAATACATAGACTCATCCTCTCTATTGCCACAATGCCCAATACGTAATAATATACATATAAAGTGCAACTTGCTTATAGGGTAACGATTGTGCAAAAAATGCGGAAACTCCATGTTTTACATGGTGCCCGGTTTTAGATGGTTGATTATCATCTATCCTCCGGTGTGTGAGCGCTACCGGAAGTGCGTATTTGCATTTCCGGTCCGTCATACTCTCATGTCCTCAGTGCTACGGGATCCTAGGTAGCTTGGTTCCTCCTAACAGCGTCCCACACCGGAAGTGCGTGTATCTTATTCCGTCATATCCTCCCAATGGAACGCAAATCAGACTTCTCTCTCCGCTTGTATTCTTTGTTATTAGCGGCCATTTTCTCTGTGATTCGCTCCATTAGTCAAGTACAATACGTTTTGTGTGTATTCAATCTTGCGGGCGCCATATTGGAGTCTGAATATCGCTCCAAATATACAAACAAAAACAACACATATAAAGAAAGAGGTTAATATATGGAATAACCGCTCCCTATATTAAAGAAACGTATATTATTCATACAAGACTTTGTAATCCCTAAAAACATTATAAAAAACATTTCAATTCGAAACCCACATTCAGGCCCAATGGCTCAATAGTTTTATGTGCGTAGATTTTTTTTCTTTGTCATTTACCCTCCAGTTGTCTTTTATAATATTAATACCGCAAAAAGACAGGATATGGCTGGGATCCTTATTATGTGTATTTTTAAAATGTGTGGAAACATTGTGGGTCTCAAGCCCCTTCCTTATGTTTCTCACATGCTCTGCCATACGTGCTTTTAGCATTCTAATGGTTTTTCCTATATACTGTTTATGGCAGGCACATTCAATTATATATACACAGAATTTACTACTGCATGTAATAAAATCTTCTATTGTATGCCATTCTCCTGTTTGTACACATTTATATTGGTTCATAACGGCACCCTCACCTTTGCAAACCCTACACATAGAACAGGTTCTACACCTGTAAAAACCTTTTGATTTAATGTAGCTAAACAGTGTGGGTGTATTTATTGCGCTCGATACAACCAGATTTTTTAAATTGTTAGCCTTTCTGTAGATGAAGTGCGGATATTCATCTATGTGCTGTTTAAGCATAGGGTCACTTTTTAAGAGTCCCCAATGTCTCTTGATGATTTTTTCTATTTGTTTGGATTGGCTGGTGAACCTCGTAATAAAATGAACACCTCTATGTTCTTTAACAGGTTTCGACATTTTTGGTGCATCACCACTGTATTTCTGTACAGATGTTTGTCCCTTTAGTCTAGCCTTTTGGATGATCTTCTGTTTAAATCCTTTACTTTTGAACTGATTTTCAAGTTTATCTGCATGGATCTCATATATCTCCAAGTCCGTGCAGTTCCTACCTATTCTTTGAAACTGGCTGCTAGGTATGCTTCGCAGCCAGTTGATATGATGATTGCTGGTGTAATTAATGGAAGAATTGCAATCGGTTAGTTTTTCATAATTTCTGGTCTTGATGGTACAATCCTCTATATATATGTGAAGATCCAGAAAATTTACATGGGATTGACTAATTTCAAAAGTAAGGTTAACATTTATATTGTTATTGTTAAGTTCTCTACAGAAATCATCAAGGGAGGCACTGTCACCCCTCCACACAAGCAAAATATCGTCTATGTATCTTTTCCAGGACACTAGGCTGGCACCATGCCGCAAGTTGTTAAATATGCTCTGCTCTTCCCATCGTGCCATAAACAGGTTTGCATAGCTTGGTGCCAGCCTAGTGCCCATTGCAGTCCCGGTCAGCTGAAGGTAAAAATAATCATTAAACCAAAAATAATTATTATTTAAAATCAAAGCTATTCCTTCCAGGATGAAATTTTTCTTGTCTATAGGAGTATTTTCCTTATCCAGAAAGTATGCAACCGCATTGAGCCCTACAGTGTGGTCTATGATAGTATACAAAGACGTCACATCTGAGGTGACCAATGTGCAGTCCGATTCCCACTGATTAGTCTTTATTAGATCTAAAGTCGCCATGGTGTCCTTCAGATAAGATGTAGTTTTTTTGACTAGAGACTGTAACAGAGTATCTAGGTAGTGGGAAAGATTGGACAAAACGGAGTTGGTCCCGGCAACAATCGGGCGACCTGGCGGGTTATTCATATTTTTATGTATTTTAGGTAAAATATATAGCACCGGGATCGATGGAGTTTCGATCATAATATACTCCTTTACCTTTTCCTCTAATACACTAATATATGTGTATAGATTTAAAAATACCTCTAATTTTTTACTTATAGTAGCTGTGGGATTCCCCCTGAGCTTTTTGTAGGTTTTTAAATCTGCCAGTTGCCTGTAAATTTCCTTATTGTAATCTTCCGTGTTAAGAATTACCACACTTCCACCCTTGTCCGCGGGCTTTATAATAATTGCCTCATTATCTTTCAGGGTTTTTATGGCACTCTTTTGGCCTTTTGTTAAGTTAGGATTTTTATTTGGTTTGATCTGGATTTTATCCAGATCATCCCTGACTAATTTTTCAAAAGTCTCTACCAGGCAACCTTTTTTTATGTGTGGGGTTGAAAGTAAAATTTTTTCTAAACACGGATATTGATTCCACCTGACTATCACTTATAATATTTGGGTCTCCTTCTGCTTGATCTTTTTCTGCAAAGAACCGTTTAAGTGATAATTTCCTCACGAATTTCTGGAGGTCAACAAACACTTCAAACTTATCCACCCTATTTGAGGGGGCAAATTTTAAGCCCTTCTCCAGTAGGGTGGTTTCATCCTGAGTTAGGGTATAGCTGCTAAGATTAACTATTTTAGTTTTGTGTTCCTCCATTTGGGTGGTATCATTAATTTGAATCTCACTGTTCTCATCAGTTATTGATTTACGTTTTTTTTTTCTTTTGGGTCGATTTAAGCCCTTATCTCTTTTTCCCCGAGCCCTATTCTTTATGGTTATCTGTGTCTCGGGGTTGTTGGTCTCTCCCCTAAAAAATGCTCATCATCTCTCAGTTCATTAAACCTATTTGGGGTTTCCCACGATGGTCCCTCCTCTCTCCAGTTTTCCTTTTGTCTATAATTATTATGTCTCCACCTTTTTTCTTTAGGTCTCTCCCATCTTTCTGTCTCTCTTTTTTCTTCATACCATCTGTCTTTATTATTTTTGTTATTTCTAAACGATGGCTCTGAACTATTCTCATATCTCAAAGGGGGATTCCTGGTAGAATATTTTTTTCTAGTGGTGTACCGATTTGGATATTTTGGGGTTTCTTTTTCTTTTTCTTTTATTACCTCTTCAGCCCCATCCCTATTTGCAAACCGTTTCTCCTTATTAGTGATACAATGTTGATTCCCCTTTTTATAATCATTTTTGTCCCTCCGTAACTTCTTTTTCTTCATTACCATCAGTTCTTTCTCATTCTTCTCTATTTTATACGTCACTGCTTCCTCAAGCTCTTTGTACTCTTTGGACTTAGAATATGGTTCAATTAAAGATTTATATATTAGGATATCATCCTCAAGTTTATACAGTTCCTCATTTTTCTGGTCAATGATCAACTGCATAAGTTTAATTGAGCAATCGTCCAGAGTTTGAAACCATCTGTCCATAAATTCCTTTGATTCACATCCAAAGGAAGGGATTTTTTCAAGTCTCAATCCGCGTGGAACTATTTTCTCTTTACAATATGTTTCTAGTGTGGTAAGTTCCCACCAGATTTTTCCTTCGCGGATTAAGGCTTTCTCTAATTTAAGCATAGCCATATCAAGATCTTCATCTAGGGTAGATATTTCTCCCTCATTATTTTCTTTTTGAAAGGTCTCTTTCGCATATACACTGCGACGACCTCTATGAGCAAACATTGTTAGTAGTATGTCGCACACCTCCTTCCTGTGGTCTGGTACAGGACTAAATGGAAACAAAAAGGGTTACAGGTAGGTGGTTTGCGCCAAAGATTGCAGCTATATGTATATCTGTGGGACACCAGTTTCCCAAAGAACATGTAGAAAAATAGAAATAGATATACACTCCAGCGCTATCCTCAAATATACCAGTTAAGTACACCTAGTATATGATTTCTCAGATTTTTTAGGGGCCTCAGTTCTTCTTATAGACACCCTTTAGAGACCTTACTGACCTTAAGTCAGATCCCTACATTCACATAAAGGTATCTTTCTCTTCGTATTGCACCTTCAGTTCACGACTCCCTCTATCCAGATATTCCCCAAATCAGACGTCCTACTGTTTATTGACCTTAAAATAAGGCCCTATTTTCACATCAAAGGTATCTTTACTCTGCGAAAAAACTCTTCCACATTCCCTTGATTCAACTGTCTGCACACCATATATATTCGGCTCAACACTCACCTCTATATGAGGCCCTATGTTCACTTCAAGGTTTCTTTAATGGAGACCACCGTATATATAATCCTCCACGGGAAAAATCTCCAAACATGGGATACTCAGTACAAGAAATTTATTCCATCCAACATGCAAAAAAAATATAGTAAAAATTCGAAAGATTAAAAAATATCCGCACAGGGATGAAATGAGACCACAGTTACCCTCTCCCTATATCCGAATAACGGAAGAGAGTACTACTAGATGTAAAAAAGTATATGGTCTCACCCAGGGCCGGATTATAATGGAGGCACAAGGGGTCAGTGCCCCTGGGCCCCCCTCTAGCTAGGGGCCCCCTGTGGTTGGCATGTATTCCCCAGCCCCACCCCCCCCCCCCCCCCCCCCCCCAATTTTTTTTTTTTTTTTTTTTTTTAGCTAAAGGTTTTGTGCATGGGAGTGGGGTAGTGCTGCAGCTTCACCTACAGTATCTGCTAATGTGACAATGATTAATGGTGCTGAGCATCGGGAGCCAAGGCACACTGACTGCACAAGTGTGCTGTGCATTACTGGGAGTTGACTAAGTCCCATGACACTTTGCACCAGAGGGCAGAGGCTGAGAGGTTTGTGCTGAGCTCTGATTGGTGGAGCTCATTACATGCTTCTCAGGCCCATGGAGAACAGCAGCAGCAGCTTAGTCATGGGAGGGTTTTTAATCAGAGGCAGCACTAGGACTGTGAGGTCTCCTACAGAGTAAGGTGCAGAAGGACAAACACAGGCTTTTTATGTGGTATGTATGTATGTATGTATGTATGTATGTGTGTGTGTGTGTGTGTGTGTCTATATATATATATATATATATATATATATATCCCCTGCAGTTAACCATTGACCAAGTTTAAACTGCCACTGTGTTTTGACAGTGTAATATTCTCCCATGCAGTTTGCGGCCAGTAATGACAAGTGCACGGGGGCCCCCCTATCTAAAGTACCCCGGGCCCCCCGAAGGCTTAATCTGGCACTGGTCTCACCATCTGCTGTGCCTTATATGGTCTCACCATCTGCTGGCCACTAATAACAAAGAATACAAACGGAGAGAGAAGTCTGATTTGCGTTCCATTGGGAGGATATGACGGAATAAGATACACGCACTTCCAGTGTGGGACGCTGTTAGGAGGAACCAAGCTACCTAGGATCGCGTAGCACTGAGGACATGAGAGTATGACGGACCGGAAATGCAAATACGCACCATATAGTGAGACCATATACTTTTTTACATCTAGTAGTACTCTCTTCCGTTATCCGGATATAGGGAGAGGGTAACTGTGGTCTCATTTCATCCCTGTGCGGATACTTTTTAATCTTTGGAATTTTTACTATTTTTTTTTGCATGTTGGATGGAATAAATTTCTTGTACTGAGTATCCCGTGTTTGGAGATTTTTCCCGTGGAGGATTATATATACGGTGGTCTCTATAAGAAGAACTGAGGCCCCTAAAAAATCTGAGAAATCATATACTAGGTGTACTTAACTGGTATATTTGAGGATAGCGCTGGAGTGTATATCTATTTCTATTTTTCTACATGTTCTTTGGGAAACTGGCGTCCCACAGATATACATATAGCTGCAATCTTTGGCGCAAACCACCTACCTGTAACCCTTTTTGTTTACATTACACAATGCATTATATACACAGCCCCCCACACAAACAAATTACACAATACATTATATACACAGCCTCCCCCCACACAAACACATTACACCATGTGCTCACAGTTACTCCCTCATATTACAGCCCCACTCCCAAGCACCTGCCTGTGTTGCTCCTTCCAAGGGAGTGCAGGGACCCTGCAGGGTGATGACAGCAGTCTGTGTGGTGGTGTGGGAAGCGGCATAGGGCAGCCGGGTGACAGGACAGAGCAGGGAGAGCAGCAGCCAGGCTGATGCACGGAGTGTGGTGGGCGTGACCAACCTCGAAAGCCCTGGCTGCTGCTGACTCCCCTGCTCCTCCCATCCACACACTTCCTGTCCCTGACTGTGGCAGCAGCTCGGACATGATTATCCACAACCCTGCGGTGGCCGGCTGTGATGATTAGTGTGCAGGCCCCGCCCCCGGCGCACATGCGCAGCCCGGATTCGGTCAGTGACCCCAAAAACAGGGAGGTGCCGGTAGGTTTGCTGGGCAGTGGGAGGCTGACGTAGAAGTCGGGAGCCTCCCGCTGTATGCGGGAGTGTAGGCATATATGGGGTGCAGTCATTTTGAAATGGGGACACACAACCACGCCCAAAGCATGCTGGGCAGCCCCCACCACCCCCCCCCCCTCCAAAGAGCATGCAGCATGCATGCACATTGCACCAAGCCCTGGGGAAAAAAACATGAAAAACCACCAGAAACACAAAAAAAACCCCACAAAAAACTTCCAAGCAATGTCACAAATTCACCCCAGGAGATGGGGTGACCCACCCCCACCCCCAAAAGCCATGATGAAAACTTGCTGGGGAAACTGCACCAAAAAAAAAAAAGAACCATTAGTTTCCCCAGCAAGTATGCAGCATGGCTTTTGGAGGTGGGTCACCCCATCTCCCGCAGTGCAATGTGCAGGCATGCTTTCTGGGGGAGCTGGGGTGTGGTGAGGGGGTTCCCAACATGCTTTGGGTGTGGGCCAGGGTCCCCATTTCAAAATGGCTGCTTTTTTTTTTTTTAGGGTGCAGTCATTTTGAAATGGGGACACACGACCACGCCCAAAGCATGCTGGGCACCCCCCACCACACCCCAGCTCCCCCCAAAGAGCATGCAGCATGCCTGCACATTGCACCAAGCCCTGGGGAAAAAAACATGAAAAACCACCAGAAACACAAAAAAAAACACAAAAAACTTCCAAGCAATGTCACAAATCCACCCCAGGAGATGGGGTGACCCACCCCACCCCCAAAAGCCATGCTGCATACTTGCTGTGGAAACTGCACCAAAAAAAAAAAAAAACACCTTTTAAAAACAAACAAACACCCATTTTGAAATAGGGACCCAGGACCACACCCGAAGCATGCTGGGCACCACCCACCACACTCCAGCTCCCCAAAAAAGCATGCCTGCACATTGCACCAAGCCCTAGGGAAAAAACATGACAAACCACTAGAAACCACAAAGAGTCTAAAGTCCCCCCCAGGAGAGGGGGGCACCCACCACCACTCACAAAAGCTATGCTACACCCTTCTATGTTAAAAATGCACCATGCTAGGAAAAAATGCAACATTTAAAAAAAAAAAACACACAGCTAAATAAAAACAAATAAACACTCACCCCAGACTCCCACACCTTTTCTTCGGACACATAAGCCCCCATAAAGCATAAACCTAACCCCCATAGCAGGCAGGGCCGGCTCTACCATTAGGCAGCTTTAGGCAGCTGCCTAGGGTGCCAGGATCTGGGGGGGGCGCCACCAAGTCTGCCTATCAAAAAATCATGACTCTCTATGAGGAATGTGCAACTTCTAAGACCTCACCACCATACTTTTCCTTGAGACATACTTCCCTACTTTACTGCCCCCTCCTCCTTGTACTCTGTAGTGGGTGTCAAAGGGAGGCCTTCAGGGAAAGCGTCGGACTTGTCTATCTGCCCGGGAAGGACCAAACTATTTTTATTGGGGGGGGGGGACTAGTTTAAAGTTTTGCCTAGGGTGCTGAGAAGCCTTACACCGGGCCTGATAGCAGGTGAAATATAAGTGGAACAGATAACTCACCTAAAAAAAAAAAACCTGCTCTCTGAACTCTGCTCTCTCCTCGGGTCCTCGGTCCTGGGGCCTGGGTCCTGGGATAACCATTAGATGCTGCAACTCTCTCCACCCCTGCAGATTACCAATGGTGAGTCTGCGCAGCGGGAAACTCGCTTATATGAGCGAGGAAGAGCGGGAAAGCATGCACCCGCCCTCCTCCAGTCACCTCATACGCCGGATTGGCTGAAATTCGTCATCAGGGGCAGCGAATCTCAGTCACGTTGAATAGGGTGACAAGACGAGTGATGGCGAATCGCCGTAAAAACACCGCAAATCCATGGCGAGGGTAAAAACGGAATCGCCGCCCACGGCGATAAAAGACATTGAATGCTGCCCTCTGCCTTGCGATACGTGAACGCGCATCGGAATCGGATCGGGATCTGAAGGGTTAAAACCCTATTAACCCTATGTTGACTATATCGTCAACATCGGAAGGCAAAAAGTACAGTGTGTACACACCATAACACCTAGATTTTTCTGCCTTGGAGTATCTGGTGACAATGTCCTAGATAAACATACTAGGCAGTATGCAATTAATCTATGTACATTGGCTAAAGTCTGCCTAGCTAGACTCTGGATGGCATCCTCTGCACCTGACTTTAGGGCCTGAACTTTCTTTGTTAATGCTACAGTACAGCATCAGAAATATTTATTTATTATTCATAAGGCTGAATACAAATGTAATCGTATTTGGTTTCGATGGCTTTCTTCAAAATATGCATCCCCACAACCAGGGGCGGATTGGGGACTAAAAGTGGCCCTGGAAAATATCTGGAAGTGGCCTCATGTGGGCAGCACCAAATCAAAAATGGGTGGAGCCTAATTACAAGGGGTGTATCCTAGTCTGAAAAAAGGCGTGCCCAATACACATTATGCCCAGGTAATGCCCATTACATATTATGCCACATAACGTAATGCCCATTACACATTATACCACACATCATAATGCCCATTGTACCAAACACCATAATCCCCATTACACATTATACCACAAACCATAATGGCCATTACAATTTGTGCCACACACCAAAATGCCCATTACACCACACACCGTAATGCCAATTACACATTATACCATACACCATAATGCCCATTACATGTTATATCACACACTGTAATGCCCATTACACATTATACCAAACACCATAATGGCAAGTACATGGTATACCACACACTTTAGGGGTTTCAAGGCAAAAGATGCATCTTCTCCTGGTGGGGCCAGCGTTCTCTCAGTAGCGTAATTATACATTTTGCTCCCCCCCCCATGGAATTTTAGTACTGCTAACATGCACAATGCCACTTGTGGTGCTGCTTACACACATAATGCCACATGAGGTGTGGCCAAGACCCCTGCACATGTACGCAAGCCGCTCACAGCCCAGCCCTTGTCAAGGGACAGCTGACACCTGTAGTTGCTGTCCCTGCTTCACTCAAACAAGCTGCATATATACAGTAGGTTGGCCTGTACACTTCATGTATTATGCTTGACAAAAGCGCAATAAAGTGCTGAAACATTGCTGGTACAGCGCAAACTTTTGTTTCGTCATTCGCACTGGATTGAAGCCATGGTGGACTTCATTAAATTTGTGCAGAACAGTACGACCTGTACCGTGGCTGGCTCACCTCTGTGTGTGTGTGTGTATGTATGTATAGAAGGGGGTGTTACCAAGTACCCCTGGCGCTGCCAGGGTTACTTTGTCAATAGCAGCCACTTAAAAGTAGGATTGTCAGTCCTACACAACCCAAGGAAATAACAAACAAAGAAGTGGCGCTTGGTTTGATGAAAGGAAAACACAATATGGCCCTTATTCAGATCTGATCACAGTACAAATTTGTTCTCAAAATGCACAAAACCATGGGCCTGATTCGAGTTCACTCTTTCTGACAAAATCCTTCTTAGATGGACAAAACCATGTGCACTGCAGGGGGGCAGATGTAACATAGAGAGAGTTAGATTTGGGTGAGTTATTTTTTTCTGTGCAAGGTAAATACTGACTGCATTATTTTTACACTGCAATTTAGATTTCAGATTCAGCACACCCCACCAGAATTTAACTCTCTGCACATGTTACATCTGCCCCACCAGCAGTGCACATGGTTTTGCCCATTTTGAGAACAAATTTGTATTGCGATCAGATCTGAATAAGGGCCTATATTTATTTTAGCAATAGTTATAAATGCTGATGAATTACATCAATAACATACACATGGTATAAAAATACATAAAATAAAAAGTGAATAATTAAGAAGTGGATATACCACTATAGCAAGGACCTAGACCATAAATGCTCCATAATGGTATGTATGTATATATTTCTCTATCTATCTATCTATCTATCTATCTATCTATTAAAGAAGTCCATTTATTTATATATGCAAAGTCTATCTAATTTATTCATTTCGCACGCAACCAATAATTGAATTTCCAGATTTATAATCAATGAATATTATTTATAAGTGTAACCAGATGAAACTGTATCATGGATAATAAATATAACAATACAGGTATTATACATAATAATGATTATTGCTCCAGCATCCTTTAATAAAGCTAACCTCAGTGATGTATAAATGTGAATACAGAGCTGGGGGGGGGGTGGCTATACAGTAGCATGAAAGAGCCTGGTTGTCGGCCATCTTGGCCAGAACACATGTAAATCTGCAGCATGGCATTCCGCCATCTTAGATTCCACTACATAGCAGACAAAGGAACCTTAACTAAAGACTAATAACTTCCGCCTAGCAATCACACATAAACTGACTGTACGTTCATAATTTCTATTCACAACATTTACTCCAAATTAACCTCTAACCTGCATCATGCGATACTCACAATCCTGACTATAACTTGCACATCCATCAAACACATTAAACCTGTTGCATACACAATTAATATATCATTAATCTACCATGTACTTCTGTACAGAACACTTAAATAGCACTATACAATCTAAGGACTAATCATACCCTGATCACATCACATGCCATTACCCACACAATCCGAGCATCACATGCTAACAACATTTGTTTCATATAAGTTGGTTTTCTCTGCTGGTTTATCTATATATTCTCACTGGATATTACACAAAGCATTCACACTCTCCAATACAAAGAGTCCATACATGTTCACGCATAGCCTTACACATGCATTCAAATACCAAGAATCCCTTTGAGAACAACACACTCACTTTCATACAAAGAGTCCATACCATATACTACAGAACTCCTTTGCAACCACACTTGGACACACAGTGGCTAGTTTAAATATCCAGACACATAGCAGACAAAAGGAAGCTATTTACACTCCTTGCATACAAAAGATCCAGGAACTAGGCCTCTGCTTTGCCACATGTAAACGTACACGGCTATATCTACCAATTTAAGCATGTCTATCCTTTTTCTACCAACCGTTGCTATACGTAGCCACCGTGAAACACATCATACCACTCATACAATGAAATACAACATTCCTGGCTATGTATTATTGAAGCTAGAATACATCTTTCCTATATCTCACACGAAGCTCTCTCTGCATCATATTTCTCCTTAACATCCAGTCCATTAATCATATCCTAGTCCTGGCACACAATTAAGTTTGATGATACATATTTACTTATCACATCCAAATCCATATGTTATGGAAGGAATCTCCCGGTGAAGCCAGACCCATCCTCTCTGTGTCACCCTCGAACAGCAAGTGACCGTTTGTTTTTTTCTTGCTTCCCAAGAGAACTCTCGGGGGAGGGGAGAATCCATTCATTCACATTTGCTTCAATAGCCTATAGACACGCCCCCTGATACTGTATTTCCTGGCTGGTTTACTGGTGTTTGGGAAATGTTAATGACTTCATCTCTAATGCTGGTTTTTCTGTGACTAACTTATAATTTGTTATAACATGTGAGCGCAACATGATATAGAATTCTAATAACTGTCATCTGACAGTTATTATAATTTCGCACATTTAGAGACTAAACATGACATTATGGGCATGGTTATAATTATAATTATGGAAATTATATGCTGGGAAAAATTAGGCATTGACAGTCGTCCATTTGACAGTATATAAAACTGTCACATTAATAATGCATAATTTCCGCATTAATTTTCATAATTCATAAAATTTCAATATTTTTCATAAAAATATCTTTCATTGATAAAAAAAATTTTTTTAAAGGGTGGAACTTATGTGTATATGTATAAAGAAGGGGATGTATCATTTTTGCGCAATGGCTTAATCCGAGATTAATAATAAATGGGGGAGTGCATTTACTTAACGCCGGCATGTCCAGACCATGACCTCACAATAGTTGTAGGGCCACAGCCCAGACACACACGACTGAATGATACATTTGGGGAGTGTATGTGTAGTCTATGTGGGTGTAGTGTTCCTGCATAGGTGTTGTGTTACCTACCGCAGGGTGTACAGGGGTGAACAACCTTCATATGTCCTACAAAGGATGCTGGGAAAACATTGATGAACAATCATAACAAACAATTTGACAGAGTATTATAAAGATTTCCTGAAAGAGTGGAGAACAGTCATTTCTCCTAGTGCAGTTAGTGGACTAAAAACCCGGCTAGACCTCCCAGGATAAAAACCGTTCTAACGCACTTTTGGGTCATTCCTAGTGTCTCTTGACATTAAAACTAAGGGCCAAAAAGTCTCTAGTGGGTCTTCTGCTCATCACGACGTGGGGTCATCTAGGGGTCATCATTCTCTTGGTCAGCTTGTGTATTTCGTCGGCTCTTGGGGCTTTCTAGCTGGGTTCCTGTCTAGTCATCTGTCGGTATCCAAGTCGTCATCTCGAGGACCATCATCTGTCTACGGCTGGGCTCATCTCTCCTTCTCCATTGCATCTGTAGGAAAAAAGAAGTATCAATATCTTTGCATTTTAACCTATTTTCCCTACCATTCTTGGCTTCTTGTATTCCATCCGATCCACTTGTAGACTTCCGATAGTTCTGTTGTCGACTTGTTTCCCTGCAGAGACATAAACAGAAAGAACTTCCCAAGCGTTAAAAAGTATCCCGCCTCCCACATCTGTGAAGCTTCTACACTCTAGAGCAGGGATGGGGAACCTTCGGCTCTCCAGATGTGGTTGAACTACACATCCCAGCATGCACTGCAACAGTTTTGCTATTTGGCCATACTGAAACTGTTGCAGGGCATGCTGGGATGTGTAGTTCAACCACATCTGGAGAGCCGAAGGTTCCCCATCCCTGCTCTAGAGTGCTATAGTTTAACCCTCGCCTTACTGTCTTTTGACACTAGGTGGCGCTCTAATTTATTTAAGGGTATTTCTACCCTGTACTACCAAACTTCTTTCAATTTAACCTCTATATCACTCCATATATTACAAATACAGTTTTCTGAGCCAGATAATCTGTGTTCTTCTTCGGAAAAATGTGACTAGAGGAAATCTGTGATATTCAGAATATTCAATCTCTCATTTTCCTCTTCTCTGTCTAATCACTAGGGACTATAAATTACTTGACATCTGGACCTAACACTATCCATATCTTGAGATTTTTAAATCTCATTTAAAAACACTGTTATATATATCTCGTTGTCTAGGGGATGAAACTTTTTCAATGTTAGGTCCATACGCTCTCCATGCAATTAGGAGCAATAGGGGTTTCCAAATTCAATGCGTCACATTTGACCGGGTCCAATCACAGCTCTTTCTGGCTTAACTAAACAACAAACAGAAAAACAAATCTTTAGACACCTTACACGACATATGTCTGATTCTCCGAACCATTCAAAACAAACAATGACAATCAAACAAACAAAAGAGAGTACGTATAAACTATCCATTTCTCCTTACTTGATTCCTAAGAACCTGGACTGACAATTACATCACATACAAGTCACCACTAGGTGGCTATTAACTTTTAACCACTTCCCTATATCTATGTGTTTACATACATATGTGTCATGGGAACTATATGTCATGTAATGAACAAGCATGTTTCAAAAACAAATTTCCCAATACGTCATTACCCTGGTACCGAGTACTCCTTTGAATAGAACATGTTATCTTGTTCTCTACCTTTCCTCGTGTTCTATACCTGTATGTCTTACCATAGTCTAAACCTTCATGTGTTCGCTGTAATATTGTGTTCTACTCTTAAATCTTTAATCTACTTGCTGAAGGGGAGAAAGAAAGTTTAGGAGTCTTGTTAGTTACAGTTCTTCATGTGTGCGACATCTCTGCTTCTCTATACCTGCAGCAGTTATTAACCTGGGGATGTAATTAACTTCAAATACAATTTGGCATTCTCAATTTATCTTGTTACCTTAATACTTATTACCTGAGTCAGTGTGAAACCAGTATACCTACTTCTCCAGCTGTGTCAATTTGGCATCGACTGTACCGTCTCTTACCACTTGGGGAAAAAGAACATCCTCTCTGGCTGTTCGACTCCGCCTTACATTCAACTTATCTTGTCTCGGAGACGACAGCTGTCTTGAATATTACGTCAACACTTACTAATCCTTAACAAGGAGTTGACACAGGGTATAGGTTAGTTAGTTTCACAATTACATCAGATACCTTAGAATAACTGGTCCCATTATATACGAATGGGAGGGGTATTGCTATTTCCGCATTAACAGTCTAATTGCATCTGTGCCATCACTTTTCCTATTGCCATTTTCCTATACCACAGTTTTAAACAATCACTATGCCTCTTCTTACCTCGCGTTTGATGAGAGCAGACATATTTTTCGATTCTTATTGTGTAATTCATCCGGTTCGAAGCTGCCAGTACCTGGAAATTCTACTATCTATATCTTGTGGTGAGTTACTGCATTACTCACCTGTATGTCTATCTGACATCTCCATCCCTACGTATCACGTTATCACTGTGTGACCCGTTATTACCCATAATCACAGGAATAAACGTTCACAGCTAGTAGATACCGGTGGGGCATTACTTGTCTGAGAGCTCCCCAAACACTCACTTCTCAGCGTCCTAGAACATCCCCACAATCAAGTGAGGTGCGAAGGCTATGAGGCATTGATACTCAATCACCAAGTCTTTCAACTAGCAGCGAACTTCTAGTCAACTTGCAAGGCGCGGCCAATCTCTCAAGGGCACAACAAACTTGTTTTCTTGTACCCCCAGAAACCGGAGGAGCTCAGCGGAATTCGAAGTTCCGATTTTCGCTCCTATACCCTTCCGGTAGACCAAAATAGGTAGGTCGACGGAAGGGGCAGTAAAATGGGTACGTCGACTCGTACGTCGTCGCGTATCCCCCGTGTGTCCTATTTCAACACACAATCCTTAGCGCTAAGGGCAATCCTTTCACCTCCCAGGAATTTCCACATCTGGGTACCATTCACTTTAACATTACTATCTATATTTCTGTACAGAAAGATTCCATGGTTGGCAGCTCTTCTACTGGATGTCACACGAGTGTTCCCTTGACTATCAATGGGAATTTAATCAATTTACATCTAAATACCCTCTGGCTGGCACTTTTAAAAGTTAAGAATCTTTTTCTGTCTTTTAGCCTGGAATAAAAAAAATAAAAATGTTATATATCATATTTGGTAACAATTACTAAAATAAAATAAATTTATTTAGTAGAAATAGCATTTTTACCCAGAATTCTTTGCAACATACAATTATACAATGGCTTTCTCAGGTTGAGGTGGTCTGCAGTAAAATACCTGCACTTTATGGCTATACATTATTCCCTTATAATCCGCTTCTGCTGTAATTCTAAAAGATGTGCATTTATTTTAAATTTGCACTGCTTATAAAACAATTCAAATTTAAAAAAAAACAATTCAACCTGAAACAGCCCTTGCCAATCATGTCTGGCTATTATTTAAAAGATAAACATCAAAAGGGGATAACATTGCATGTGAGAAAACAAATTATTATAACAAATATATACTTATAGAATCGCATCTTGGTATTTAAATATAAATAAATGTTTTTCCTTTTGTCCCAAAGTTCAAATTAGAGCTTTGTAATACTACAGATCCAACACAGGCCCCTAACCGGCAGTAATATGGAAACACACAAAACGCACCAGAAAAAAATAAAAAAAACTTTTTTTCTTCTTTTCTGGTAGATGATCCCACACCTGCCGATATTCGCAAACCTGCGCATATCCACACATCGTCAAATGCTTAATCCCGGACGAGCCCCCATCTAAGGAAGTCCATTTATTTATATATGCAAAGTCTATCTAATTTATTCATTTCGCACGCAACCAATAATTGAATTTCCAGATTTATAATCAATGAATATTATTTATAAGTGTAACCAGCTGAAACTGTATCATGGATAATAAATATAACAATACAGGTATTATACATAATAATGATTATTGCTCCAGCATCCTTTAGTAAAGCTAACCTCAGTGATGTATAAATGTGAATACAGAGCTGGGGGGGGTGGCTATACAGTAGCATGAAAGAGCCTGGTTGTCGGCCATTTTGGCCAGAACACATGTAAATCTGCAGCATGGCATTCCGCCATCTTAGATTCCACTACATAGCAGACAAAGGAACCTTAACTAAAGACTAATAACTTCCGCCTAGCAATCACACATAAACTGACTGTACGTTCATAATTTCTATTCACAACATTTACTCCAAATTAACCTCTAACCTGCATCATGCGATACTCACAATCCTGACTATAACTTGCACATCCATCAAACACATTAATCCTGTTGCATACACAATTAATATATCATTAATCTACCATGTACTTCTGTACAGAACACTTAAATAGCACTATACAATCTAAGGACTAATCATACCCTGATCACATCACATGCCATTACCCACACAATCCGAGCATCACATGCTAACAACATTTGTTTCATATAAGTTGGTTTTCTCTGCTGGTTTATCTAGATATTCTCACTGGATATTACACAAAGCATTCACACTCTCCAATACAAAGAGTCCATACATGTTCACGCATAGCCTTACACATGCATTCAAATACCAAGAATCCCTTTGAAAACAACACACTCACTTTCATACAAAGAGTCCATACCATATACTACAGAACTCCTTTGCAACCACACTTGGACACACAGTGGCTAGTTTAAATATCCAGACACATAGCAGACAAAAGGAAGCTATTTACACTCCTTGCATACAAAAGATCCAGGAACTAGGCCTCTGCTTTGCCACATGTAAACGTACACGGCTATATCTACCAATTTAAGCATGTCCTCCGACGCAAATTCATGAAATCTGTAAAATTTGGTAAAGGTTTGAACAGAGGACCAGGTGGCAGCCTTACACAACTGCTCCGCCGTAGCCCCATGGCGCACCGCCCAGGAGGAAGCAACCGACCTGGTGGTATGTGCATTTATCCGAGACAGAACTGGTCGACCTGCTTTACAGTAGTCAAAGGCAATGGTAGATCTCAACCAGTGAGCGATGGCTTGCTTATAAGCAGGCCACCCAACCTTATGCACATCATATAGCACCAAGAGTAAATCCGATTTTCGAATGTCCTTTACCCTCTCAATTTAAATTCGCAAGGCGCGAACTACATCCAATCTCTTCAGTTTGTCCCTATTTTTAACCCCGTCTGGGGGAGAAAACACTGGAAGTGCAATGTCTTGGTTTAAATGAAAAGATGACACTACCTTAGGTAGGAATTTTGGCACTGTTCGCATCACGGCCCTGTCATCATGAAAAATCAAAAACGGTGACTTGCAAGACAAGGCACCCAACTCAGACACTCATCTGGCTGATGCAATTGCCAACAAAAAAGTGAGCTTCCAGGTCACATACTTTAACTCCGCAGATCTTAGCGGTTCAAAAGGAGGATTCTGTAACATAGATAAGACCAAAGATAAGTCCCAAGGCGCCACCGGCTGCCTATAAGGTGGTTTAAGTCTAGCAACCCCTTGTAAAAACGTTTGAATCTCAGGTAGCAAAGCTACTTTCTTTTGAAAGAATATGGATAAGACCGAAAGCTGCACCTTTAAGGATTGCAGACTAAGGCCTGATGAAAAACCATCCTGTAAATAATGTAAAAGTCTTGACAATTTGAATCTGGAAGTGTGAAGTTTCTGTCTTTCACACCATCTAATGTATATCTTCCAGACCCGATGGTAATTTGCCGCAGACACCGGCTTACGGGCCCTCAGCATGGTCTGGATGACCTCATCAGAAAACCCCTTTTTCTTTAATAAGGAGGTTTCATAGGCCACACCGTCAAATTGAGACGACCTGGGTCCTTGTGAAGAAACGGTCCCTGGCCTAACAGGTCCTGACGATGAGGAAGCCTCCAGGAATCCTTCAACAACCTCAGTACATCGGAGTACCATGACCTCCTGGGCCAGTCTGGTGCAATTAGATTCTTTATTTTCTTCAACACCCTCAGTAACATGGGAATTGGGGGATAACTGTACACCATCTGGAAGTCCAACTGAACTGTCATGGCGTCCACTGCCCAAGCAGCGGGATCCCTCACCCGCGAGCAGAATCTCTGAACCTGACGGTTCACTCTTGTCGCCATCAGGTCTATGTCTGGCAGACCCCATCGATTCACAATCTCCTGAAAAACCTCTTGATGGAGAGACCATTCTCCTTCCCAAAGGGACTCCCTGTTGAAAAAGTCTGCTTCCACATTCCTGACACCTGGAATAAATATCGCCGACAATGCCGGAACGTTGGTCTCTGCCCAACTGAAGATCTTGGAAACTTCCGCCATCGCCATCTTGCTGCATGTCCCACCTTGATGGTTCAAATAAGCCACTGTTGTTGCATTGTCCGATTGTATTCTCAGTGGGGAACTTCTCAGAAAAACCTCCGCCTGGATCAATGCGTTCAAGACTGCCCTCAGCTCCAGAATGTTTATAGGCAGTTTTGACTCTTCCTTCGGCCAAAGGCCCTGAAGTCTCAGGTGAAGAACTACTTCCCCCCAGCCCCTCAGACTGGCGTCGGTCGTTATGACCAGCCAATCCCAGGGCCTGAGAGATCTACCCAGCTGCAAATTTTCCACATCCGTCCACCATAGGAGGGACTCCCTGGACTCCAGTGACAGGGATAAAACTTCCTGCTTCATCCTCTTGGCATCTCCGGACCAACAGGATAGGATGTTCCATTGGAAAATCCTGGAACGGAATCTGGCGAACTGCAGAGTTTTGAAAGCTGCCACCATCTTTCCTAGCAACCTTACCCCCTGCCACACCGATGGTGCCGGTGCTTGCAGGATCTCTAACACCATCAGCCAAATCTCTTCCGCTTTGGATTCTGGGAGAAAAACCCTGTGAAGGTGCGTGTCTATGATCACCCCCAAAAATTTCAGGGTCTGCATTGGTGTCAAATGGGACTTGGGCAGATTCAAAATCCAGCCCTGACTTTTCAAAAACTGTGTTGCCACCTCCAGGTGAACCTGTAACATCTCTGCCGACTCTGCTTTGAAGAGCAGATCGTCCAGGTAAGGGATAATAATTATTCCCTGCAGTCTGAGAGCTGCAGCCATGGTGGACATCACTTTGGTGAACACTCTCGGGCCGTGGCAAGCCCAAACGGGATTGCTTGGAACTGCCAATGTCTTCCCCTGATTGCAAACCGGAGTAAAGACTGAAAATCTTTGTGGATCGGGACATGGAGACATCCTGAATGTCCACTGATGCTAAGAACTCCCCTGGCTCTATGCTCAACAGCACCGACCTCAGGGATTCCATGCGAAAGTGATCCACCCAAAGATGAACATTCAAAGTGTCACGGCCTGGACTGTCTGTGTTCCCGGCACTGACCTGGGTGCGCCAGTGGAGGGCGCAGGGAACTGGAAGCGAGGAGGCTTGAGATAGCTGGAGCTCATGCACGGAGAGAGGAGAGAGCTGAACTGCCGGGGACACAGGGAATTGGCTGAGACCTAAGGTAGAGGCGCGGGGTCTAAGCCGACAGTGGTATTCACCAGGGACCCCCGCAAGGGGATATGGACTTAGCTGCAACTGCCGACCAGGTCGCGGCCCTCTGCCCAGGTTCCCCTGTGACTTAAGCAGAGTTTGGAATCAAGAGTCTTTAATGGGGTACGAAAACCATCGATGGTGATCGATGGCACTGAATGCTATACAGCAACACGGAGGGTTCTTGAGAGTAGTGGGATGCGGCCTGGAAGCCGGGGATGACGTGAGGGTAACACAGGGGGACACTGGAGACAATGAGGAATACCGGAGCGGCTAGGAAGCCGATACCTGAGATCACTGGGGATCGCTGGAGCGGCTAGGGAGCCGGTACTTGAGATCACTGGGGATCGCTGGAGCGGCTAAGGAGCCGGTACTTGAGATCACTGGGGATCGCTGGAGCGGCTAAGGAGCCGGTACTTGAGATCACTGGGGATTGCTGGAGCGGCTAAGTAGCCGGTACTTGAGATCACTGGGGATCGCTGGAATCACTGGGGCGGCTAGAGAGCCGATACTGGGGATCACTGGAGCGGCCTGAGAGCCGAGAGGAGACGGGCACGGAACCCACGGATAACCGGACACTGAGCAAGTAACCTGGGCTGCACGAGAAGACAGGATCACACGGCAGATGGAAACACGTGGAGACTTCTGGCAGGAGTAGAATGACCAGGACGCTGAGAGTAACACAGGTGACAGCGGACTCAGGAAAACCGGACCTCTGGAGCACGTGGGGAGTCTTGACAGGAGCTTAACGCTGGAGAGCTCACAGGAAAACTGACGAGTTGTTCAAGACAAGGAGGAGACTGTGAGCTGGGTATTTATCCCTCCAGGTGATTAGGGAATCAGACGCAGGTGATGGAATTAGCCGCAGCAGCAGCACACAGACCAGGAAGTGAGATGGAGTTTACCTGGATCATGTGACCCGCAACTTGATCAGGGAATACACCTGGAGCTTACAGTGACGCAGGGGTGACTTGGAAGCAAAAGACATCACGCCAGGGATTGCCGACTGTGCCGGCAGCTGACCTACGGAGGACACTACCCCAGCGTGCCGGTAAGGGGCGCATGCGAGCAGTGCGGGAACCGGGGTTCATGACAGTACCCCCCCCTTTAAGGGTGGGCACCGAACACCCTTTGGGCTTACTTGGATTGTCTTTATGAAAAGCTGCAATCAAACGGGGAGCATGCACATCTGCAGCATTGATCCAGCTTCTTTCTTCCGGGCCATAGCCCTTCCAATCGATGAGGTATTGGATATTTCCATATCTTTTGCGAGAATCCACCACCTTATCGACCTCGAATTCAACCCCTCGATGGATATAAACTCTGGGGAGCTCAGGAGTAGTACTTTGGAACCGGTTGAGAACAAGAGGTCGCAATAAGGATATGTGGAAGGAATTTGGGATCTTCAGGTATGGTGGTAGCTTCAGCTTATAAGCTACGGGATTGATCCTTTGGATCACAGGGAATGGCCCAATGAATCAGGGGGCGAACTTCATGGACGGGACTCTGAGGCGGAGATTTCGAGTGGAAAGCCATACCTTGTCGCCAGGCTTTAACTGAGGAACTGTTCTTCTTTTACGGTCAGCAAAGAACTTGTATCTCTTTGAGGCTTTCTTGAGAGAAACATGTACATTTTTCCAAACTTGCGAAAAATGTTTGAGGGTGGAAGATGCGGCAGGCACTTCCAAAACTGGTAAGGGCTCAAAGATCGGTGGTCGAGGGTGATGACCGTAGACTACGTAGAAAGGAGAGTAGCCAGTAGCTGTGTGGTATCTGAAGTTGTGGGCAAATTCAGCCCAAGGCAGCCAGTTGACCCAGTTGTCTTGTGACGAGGACACATACAGGCGCAGAAATGCTTCTAGGTCTTGGTTAACCCTCTCTGTTTGCCCATTAGACTGCGGATGGTACGCTGTGGAAAAGTTCAATTTCACTTTCAGGGCAGAACAGAGAGCTCTCCAAAAGCGGGCTACAAATTGCACTCCACGATCGGAGACAATATCTGTGGGAAGTCCATGAGTTCGAAAGATGTGTTGGATGAAGATCTGGGCGAGCTTGGGAGCAGAGGGCAGGCCAGTCAATGGAATGAAATGTGCCATTTTGGAGAACCGGTCTACCACCACCCAGATGGTATTACATTCTTGAGACTTTGGGAGTTCAGAAATAAAGTCCATGGAAATGTGCGTCCAGGGACGCGTGGGAATGGGCAATGGAAGGAGAGTACCTGCAGGGGACTGACGATGGACTTTATGTTGGGCACAGATAGGACATGAGGCCACGAAATCCTGGACATCCTTTTTCATGTGAGGCCACCAATATGACCGGTGAAGAATTTCCAGGGTTTTGTGAACACCTGGGTGACCGGAGAAGGGCGAGGCGTGAGCCCAAGACAAGATTTTGGGCTGGAGTTCAGGTGAAACTAGCATCTTTCCTCGAGGTGGCACAGGTGACACATGGGTGGCCGCAAAAGCCGTAGGACTGATGATGGGACGTTGTTCTTGTAGCACTGTGTCATCTTCCATAGAGCGGGACAGTGCATCGGCTTTTACATTCTGGGACCCAGGGCGATAGAAAATTTTAAAATTAAATCGTGAGAAGAATAAGGACCAGCGAGCTTGGCGGGAATTAAGACACTGGGCGGTCTGGACGTACAGTAAGTTCTTGTGATCTGTGAAGATGGACACGGGAAACTTGGCCCCTTCTAACAGATATCGCCATTCTTCCAGTGCAAGTTTAATTGCCAACAACTCCTGATCGCCAATGGAATAGTTTTTCTCGGCAGGGAGGAATTTCCGGGAGAAAAACCCACAGGGGTGCTGTTTGCCATCGTCTGTGACTTGAGAGAGCACAGCCCCAACACCCACATTAGAGGCGTCGACTTCCAAGAGGAAAGGTTTGTCTGTATCTGGCTGCCGGAGAATGGGTGCAGAAATGAAGGCTTGTTTTAGCAGGTGGAATGCGGACAAGGCTTCTTCGGACCAGACAGCTGGATTGGCACCTTTTTGGGTGAGGGCTGTGATGGGGGCGATGAGGGTGGAGAATCCTTTGACAAATTTTCTGTAGTAGTTGGCAAAGCCAATAAAACGCTGGACTGTTTTGAGAGTGGTTGGTTGGGACCAACTATCGATGGCTTCAAGTTTTGCGGGATCCATTCGCAACTCTGAGCCGGATACGATATACCCTAGGAAGGGTATCTGTGGAACTTCGAATGTGCACTTGGAGAGTTTACCGTACAATTTATTAGCACGTAAACGGGACAGCACTTCTTTGACTTGAGACCGGTGAGACTGGAGATCTGAAGAAAAAATCAAAATATCATCGAGGTATACAACAAGATATTTGTATAGGACATCTCTAAAAATTTCATTGACGAATTCTTGAAAGACGGCAGGTGCATTACTGAGACCGAAGGGCATCACTAGATACTCGTAATGCCCATCTCTAGTGTTGAAGGCAGTCTTCCATTCGTCGCCTTGGCGAATTCTGATTAGGTTATACGCCCCTCGGAGGTCAAGCTTGGTAAAAAATTTTGCCCCTTTGATACGATCAAATAGTTCAGTGATCAAGGGAAGAGGATAACTGTTCTTGATGGTTATCTCATTGAGGCCTCTATAATCTATGCATGGGCGTAACCCTCCATCTTTTTTTTCACAAAAAAAAATCCTGCACCAGCAGGAGAGGTAGAGGGTCGGATGAACCCTTTCTGGAGATTTTCTTGAATGTATTCAGACATCGCTTTGGTCTCAGGGATTGACAGGGGGTAGGTACGCCCCTTAGGAGGGGACTTCCCAGGGAGGAGATCGATGGGACAATCCCATCGGCGGTGTGGAGGCAGAACATCAGCGGCTTGTTCACTGAAGACATCACTGAAAGAATGATATGCTGATGGAAGACCTGGAAGGCTTTTGACTGTGGAAGATCGGACTGGAGTTACTTCAGTCAAGCAATGTTTCTGGCAATAATCGCTCCATTCCACAATTTGGAGAGATCTCCAATCGATACGAGGGTTGTGGAGTTGTAGCCATGGTAATCCTAACACAAGATCATAAGAAGATTTAGGAATGACCAGGAAGTCCATACATTCTTGATGAAGTACCCCTACGTGGAATGAGACGGGGACTGTCCGATACACAATATCACTCCCGTGGATCCTGCTTCCATCCACCGCTGTGAGGTAGTGAGGCTGGGGAAGAGGCAGGATTGGGATTTTGCACCTCTTTACCAGCTCGGCTGAGATAAAGTTCCCTGCAGCCCCGGAGTCTGCCAGGGCTGAAACTTTCAGGGTACCCACAGGGGACACAAGGGCAACAGGTAGAATTAAGTCATTGGTGGGAGGAGCTTTACTGAGACAACCTAACCTGACTCCCCCACTGCAGGTTAGGACTTGGCGTTTCCCGGACGCTCGGGACAGGACCCAATGAAATGACCGGGGGCGGCACAGTAGATACATAATTTTTCTCTTTGTCTCCTGGACCGTTCATCTGTGGATAACCTAGATCTACCTATTTGCATAGGTTCTTCTGTGGAGGTTGTCGCTGGACGGTGCTGAGACGGAGGCGGGACTCGGGGAACTACTTTCTTTAATTTTTCTAAACCTCGCTCTCTTAGGCGCAGGTCTATTTTGACACACAAGGAGATTAAATCTTCCAGCTGCTCGGGGAGATCTCGGGTGGCAAGTTCGTCTTTGATGCGCTCTGAGACGCCCAACCAGAAGGCGGCTGTTAGCGCCTCATTGTTCCATTTGAGCTCGGAGGCAAGGGTCTGAAACTGAACCACGAATTGACCCATGGAACGAGAGCCCTGTTTGATACGGAGAATTTCTGTAGAGGCTGACACAGGCCTTCCTGGCTCATCGAATATCCGTCGGAAGGTAGAGACGAATCTCTCATAATCGGTGAGAATTGGATCAGATCTTTCCCAGAGGGGTGATATCCAATCTAGGGCAGAACCTGACAGCAAGGAGACAATATATGCTATCTTGGTTCTGGCAGTCGGAAAGTTCTGTGGTAAAAGTTCAAAGTGAATGTCACATTGGTTTAGAAAGCCTCTACAGGCCTTGGGATTGCCATCATATTTATTAGGAGTAGGCAGCTGAAGACGAGGAAAATATGAGGAAGCATGAGTGGCAGGCTGATTAGATACTGGTGGCGGAGGTGGCCGGAGGGACTGCTGGAGGGAATCCAGACGAGTGGACACATCCTGGAGGTATGTAATCACCTGCTGCTGCGTCGCTTCTTGCGTCTCTATACGCGAGGTGACATCTTGAAGCGCCGCTGGCCCCACACTATGGTCGTGTGCCGAGTCCATCGGTCTTGAACAATCTGTCACGGCCTGGACTGTCTGTGTTCCCGGCACTGACCTGGGTGCGCCAGTGGAGGGCGCAGGGAACTGGAAGCGAGGAGGCTTGAGATAGCTGTAGCTCATGCACGGAGAGAGGAGAGAGCTGAACTGCCGGGGACACAGGGAATTGGCTGAGACCTAAGGTAGAGGCGCGGGGTCTAAGCCAACAGTGGTATTCACCAGGGACCCCCGCAAGGGGATATGGACTTAGCTGCAACTGCCGACCAGGTCGCGGCCCTCTGCCCAGGTTCCCCTGTGACTTAAGCAGAGTTTGGAATCAAGAGTCTTTAATGGGGTACGAAAACCATCGATGGTGATCGATGGCACTGAATGCTATACAGCAACACGGAGGGTTCTTGAGAGTAGTGGGATGCGGCCTGGAAGCCGGGGATGATGTGAGGGTAACACAGGGGGACACTGGAGACAATGAGGAATACCGGAGCGGCTAGGAAGCCGATACCTGAGATCACTGGGGATCGCTGGAGCGGCTAGGGAGCCGGTACTTGAGATCACTGGGGATCGCTGGAGCGGCTAAGGAGCCGGTACTTGAGATCACTGGGGATCGCTGGAGCGGCTAAGGAGCCGGTACTTGAGATCACTGGGGATTGCTGGAGCGGCTAAGTAGCCGGTACTTGAGATCACTGGGGATCGCTGGAATCACTGGGGCGGCTAGGGAGCCGATACTGGGGATCACTGGAGCGGCCTGAGAGCCGAGAGGAGACGGGCACGGAACCCACGGATAACCGGACACTGAGCAAGTAACCTGGGCTGCACGAGAAGACAGGATCACACGGCAGATGGAAACACGTGGAGACTTCTGGCAGGAGTAGAATGACCAGGACGCTGAGAGTAACACAGGTGACAGCGGACTCAGGAAAACCGGACCTCTGGAGCACGTGGGGAGTCTTGACAGGAGCTTAACGCTGGAGAGCTCACAGGAAAACTGACGAGTTGTTCAAGACAAGGAGGAGACTGTGAGCTGGGTATTTATCCCTCCAGGTGATTAGGGAATCAGACGCAGGTGATGGAATTAGCCGCAGCAGCAGCACACAGACCAGGAAGTGAGATGGAGTTTACCTGGATCATGTGACCCGCAACTTGATCAGGGAATACACCTGGAGCTTACAGTGACGCAGGGGTGACTTGGAAGCAAAAGACATCACGCCAGGGATTGCCGACTGTGCCGGCAGCTGACCTACGGAGGACACTACCCCAGCGTGCCGGTAAGGGGCGCATGCGAGCAGTGCGGGAACCGGGGTTCATGACACAAAGACTTTAAATTTAGAATGGGTCTGAATGACCCGTCTGGTTTGGGAACTAAGAAAAGGATCGAATAAAAACCTTTTCTTCTCTCCAAAACCAAAGAAAAAAGTGTGGCTACCCCCTCCCTTTATTTTAGTAGTCCCCCTTCCTGGTCTCACAGAACACATCATAGCTATGGCTCTGTGTATAGTACTATACAGTAGGTTTCACTAAACATTTTGAAGGCATACTATATCTATTCAACTTCAATGACTGAATTCTTCTATTTTACAAAATGACCCATTCATCTCCCACTGTAATTCTCACTCCCAAACAGCATAACTCACCTACAGAAATGCTCCTCACTCATCAACTCTTCCTTTTCCCTTACCTCACTCTCCATAACTGCCACATTATCAGTCCCTCCTGTACATCAACATGCTCCAAGCACACTAACATGCCTCGCAACAGCTCAATATACTCTATCAGAACACTAGCATACTCCTCCTGTACATCAACATACTCCTCCTGTACATCAACATACTCTTCATGCACGCCAACATGCTCCCTTTGCATTTTAATAACATCCTCTTGCACACCAACATGCCTCTTTGCACAAAATATATGCCTTTTCAAACCAACATTCCACTATATGCCAGCATCCCATTCTGTATAATTATAAAAACATGCAAGTATTATCAGGTCATCCTACTGTATTAATTGTATAATCCATACACCTTTATGATTTGTAATAAACTCCCTTAATATAGCAGATAATGGTTCCATCTACTATGTATTGGTAAACAGTTAATATAGCATACACCAAGTCCGATACTTACAGCCAACAAACAGCCAATAGGCTGGGACTGGGGAACACCCCTTGTACAGAGCAGGGACATGGACCCAGGACTATACTATGGTAAAATTTTGTTCACGCATAGCAAAACCCCTGGGTCGTGAGCAAAAATCCAGGGTTTTACTGTATGTCTGAAAGTTAGATATTGTTACAAAAAAATAATTTACATATGTAGTATATTCTTAAACTTTAACCGACATTTGAAAAATAAAGACGTGCAGTGCAGGATTAATTACTGTAGCTTGCTTAGCAACTACAAAGAAGAACATAGAGAACAAAAAACCTGTGTATTATCTACTTTTCACATATTGTGGACTTTGCTATATTCACTTTTATATTCATGAGATCCGAGGTTAGTCCACTGTGTAACTGTTATATTCACATACATATTGCTATTACAGTATATAAAGAAAATGCTTGTTTAGTTTAACCCTTATGCTATTTCTTATACATTATATATAACTTTAAAGAGTTGTAAATAAACTGAATAATTGGAACTATACATTTGTTAATTTAATTATTATTCAAATTATGTATGGAAATTTTAAATAATTCAACAAAATGATTTTACCATTTTAAGTTGACATTCTTTTGTACATGTACTGTATTTTTTATTGTATAGAAAATATTGACAGCTCATATGACAACTGCAAAACTTTTCATATGTGTCTTATTAAAAGCAAAGTAAAAAAAGTTTGTATATTTTTTCTAAGGTATTCAAAAACATAAACATTCTTTTTTGTAATCTCTGTATTCTTTGCATTCGAGTGTAGAAAAGTTAAAGGTGTCTAATGGAATTTGATTGTTAAGTGGAAGATGTTGTTTTCAAACCCAAACCCAATGTAGGTATGATAGAACTGTTGTAGATGGTGTTTCATTTATCACCCCCGCCCCCTTACACACTGAAATTAATACATTTTGTATAATTTAGTGATTTGCTTTTAAAATGATTAATCCATAATATTGCAAAAAAAAATATGACACTGACAAAAGAATAACAGGCTAAGGTTGAAAAATATTCTAAAAAATATTTATCTGTTGCAAATAAAATTGCTCACTAATACGTTGAAGGATTCTGCACTAGGGGCCTGCTTCAGGTTGCCTAGCAAGCCAATCTGAATCAGGCCCTATGTTTCCCGTTTTAAGTTTTAAGAATTGGATCAGTACAAACTTTGCCAACCCCTCCTCCCAATAATTTGCTGGGAGCCCTGTCTTCTGCACCAGATGAGCCATAAGGAAATCAGACCTCACAATAGAGTACCCACTGATTAATGTTTTTGGCCTACACACATAGATTTGTACCAACCTATTGAAGGTCACATGAACACTGTAATAGGATTATGATAGCTAATCTTTTGTTTAACTAAATATTTGCATTTAATTGGACCTGCACTAAAGTTATTAAAGGATGACTTATCGAATTTTATATTTTACTTATTAGTAGGCAATAAAAAATATAGACTGTAATGATAAGTGAACACTGGCACTGAATATCCATATTTCCAATTGGTACTTCATAAACTAGAGCAAATTTCTCTGATGCAGCATAATGTACATGCCAGAAATAACACAGGTGTGATCCAGTATTATTATATTTTAATAGCAATACTTGTTCTCACAACACATCACTGAATGTGGGTATGGGTAAATAGACATTAAATTGGGTACTTGTGTAATATCTGGGCACCCGATTTTGACATCGGGTCGGAAAAATCGGTTGCATCGCATGCGACCGAATCGACCCGATTTTTACATTGGATCCAATGTTAAATGGTCCCTGAGAGTTAAGTTGGCGTTGATGGTGGGGTGGCGTTAACAATGGGGGGCATTTGACCTAACAATTAACCATCAGGGTGGGTATACAATGAAAAATCGGGTCTGGGGGGCATTTAACATTGGCAATATCCAGGTTGGAATGGTGATAACTTGGAAGCCGAAGGGCCGTTCCTCCACTTACTGTTGATCCTTCTTTGGGCTGCGGTGTTTGGCAACTGCTGGTAGGTCTCCATGGTAGGTCTCTTCTGTCAGATTTGAGGATTCAAATTGACTAACGGAGTAAAGATCCAGGGTGATGGTCTCCTCCTGGGTTGACGATTCTTCGGCAGGCTGCCTTTCTTGGGAGACATCTGTCGGTTCTTCTGCAGGAACATCTATTGTAAAGAAAAGAAACGTTACATAAAGTTGTAAAGGTAATTTAATGTATAAAAACTGAAGTGAAATAGTGCAGTTATTTACCCTCCTGTGGTCTTCGTAAAGATGCTGTTCCTGCTGGTGTGGCCTCCCGTTGTCTGCGTTGTGCTCTTGGAATTTCCTCAGCCTGAGCATTCAACACTCCAGCTCTGCGGACACGGGACTCCACAGAGCCTGGGACTCCTTGCACCATGATGGGATTCATGTGGGCCTGAATGACTTGTTCCCACGACAGCCAGTTGATATTTAATGGGGAATCGCCTCCAGTCTCCAACGCATGTTGTCGTACAAGTCCCAGTTTACGTTTTGTTTGCCGGCGACAGTCATTGTACCGTTTGTGGCATTTGTCGCCATCCTTTGGGTTGCCACTCACTGCTGTAACCTATGTTGAAAATGAAATAATATGCAAAATTAAGTTATTCTAAACAAATAAAAAAACAGTCTTGTTTCTGATTTGTCAGGAATTAAATGTAAAATATTGACATGTGAACCTTCTCAGCTATGGAAGCCCAGGGCCGGATTAACAATGGGCCTGATGGAGCTACAGCTACAGGCCCACTCTCCAAATAGGCCCATTTTGTAGCTGAGGGCCAGGGCTTTCCAACGAGCCCAGCCCTGCGTCGCTAGCCGCCTGGGAACTGGAGATACCGCCAGGCAAAACTGGAACGTTTTCCCCATAGGATAACATGGGACCCGCTAATTCCGACCTCCACCCGGTTCCAACGGCTGCCAGTTCCCCCTCCGGCATCATAGAAGCTTGAGGTTGATCTCAATCGAATTCAAATTGCTGGGCCTTCAATCTGATACCTGGTCCATATGGGTTCATTGGTTCTAGAGATATTGCAGGTAAACCAATTTTTTTTCATTTCTGAAATGTAATTTCATGGCTGTTCATGTTGTTTGAGGACACATTTCTCTGGAACGGCCCAGTTTCACGGGACCAAAATCATTCGAAGCCTACATGTAAATGGGTCAGTTAGTTCCGAAGATATAGCTGGTTGTTTAAAGGGGGGCAGGGGTGGTTTTCTCTCCCCCTCACAGCAGAAAATGCAGGGACTAGGCTGGTGTAAACGGGGCCAGTCCGGGAATGTCCCCGCATGATCCTGGGGCCATATTCCCGGGTAAATCACTGCATTTTCTGGTGTGAAAGGGGTATTATTTCAAATAGCAGTGCTTTGAATACAGCCAAGCAGCCCCCTGCTCTCTGCCTGGCTGTCATTTATGCCCGGCGGCGACTGTCCCCCAGTTACCACGAGCTTGTATTCCCCCTTGGCAATGAGCATGTAATCCCACATGGCAATGAGCATGGAACCCCTGGCAATGAGCATGGAACCCCTGGCACTGAACATGGAACCCCTGGCACTGAACATGTAGGTAAGCAACACTTATGTAGCATACATTTTAATAGGCATTATGGTGTTTGGCATAGTACATAATGGAGATTATGGTGCCCCTATATAATGCCCCTATTTGTGAAGCATATTGTGCATTATTGCTCAATCTGTTTGGTATAGTGCAGGCATGTCCAAACTATGGCCCTCCAGCTGTTGTGAAACTACAAGTACCATCATGCATTACAACAGTTTTGCTATTAGGGAATGCTAAAACTATGTCAAGGCATGCTGGGATATGTAGTTTCACAACAGCTGGAAGGCCACTGTTTGGATATGCCTGGTATAGTGTGTATTTTGGCTCAATCCATGTGGCACGATGTGAATTTTGCCTTAATCTGTGTGGCATAATGTGAATTGTTACTCAATCCGTGTGCCATAGTGTGAATTTTGGCTCAATCGGTGTGAATTTTGGCTCATTCCATGTGGCATAATGTGGAAGGGGCAAGTACAGTATAAGGGGGTTACTATTGTGTTGCATGATTTGTGTAAAGCTGTGTACACACCGGGGCGATTGGGGCTGAAATCGCTGGAAACGTTTTCCCCATAGGATAACATGGGACCCGCTAATTCCGACCTCCACCCGGTTCCAACGGCTGCCAGTTCCCCCTCCGGCATCATAGAAGCTTGAGGTTGATCTCAATCGAATTCAAATTGCTGGGCCTTCAATCTGATACCTGGTCCATATGGGTTCATTGGTTCTAGAGATATTGCAGGTAAACCAATTTTTTTTCATTTCTGAAATGTAATTTCATGGCTGTTCATGTTGTTTGAGGACACATTTCTCTGGAACGGCCCAGTTTCACGGGACCAAAATCATTCGAAGCCTACATGTAAATGGGTCAGTTAGTTCCGAAGATATAGCTGGTTGTTTAAAGGGGGGCAGGGGTGGTTTTCTCTCCCCCTCACAGCAGAAAATGCAGGGACTAGGCTGGTGTAAAAGGGGCCAGTCCGGGAATGTCCCCGCATGATCCTGGGGCCATATTCCCGGGTAAATCACTGCATTTTCTGGTGTGAAAGGGGTATTATTTCAAATAGCAGTGCTTTGAATACAGCCAAGCAGCCCCCTGCTCTCTGCCTGGCTGTCAATAGCTGTCATTTCTGCCCGGCGGCGACTGTCCCCCAGTTACCACAAGCATGTATTCCCCCTTGGCAATGAGCATGTAATCCCACATGGCAATGAGCATGGAACCCCTGGCACTGAACATGTAGGTAAGCAACACTTATGTAGCATACATTTAATAATAGGCATTATGGTGTTTGGCATAGTACATAATGGAGATTATGGTGTGTGTCTTAACATGTAATGGGCATTATGGTGCCCCTATATAATGCCCCTATTTGTGAAGCATATTGTGCATTATTGCTCAATCTGTTTGGTATACTGCAGGCATGTCCAAACTATGGCCCTCCAGCTGTTGTGAAACTACAAGTACCATCATGCATTACAACAGTTTTGCTATTAGGGAATGCTAAAACTATGTCAAGGCATGCTGGGATATGTAGTTTCACAACAGCTGGAAGGCCACTGTTTGGATATGCCTGGTATAGTGTGAATTTTGGCTCAATCCATGTGGCACGATGTGAATTTTGCCTTAATCTGTGTGGCATAATGTGAATTGTTACTCAATCCGTGTGCCATAGTGTGAATTTTGGCTCAATCGGTGTGAATTTTGGCTCATTCCATGTGGCATAATGTGGAAGGGGCAAGTACAGTATAAGGGGGTTACTATTGTGTTGCATGATTTGTGTAAAGCTGTGTACACACCGGGGCGATTGGGGCTGAAATCGCTGGAAACGTTTTCCCCATAGGATAACATGGGACCCGCTAATTCCGACCTCCACCCGGTTCCAACGGCTGCCAGTTCCCCCTCCGGCATCATAGAAGCTTGAGGTTGATCTCAATCGAATTCAAATTGCTGGGCCTTCAATCTGATACCTGGTCCATATGGGTTCATTGGTTCTAGAGATATTGCAGGTAAACCAATTTTTTTTCATTTCTGAAATGTAATTTCATGGCTGTTCATGTTGTTTGAGGACACATTTCTCTGGAACGGCCCAGTTTCACGGGACCAAAATCATTCGAAGCCTACATGTAAATGGGTCAGTTAGTTCCGAAGATATAGCTGGTTGTTTAAAGGGGGGCAGGGGTGGTTTTCTCTCCCCCTCACAGCAGAAAATGCAGGGACTAGGCTGGTGTAAAAGGGGCCAGTCCGGGAATGTCCCCGCATGATCCTGGGGCCATATTCCCGGGTAAATCACTGCATTTTCTGGTGTGAAAGGGGTATTATTTCAAATAGCAGTGCTTTGAATACAGCCAAGCAGCCCCCTGCTCTCTGCCTGGCTGTCAATGGCTGTCATTTCTGCCCGGCGGCGACTGTCCCCCAGTTACCACGAGCATGTATTCCCCCTTGGCAATGAGCATGTAATCCCACATGGCAATGAGCATGGAAACCCCTGGCAATGAGCATGGAACCCCTGGCACTGAACATGTAGGTAAGCAACACTTATGTAGCATACATTTAATAATAGGCATTATGGTGTTTGGCATAGTACATAATGGAGATTATGGTGTGTGTCTTAACATGTAATGGGCATTATGGTGCCCCTATATAATGCCCCTATTTGTGAAGCATATTGTGCATTATTGCTCAATCTGTTTGGTATACTGCAGGCATGTCCAAACTATGGCCCTCCAGCTGTTGTGAAACTACAAGTACCATCATGCATTACAACAGTTTTGCTATTAGGGAATGCTAAAACTATGTCAAGGCATGCTGGGATGTGTAGTTTCACAACAGCTGGAAGGCCACTGTTTGGATATGCCTGGTATAGTGTGTATTTTGGCTCAATCCATGTGGCACGATGTGAATTTTGGCTTAATCTGTGTGGCATAATGTGAATTGTTACTCAATCCGTGTGCCATAGTGTGAATTTTGGCTCAATCGGTGTGAATTTTGGCTCATTCCATGTGGCATAATGTGGAAGGGGCAAGTACAGTATAAGGGGGTTACTATTGTGTTGCATGATTTGTGTAAAGCTGTGTACACACCGGGGCGATTGGGGCTGAAATTGCTGGAAATATGGTCGCAGGCGACCATATTGCCAGTGATGGGAGTGTGCCCCAGCTATAAATCGCCAGGTGCGCGCTCCCGTTTTCAGCCCCATTGTAATCGCTGGTCACAGGAGCTTGCTCCTGTGACCAGCTGATTGCCTCTGCGGCACAGCTGACAGAGGTTCCTTCTCATCAGCGACCATCTCTGGTCGCTGATGAAAAGGAGAAACTGAGCAATATATTGCTCAGCCATATATTGCTCAGCCATATATGGCTGAGCAATATATCTCCCCCGTGTGTACGGGGCTTAAGGGGTATATGGTGTGGTAAACTTAGGTGACCACATAAAAGGTGCTGAAATGTTGTCTAAGTTTCGGCTTTCAGTATTTTTTTTATGACTGGAGTGCCACCTGACCCTGCAAGAATCTTAGGACATCAGCATCCTGCGGGTGCACCTTTGGAGGGCACCCAGCAATATATCTCCCTGCATTTTTCTTATGCCAGCCCCCTGCCTTTTCAAGGCATATATAATTAGTTGAAAGTATTTACACAAATACAAACACACCCATGAGCAGACCACCCAACCAGAACACTGGTCACGCCTCCCACATTATTAGGTGCTGGCCACAACCCCTATTATTGCGCATAATAGGCCCTTGATCATTTTCAGCTCCTTAATCTGGCTCTGTGGAAGCCCATATTCTTTTTCGCTCTTTATAGCTGGTCACCTGTCTCCGTGATCCCATCAATTTTTCACAGTACTTGTGGACGTATTCCACCAAGACATTATTCTCTGATGTATTGAAGGGCGTGTTCTCTTCTTCTCCCTCGGCATCATCCTCTCTTGGAACCTTCTTTTTACGTCCGGGTTTTTTTCTTTGCTGCAGACGGTTGTCCACCAGAAATACTTGGTTGTTCCTCTTGTGGTCTTTCAGTGGCCTGTCTTTTTCTTTTGGACATTTGACTGGGTTGAACTCCTCTTCTTCCTCCTTGAAGCTCCGATTCCTCCTGCACCGGCCGGTCAGGATTCCTCGGAGACGTCCTCTCGGTCTCAGTTTCTTCCTCCCTTGTGGCCATCTCCTCAGGGCTCGTCACACCTGTCAAAGAAAAAAAAGAGGGGAAGGGGGTCCTGTTCTGCTTCGACATTCCTGTGGAAAAAAAAAAAAAAAACACATAACAATTTACATGTTTGCACTCTTTATGTGAAATTTGGACCAGTCCTTAAAAAAAAAAAAAAAAAAAAAAAATACAACCCCCCCCCCCCCCCCACCAGAAACACAAAAAAACCCACAAAAAACTTCCAAGCAATGTCACAAATCCACCCCAGGAGATGGGGTGACCACAAGCCATGATGCATACTTGCTGGGGAACCTGCACCAAAAAAAAAAAAAAGAACCATTATTTTCCCCAGCAAGTATGCAGCATGGCTGTTGGGAGTGGGGGTGGGTCACCCCATCTCCTGGGGTGCAATGTGCAGGCATGCTTTTTGGGAGAGCTGGGGTGTGGTGAGGGGGTTCCCAATATGCTTCGGACATGGGCCAGGGTTCCCATTTCAAAATGGCTGCTTTTTTTTATTTTATTTTTTTAGGTTGCAGCATACTAGCCTACTTTTGAAAACTAGTTTCAGGGAGATTCCAGGCGCTAGTAAAATTTGCAGCACCAATGAGGCGGGAGTCTGCATGTGCAACCCCCGGGTAGAATGCCTTTGCTGACTTTCACACTCGCTGGGGCGTTTGCTCCAGTATTGGAGGACACAGGGCACTAGCAGGGGAAAGCCCAGTGTTTTATGGGTACGCCAATAAAAACGCTGGACGTAACCCTGTGAACGCAAGAGTATCTATGCCTGCTTGAGGCAGACGATTGACATCAGCTCCCGCCCTGAATTCAGCCAGGATGAAAGTAAGTCAGTAGAAGGGGAAAATAAATAATTTCATGGGGAGCGACCATCGAATGATTTCTCTCTCGCATGGCCGAATGCAAGGGGATGTGTAAATGTACACATCCACTTTCATGTTAATGCAGGGATTTGCGCGCAGGGGTGGGTTTGGCGTGATGTTGGATCACGTTTACCTGCTCGCTAGGCTGCAAATATATGCAACCTAGTGAACAGGTCTGAATCAGGCCCATAGTCTATTATACACAGCCACACCATATAACACACAGCACATTATCACATTATAAACACCCCGATATTAAATTATACACAGCTCAACCCATATTACATTATAAACAGTCCACTCTTTATTGCATTATACACAGCCCCCCCCCCCCCCCACACACACACAAACACATTACACAATTCATTATATACACAGCCCCCTCCCCCCCCACAAAAACATTGTTAGGAGAAGGGGACCCCTGCCGGACCCTAACTCCGTTGCCTCAGACAGGAGTCGACAGCTGTGTGCAGAGCTAGGCTTCGCCTGGGCCCGTCTCGGCTGGGGAGCGAGTTAGGCCCGCTCCGCTCCGCTACAGGCAGGTCTTAAGGGTGGACAACACCTGCTGCCGAGGCCAGGAGAGCGCAAGGGGATAACCTAACTAACCCTGAGATGGCAAGGGACCCTAATCCCACTGAGAACAATGGCTCAACTACGGGCGTAACAATACGCAAAGGTGTACCATAAATCCAAAGCAAGTGTAACAATACACAGAGGTGTCTCAGTATAACCAAAAGCACAGTAAAGGAGGTTTGGGGGAATACCCCACTTATCTGTGCGCAGCAGGACAGGTCAGCTGGAACCAAGGAAGTACAGGAGACTGCACACCGACACCGGAATGGCTGGATACTGGATACAGACACTGGGAACAATCTGGAAGCTGCACATGGACACAAGGATGGGCTGGATACTGGATGCGGACTCAGGAACAAGCTGGAAGCTGCACACGGACACACAGATGGGCTAGATACTGGATGCGGACACTTGGAACAAACTGGAAGCTGCACATGGACACACAGATGGGCTAGATACTGGATGCGGACACTAGGAACAAACTGGAAGCTGCACATGGACACGAGGATAGGCTGGATACTGGACACGGACTCAGGAACAGGATGGGAGCACAGGAACTCTTCTAGCAAAGACTGAAGCTATAGCCGGCAGGAAGTAATAGATGAGGAAGGTTTATATAGTGAACACCAGGAAGTGATCAACACACATAGCCTGCAGGTGAGCATAGCAAGCTAGCAGTTGATGAGAACACCTGAGCCCTAATCACACACCCACACAGACAGAGTGAGCTGCAATGGCCCAGGCTGACCACCGGAGGTCACCAACGAGCAAATACCAACACAGACAGGAAAATACACAGGGAGCCAACACACAGGGGAATGCGTGAATCTGCGCATAACACCGATCCGCTGGAGGCGGATCGTAACAGTATCCCCCCCTAAAAAAGGTGGACTCCGGACACCTTAGTAGGATACGACAAAGACAGAACAGAGCTAATGTCTCCGACGAGACTTCTTCTTCTTCTTTGGTAAATTGGTACAGGAAGCCGTCCCTGGTTTACAATAGGCTTCTTCGAAGACCATAGGGCCTTTATATACCGGATAACCATCAATCTCCGAATCAGAATCAGATACAGACTCAAGCCTAGACCTCAGTACTCTAGAAGCTAACATTTCAGGGATATATCTGTTAGACGGAGTCAAGAAAGCACACCCCGCGGTAATAGCTAAGGGCTGGGCTTTCCACGCTGAATGACATGAGTTGTTCACGGGGGTAACATCACCAACGATCTCACTTGAGGTTGTGGCTATAGGGACCCCCCTTGAGGATATGGCCTTATGAGCAGATCTTTTGGCTGAATCTCCCAAATCCGAAGAAGGTTCTGCCGGCCAGGAGGTCGGCCCAGAGACATCTGAATCAACCTTATTGGGGCCAAATCTTTCTAATACAGCATCCTTAAATGCTGAGAAGTTCTTTAACAAGGGATCCTCAGACTGAACCAATTTGGACGCCCATCTGAAAGGCACACCTCTGAAGGAATATATTAGATATAACACCAAATTGTCAGAAGTGATGCCTAAAAACGGTCTGGACTCCATGATGATGACATAATGTTCTAATAATGCAACAAATTGGGCTAAGTCCCCATCAAAGACTATAGAGGTAGAAATATCATCCAAGACATCAGACATTTCACTCTCTGTTACCTGACTGGACTGCATATCTGGGACTATGGCCTGTGGGGCTGAGACTTTAAAGTCTGATGGTCCTTCTCGTGTGGCAGCACTATGATGAGTCTCTGGCTGAACAATACAGTGATGCATTTCTGACTGGGCAGCACAATGGTGAATCTCCGGCTGAGTAGCACTAGGGTGAAACTCTGGCTGCGCAACACTGTGAAGTGCTTCTAAGTGAGCAGCACGATAATGAGTCTCTGGCTGATCCGCACCATGGAGAAACTCTGGCTGTGCAGTGCTACGAAATACTTCGGAATGAGCGGCACGATAGTGAGACTCTGGCTGAACAGCACAAGGTAGACCAACAGCTGTTCTCTCGAAGCCACCGGCAAGGCTGGAACTTAGCTGAGAAGCAGGACAATCAGGATTCCTCTGAGAGATGGGGCAGACAGAGTCCCCTTCTGGGGCAACAGAACAGACAGAGTCCCCTTCTGGGGTAACAGGACAGACAAAGTCCCCTTCTGGGGCAACAGGACAGACAGAGTCCTCTTCTGGGGTAACAGGACAGACAAAGTCCCCTTCTGGGGCAACAGGACAGACAAAGTCCCCTTCTGGGGCAACAGGACAGACAGAGTCCTCTTCTGGGGTGACAAGACAGACAGAGTCCCCTTCTGGGGCAACAGGACAGACAGAGTCCCCTTTTGGGGCGACAAAACAGACAGAGTCCCCTTTTGGGGCGACACAGGCTTGAACCCCCTCTGGGGCGACACAGGCTTGAACCCCCTCTGGGGCGACACAGGCTTGAACCCCCTCTGGGGCGACACAGGCTTGAACCCCCTCTGGGGCGACACAGGCTTGAACCCCCTCTGGGGCGACACAGGCTTGAACCCCCTCTGGGGCGACACAGGCTTGAACCCCCTCTGGGGCGACACAGGCTTGAACCCCCTCTGGGGCGACACAGGCTTGAACCCCCTCTGGGGCGACACAGGCTTGAACCCCACTCGGGGCTGCGCACTTCGGGACCCCACTCGGGGCTGCGCACTTCGGGACCCCACTCGGGGCTGCGCACTTCGGGACCCCACTCGGGGCTGCGCACTTCGGGACCCCACTCGGGGCTGCGCACTTCGGGACCCCACTCGGGGCTGCGCACTTCGGGACCCCACTCGGGGCTGCGGCCTCCGGGACCCCACTCGGGGCTGCGGCCTCCGGGACCCCACTCGGGGCTGCAAACTGAGGCTTCGGGCCCCCACTCGGGGCTGCGGCCTCCGGGCCCCCACTCGGGGCTGCGGCCTCGACACAGGCCTGACCCCCCTTTGGGGCTGCATCGGCCTGAACCCCTTCTGGGGCGACACCGGCTTGAACCCCTTCTGGGGCGACACCGGCATCAGGCCGGCTCTGCGGGCCCCCGGCATCAGACCGGCACGGCGGGCCCCCGGCATCAGGCTCGCTCGGCGGGCCCCCGGCATCAGGCTCGCTCGGCGGGCCCCCGGCATCAGGCTCGCTCGGCGGGCCCCCGGCATCAGGCTCGCTCGGCGGGCCCCCGGCATCAGGCTCGCCCGGCGGGCCCCCGGCATCAGGCTCGCCCGGCGGGCCCCCGGCATCAGGCTCGCCCGGCGGGCCCCCGGCATCTGGCTCGCTCGGCGGGCCCCCGGCACATGACTCAACCACCTGGGCTTTCCCTTCAAGGGTTTGCAACTCTGACTCCCTGGTCATTAAAACATCAGCACTGGGACCAGTAGAAAAAGGCAGAGTGCTTTTACTGGGAGACTCGGCAGAGAGCTCCTCTGCCACAGTGGAGACAGGCTTAGATCTGACAACCTGCTCAGACCTGGCCAGAGGAGATACCCTGTCGGCACCACCGGAATTACGCAAGCCACACGTCTGCAAGAAGTGGCCAGAATCTCCACAGTATAAGCATAGATTAAGGTTTCTACGCCGCTGACGCTCCTCTAACGGAAGCTTCGGCCGTAGATAACTTCTATGCTTTACCTGACCCTCTGGGTCTGAGGACTTGCTGCCTAATACTTCCTTAGGCAGGGCCTCATTAGGGGTTGAACGAACCCCAGTGACCTCTGGGAGGACCAGAAAAATATCAGTGATGAGTCTTTGCAGCTGCAGAAGAGACTGCTGCAAAATCTCCCACTGTCCAGGTTTTACGGCATTGAATGCCAAATTTAGAGCCGCTAATGATTCTTGCATGGCCTGCATGATATGGCCATGCAAGTTTATACACCAGCAAGAAAAAACTGACACAAGAATAAACTGACACGGGCAAAAAACTGACACGGGCAAGAAACTGACACGGGCAAGAAGCTGACACGGGCAAGAAACTGACACGGGCAAAAAACTGACACGGGCAAAAAACTGACACGGGCAAAAAACTGACACGGGCAAAAAACTGACACGGGCAAAAAACTGACACGGGCAAAAAACTGACACGGGTAAAAAACTGACACAGGCAAAAAACTGACACGGCTGGAAATCTCTGGACTGAGAGGGCAGAACCCAGCTCCAGAGTGCTGTATGGCCGGCTATAATGTTAGGAGAAGGGGACCCCTGCCGGACCCTAACTCCGTTGCCTCAGAAAGGAGTCGGCAGCTGTGTGCAGAGCTAGGCTTCGCCTGGGCCCGTCTCGGCTGGGGAGCGAGTTAGGCCCGCTCCGCTCCGCTACAGGCAGGTCTTAAGGGTGGACAACACCTGCTGCCGAGGCCAGGAGAGCGCAAGGGGATAACCTAACTAACCCTGAGATGGCAAGGGACCCTAATCCCACTGAGAACAATGGCTCAACTACGGGCGTAACAATACGCAAAGGTGTACCATAAATCCAAAGCAAGTGTAACAATACACAGAGGTGTCTCAGTATAACCAAAAGCACAGTAAAGGAGGTTTGGGGGAATACCCCACTTATCTGTGCGCAGCAGGACAGGTCAGCTGGAACCAAGGAAGGACAGGAGACTGCACACCGACACCGGAATGGCTGGATACTGGATACAGACACTGGGAACAATCTGGAAGCTGCACATGGACACAAGGATGGGCTGGATACTGGATGCGGACTCAGGAACAAGCTGGAAGCTGCACACGGACACACAGATGGGCTAGATACTGGATGCGGACACTTGGAACAAACTGGAAGCTGCACATGGACACACAGATGGGCTAGATACTGGATGCGGACACTAGGAACAAACTGGAAGCTGCACATGGACACGAGGATAGGCTGGATACTGGACACGGACTCAGGAACAGGATGGGAGCACAGGAACACTTCTAGCAAAGACTGAAGCTATAGCCGGCAGGAAGTAATAGATGAGGAAGGTTTATATAGTGAACACCAGGAAGTGATCAACACACATAGCCTGCAGGTGAGCATAGCAAGCTAGCAGTTGATGAGAACACCTGAGCCCTAATCACACACCCACACAGACAGAGTGAGCTGCAATGGCCCAGGCTGACCACCGGAGGTCACCAACGAGCAAATACCAACACAGACAGGAAAATACACAGGGAGCCAACACACAGGGGAATGCGTGAATCTGCGCATAACACCGATCCGCTGGAGGCGGATCGTAACAAACATTAAGTCATACTTGCCAACTTCTTAGTTGGGCTTTGCGGGAGAGAGGGGGCGTGGGAGCACTCAATTGTAATTTGGATAGCTCCGCCCATTGCCCCACCCCATTTACGGCATGTAAATGGGGCGGGGCCATGGGCGGAGCTATCCAAAGTACATTTCAGAGGGTACTTTAGAAAGTTTAGCTGAGTCTACAGTTTTCAAACTTGGAATCCTTCTTCCCTCCCTCCACGCTGCTGCTGCTGCTTTCTAAAATTACTGCTTCATAAAAATGTTATAAGGCAGTGGGGAGGGGAACAATTTTTATGAAGCTGCGTGGGGGTCTGTAGTGAGGGGGGCAGGGGTTTGAGAGACAGCCTGAGCCCTATTAAAGTAAACAGCGGGGAGCTTACCATGTCATCTGCGGCGCTGCCGGCTGCCCTCTGCTGCTCCGGAGTCCTGTTGCCTCCTCTGATGCTCGTTCGTGCTGCTCCCGCGGCTGCCCCATGCTGTGCTGCTGCTGCAGATCCTCCTGGCTCCTTCGGTCCTCCTCCCAAATGTGCACAGTGCTACTGCTGCTGGCCTGGGAACCTGCACCGCCCCCATTCCCGCATCGATCGGTCTGCCGCTACAGGGCTAGGAGGAGGGTCTCTCTCCTCCAGTGTCTCCACCTAGCCCACCATGTCCCCACCACGCAGGCAGTAGTAGTTTGCTCACAGCAATCACCTTCTCAGGGATACCTTGGGCTATATACACTGCAATCCTTCATGTGCAGTAACAGGTCACCTCTGCTCTGAAGGGCCTGGGCACTATGATTTGGACTTGGAGCAAACATGCCGCTACCTAAATCATGGCTTACCCCATTTATAACAATAGCGATTGCTGTACCATGAACTTCCCCATACTTCATATGGACCATAATGTGCTCGGGTCGCCCCAGTGATTGTTATTAATTACTGCTACAGTTCAACACATTCAACTACCCACTGATGGGGGATTTTATCTGAGAGCATGTGAAAAGGGTCTCGGGAGGACTGACACTAGAATGCAGCTTGCACAACACAGTACTACCGCTGCTTGGCTGTGTGCCTACTTCGCACCCTCCCTAGTGCTCTTCCTCCAGTCCTGACTGTCCTCCGACCAGTGCTGCCGCTATGATGGTAACCACATCCGGTCCCACAGAACCCCAGCCATCATTTAATAGGACAGCCGCATTTAAGAGGTTACTGTCGGCTCTGCACTTTGTGACTTGCGCTTGCGCAGTCACTGATTTTTTTTGACAGGCTAAAATCCGGGAGGATCCAATACATTCCCAGGAGACGGGAGAAAGGATCAAAAAGCGCGATACTCCTGCTAAATGCAGGATGGTTGGCAAGTATGCATTAAGTTGGACAAACATTTACTGGATAAAAACATCCATGGGTACAATTAAGAAATATAATCTGTTTATAAAAAATCAGAACCTACCAAATCAGCAATGGTTAATCTATACTAGGTTGAAGATTAAGGTCTAAATGGGCCGGGAGCTGAAAATGATCAAGGGCCTATTATGCGCAATAATAGGGGTTGTGGCCAGCACCTAATAATGTGGGAGGCGTGACCAGTGTTCTGGTTGGGTGGTCTGCTCATGGGTGTGTTTGTATTTGTGTAAATACTTTCAACTAATTATATATGCCTTGAAAAGGCAGGGGGCTGGCATAAGAAAAATGCAGGGAGATATATTGCTGGGTGCCCTCCAAAGGTGCACCCGCAGGATGCTGATGTCCTAAGATTCTTGCAGGGTCAGGTGGCACTCCAATCATAAAAAAAATACTGAAAGCCGAAACTTAGACAACATTTCAGCACCTTTTATGTGGTCACCTAAGTTTACCACACCATATACCCCTAAAGCCCCGTACACACGGGGGAGATATATTGCTCAGCCATATATGGCTGAGCAATATATGGCTGAGCATATATTGCTCAGTTTCTCCTTTTCATCAGCGACCAGAGATGGTCGCTGATGAGAAGGAACCTCTGTCAGCTGTGCCGCAGAGGCAATCAGCTGGTCGCAGGAGCAAGCTCCTGCGACCAGCGATTACAATGGGGCTGAAAACGGGAGCGCGCACCCGGCGATTTATACCTGGGGCACACTCCCATCACTGGCAATATGGTCGCCTGCGACCATATTTCCAGCGATTTCAGCCCGAATCGCCCCGGTGTGTACACAGCTTTACACAAATCATGCAACACAATAGTAACCCCCTTATGAGTTTGAAGAAACTCAGGGAGCCCGAGGTGTGCTCCCACCACCACCAGTGCTGTGCCTAAACACGTGCAAAGGGGGCAGCCGTACGAACGTGTGGACCCTCTCCCAAAGGAGAAAGGCCCCATGGTTCCCCTAACCCCCCTCAACCATAAGGCCGAGGAAGGGAAAAAAAAAGGGATCAGTGGGTCCTCTTCGCCGAAGCTCCGAGAGACCCGCGTTTCCTCCACCCCCGGAAGGGTTTCGGACGGTAGGTCCTCCGCACCCGAAGGTTTGGAGAGACCCGCTTAGGCTTCCCTCCGCCTTGCGGCTCGGGGTTGCCCTCGAGGGGACCGGGACTCTCCCCAAAAGGTCAAGAGTCCCAGCCACGTTTGGGGAACGGAAGGCCCGTTAGGGACAGCCGCACTACCCAAATAAAAAAAAACGTGACAAACTAACGAAAAACGTGAAGTGCTCAAAAGTGCAAATCAAAGAAAGAAATAAAAAGAGGCCCTAGCCAGAAGGCCGGGGTGGGGTTGTAAAAAATTGTCCTACCCCATCCAAAAGGACGAGGTAAGGACGTGTAGCCTAACCTAGAGGGAAGTGCGTGGTGCAAGTGCCATTCAGTGCATGGTGCTGGACATCACCAGTGCAAATCAGGCACCCCCGAGTTACCCCGGGGGCACAGTGCAGCCTCGGGCTCCAGGCAGCCGACCAATCAGCGTCCGACCAAGTTTTTCTCCGTCTCACCAGCAGGCATTTTCCAGCCCCTGGCATGGGAATGGGTACTCCACTGGGCTTTTCGAAAGACTCCCTTAGGGGCTGCACCCCCCTCGGAAGAGCAATCTACTCAGTCCCAGTGTTTCTCCGCTCCCAGGGTTAAGATACTAGGCTGAGCTTTTCGCTGTGCCCAGGCTGGTGGCTAGCCAACCTGGACCAATCTACTCGGTCTCAGCTTTTCTCCGCTCCCTGGGAATGGATACTAGACTGAGCCTTTCGCTGACTCATCCTTCGGGGGCTACGAACCCCGTCAAGAGAGTCAAACTACTAGGCCCAGTGTTTCTCCCCCCCTCTTACCAGTGGATTTACGGAAACAACACCTCCTACCAAAGGCAGAGGTGAAGGTACTCAGCCAGACTTTTCACCACTCCCAGGCAAAAAAGAGGGGTCCCACACCCTCCGCCCATCAGAGCAGCTACTCAGTCCAGCCTTTCTCTATTCTCTGCCAGAGGCCAGTCCATACCCACTGATAAGAACAGATACTACACTGTACTTGCCCCTTCCACATTATGCCACATGGAATGAGCCAAAATTCACACCGATTGAGCCAAAATTCACACTATGGCACACGGATTGAGTAACAATTCACATTACGCCACACAGATTAAGGCAAAATTCACATCGTGCCACATGGATTGAGCCAAAAAACACACCATACCAGGCATATCCAAACAGTGGCCTTCCAGCTGTTGTGAAACTACACATCCCAGCATGCCTTGACATAGTTTTAGCATTCCCTAATAGCAAAACTGTTGTAATGCATGATGGTACTTGTAGTTTCACAACAGCTGGAGGGCCATAGTTTGGACATGCCTGCACTATACCAAACAGATTGAGCAATAATGCACAATATGCTTCACAAATAGGGGCATTATATAGGGGCACCATAATGCCCATTACATGTTAAGACACACACCATAATCTCCATTATGTACTATGCCAAACACCATAATGCCTATTAAAATGTATGCTACATCAGTGTTGCTTACCTACATGTTCATTGCCAGGGGTTCCATGTTCAGTGCCAGGGGTTCCATGCTCATTGCCAGAGGTTCCATGCTCATTGCCATGTGGGATTACATGCTCATTGCCAAGGGGGAATACATGCTCGTGGTAACTGGGGGACAGTCGCCGCCGGGCAGAAATGACAGCCATTGACAGCCAGGCAGGGAGCAGGGGGCTTGGCTGTATTCAAAGCACTGCTATTTGAAATAATACCCCTTTCACACCAGAAAATGCAGTGATTTACCCGGGAATATGGCCCCAGGATCATGCGGGAAAATTCCCGGACTGGCCCCTTTTACACCAGCCTAGTCCCTGCATTTTCTGCTATATCCCGTGAAACTGGGCCGTTCCAGAGAAATGTGTCCTCAAACAACATGAACAGCCATGAAATTACATTTCAGAAATGAAAACAAATTGGTTTACCTGCAATATCTCTAGAACCAATAAACCAGGTATCAGATTGAAGGCCCAGCAATTTGAATTCGATTGAGATCAACCTCAAGCTTCTGTGATGCCGGAGGGGGAACTGGCAGCCGTTGGAACCGGGTGGAGGTCGGAATTAGCGGGTCCCATGTTATCCTATGGGGAAAACGTTCCAGTTTTGCCTGGCGGTATCTCCGGTTCCCAGGCGGCTAGCGACGCAGGGCTGGGCTCGTTGGAAAGCCCTGGCCCTCAGCTACAAAATGGGCATATTTGGAGAGTGGGCCTGGAGCTGTAGCTCCATCAGGCCCATTGTAAATCCGGCCCTTGCCTTACCTACTATGTAGTACTAGTAGTACATGTGGGGGGAGGGGGGCTGTGTATATAATGCATTGTGTAATAGTTATATTACACAATGCATTATATACACAGCCCCCCTCCCCCCACACAAACACATTACACAATGCATTATATACACAGCCCCCCCCACACAAACACATTATACAATGCATTATATACACAGCCCCCCCCTCCCCCACACAAACACATTACACAATGCATTATATACACAGCCCCCCTCCCCACACAAATTCATTACACAATGCATTATATACACAGCCCCCCCTCCCCCACACAAACACATTACACAATGCAGAAAAATAGAAATAGATATACACTCCAGGGCTATCCTCAAATATACCAGTTAAGTACACCTAGTATATGATTTCTCAGATTTTTTAGGGGCCTCAGTTCTTCTTATAGACACCCTTTAGAGACCTTACTGACCCTAAGTCAGATCCCTACATTCACATAAAGGTATCTTTCTCTTCGTATTGCACCTTCAGTTCACGACTCCCTCTATCCAGATATTCCCCAAATCAGACGTCCTACTGTTTACTGACCTTAAAATAAGGCCCTATTTTCACATCAAAGGTATCTTTACTCTGCGAAAAAACTCTTCCACATTCCCTTGATTCAACCGTCTGCACACCACATATATTCGGCTCAACACTCACCTCTATATGAGGCCCTATGTTCACTTCAAGGTTTCTTTAATGGAGACCACCGTATATATAATCCTCCACGGGAAAAATCTCCAAACACGGGATACTCAGTACAAGAAATTTATTCCATCCAACATGCAAAAAAAATATAGTAAAAATTACAAAGATTAAAAAGTATCCGCACAGGGATGAAATGAGACCACAGTTACCCTCTCCCTATATCCGGATAACGGAAGAGAGTACTACTAGATGTAAAAAAGTATATGGTCTCACCATCTGCTGTGCCTTCCTCCTCTCACCAACGCGTTTCAGGCTATTTGATACAGCCCTTTTTCAAGGTGTGAGTAAGTGTCTGTGTGGAAGGGTATTTATACCCATTCTCCACTACAGATTTTAAAAAACCAGATCTGGATCGATTAAAATCCATTATAAAAATTCATACATACTTCTTAAAAATTACATAAAAGATATACATAAACAACCAATCCCTATTGCTACCTAATACATAGACTCATCCTCTCTATTGCCACAATGCCCAATACGTAATAATATACATATAAAGTGCAACTTGCTTATAGGGTAACGATTGTGCAAAAAATGCGGAAACTCCATGTTTTACATGGTGCCCGGTTTTAGATGGTTGATTATCATCTATCCTCCGGTGTGTGAGCGCTACCGGAAGTGCGTATTTGCATTTCCGGTCCGTCATACTCTCATGTCCTCAGTGCTACGGGATCCTAGGTAGCTTGGTTCCTCCTAACAGCGTCCCACACCGGAAGTGCGTGTATCTTATTCCGTCATATCCTCCCAATGGAACGCAAATCAGACTTCTCTCTCCGCTTGTATTCTTTGTTATTAGCGGCCATTTTCTCTGTGATTCGCTCCATTAGTCAAGTACAATACGTTTTGTGTGTATTCAATCTTGCGGGCGCCATATTGGAGTCTGAATATCGCTCCAAATATACAAACAAAAACAACACATATAAAGAAAGAGGTTAATATATGGAATAACCGCTCCCTATATTAAAGAAACGTATATTATTCATACAAGACTTTGTAATCCCTAAAAACATTATAAAAAACATTTCAATTCGAAACCCACATTCAGGCCCAATGGCTCAATAGTTTTATGTGCGTAGATTTTTTTTCTTTGTCATTTACCCTCCAGTTGTCTTTTATAATATTAATACCGCAAAAAGACAGGATATGGCTGGGATCCTTATTATGTGTATTTTTAAAATGTGTGGAAACATTGTGGGTCTCAAGCCCCTTCCTTATGTTTCTCACATGCTCTGCCATACGTGCTTTTAGCATTCTAATGGTTTTTCCTATATACTGTTTATGGCAGGCACATTCAATTATATATACACAGAATTTACTACTGCATGTAATAAAATCTTCTATTGTATGCCATTCTCCTGTTTGTACACATTTATATTGGTTCATAACGGCACCCTCACCTTTGCAAACCCTACACATAGAACAGGTTCTACACCTGTAAAAACCTTTTGATTTAATGTAGCTAAACAGTGTGGGTGTATTTATTGCGCTCGATACAACCAGATTTTTTAAATTGTTAGCCTTTCTGTAGATGAAGTGCGGATATTCATCTATGTGCTGTTTAAGCATAGGGTCACTTTTTAAGAGTCCCCAATGTCTCTTGATGATTTTTTCTATTTGTTTGGATTGGCTGGTGAACCTCGTAATAAAATGAACACCTCTATGTTCTTTAACAGGTTTCGACATTTTTGGTGCATCACCACTGTATTTCTGTACAGATGTTTGTCCCTTTAGTCTAGCCTTTTGGATGATCTTCTGTTTAAATCCTTTACTTTTGAACTGATTTTCAAGTTTATCTGCATGGATCTCATATATCTCCAAGTCCGTGCAGTTCCTACCTATTCTTTGAAACTGGCTGCTAGGTATGCTTCGCAGCCAGTTGATATGATGATTGCTGGTGTAATTAATGGAAGAATTGCAATCGGTTAGTTTTTCATAATTTCTGGTCTTGATGGTACAATCCTCTATATATATGTGAAGATCCAGAAAATTTACATGGGATTGACTAATTTCAAAAGTAAGGTTAACATTTATATTGTTATTGTTAAGTTCTCTACAGAAATCATCAAGGGAGGCACTGTCACCCCTCCACACAAGCAAAATATCGTCTATGTATCTTTTCCAGGACACTAGGCTGGCACCATGCCGCAAGTTGTTAAATATGCTCTGCTCTTCCCATCGTGCCATAAACAGGTTTGCATAGCTTGGTGCCAGCCTAGTGCCCATTGCAGTCCCGGTCAGCTGAAGGTAAAAATAATCATTAAACCAAAAATAATTATTATTTAAAATCAAAGCTATTCCTTCCAGGATGAAATTTTTCTTGTCTATAGGAGTATTTTCCTTATCCAGAAAGTATGCAACCGCATTGAGCCCTACAGTGTGGTCTATGATAGTATACAAAGACGTCACATCTGAGGTGACCAATGTGCAGTCCGATTCCCACTGATTAGTCTTTATTAGATCTAAAGTCGCCATGGTGTCCTTCAGATAAGATGTAGTTTTTTTGACTAGAGACTGTAACAGAGTATCTAGGTAGTGGGAAAGATTGGACAAAACGGAGTTGGTCCCGGCAACAATCGGGCGACCTGGCGGGTTATTCATATTTTTATGTATTTTAGGTAAAATATATAGCACCGGGATCGATGGAGTTTCGATCATAATATACTCCTTTACCTTTTCCTCTAATACACTAATATATGTGTATAGATTTAAAAATACCTCTAATTTTTTACTTATAGTAGCTGTGGGATTCCCCCTGAGCTTTTTGTAGGTTTTTAAATCTGCCAGTTGCCTGTAAATTTCCTTATTGTAATCTTCCGTGTTAAGAATTACCACACTTCCACCCTTGTCCGCGGGCTTTATAATAATTGCCTCATTATCTTTCAGGGTTTTTATGGCACTCTTTTGGCCTTTTGTTAAGTTAGGATTTTTATTTGGTTTGATCTGGATTTTATCCAGATCATCCCTGACTAATTTTTCAAAAGTCTCTACCAGGCAACCTTTTTTTATGTGTGGGGTTGAAAGTAAAATTTTTTCTAAACACGGATATTGATTCCACCTGACTATCACTTATAATATTTGGGTCTCCTTCTGCTTGATCTTTTTCTGCAAAGAACCGTTTAAGTGATAATTTCCTCACGAATTTCTGGAGGTCAACAAACACTTCAAACTTATCCACCCTATTTGAGGGGGCAAATTTTAAGCCCTTCTCCAGTAGGGTGGTTTCATCCTGAGTTAGGGTATAGCTGCTAAGATTAACTATTTTAGTTTTGTGTTCCTCCATTTGGGTGGTATCATTAATTTGAATCTCACTGTTCTCATCAGTTATTGATTTACGTTTTTTTTTTCTTTTGGGTCGATTTAAGCCCTTATCTCTTTTTCCCCGAGCCCTATTCTTTATGGTTATCTGTGTCTCGGGGTTGTTGGTCTCTCCCCTAAAAAATGCTCATCATCTCTCAGTTCATTAAACCTATTTGGGGTTTCCCACGATGGTCCCTCCTCTCTCCAGTTTTCCTTTTGTCTATAATTATTATGTCTCCACCTTTTTTCTTTAGGTCTCTCCCATCTTTCTGTCTCTCTTTTTTCTTCATACCATCTGTCTTTATTATTTTTGTTATTTCTAAACGATGGCTCTGAACTATTCTCATATCTCAAAGGGGGATTCCTGGTAGAATATTTTTTTCTAGTGGTGTACCGATTTGGATATTTTGGGGTTTCTTTTTCTTTTTCTTTTATTACCTCTTCAGCCCCATCCCTATTTGCAAACCGTTTCTCCTTATTAGTGATACAATGTTGATTCCCCTTTTTATAATCATTTTTGTCCCTCCGTAACTTCTTTTTCTTCATTACCATCAGTTCTTTCTCATTCTTCTCTATTTTATACGTCACTGCTTCCTCAAGCTCTTTGTACTCTTTGGACTTAGAATATGGTTCAATTAAAGATTTATATATTAGGATATCATCCTCAAGTTTATACAGTTCCTCATTTTTCTGGTCAATGATCAACTGCATAAGTTTAATTGAGCAATCGTCCAGAGTTTGAAACCATCTGTCCATAAATTCCTTTGATTCACATCCAAAGGAAGGGATTTTTTCAAGTCTCAATCCGCGTGGAACTATTTTCTCTTTACAATATGTTTCTAGTGTGGTAAGTTCCCACCAGATTTTTCCTTCGCGGATTAAGGCTTTCTCTAATTTAAGCATAGCCATATCAAGATCTTCATCTAGGGTAGATATTTCTCCCTCATTATTTTCTTTTTGAAAGGTCTCTTTCGCATATACACTGCGACGACCTCTATGAGCAAACATTGTTAGTAGTATGTCGCACACCTCCTTCCTGTGGTCTGGTACAGGACTAAATGGAAACAAAAAGGGTTACAGGTAGGTGGTTTGCGCCAAAGATTGCAGCTATATGTATATCTGTGGGACACCAGTTTCCCAAAGAACATGTAGAAAAATAGAAATAGATATACACTCCAGCGCTATCCTCAAATATACCAGTTAAGTACACCTAGTATATGATTTCTCAGATTTTTTAGGGGCCTCAGTTCTTCTTATAGACACCCTTTAGAGACCTTACTGACCTTAAGTCAGATCCCTACATTCACATAAAGGTATCTTTCTCTTCGTATTGCACCTTCAGTTCACGACTCCCTCTATCCAGATATTCCCCAAATCAGACGTCCTACTGTTTATTGACCTTAAAATAAGGCCCTATTTTCACATCAAAGGTATCTTTACTCTGCGAAAAAACTCTTCCACATTCCCTTGATTCAACTGTCTGCACACCATATATATTCGGCTCAACACTCACCTCTATATGAGGCCCTATGTTCACTTCAAGGTTTCTTTAATGGAGACCACCGTATATATAATCCTCCACGGGAAAAATCTCCAAACATGGGATACTCAGTACAAGAAATTTATTCCATCCAACATGCAAAAAAAATATAGTAAAAATTCGAAAGATTAAAAAATATCCGCACAGGGATGAAATGAGACCACAGTTACCCTCTCCCTATATCCGAATAACGGAAGAGAGTACTACTAGATGTAAAAAAGTATATGGTCTCACCCAGGGCCGGATTATAATGGAGGCACAAGGGGTCAGTGCCCCTGGGCCCCCCTCTAGCTAGGGGCCCCCTGTGGTTGGCATGTATTCCCCAGCCCCACCCCCCCCCCCCCCCCCCCCCCCAATTTTTTTTTTTTTTTTTTTTTAGCTAAAGGTTTTGTGCATGGGAGTGGGGTAGTGCTGCAGCTTCACCTACAGTATCTGCTAATGTGACAATGATTAATGGTGCTGAGCATCGGGAGCCAAGGCACACTGACTGCACAAGTGTGCTGTGCATTACTGGGAGTTGACTAAGTCCCATGACACTTTGCACCAGAGGGCAGAGGCTGAGAGGTTTGTGCTGAGCTCTGATTGGTGGAGCTCATTACATGCTTCTCAGGCCCATGGAGAACAGCAGCAGCAGCTTAGTCATGGGAGGGTTTTTAATCAGAGGCAGCACTAGGACTGTGAGGTCTCCTACAGAGTAAGGTGCAGAAGGACAAACACAGGCTTTTTATGTGGTATGTATGTATGTATGTATGTATGTATGTGTGTGTGTGTGTGTGTGTGTGTCTATATATATATATATATATATATATATATATCCCCTGCAGTTAACCATTGACCAAGTTTAAACTGCCACTGTGTTTTGACAGTGTAATATTCTCCCATGCAGTTTGCGGCCAGTAATGACAAGTGCACGGGGGCCCCCCTATCTAAAGTACCCCGGGCCCCCCGAAGGCTTAATCTGGCACTGGTCTCACCATCTGCTGTGCCTTATATGGTCTCACCATCTGCTGGCCACTAATAACAAAGAATACAAACGGAGAGAGAAGTCTGATTTGCGTTCCATTGGGAGGATATGACGGAATAAGATACACGCACTTCCAGTGTGGGACGCTGTTAGGAGGAACCAAGCTACCTAGGATCGCGTAGCACTGAGGACATGAGAGTATGACGGACCGGAAATGCAAATACGCACCATATAGTGAGACCATATACTTTTTTACATCTAGTAGTACTCTCTTCCGTTATCCGGATATAGGGAGAGGGTAACTGTGGTCTCATTTCATCCCTGTGCGGATACTTTTTAATCTTTGGAATTTTTACTATTTTTTTTTGCATGTTGGATGGAATAAATTTCTTGTACTGAGTATCCCGTGTTTGGAGATTTTTCCCGTGGAGGATTATATATACGGTGGTCTCTATAAGAAGAACTGAGGCCCCTAAAAAATCTGAGAAATCATATACTAGGTGTACTTAACTGGTATATTTGAGGATAGCGCTGGAGTGTATATCTATTTCTATTTTTCTACATGTTCTTTGGGAAACTGGCGTCCCACAGATATACATATAGCTGCAATCTTTGGCGCAAACCACCTACCTGTAACCCTTTTTGTTTACATTACACAATGCATTATATACACAGCCCCCCACACAAACAAATTACACAATACATTATATACACAGCCTCCCCCCACACAAACACATTACACCATGTGCTCACAGTTACTCCCTCATATTACAGCCCCACTCCCAAGCACCTGCCTGTGTTGCTCCTTCCAAGGGAGTGCAGGGACCCTGCAGGGTGATGACAGCAGTCTGTGTGGTGGTGTGGGAAGCGGCATAGGGCAGCCGGGTGACAGGACAGAGCAGGGAGAGCAGCAGCCAGGCTGATGCACGGAGTGTGGTGGGCGTGACCAACCTCGAAAGCCCTGGCTGCTGCTGACTCCCCTGCTCCTCCCATCCACACACTTCCTGTCCCTGACTGTGGCAGCAGCTCGGACATGATTATCCACAACCCTGCGGTGGCCGGCTGTGATGATTAGTGTGCAGGCCCCGCCCCCGGCGCACATGCGCAGCCCGGATTCGGTCAGTGACCCCAAAAACAGGGAGGTGCCGGTAGGTTTGCTGGGCAGTGGGAGGCTGACGTAGAAGTCGGGAGCCTCCCGCTGTATGCGGGAGTGTAGGCATATATGGGGTGCAGTCATTTTGAAATGGGGACACACAACCACGCCCAAAGCATGCTGGGCAGCCCCCACCACCCCCCCCCCCTCCAAAGAGCATGCAGCATGCATGCACATTGCACCAAGCCCTGGGGAAAAAAACATGAAAAACCACCAGAAACACAAAAAAAACCCCACAAAAAACTTCCAAGCAATGTCACAAATTCACCCCAGGAGATGGGGTGACCCACCCCCACCCCCAAAAGCCATGATGAAAACTTGCTGGGGAAACTGCACCAAAAAAAAAAAAGAACCATTAGTTTCCCCAGCAAGTATGCAGCATGGCTTTTGGAGGTGGGTCACCCCATCTCCCGCAGTGCAATGTGCAGGCATGCTTTCTGGGGGAGCTGGGGTGTGGTGAGGGGGTTCCCAACATGCTTTGGGTGTGGGCCAGGGTCCCCATTTCAAAATGGCTGCTTTTTTTTTTTTTAGGGTGCAGTCATTTTGAAATGGGGACACACGACCACGCCCAAAGCATGCTGGGCACCCCCCACCACACCCCAGCTCCCCCCAAAGAGCATGCAGCATGCCTGCACATTGCACCAAGCCCTGGGGAAAAAAACATGAAAAACCACCAGAAACACAAAAAAAAACACAAAAAACTTCCAAGCAATGTCACAAATCCACCCCAGGAGATGGGGTGACCCACCCCACCCCCAAAAGCCATGCTGCATACTTGCTGTGGAAACTGCACCAAAAAAAAAAAAAAACACCTTTTAAAAACAAACAAACACCCATTTTGAAATAGGGACCCAGGACCACACCCGAAGCATGCTGGGCACCCCCCACCACACTCCAGCTCCCCAAAAAAGCATGCCTGCACATTGCACCAAGCCCTAGGGAAAAAACATGACAAACCACTAGAAACCACAAAGAGTCTAAAGTCCCCCCCAGGAGAGGGGGGCACCCACCACCACTCACAAAAGCTATGCTACACCCTTCTATGTTAAAAATGCACCATGCTAGGAAAAAATGCAACATTTAAAAAAAAAAACACACAGCTAAATAAAAACAAATAAACACTCACCCCAGACTCCCACACCTTTTCTTCGGACACATAAGCCCCCATAAAGCATAAACCTAACCCCCATAGCAGGCAGGGCCGGCTCTACCATTAGGCAGCTTTAGGCAGCTGCCTAGGGTGCCAGGATCTGGGGGGGGCGCCACCAAGTCTGCCTATCAAAAAATCATGACTCTCTATGAGGAATGTGCAACTTCTAAGACCTCACCACCATACTTTTCCTTGAGACATACTTCCCTACTTTACTGCCCCCTCCTCCTTGTACTCTGTAGTGGGTGTCAAAGGGAGGCCTTCAGGGAAAGCGTCGGACTTGTCTATCTGCCCGGGAAGGACCAAACTATTTTTATTGGGGGGGGGGACTAGTTTAAAGTTTTGCCTAGGGTGCTGAGAAGCCTTACACCGGGCCTGATAGCAGGTGAAATATAAGTGGAACAGATAACTCACCTAAAAAAAAAAAACCTGCTCTCTGAACTCTGCTCTCTCCTCGGGTCCTCGGTCCTGGGGCCTGGGTCCTGGGATAACCATTAGATGCTGCAACTCTCTCCACCCCTGCAGATTACCAATGGTGAGTCTGCGCAGCGGGAAACTCGCTTATATGAGCGAGGAAGAGCGGGAAAGCATGCACCCGCCCTCCTCCAGTCACCTCATACGCCGGATTGGCTGAAATTCGTCATCAGGGGCAGCGAATCTCAGTCACGTTGAATAGGGTGACAAGACGAGTGATGGCGAATCGCCGTAAAAACACCGCAAATCCATGGCGAGGGTAAAAACGGAATCGCCGCCCACGGCGATAAAAGACATTGAATGCTGCCCTCTGCCTTGCGATACGTGAACGCGCATCGGAATCGGATCGGGATCTGAAGGGTTAAAACCCTATTAACCCTATGTTGACTATATCGTCAACATCGGAAGGCAAAAAGTACAGTGTGTACACACCATAACACCTAGATTTTTCTGCCTTGGAGTATCTGGTGACAATGTCCTAGATAAACATACTAGGCAGTATGCAATTAATCTATGTACATTGGCTAAAGTCTGCCTAGCTAGACTCTGGATGGCATCCTCTGCACCTGACTTTAGGGCCTGAACTTTCTTTGTTAATGCTACAGTACAGCATCAGAAATATTTATTTATTATTCATAAGGCTGAATACAAATGTAATCGTATTTGGTTTCGATGGCTTTCTTCAAAATATGCATCCCCACAACCAGGGGCGGATTGGGGACTAAAAGTGGCCCTGGAAAATATCTGGAAGTGGCCTCATGTGGGCAGCACCAAATCAAAAATGGGTGGAGCCTAATTACAAGGGGTGTATCCTAGTCTGAAAAAAGGCGTGCCCAATACACATTATGCCCAGGTAATGCCCATTACATATTATGCCACATAACGTAATGCCCATTACACATTATACCACACATCATAATGCCCATTGTACCAAACACCATAATCCCCATTACACATTATACCACAAACCATAATGGCCATTACAATTTGTGCCACACACCAAAATGCCCATTACACCACACACCGTAATGCCAATTACACATTATACCATACACCATAATGCCCATTACATGTTATATCACACACTGTAATGCCCATTACACATTATACCAAACACCATAATGGCAAGTACATGGTATACCACACACTTTAGGGGTTTCAAGGCAAAAGATGCATCTTCTCCTGGTGGGGCCAGCGTTCTCTCAGTAGCGTAATTATACATTTTGCTCCCCCCCCCATGGAATTTTAGTACTGCTAACATGCACAATGCCACTTGTGGTGCTGCTTACACACATAATGCCACATGAGGTGTGGCCAAGACCCCTGCACATGTACGCAAGCCGCTCACAGCCCAGCCCTTGTCAAGGGACAGCTGACACCTGTAGTTGCTGTCCCTGCTTCACTCAAACAAGCTGCATATATACAGTAGGTTGGCCTGTACACTTCATGTATTATGCTTGACAAAAGCGCAATAAAGTGCTGAAACATTGCTGGTACAGCGCAAACTTTTGTTTCGTCATTCGCACTGGATTGAAGCCATGGTGGACTTCATTAAATTTGTGCAGAACAGTACGACCTGTACCGTGGCTGGCTCACCTCTGTGTGTGTGTGTGTATGTATGTATAGAAGGGGGTGTTACCAAGTACCCCTGGCGCTGCCAGGGTTACTTTGTCAATAGCAGCCACTTAAAAGTAGGATTGTCAGTCCTACACAACCCAAGGAAATAACAAACAAAGAAGTGGCGCTTGGTTTGATGAAAGGAAAACACAATATGGCCCTTATTCAGATCTGATCACAGTACAAATTTGTTCTCAAAATGCACAAAACCATGGGCCTGATTCGAGTTCACTCTTTCTGACAAAATCCTTCTTAGATGGACAAAACCATGTGCACTGCAGGGGGGCAGATGTAACATAGAGAGAGTTAGATTTGGGTGAGTTATTTTTTTCTGTGCAAGGTAAATACTGACTGCATTATTTTTACACTGCAATTTAGATTTCAGATTCAGCACACCCCACCAGAATTTAACTCTCTGCACATGTTACATCTGCCCCACCAGCAGTGCACATGGTTTTGCCCATTTTGAGAACAAATTTGTATTGCGATCAGATCTGAATAAGGGCCTATATTTATTTTAGCAATAGTTATAAATGCTGATGAATTACATCAATAACATACACATGGTATAAAAATACATAAAATAAAAAGTGAATAATTAAGAAGTGGATATACCACTATAGCAAGGACCTAGACCATAAATGCTCCATAATGGTATGTATGTATATATTTCTCTATCTATCTATCTATCTATCTATCTATCTATCTATCTATCTATTAAAGAAGTCCATTTATTTATATATGCAAAGTCTATCTAATTTATTCATTTCGCACGCAACCAATAATTGAATTTCCAGATTTATAATCAATGAATATTATTTATAAGTGTAACCAGATGAAACTGTATCATGGATAATAAATATAACAATACAGGTATTATACATAATAATGATTATTGCTCCAGCATCCTTTAATAAAGCTAACCTCAGTGATGTATAAATGTGAATACAGAGCTGGGGGGGGGGTGGCTATACAGTAGCATGAAAGAGCCTGGTTGTCGGCCATCTTGGCCAGAACACATGTAAATCTGCAGCATGGCATTCCGCCATCTTAGATTCCACTACATAGCAGACAAAGGAACCTTAACTAAAGACTAATAACTTCCGCCTAGCAATCACACATAAACTGACTGTACGTTCATAATTTCTATTCACAACATTTACTCCAAATTAACCTCTAACCTGCATCATGCGATACTCACAATCCTGACTATAACTTGCACATCCATCAAACACATTAAACCTGTTGCATACACAATTAATATATCATTAATCTACCATGTACTTCTGTACAGAACACTTAAATAGCACTATACAATCTAAGGACTAATCATACCCTGATCACATCACATGCCATTACCCACACAATCCGAGCATCACATGCTAACAACATTTGTTTCATATAAGTTGGTTTTCTCTGCTGGTTTATCTATATATTCTCACTGGATATTACACAAAGCATTCACACTCTCCAATACAAAGAGTCCATACATGTTCACGCATAGCCTTACACATGCATTCAAATACCAAGAATCCCTTTGAGAACAACACACTCACTTTCATACAAAGAGTCCATACCATATACTACAGAACTCCTTTGCAACCACACTTGGACACACAGTGGCTAGTTTAAATATCCAGACACATAGCAGACAAAAGGAAGCTATTTACACTCCTTGCATACAAAAGATCCAGGAACTAGGCCTCTGCTTTGCCACATGTAAACGTACACGGCTATATCTACCAATTTAAGCATGTCTATCCTTTTTCTACCAACCGTTGCTATACGTAGCCACCGTGAAACACATCATACCACTCATACAATGAAATACAACATTCCTGGCTATGTATTATTGAAGCTAGAATACATCTTTCCTATATCTCACACGAAGCTCTCTCTGCATCATATTTCTCCTTAACATCCAGTCCATTAATCATATCCTAGTCCTGGCACACAATTAAGTTTGATGATACATATTTACTTATCACATCCAAATCCATATGTTATGGAAGGAATCTCCCGGTGAAGCCAGACCCATCCTCTCTGTGTCACCCTCGAACAGCAAGTGACCGTTTGTTTTTTTCTTGCTTCCCAAGAGAACTCTCGGGGGAGGGGAGAATCCATTCATTCACATTTGCTTCAATAGCCTATAGACACGCCCCCTGATACTGTATTTCCTGGCTGGTTTACTGGTGTTTGGGAAATGTTAATGACTTCATCTCTAATGCTGGTTTTTCTGTGACTAACTTATAATTTGTTATAACATGTGAGCGCAACATGATATAGAATTCTAATAACTGTCATCTGACAGTTATTATAATTTCGCACATTTAGAGACTAAACATGACATTATGGGCATGGTTATAATTATAATTATGGAAATTATATGCTGGGAAAAATTAGGCATTGACAGTCGTCCATTTGACAGTATATAAAACTGTCACATTAATAATGCATAATTTCCGCATTAATTTTCATAATTCATAAAATTTCAATATTTTTCATAAAAATATCTTTCATTGATAAAAAAAATTTTTTTAAAGGGTGGAACTTATGTGTATATGTATAAAGAAGGGGATGTATCATTTTTGCGCAATGGCTTAATCCGAGATTAATAATAAATGGGGGAGTGCATTTACTTAACGCCGGCATGTCCAGACCATGACCTCACAATAGTTGTAGGGCCACAGCCCAGACACACACGACTGAATGATACATTTGGGGAGTGTATGTGTAGTCTATGTGGGTGTAGTGTTCCTGCATAGGTGTTGTGTTACCTACCGCAGGGTGTACAGGGGTGAACAACCTTCATATGTCCTACAAAGGATGCTGGGAAAACATTGATGAACAATCATAACAAACAATTTGACAGAGTATTATAAAGATTTCCTGAAAGAGTGGAGAACAGTCATTTCTCCTAGTGCAGTTAGTGGACTAAAAACCCGGCTAGACCTCCCAGGATAAAAACCGTTCTAACGCACTTTTGGGTCATTCCTAGTGTCTCTTGACATTAAAACTAAGGGCCAAAAAGTCTCTAGTGGGTCTTCTGCTCATCACGACGTGGGGTCATCTAGGGGTCATCATTCTCTTGGTCAGCTTGTGTATTTCGTCGGCTCTTGGGGCTTTCTAGCTGGGTTCCTGTCTAGTCATCTGTCGGTATCCAAGTCGTCATCTCGAGGACCATCATCTGTCTACGGCTGGGCTCATCTCTCCTTCTCCATTGCATCTGTAGGAAAAAAGAAGTATCAATATCTTTGCATTTTAACCTATTTTCCCTACCATTCTTGGCTTCTTGTATTCCATCCGATCCACTTGTAGACTTCCGATAGTTCTGTTGTCGACTTGTTTCCCTGCAGAGACATAAACAGAAAGAACTTCCCAAGCGTTAAAAAGTATCCCGCCTCCCACATCTGTGAAGCTTCTACACTCTAGAGCAGGGATGGGGAACCTTCGGCTCTCCAGATGTGGTTGAACTACACATCCCAGCATGCACTGCAACAGTTTTGCTATTTGGCCATACTGAAACTGTTGCAGGGCATGCTGGGATGTGTAGTTCAACCACATCTGGAGAGCCGAAGGTTCCCCATCCCTGCTCTAGAGTGCTATAGTTTAACCCTCGCCTTACTGTCTTTTGACACTAGGTGGCGCTCTAATTTATTTAAGGGTATTTCTACCCTGTACTACCAAACTTCTTTCAATTTAACCTCTATATCACTCCATATATTACAAATACAGTTTTCTGAGCCAGATAATCTGTGTTCTTCTTCGGAAAAATGTGACTAGAGGAAATCTGTGATATTCAGAATATTCAATCTCTCATTTTCCTCTTCTCTGTCTAATCACTAGGGACTATAAATTACTTGACATCTGGACCTAACACTATCCATATCTTGAGATTTTTAAATCTCATTTAAAAACACTGTTATATATATCTCGTTGTCTAGGGGATGAAACTTTTTCAATGTTAGGTCCATACGCTCTCCATGCAATTAGGAGCAATAGGGGTTTCCAAATTCAATGCGTCACATTTGACCGGGTCCAATCACAGCTCTTTCTGGCTTAACTAAACAACAAACAGAAAAACAAATCTTTAGACACCTTACACGACATATGTCTGATTCTCCGAACCATTCAAAACAAACAATGACAATCAAACAAACAAAAGAGAGTACGTATAAACTATCCATTTCTCCTTACTTGATTCCTAAGAACCTGGACTGACAATTACATCACATACAAGTCACCACTAGGTGGCTATTAACTTTTAACCACTTCCCTATATCTATGTGTTTACATACATATGTGTCATGGGAACTATATGTCATGTAATGAACAAGCATGTTTCAAAAACAAATTTCCCAATACGTCATTACCCTGGTACCGAGTACTCCTTTGAATAGAACATGTTATCTTGTTCTCTACCTTTCCTCGTGTTCTATACCTGTATGTCTTACCATAGTCTAAACCTTCATGTGTTCGCTGTAATATTGTGTTCTACTCTTAAATCTTTAATCTACTTGCTGAAGGGGAGAAAGAAAGTTTAGGAGTCTTGTTAGTTACAGTTCTTCATGTGTGCGACATCTCTGCTTCTCTATACCTGCAGCAGTTATTAACCTGGGGATGTAATTAACTTCAAATACAATTTGGCATTCTCAATTTATCTTGTTACCTTAATACTTATTACCTGAGTCAGTGTGAAACCAGTATACCTACTTCTCCAGCTGTGTCAATTTGGCATCGACTGTACCGTCTCTTACCACTTGGGGAAAAAGAACATCCTCTCTGGCTGTTCGACTCCGCCTTACATTCAACTTATCTTGTCTCGGAGACGACAGCTGTCTTGAATATTACGTCAACACTTACTAATCCTTAACAAGGAGTTGACACAGGGTATAGGTTAGTTAGTTTCACAATTACATCAGATACCTTAGAATAACTGGTCCCATTATATACGAATGGGAGGGGTATTGCTATTTCCGCATTAACAGTCTAATTGCATCTGTGCCATCACTTTTCCTATTGCCATTTTCCTATACCACAGTTTTAAACAATCACTATGCCTCTTCTTACCTCGCGTTTGATGAGAGCAGACATATTTTTCGATTCTTATTGTGTAATTCATCCGGTTCGAAGCTGCCAGTACCTGGAAATTCTACTATCTATATCTTGTGGTGAGTTACTGCATTACTCACCTGTATGTCTATCTGACATCTCCATCCCTACGTATCACGTTATCACTGTGTGACCCGTTATTACCCATAATCACAGGAATAAACGTTCACAGCTAGTAGATACCGGTGGGGCATTACTTGTCTGAGAGCTCCCCAAACACTCACTTCTCAGCGTCCTAGAACATCCCCACAATCAAGTGAGGTGCGAAGGCTATGAGGCATTGATACTCAATCACCAAGTCTTTCAACTAGCAGCGAACTTCTAGTCAACTTGCAAGGCGCGGCCAATCTCTCAAGGGCACAACAAACTTGTTTTCTTGTACCCCCAGAAACCGGAGGAGCTCAGCGGAATTCGAAGTTCCGATTTTCGCTCCTATACCCTTCCGGTAGACCAAAATAGGTAGGTCGACGGAAGGGGCAGTAAAATGGGTACGTCGACTCGTACGTCGTCGCGTATCCCCCGTGTGTCCTATTTCAACACACAATCCTTAGCGCTAAGGGCAATCCTTTCACCTCCCAGGAATTTCCACATCTGGGTACCATTCACTTTAACATTACTATCTATATTTCTGTACAGAAAGATTCCATGGTTGGCAGCTCTTCTACTGGATGTCACACGAGTGTTCCCTTGACTATCAATGGGAATTTAATCAATTTACATCTAAATACCCTCTGGCTGGCACTTTTAAAAGTTAAGAATCTTTTTCTGTCTTTTAGCCTGGAATAAAAAAAATAAAAATGTTATATATCATATTTGGTAACAATTACTAAAATAAAATAAATTTATTTAGTAGAAATAGCATTTTTACCCAGAATTCTTTGCAACATACAATTATACAATGGCTTTCTCAGGTTGAGGTGGTCTGCAGTAAAATACCTGCACTTTATGGCTATACATTATTCCCTTATAATCCGCTTCTGCTGTAATTCTAAAAGATGTGCATTTATTTTAAATTTGCACTGCTTATAAAACAATTCAAATTTAAAAAAAAACAATTCAACCTGAAACAGCCCTTGCCAATCATGTCTGGCTATTATTTAAAAGATAAACATCAAAAGGGGATAACATTGCATGTGAGAAAACAAATTATTATAACAAATATATACTTATAGAATCGCATCTTGGTATTTAAATATAAATAAATGTTTTTCCTTTTGTCCCAAAGTTCAAATTAGAGCTTTGTAATACTACAGATCCAACACAGGCCCCTAACCGGCAGTAATATGGAAACACACAAAACGCACCAGAAAAAAATAAAAAAAACTTTTTTTCTTCTTTTCTGGTAGATGATCCCACACCTGCCGATATTCGCAAACCTGCGCATATCCACACATCGTCAAATGCTTAATCCCGGACGAGCCCCCATCTAAGGAAGTCCATTTATTTATATATGCAAAGTCTATCTAATTTATTCATTTCGCACGCAACCAATAATTGAATTTCCAGATTTATAATCAATGAATATTATTTATAAGTGTAACCAGCTGAAACTGTATCATGGATAATAAATATAACAATACAGGTATTATACATAATAATGATTATTGCTCCAGCATCCTTTAGTAAAGCTAACCTCAGTGATGTATAAATGTGAATACAGAGCTGGGGGGGGTGGCTATACAGTAGCATGAAAGAGCCTGGTTGTCGGCCATTTTGGCCAGAACACATGTAAATCTGCAGCATGGCATTCCGCCATCTTAGATTCCACTACATAGCAGACAAAGGAACCTTAACTAAAGACTAATAACTTCCGCCTAGCAATCACACATAAACTGACTGTACGTTCATAATTTCTATTCACAACATTTACTCCAAATTAACCTCTAACCTGCATCATGCGATACTCACAATCCTGACTATAACTTGCACATCCATCAAACACATTAATCCTGTTGCATACACAATTAATATATCATTAATCTACCATGTACTTCTGTACAGAACACTTAAATAGCACTATACAATCTAAGGACTAATCATACCCTGATCACATCACATGCCATTACCCACACAATCCGAGCATCACATGCTAACAACATTTGTTTCATATAAGTTGGTTTTCTCTGCTGGTTTATCTAGATATTCTCACTGGATATTACACAAAGCATTCACACTCTCCAATACAAAGAGTCCATACATGTTCACGCATAGCCTTACACATGCATTCAAATACCAAGAATCCCTTTGAAAACAACACACTCACTTTCATACAAAGAGTCCATACCATATACTACAGAACTCCTTTGCAACCACACTTGGACACACAGTGGCTAGTTTAAATATCCAGACACATAGCAGACAAAAGGAAGCTATTTACACTCCTTGCATACAAAAGATCCAGGAACTAGGCCTCTGCTTTGCCACATGTAAACGTACACGGCTATATCTACCAATTTAAGCATGTCTATCCTTTTTCTACCAACCGTTGCTATACGTAGCCACCGTGAAACACATCATACCACTCATACAATGAAATACAACATTCCTGGCTATGTATTATTGAAGCTAGAATACATCTTTCCTATATCTCACACGAAGCTCTCTCTGCATCATATTTCTCCTTAACATCCAGTCCATTAATCCTATCCTAGTCCTGGCACACAATTAAGTTTGATGATACATATTTACTTATCACATCCAAATCCATATGTTATGGAAGGAATCTCCCGGTGAAGCCAGACCCATCCTCTCTGTGTCACCCTCGAACAGCAAGTGACCGTTTGTTTTTTTCTTGCTTCCCAAGAGAACTCTCGGGGGAGGGGAGAATCCATTCATTCACATTTGCTTCAATAGCCTATAGACACGCCCCCTGATACTGTATTTCCTGGCTGGTTTACTGGTGTTTGGGAAATGTTAATGACTTCATCTCTAATGCTGGTTTTTCTGTGACTAACTTATAATTTGTTATAACATGTGAGCGCAACATGATATAGAATTCTAATAACTGTCATCTGACAGTTATTATAATTTCGCACATTTAGAGACTAAACATGACATTATGGGCATGGTTATAATTATAATTATGGAAATTATATGCTGGGAAAAATTAGGCATTGACAGTCGTCCATTTGACAGTATATAAAACTGTCACATTAATAATGCATAATTTCCGCATTAATTTTCATAATTCATAAAATTTCAATATTTTTCATAAAAATATCTTTCATTGATAAAAAATTTTTTTTTAAAGGGTGGAACTTATGTGTATATGTATAAAGAAGGGGATGTATCATTTTTGCGCAATGGCTTAATCCGAGATTAATAATAAATGGGGGAGTGCATTTACTTAACGCCGGCATGTCCAGACCATGACCTCACAATAGTTGTAGGGCCACAGCCCAGACACACACGACTGAATGATACATTTGGGGAGTGTATGTGTAGTCTATGTGGGTGTAGTGTTCCTGCATAGGTGTTGTGTTACCTACCGCAGGGTGTACAGGGGTGAACAACCTTCATATGTCCTACAAAGGATGCTGGGAAAACATTGATGAACAATCATAACAAACAATTTGACAGAGTATTATAAAGATTTCCTGAAAGAGTGGAGAACAGTCATTTCTCCTAGTGCAGTTAGTGGACTAAAAACCCGGCTAGACCTCCCAGGATAAACACCGTTCTAACGCACTTTTGGGTCATTCCTAGTGTCTCTTGACATTAAAACTAAGGGCCAAAAAGTCTCTAGTGGGTCTTCTGCTCATCACGACGTGGGGTCATCTAGGGGTCATCATTCTCTTGGTCGGCTTGTGTATTTCGTCGGCTCTTGGGGCTTTCTAGCTGGGTTCCTGTCTAGTCATCTGTCGGTATCCAAGTCGTCATCTCGAGGACCATCATCTGTCTACGGCTGGGCTCATCTCTCCTTCTCCATTGCATCTGTAGGAAAAAAGAAGTATCAATATCTTTGCATTTTAACCTATTTTCCCTACCATTCTTGGCTTCTTGTATTCCATCCGATCCACTTGTAGACTTCCGATAGTTCTGTTGTCGACTTGTTTCCCTGCAGAGACATAAACAGAAAGAACTTCCCAAGCGTTAAAAAGTATCCCGCCTCCCACATCTGTGAAGCTTCTACACTCTAGAGTGCTATAGTTTAACCCTCGCCTTACTGTCTTTTGACACTAGGTGGCGCTCTAATTTATTTAAGGGTATTTCTACCCTGTACTACCAAACTTCTTTCAATTTAACCTCTATATCACTCCATATATTACAAATACAGTTTTCTGAGCCAGATAATCTGTGTTCTTCTTCGGAAAAATGTGACTAGAGGAAATCTGTGATATTCAGAATATTCAATCTCTCATTTTCCTCTTCTCTGTCTAATCACTAGGGACTATCAATTACTTGACATCTGGACCTAACACTATCCATATCTTGAGATTTTTAAATCTCATTTAAAAACACTGTTATATATATCTCGTTGTCTAGGGGATGAAACTTTTTCAATGTTAGGTCCATACGCTCTCCATGCAATTAGGAGCAATAGGGGTTTCCAAATTCAATGCGTCACATTTGACCGGGTCCAATCACAGCTCTTTCTGGCTTAACTAAACAACAAACAGAAAAACAAATCTTTAGACACCTTACACGACATATGTCTGATTCTCCGAACCATTCAAAACAAACAATGACAATCAAACAAACAAAAGAGAGTACGTATAAACTATCCATTTCTCCTTACTTGATTCCTAAGAACCTGGACTGACAATTACATCACATACAAGTCACCACTAGGTGGCTATTAACTTTTAACCACTTCCCTATATCTATGTGTTTACATACATATGTGTAATGGGAACTATATGTCATGTAATGAACAAGCATGTTTCAAAAACAAATTTCCAAATACGTCATTACCCTGGTACCGAGGGCGGATCGTATGCAGTACTCCTTTGAATAGAACATGTTATCTTATTCTCTACCTTTCCTCGTGTTCTATACCTGTATGTCTTACCATAGTCTAAACCTTCATGTGTTCGCTGTAATATTGTGTTCTACTCTTAAATCTTTAATCTACTTGCTGAAGGGGAGAAAGAATGTTTAGGAGTCTTGTTAGTTACAGTTCTTCATGTGTGCGACATCTCTGCTTCTCTATACCTGCAGCAGTTATTAACCTGGGGATGTAATTAACTTCAAATACAATTTGGCATTCTCAATTTATCTTGTTACCTTAATACTTATTACCTGAGTCAGTGTGAAACCAGTATACCTACTTCTCCAGCTGTGTCAATTTGGCATCCACTGTACCGTCTCTTACCACTTGGGGAAAAAGAACATCCTCTCTGGCTGTTCGACTCCGCCTTACATTCAACTTATCTTGTCTCGGAGACGACAGCTGTCTTGAATATTACGTCAACACTTACTAATCCTTAACAAGGAGTTGACACAGGGTATAGGTTAGTCAGTTTCACAATTACATCAGACACCTTAGAATAACTGGTCCCATTATATACGAATGGGAGGGGTATTGCTATTTCCGCATTAACAGTCTAATTGCATCTGTGCCATCACTTTTCCTATTGCCATTTTCCTATACCACAGTTTTAAACAATCACTATGCCTCTTCTTACCTCGCGTTTGATGAGAGCAGACATATTTTTCGATTCTTATTGTGTAATTCATCCGGTTCGAAGCTGCCAGTACCTGGAAATTCTACTATCTATATCTTGTGGTGAGTTACTGCATTACTCACCTGTATGTCTATCTGACATCTCCATCCCTACGTATCACGTTATCACTGTGTGACCCGTTATTACCCATAATCACAGGAATAAACGTTCACAGCTAGTAGATACCGGTGGGGCATTACTTGTCTGAGAGCTCCCCAAACACTCACTTCTCAGCGTCCTAGAACATCCCCACAATCAAGTGAGGTGCGAAGGCTACGAGGCATTGATACTCAATCACCAAGTCTTTCAACTAGCAGCGAACTTCTAGTCAACTTGCAAGGCGCGGCCAATCTCTCCAGGGCACAACAAACTTGTTTTCTTGTACCCCCAGAAACCGGAGGAGCTCAGCGGAATTCGAAGTTCCGATTTTCGCTCCTATACCCTTCCGGTAGACCAAAATAGGTAGGTCGACGGAAGGGGCAGTAAAATGGGTACGTCGACTCGTACGTCGTCGCGTATCCCCCGTGTGTCCTATTTCAACACACAATCCTTAGCGCTAAGGGCAATCCTTTCACCTCCCAGGAATTTCCACATCTGGGTACCATTCACTTTAACATTACTATCTATATTTCTGTACAGAAAGATTCCATGGTTGGCAGCTCTTCTACTGGATGTCACACGAGTGTTCCCTTGACTATCAATGGGAATTTAATCAATACTATTTGAATTTCTTGAATTTTGATCAATAATAAAAGAATCCTGTTTGTAACTAAACAGGAGTCTTACTCAATTTATGAATTGTAATTATATCACTACCCATCGTTGGGCATTTACCTGTACAGCGTACCTAGGCAATCACATGCGCCCGCACATGTGTCCATCACGCAAACAGTGTCTCACTGAGCGGCAGACGTTGACACCCATGTGTCCGAGTCCCGCCTTCTTTTGCATACTTTGCAAACATATTTGCACTTCTACTTAACTTACCTATTCAAGAAATCCCAATAGCACACTCTTTCTATAACATTTGTGGTTTGCAAGGATATGGCACTATGAATTTAACACCTCTTACAATACTGTAGATATCTCACATTCACAGGGGAAAACAAATGCAATTTTACTCTTAACAGGTACAAACAAAACTCCACACAGTACAATACCTCTTACCAGTTTTTCATGCACTTATGCATTTGGGATAAAGATCACAATAGTTACAAAAAGAAATATTCTGTCTATTGAGCCTATTCAAAACTACAGTTGCTGCTGAGAGAGAAAGCAAATAAATCAATCCTATTCAAATGCCCCCTTTCTAAGAGAAGTTGCTTTGTCTAAGTTTCAAGGTTAAATCTATTGTCTCAACACCTTAATTTACATCTAAATACCCTCTGGCTGGCACTTTTAAAAGTTAAGAATCTTTTTCTGTCTTTTAGCCTAGAATAAAAAAAAAAAAAAATGTTATATATCATATTTGGTAACAATTACTAAAATAAAATAAATTTATTTAGTAGAAATAGCATTTTTACCCAGAATTCTTTGCAACATACAATTATACAATGGCTTTCTCAGGTTGAGGTGGTCTGCAGTAAAATACCTGCACTTTATGGCTATACATTATTCCCTTATAATCCGCTTCTGCTGTAATTCTAAAAGATGTGCATTTATTTAAAATTTGCACTGCTTATAAAACAATTCAAATTTAAAAAAAAACAATTCAACCAGAAACAGCCCTTGCCAATCATGTCTGGCTATTATTTAAAAGATAAACATCAAAAGGGGATAACATTGCATGTGAGAAAACAAATTATTATAACAAATATATACTTATAGAATCGCATCTTGGTATTTAAATATAAATAAATGTTTTTCCTTTTGTCCCAAAGTTCAAATTAGAGCTTTGTAATACTACAGATCCAACACAGGCCCCTAACCGGCAGTAATATGGAAACACACAAAACGCACCAGAAAAAAATAAAAAAAAACTTTTTTTCTTCTTTTCTGGTAGATGATCCCACACCTGCCGATATTCGCAAACCTGCGCATATCCGCACATCGTCAAATGCTTAATCCCGGACGAGCCCCCATCTAAGGAAGTCCATTTATTTATATATGCAAAGTCTATCTAATTTATTCATTTCGCACGCAACCAATAATTGAATTTCCAGATTTATAATCAATGAATATTATTTATAAGTGTAACCAGATGAAACTGTATCATGGATAATAAATATAACAATACAGGTATTATACATAATAATGATTATTGCTCCAGCATCCTTTAATAAAGCTAACCTCAGTGATGTATAAATGTGAATACAGAGCTGGGGGGGTGGCTATACAGTAGCATGAAAGAGCCTGGTTGTCGGCCATTTTGGCCAGAACACATGTAAATCTGCAGCATGGCATTCCGCCATCTTAGATTCCACTACATAGCAGACAAAGGAACCTTAACTAAAGACTAATAACTTCCGCCTAGCAATCACACATAAACTGACTGTACGTTCATAATTTCTATTCACAACATTTACTCCAAATTAACCTCTAACCTGCATCATGCGATACTCACAATCCTGACTATAACTTGCACATCCATCAAACACATTAAACCTGTTGCATACACAATTAATATATCATTAATCTACCATGTACTTCTGTACAGAACACTTAAATAGCACTATACAATCTAAGGACTAATCATACCCTGATCACATCACATGCCATTACCCACACAATCCGAGCATCACATGCTAACAACATTTGTTTCATATAAGTTGGTTTTCTCTGCTGGTTTATCTAGATATTCTCACTGGATATTACACAAAGCATTCACACTCTCCAATACAAAGAGTCCATACATGTTCACGCATAGCCTTACACATGCATTCAAATACCAAGAATCCCTTTGAGAACAACACACTCACTTTCATACAAAGAGTCCATACCATATACTACAGAACTCCTTTGCAACCACACTTGGACACACAGTGGCTAGTTTAAATATCCAGACACATAGCAGACAAAAGGAAGCTATTTACACTCCTTGCATACAAAAGATCCAGGAACTAGGCCTCTGCTTTGCCACATGTAAACGTACACGGCTATATCTACCAATTTAAGCATGTCTATCCTTTTTCTACCAACCGTTGCTATACGTAGCCACCGTGAAACACATCATACCACTCATACAATGAAATACAACATTCCTGGCTATGTATTATTGAAGCTAGAATACATCTTTCCTATATCTCACACGAAGCTCTCTCTGCATCATATTTCTCCTTAACATCCAGTCCATTAATCATATCCTAGTCCTGGCACACAATTAAGTTTGATGATACATATTTACTTATCACATCCAAATCCATATGTTATGGAAGGAATCTCCCAGTGAAGCCAGACCCATCCTCTCTGTGTCACCCTCGAACAGCAAGTGACCGTTTGGTTTTTTCTTGCTTCCCAAGAGAACTCTCGGGGGAGGGGAGAATCCATTCATTCACATTTGCTTCAATAGCCTATAGACACGCCCCCTGATACTGTATTTCCTGGCTGGTTTACTGGTGTTTGGGAAATGTTAATGACTTCATCTCTAATGCTGGTTTTTCTGTGACTAACTTATAATTTGTTATAACATGTGAGCGCAACATGATATAGAATTCTAATAACTTTCATCTGACAGTTATTATAATTTCGCACATTTAGAGACTAAACATGACATTATGGGCATGGTTATAATTATAATTATGGAAATTATATGCTGGGAAAAATTAGGCATTGACACTATCTATCTATCTATCTATCTATCTATCTATCTATCTATCTATCTATACATACATACATACATGCATGCATATACACACACACATATACATACATACATAGGGGGAAATTTACTAAGACTACAAATATGAAATTTCGTATTCTTAATACGAATGAATATGATTGCATACAGCTGTTTCAGCCGTATGCAAATTCGTGTTCCGGAGGATAATTTACAAACCAGTCAAAGACGACTGCTTTGTAATCCTCCGATGGCGTATCCATTCGTATTAGCGGCCGTATATACGACCGCTAATACGAATTCGTATAGGCAGTCTGCACAGATCAGTCAGATCCGTGCAGGCTGCATTGTGTAAAAACTTACAACCGGCCCCAGGCTCCAATCCCAAAATACGGGGGACAAAATGACCCGTATTTTAAGAACCAGCCCCAGGCACAACCAGCCAGCAGGGTAATGCCACAGCCGGGGGGAGACTTTTTATACAAGTCCCCCCGGCCAAAGCATACCGACCAGTCAGCCTGGTCAGGAGTCCTGGGGGAGTGGGGACCCCCCCCATAAAGGGGTTTCCTTCCTCCAGGACTTACCAGACCAGGCTGAAGACAGGTGCTGTCCCCGGTGACCCTGGGCTGTGGTCACTGGGCTGATTCCAGTGTAAAAAATAGAATAAACTATTGTTTAATACTGTGGAACTATGAGTCCCAGCAAGCCTCCCCCGCATGCTGGGACTTGGAGAACCACAAGTCCCAGCATGCAGGACATTAAAGGGCCCGCTGGCACTTGTAGTTCTACAGTATTAAAAATAGTCAAATAAACACACACAGACACATGAAAAATAAAACTTGAATACATCCAAAGCCCATTCATACTGATACTTACCTATCTTACTATACCTAGTATAAATAACTAGCGATGACTGCGATGCCCGCGATTTTCCCATAGGGATCAATGTTAAAAAGCTAAATTGGACGCGATTTCACTGTAAAATGCCTCAATGCCCGCGATTTGGCCATAGGAAACAATGGTAAATGGGCCACAGAGCCCTAATAGTGCCCTTGAACTGTGAAATGGCCCCCTCAATTGTTAACGCCACCCCACGATCAACGTCAACCCGAAGGGTGGCGAGCGCAGCGAGCCCGCTAGGGGCGGCGGTACGCGTCCTCCGACCTTTTTATGCCCTACTATCCACGTCGGCGTGGAGTTGAGAATAGAATAGTGTGGCGAGCGCAGCGAGCCACCGAGGCCCGAAGCGTGGCGAGCGCAGCGAGCCCCGCGAGGGGACGCGGATACCTTCACAGGTAAACGCGTCCCTTCGCGGGCTTCACAGGTGTCCGCGTCACCACGGACACCTGTGAAGCCCGCGAGGGGACGCGTATAACTGTGAAGGTATCCGTGTCCCCTCGCGGGGCTCGCTGCGCTCGCCACGCTTCGGGCCTCGGTGGCTCGCTGCGCTCGCCACACTATTCTATTCTCAACTCCACGCCGACGTGGATAGTAGGGCATGAAAGGGTCGGAGGACGCGTACCGCCGCCCCCTCGCGGGTTCGCTGCGCTCGCCACGCTTCGGGTTGACGTTGATCGTGGGGTGGCGTTAACAATTGTGGGGGCCATTTCAGAGTTCACGGTGACTATTAGGGCTCTGTGGCCCATTTAACATTGTTTCCTATGTAAAAATCGCGGGCATTGAGGCATTGAACACTAAAATTGGGTCCAATCTGATTTTTAACATTGGTCCCTATGGGAAATCGCGGCCATCGCGTCGCACCCGATTTTTAGTGCATTCGATGGTCGCGATGGGCGCCCTTCTAGGTAAAGAGTACCTGAGTTGCTAAAGCTGCTGTCTGTTACTGATGGAACTGGGCAATCTGAGTGGCAGAGAGAAGGTGCAGGCTGGCCTTGAAGGTGACAAGCACCAAAGGGGTGCTGGAGCTAGGAAACAAATCTCCCAGAGCAACAGTGATCCACTTGCCGCCCACAGACCCAAAGCCAATCAGGATGATTCGCTTGGTGTTGGCCCCAAATTTAAAATGCTGCTGTCCAGGCTCATGAAATATGTGGTTGCAGTATCCCCTTGAAGGTGGAACTGCGCAACAGTTCACTGGGGTGGGGGGTGGGAAGAGCCATTGCGGCCTCTGCGTGCACATTGCTATGTCACTTCGCACACATACACACACACACATAGGCGTGCGCAGTCCATTTTCTTAGGGGGTGCACCATTGGAGGGGCATGTCCATCACTGCCTACCTTCTATTTAGTTTGCATTAATGCCCAATGGGCATTGATAGACACGCCCAGTGTCTATCAATGCCCATTGGGCATTAATGCAAACTAAATAGAAGGTGACTTATTTACAGTATATGCACATTAGAATTAATCATTACCCACATACAGTAGTAAAAACAGGGACAGTGTGCGCCAAAGGTGGGCTGCAAAAATGTACGCAAAAATGTACGCATGCCCATCACACATAATGCCACACACAGTAATGCCCGTTCCACATAATGCCACACACCATAATGCCCATTCCACATCATGCCAGGGCTTGACAATTTTTTGTAAAATAGGGAAAGCAGAGACAATGTGCACTGAAAATTCACACCACAATGCCTATTACAAGTCACACAACCATTACATAGTAAACCATATGTCATAATGCCCGTTTCGCCACACACTGTAATGCCCATTACATGTTCTACCAAACACCGTAATGCCCATTACACATTATGACGCACACTATAATGCCCATTACATATTATGCCACATAAGTTCTGCTTACCTACCTGCTCATTGCTACGGGTTTCATGCTAGATGCCAGGGGTTTCATGCTTGATGCCAGGAGTAGTTGTGTGCTGTGATCTGTGCGGGTGGCAGTGGCTTCTCCGTGATCGATGGCCGGACAGCCCGGGTGACAATGGCCTGAGCTGGGCAGGCCTGCCAGGCCTGCTGGAGCTGGCCACCAGCTGGGCGAATTGACATCAGACCCAAAAAAACAAAAAGATGGGTGTGGGCTGCGCTGGTATAAGTGCTGTTAATGTGCAATGTTGGGCAGAGAAAAATAAATAATAATAAAAATGGAAGATTGGTAGATCTATCACAGTTTTAATGCATTTACTAAAATATGAAGTCAGAAATTGAGGCTAAAAACAATTGACAAAAGTGAATAAGAACAATAAAATTGTCATCTCACCGAACCGAACCACATGGAGGTGAGGCCCAGGAAGTCCCAAATGTCCAGGGAGTGTGTACTGGTGTCGCACACTGGTTGGTGGGGGTGGAAATGGAGTGTCCAGATTATGGTGCTGGTATGTTCCCAAACTGCAATATGGAGGGAGGGCACAAAGATGTGGATGCCAGGAGTGGCCCAAGATGGCACGAATCACCAACTCCTATCGCCGGATGTTGTAGGCGTGGTGTCCTCGACCTCTACTATTGTTGCAGAAATATTTGTAATCCAATTAGATAGGATAAGTGAAGGGTCAGTGACCTGGTGATGGGTCTTCCTGGCAGTAGATAGGACAATTTCCTCAGGGTGGTTCTCCTAAATAAGTGGTAGGTTGGTGAGGCAGAAATCCTGACCGGTTTCGCTGCTCCAGGCAGCTTTATCAAAGGATAACTGACATATGATGCTTTCTGGCTTAAATACCCTATCACATGGGTCATGTGACCCAACCAATTAGATCAACCAATCTATAAAAAACATATAAAGCAACGCTAGAGTAGGAGGCAAATAGTGTGGGAGGCATGTGAATTTGATATCATACAATGGATGTTTATTCCAAAGGTGGTAGATGGAATTAAATGGTTTTGCAAAAAAACGTGCAGACAATACATTTAACTGACACTTCCTGTGTCCTATGTGGTCGCCATAGCAACCCAGCAGGTACCGCTGCTAATAGGATAGAACCTGAACTATTTCCAGGTTAATCCTTAAATCATAGCGGGCTAGCTACGTGCAGGGAGCTCATTGCGTCCCCGCTGATGTATTTCTTCCGGGTGGTTGATGATTATTTATACCGCCCGGGAAGAGTTTGAAGGTAGCACCCGGCTGGTTTCCGGGTTCTTAGCTACGTGCGATGACCGCGTCCGCCGCACTTCCGGGTGGTGTGTGTGGCCCGCATATGAGCCGCATAGTTAACATAATGGGCGTATCGAATAGAGAAGGTGCAGTACTTCCGCTCGATCGTCCTGACGGTTGCCACGGAAACATTCCGCGATCCTGGGCATAGATTGTACAGCCAGGATTGTACCCTGATCAGTCTACAGTACCTGTTCATATAAAAAACGGCTAATCTTAATTTACATACATACATGATCTTAGCAAATGTAATGTTGGAGTCATTTAGCTGACGGTGAAAACTTTATATGACATGGCGTCAAGGTTGCTAAGCAACCATATAGTGGTTCACAAACCTACAACAGGGAGAGCTGACCCCTAGTGGTAGAATGAAAATAAGGAGAGAGAGGATGTTCTGTAGGAGATAAAAGCATTCTAAATAAAGATGTGTTCAATGTATACACATATACATAAATAGATGTTGTAGTATGGTGGAAAGGATGGTACTGGATAGTAAATCTTCTCATACAGAGGGGGGCGATAGTGTCCGTCCAACTTCGTTTCATATATAATGGAACAGTCCAAGTCGATGGGTGGACTAGGTAATTTCTTATATATAGATGGATGAGGTCTCACTACTCAGTAAAGGCCTCAAGTTTGCCCCAACCGCCACCCCTAATATATTCTCGTTATTTGTAGAACTCAACAGATTTGTCAGGACTCTGTGTCGACAGAGGTACTTCGCTAACAAATCTCTACATAATATAGCGGAACAACCTGAACCGATCCTTTTGGATTCAGAGGACGAACCATATGTAGCTATGCTTAAAGAACTTCAGCTTGAAAACATCAGCGAGAAGCCAGATAAAACCATAGAACATCCACAAATGATATACAATATCAATCGCAGCAGTTTTAAACAGAGATCAGATTTTTTTCCAATAAGATCTAAAGGCCCCACAATAGAAAGTTTTTACAAAACCACCTAGTCTGATTTTAAAAAGATGTGTGCAAAAACTGAAGGTGTCCAAAGTAAGGGACGTAAGTCAAACCTTACTAAACAAGAAACTAAAGCCCTAAAGAGTCTGGTGGAGGATAAGGGGATAATCATTAAAGAAGCAGACAAAGGCGGAAGCCTTGTCATTCAGGATAGGCAGGATTACATCCGCGAGGCACTGAGACAACTGGATGACCCTAATTTCTATACCAAAATGCGGGGAGACCCCACCAATCTATTTAAAACCCAACTGTTGGAGCTGTTAGATTTGGCTGTCGCAGAGGGGACCATATCCAGGGAGGAGTTCAGATTTCTTTTTCCAGATCACCCAGTGGTGCCCATTTATTATCACTTACCCAAGGTTCACAAGACACTTATTTCACCCCCAGGGAGACCTATCATTTCGGGTATAAATTCTTTAACCTCCAATCTTTCTTTTTTTGTCGATTCATTTCTCCAGCCCAGAGTCTCCACCCTCAGGTCGCACATTAAGGATACTACATTCTTCCTAAAACTTCTACAGGGGATTGTGTGGAAAGACACATATAATTTCCTTACACTCGACGTCACAGGCCTGTATTCCAACATCCCACACGGCCTGGGACGTCGAGTCATAGAGAGTCGATTAGACAAAGATGGCGACCTGAGGGTGGAACTCAAATTATTCCTTCTTAACTGCATCACTTTCATCCTTGAACACAATTATTTTTTATTTCAGAACACGCACTATTTACAGGTGATGGGTACCGCCATGGGGACTAGATTCGCGCCCAGCTACGCCAACCTCTATGTGGGAGAGGTAGAAGATCAACACATTTGGGGTGGCGGCTGGGACGCGAGTCTGGTCCTCTATGGGCGGTACATAGATGACCTTTTCATTATTTGGGATGGGGACGCACAGTCGGCACTTAATTTTGTTCAGTCACTCAACAACAATCTTTATAATTTACAGTTCACGCACACATTTCACCCCACCGAAATCTCCTTCCTGGATGTGGCCCTCCAAATTAAAGACAATAAAATCATTACAAAAAATTTCATCAAAAAAGTTGGGGGTCAAGCCTATCTGCACTTCCAAAGCGGTCATCACCTCCCTTGGAAACAAAGTATCCCTAAGGGACAGCTGATCCGTATCAGAAGGAACTGTTCCTCACTATCCGACTTTGAGTTTCAAGCTGACCAAATGATGACCTCCTTCAAAAACAGGGGCTACCCGGAGGCCCTGGTTAAAAAAGCATACGAAGAAGTGGTCAGCCTGGACCGGGTCTCCCTTCTCTGCTCTAAAGGGAAGAACAATGATACTGTCTTAGAGAGATCTACAGAGAATAGAAGAATATCCTATATCAGTACATTTAACAGTCGGCATTCGGAGGTTAAAAACATAATCAGAAAAAATTATAATATACTTCACCAGGATCCCTTATTGGCAGGCAATCTACCCAACAAACCAGATTTTATATTCAAAAAGAATCGCTCCCTGAAAAGTATCTTGGCTCCCAGCTTTTTAACCGCCAACATCACCCCCTCACCCTCAACATCTTGGCTACCTTCTGAGCCAGTGGGATTCTACCGATGTAATGGCACAAGATGTATTACATGTACACACATAAAGAAAACTAAAACAACCCAAATCATGACAGAAAATAGAGTACATCCTGTAAAAATTTTTATTAATTGCAACACCACATATGTTATTTATGTATTAATATGCGAATGTGGTTTAAGGTATGTGGGCCGCACAACCAGAAAGTTGCGGGTTAGATTCCTAGAACATCGCCGCAACATAAAAAATCGCTTGATAGCCCACAGTGTACCCCGACACTTCGCTGAAAAACATCATGCAGACCCACAATACCTAGAAATTATTGGTTTAGAACACATTAAGAATACTAGCAGAGGTGGCGACAGGTTCAGTAGATTATGCAGACAGGAAGTTTTCTGGATGCACCTGCTGAACTCGATCCACCCAGAGGGTCTTAACGAAATGGTCGAATTGAATTCTGTCATCTAATAGGCCTTCTCTTTTTCCGGGATCACACCCCCCCAATCAGCTAATAACCCCCTCTGTTTTTCGGTCCCACAGCACCTTAGCACCAACATTTAATGTTTATGCTGTGGGACATTTGTCATAGGTTTTTTGCATCCATCTATATATAAGAAATTACCTAGTCCACCCATCGACTTGGACTGTTCCATTATATATGAAATGAAGTGGGACGGACACTATCGCCCCCCTCTGTATGAGAAGATTTACTATCCAGTACCATCCTTTCCACCATACTACAACATCTATTTATGTATATGTGTATACATTGAACACATCTTTATTTAGAATGCTGTACTATCCCATTATGGGCATTATGCATTTGGAGCATCACTCCATCGTTCGTATTACTCTCTCTTCTTTTATCTCCTACAGAACATCCTCTCTCTCCTTATTTTCATTCTACCACTAGGGGTCAGCTCTCCCTGTTGTAGGTTTGTGAACCACTATATGGTTGCTTAGCAACCTTGACGCCATGTCATATAAAGTTTTCACCATCAGCTAAATGACTCCAACATTACATTTGCTAAGATCATGTATGTATGTAAATTAAGATTAGCCGTTTTTTATATGAACAGGTACTGTAGACTGATCAGGGTACAATCCTGGCTGTACAATCTATGCCCAGGATCGCGGAATGTTTCCGTGGCAACCGTCAGGACGATCGAGCGGAAGTACTGCACCTTCTCTATTCGATACGCCCATTATGTTAACTATGCGGCTCATATGCGGGCCACACACACCACCCGGAAGTGCGGCGGACGCGGTCATCGCACGTAGCTAAGAACCCGGAAACCAGCCGGGTGCTACCTTCAAACTCTTCCCGGGCGGTATAAATAATCATCAACCACCCGGAAGAAATACATCAGCGGGGACGCAATGAGCTCCCTGCACGTAGCTAGCCCGCTATGATTTAAGGATTAACCTGGAAATAGTTCAGGTTCTATCCTATTAGCAGCGGTACCTGCTGGGTTGCTATGGCGACCACATAGGACACAGGAAGTGTTAGTTAAATGTATTGTCTGCACGTTTTTTTGCAAAACCATTTAATTCCATCTACCACCTTTGGAATAAACATCCATTGTATGATATCAAATTCACATGCCTCCCACACTATTTGCCTCCTACTCTAGCGTTGCTTTATATGTTTTTTATAGATTGGTTGATCTAATTGGTTGGGTCACATGACCCATGTGATAGGGTATTTAAGCCAGAAAGCATCATATGTCAGTTATCCTTTGATAAAGCTGCCTGGAGCAGCGAAACCGGTCAGGATTTCTGCCTCACCAACCTACCACTTATTTAGGAGAACCACCCTGAGGAAATTGTCCTATCTACTGCCAGGAAGACCCATCACCAGGTCACTGACCCTTCACTTATCCTATCTAATTGGATTACAAATATTTCTGCAACAATAGTAGAGGTCGAGGACACCACGCCTACAACATCCGGCGATAGGAGTTGGTGATTCGTGCCATCTTGGGCCACTCCTGGCATCCACATCTTTGTGCCCTCCCTCCATATTGCAGTTTGGGAACATACCAGCACCATAATCTGGACACTCCATTTCCACCCCCACCAACCAGTGTGCGACACCAGTACACACTCCCTGGACATTTGGGACTTCCTGGGCCTCACCTCCATGTGGTTCGGTTCGGTGAGATGACAATTTTATAGTTCTTATTCACTTTTGTCAATTGTTTTTAGCCTCAATTTCTGGCTTCATATTTTAGTAAATGCATTAAAACTGTGATAGATCTACCAATCTTCCATTTTTATTATTTTTTTATTTTTCTCTGCCCAACATTGCACATTAACAGCACTTATACCAGCGCAGCCCACACCCATCTTTTTGTTTTTTTTGCTTACCATTTGTACAGGACTAACTACCCTGTCCTAGGGCAGCTGCTCAGAAAAACCGCTCAGTCAGGCGCACCTGACCCCGAAATCACCCAGTGTGATCCGGGTTAATTTCCTTTTTCCATTGACATCAGACCCAGTCGAACACAAATAATAAATGACAGTCTCCTTTTTTCTGTCTGATTGTCCCTTTTTAAATCTTCCCTAAACTGCTGCTGCTGGCTGCCTCGCTCCCTGCAGCCTGGGGCTGGGCGAGTCGGCTGGGGCCTGGACGCAACCCAGGTGCGGGGCTGGCAGCAGGAGAAGAACTGATGGAGTGTGTCTAAACTGTCTATAGGTGTGCGCATGCCTCCCTGCACAACCACTGACCAATCACACTGCGGCGCGCCTGCGGCATCACATCACGCAGCGCCGCTGGAGCGGGAGGGGCGGGTCACATCATGACACACGGTCCCTCCTCCCAGCGTGCGCCGCGGTGGTATGTGTGAATCTCCGACAGTGCGGGGGGAGTGTCGACGTCAATTGCAAATTGGCTGGCTGGCTGCGGAAGCTGCTCACATCGGGTTTTCTGTGCTCTCTAACCTCTTGGACTGCTAGGAGGTTGTGCAATCGTGTGTGTGTCTGGGGGTGTGCCAGTCATTTTGAGGTGCCTGTGCACCCCTGGCACCCCCTGTGCGCACGCCTATGCACACACACCTTGTTCCCCTTAGTCCCTACACAAGTACACACAAATAGCCTGCTCCCCTTAATCCCTACACAATACACACACAGAGGCAGAACTCTGGGAGGCAATGGAGTCATCTGCCGCCGGGCTCTTGCTCCCAAGGGGGCACCTCTCCTCCACTGTGAGTTTGAATAAGTTAATTGAAAGCCGTTGATATCGCTTCTGTGGCTGACTCCCCCTCCTAGCAGGACCAGAGACCACACACTCTTTATTCTAAACATAATATCCATAACATACATACATGCATACCTATATTTATATAAGATAGTGTGTGTGTGTGTGTGTGTGTTGGGGGGGGGCACCAATATTTATCTTGCCTCCGGGCAACTGGGACGAACTTACGCCACTGTACACACAGATTGTTCCCCTCAGTCCCTGCACAAATACCCATGCATAGCCTGTTTCCTTCTACCATATCACACACACACACCACTTTCTGACCTCCTAGTACGAAAACAAGCATTACCTTTTGCTCCAGAGACCGAAGGAGCCAGCAATAGGAAGGACCAGTGGCCAAGGACCAGGCTGGCTGCTGCTGCACTCTCAGAGTCTCAGACTAGCCGTGCCTAACTAGGTAAAGTTGGGGGCGTGGCCTAATCGTGGACCCGTGGCCACGCCCCTTTAAACCACAACAACACTTAACAAACAGTGTCTGGCTGCAGGAGGAGGCCAGGAGCAGGCTCCGCTATCTGTGGGGGGCTGTGTAACCGTAACCTGACATCATGCTCCTGCTGAGTGCTGACAACAGAGGTGTGACTCAGGAAGAGGGGAAGGAGGGAGGAAATAGGCCATGCAAGTATATAGTGCCGGTCCTATGCTAGTTGTCCCAGCCCTATTGTGTGGTTGATGCTACACCCGCGAGTGGGTGGAGCCATGTCTATTTTCGGCCTCACCTTTGTCCGGCCTCCTGGGAAACTTCCCGGTGGCTTACATGGCCAATCCGCCCCTGCCCACAACATTCCATTAATTGATTAATGCTCAGTTTTTTTTTTTTTTATGTTTTCATGTTAATTTAATTCTACTTAACAGTTTGGTCTGGAATGGCCGGGAGGGTCCCGGAAATCGGGTCCACCTCCCGGTCCCCCGGAAAGGGTGGAAATCCTCCCGCATATCCCCCCCAGCTCCCACGATGTGTCCCTTGGTGGGGGGGTCCGCAGGTAAAATGCCGCGATCACAGCATTTTAGCCCCGCCCCCCCACAGTGCAATGGCTGAAATACCGGCATTGCACGGCAGGGGGCGGGGCTAAAATGATGTGACGCTGTAGACATGCCCCCAACAGGGCATCATCTGTGTGGCCATGCCCCCAGACCGCCTCTTTTTCCAGTCCTGGAAATGGCCCCGCCCCCCCTGCCTGACAGAGCTGGCTGCCCTCTCCCGAAGAGGGCAGCTCAAAAGTCGGCAACTATGGTCTATACTTTAGCCTTTTAGGGTAGCTCAGGGTAATTTGATATGTACTGTGTTCTAGTTTATATATGAAAAATATGTATTCTTTGCTTATAGTAATTATAAGAGAACATTAATATTGTCCTCATAAATGTTGTTAATGCAATGATATAATTGCTTACCATGTGATATTCTTATATAATTATTTATACATATGTATATCCAGTTAAAAAAAAAAATATTTTTGTTTATTTTTTAGTTTCTTAAGTTGTTGTTCATGTTTGCTTTGTTCTGTGAAAAATCAATAAAAAATTAATTCAATAAAAAAAAAAAAGATCATGTGCCAGATGGACTAAGCTTCAAAAGTGATACAATGGAGAATGATAAACCACCATCCAATCAGCTCCTGGGGACAGTCTGTGACATGTCAGGCAGGAGCTGATTGGCTGGTGGTTTATCAGACTCCATTTTATCACTTATAAATATTAGTCCATCTGGACCCCAGTGAGCTGGGCTCAATCTGTCTGTGTCTCCCACTTGCTTTACTTCCTGGTGTATTACACCTCTATTACACCAGTGGACCACTAACAGCCATTGTCTGGTATCAAACTGTCCCCCCTGTATGGCTTCATTTTCACATGTGTGTGTGGTGTTGAACACATTGAGGCCTGATGCTGTGGAGATAATCATTTTAGTGGCTTTATCGGACAAGTGGGTCCACCCTGGCGGCATATGGGATCTTATCGGTATTCAGCAGGTAAAGAGGAAAAAAGGAAAAGCACTCTCTTTGTTTAGGGGCACACTTATTTAAAACTTAGAATTTATCTGTATATATTAAAAAAGACGGTAGTTATATGTTAGTTGGGCGCCCGTTACGTAGTTTGCATAGTGGTGTATTGAGAATCCCAATACACCACTATGCTGGCTATGTAAACTACGTAACTTCCGCAAATGACGTAAGTTACGCAAATGACGTAACTGGAGCCCTGCTAACACATAAAGGATCATATGCCTACTATCCACGTCCTAACCCCAGTGTCCAGGTGGGCGTGGAGGTAATTTTAGAAAGCGAGCCCGAAGCGTGGCGAGCGGACGCAGATACGTGTCCCCTCACGGGGCTCGCTGCGCTCGCCACGCTTCAGGCTCGGTGGCTCGCTGCGCTTGCCACACTTTCTAAATTTAACTCCACGCCCACGTGGACACTGGGGTTAGGACGGGGATAGTCGGCATAGTAGGTGTTGTGTGTGTGTCTAGTGTGTATGTGTGTGATTTTACTTACCATCCAGCTGTCCCCGCTGCCTCCGGGAAGTGGATCCCCGCATCGCGGCCACCATTACAGTTTTAGCTTACTACGAAATTAGCATAGTGCCGCTGGGGGAGCAGGGAAACCATGTGATGCTACCCCAGCGGCTGCCGGGATCTCCCTCCTCCGCCGCCATTACGCAGCCCCGCCGTGCACAGCCAACACCGCCGTGGGCGGCCGCCCTGCCCGTAAGTAACAGCAGGGCGGCCGCCATCTCCACCCTCTGCCCCGCCGCACCTACCCGCCCGCAGCACCTACCCTCCACCTGCCCCCGCACCTATTAGCCGGGCGCTCGGCAATGGCTATGCTTAAAACGTAGCCAAAGCTACGTTGTCAGCGTAGCGTAGCCAGGCGCCCGGCTAACATATAAGTACCAAAATGACTTATTATAGATAATTAGTCATAACAAAACACATACATGACAGACAGAACATCTACACACCATAAAATATAAATTAACTCTGTTTACAAATTACAGATTGGTCTGGTTAATCAATAACGAGTTATGTATCAGTCAGGGTTCACTCATACATAAAACTGTCTGTCTGACAGTGATTTTGACACTGTGGTGTTAGACACCTCAATGTAAATGGTAAACCGCGAATATATAAGTAATATAGGGTCAATGCCTTAGTACAAACAATTTTTATTCTCGTGAATCTTTATGTTGAAAAGGGCCTGTAATATCTGAGGGGATTTTGGGGGTTTTATAGAGATAATGACAATTAAACATCCTAGCATCTGATGTGTGTGACCTCTAGCATGGATATACATCACATTTCAAAACTTACAAACTAAACCTGAAATAAAGACTCGGAGACTTAGGTTTGGCAGAAATTGTTAGCTGATTTATTTTAGCACTTTTAAAATAGATTAATTATTAATAATTAATTCATTAATGGTGGCCCAGAAAGAACGGCTAATTAACTAAGCTCCAGCCACACAATCTGCATATGTAATCAAGCCTACCCTAACAAGTGGTATCCGCTCGACCTACTGCATTGACTACCCACCCATCGGGTTGGGGTCGCTGCCCCCCGAGCGGGTGATCGAGCTAAGGCCTAAGCCAATGAGAGGTGAGCGCACCGAAAAGCAAACATATACGTAGCATCATCATTTGAATAAGAACTAATTCTATTCACCTGCTGTTCTTTCCCGCATATCAGCCAACGTGATTAACACCCACCCGACTATAAAAACACAAGGGAGAGAGGGCGGGAAAACTTTCGGGAAAGAGAGGAAGAGTCCTCCCTTTCCTGCCGTGATATCCCAGCTAACACTGCCCTTCCCTAAGTCCTTATTGGACCACCGAGTCACATGCTTCCCTAGGTCACACAACAGTCTTGGATGTGTTAATACAGAAAATCAACGAATCAATAAATCTATGCTTTTATCATATTCTGTTTTCCTGACTGCTGCTATTATTGCTGCAGATTACTTTAGCTTGTTGCACAATGTACTATTCACTGCGTATGAGGCCTTCCCTTTGCGCTGAACAGTGATAATATGTCAGAAACGGCGGCCATTTTGTTAGGCATGACTTGCATAATAACATTGGCCCTTATTCTGGTTGGTGCGTATATTTCCGATTTATTTCGGAGAGGACCGCACGCCACGCTGTGCGGACATCGTACGAAGAAACGCCCACCGGTCCTCCGCATTCGGATGGAAATCTTTAATAAGAGGGCGTGTTTACGGACGACATCCAAACCTTTGCATGTGCGGTGGACACACACATATTCTGCACAGTCTTACAGCGTATGCACGGTCTTACCGCGTCAGAACGAACGGGAACCTGCCCGTACGCACCGATGCGGTGTATTTCCGCATAAATCACCACTATTATCTGAACACCGAAATCTGTAACATGACCCACTTATGCAATTAGGCAACATCATTAAAAAGGGACTGGTTTTAATGGTCATCTATTATTTCTCTAATTGATAATTAAACACTTTACTACCACTTTAGATTAACCCTTACATCATGCTAAGTTCACAACATTCTTTCTTGCCCCTTTACGCCCATGCGCTGTATGTTTTTTCCCATTACTGGCAAATTGTTTTTATTCTCTAGCTATTTAAATTGGAAACTTTTTTTTTATTGCCAGTACAGACATTTGGGAGAGGTCAAACAGACACAATAGCCATCACCTAAAAACTTACCACACTGTTTAGGCCCAATTCCAACTGCTTTTGGCAGCTAAACAGTGTTGAGCCTCTTTAGTAGTTTAATTTGAGACCACCTGCTAATATTATGTCCTGTAGGTCTTTTTACATTACCAACACATGATTTTTTTCATTAAGCCAATATAGTTATGAACCTTTTTTATTAGCTTACCTGGTTATAGAAGTAGAAGAGGGCAAAAAAGTGCCTGTATCTTACCTACAGCCATACCACATTGGATACGCCCAATCTTGTCTGATCTTGGAAGCTAAGCTGTGTTGGGCCTGGTTAGTACTTGGGTGGGAGACCACATGGGAACACCAGGTGCTGTAGGTTTTTTCCCATAACTGGCAAATTGTTTTTATTCTCTAGCTATTTAAATTGGAAACTTTTTCTTTTTATTGCCAATACAGACATTTGGGAGAGGTCAAACAGACACAATAGCCATCACCTAAAGACTTAACACACTGTTTAGGCCCAATTCCAACTGCTTTTGGCAGCTAAACAGTGTTGAGCCTCTTTAGTAGTTTAATTTGAGACCACCTGCTAATATTATGTCCTGTAGGTCTTTTTACATTACCAACACATTTCTTTTCAGTAAGCCAAAACAGTTAGGAAACTTTTTTATTAGCTTACCTGGTTTTAGAAGTAGAAGAGGGCAAAAAAGTGCCTGTATCCCACCTACAGCCATACCACATTGGATACGCCCAATCTCGCCCAATCTCGTCCGATCTTGGAAGCTAAGCAGTGTTGGGCCTGGTTAGTACTTGGGTGGGAGACCACATGGGAAAGCCAGGTGCTGTAGGTTTTTTCCCATAACTGGCAAATTGTTTTTTATTCTCTAGCTATTTAAATTGGAAACTTTGTCTTTTTATTGCCAATACAGACATTTGGGAGAGGTCAAACAGACACAATAGCCATCACCTAAAGACTTACCACACTGTTTAGGCCCAATTCCAACTGCTTTTGGCAGCTAAACAGTGTTGAGCCTCTTTAGTAGTTTAATTTGAGACCACCTGCTAATATTATGTCCTGTAGGTCTTTTTACATTACCAACACATTTTTTTTCAGTAAGCCAAAAAAGTTAGGAAACTTTTTTATTACCTTACCTGGTTATAGAAGTAGAAGAGGGCAAAAAAGTGCCTGTGTCTCACTTACAGCCATACCACATTGGATACGCCCAATCTCGTCTGATCTTGGAAGCTAAGCAGTGATGGGCCTGGTTAGTACTTGGGTGGGAGACCACATGGGAACACCAGGTGCTGTATGAATTTTTCCCATTACTGGCAAATTGTTTTTATTCTCTAGCTATTTAAATTGGAAACTTTTTCTTTTTATTGCCAATACAGACATTTGGGAGAGGTCAAACAGACACAATAGCCATCACCTAAAAACTTACCACACTGTTTCGGCCCAATTCCAAATGCTTTTGGCAGCTAAACAGTGTTGAGCCTCTTTAGTAGTTTAATTTGAGACCACCTGCTAATATTATGTCCTGTAGGTCTTTTTACATTACCAACACATGATTTTTTTCATTAACCCCTTCCCGACATTTGACGTACATTTACGTCATGGTCGGGAAGCACTTCCCGACACATGGCGTAAATGTACGTCATGGATTTAAACTGTCACCGCGTCTATAGACGCGGTGACAGTTTCAACATGTCTGCTGTCCCTGACAGCAGACATGTCCGTGCATGCCCAGGGGGGGCTGCGATGCCGCCCCCCCGTCGGCGATCGCTGTGATTGGCTGTTCAGTGTGAACAGCCAATTACAGCGTTTTCCTGTGTCACCGGCGAATAACGTTCGCCGGTGACACGGGATCAGAGGTGATTGGTGCTGTAAAGTACAGCACCAATCACCGCGGGGTGTAAGGGTGACACTGGTGTCACCCCACCTCACCCCGCCCGCCCCCAAAGGCCGTGATTGGTCCGTCGGACCGACGGACCAATCACAGCCAAGGAGGGGGATTTAAACTAACGGTGACTGCACTGCAGACGCCATTCCGGTCTGGAATAGCGTGCAGTGCGGTCACCGTACCCCCCTGCCGCCATACTGACCAGAACCTTGCTCCATACTTGCTCCATACTTACCTGATCGCTGCTTCATCACTGCTTCCTGGATCCTGTTGCTACTTGTGCCTTCCTGTGAAATTGTGCTGCTGCAGTGTACTAGCTAGATAGAGAGAGAGATAGAGAGAGATAGAGAGATAGAGAGAGATAGAGAGAGATAGAGAGAGATAGAGAGAGAGAGATAGAGAGAGATAGAGAGAGAGATAGTGTCAGAGAGTGCTATATTTTGTGCTGCTGCAGTGTGATATAGTTATAGATAGAGAGAGAGATAGAGAGAGAGAGAGATAGATAGAGAGGCCTAGTGACAGAGTGCTATATTTTGTGCTGCTGCAGTGTGATAGTTATAGAGAGATAGAGAGAGATATAGAGAGAGAGATAGAGAGAGAGATAGTGTCAGAGAGTGCTATATTTTGTGCTGCTGCAGTGTGATATAGTTATAGATAGAGAGAGAGAGATAGAGAGAGAGATAGATAGAGAGGCCTAGTGACAGAGTGCTATATTTTGTGCTGCTGCAGTGTGATAGTTATAGAGAGATAGAGAGAGATATAGAGAGAGAGATAGAGAGAGAGATAGTGTCAGAGAGTGCTATATTTTGTGCTGCTGCAGTGTGATATAGTTATAGATAGAGAGAGAGAGATAGAGAGAGAGATAGATAGAGAGGCCTAGTGACAGAGTGCTATATTTTGTGCTGCTGCAGTGTGATAGTTATAGAGAGATAGAGAGAGATAGAGAGAGATAGAGAGAGATAGTGACAGATTGTGCTATATATTTTTTATATAACTGACTGCTGCCCCCTCCTTTTGTGCTGATCAGTATAAATTAACTGATCAGCAACTTTTTGGGGGCGCAGGTTTTTTTTTATATATAGATATACCTGTCAGTGCTGCTGCTGCAGTGTCATAGAGTGATAGATAGTGAGAGATAGAGAGATAGAGAGAGATAGTGACAGAGAGTGATAGAGAGTGCTAAATTTTGTGTCTGCTGCCCCCGCCTTTTGTGCTGATCACTATATCTGAGGTGATCAGCAACTTTTTTGGGGGTACAGAGGTTTTTTTTTTTTATATATACCTGTCAGTTGCACCAAAGGTTGTGCACCTGCTGCACCTCACTGGTAATCAGTGTCGCATCACTGATCACCTTTTTTTTTTGTGTGTGTGCTGTGGGGTCTTTTTTTAATTTTTTTTTACACACACTGTGATTTTGTGGGTGTCCTGTGGCCGCTGTGCGCTGATCAGTGACGTACATCACTGATCATCTTTTTCGGCACAGGGTTGATCTTTTTTTTTTTTTTTTTTGATCAAATTCCTGTTGCCTTTGAGCGCTGTTCAGTGACAGACGTTACTGACCAACATCTGTGCTCAATTTTTGGCGCAGGACCTTTTTTTTTTTTTTTAACCCCTTAAATTTTTTATTTTTAACCCCTTCATTTTTTTTTTTTTATTGGTATAAAGTATTTTTTTTTTTCTGCACCACATACACACTACACACTACATACCCCCCGGATTGAAATAAAGTTTGTACCCCCCCCTACACTATACACGTGTTGAAACATTTCACTACCAGTAACACAAAAATAAAAATGTCCTCCCAAATGTCCTCCCAAATGTCCTCCCAAATGTCCTCCCAGTCATCCAGGAGAATGTATTCAGTGGAGGAGGCATATGCCATGCTTGCTTCTGACTCTGACACAGCCAGTGATGCAAGCGGGGAATTTGAAGGATTCGCCTTAAGCTCCTCTTCCTCCTCTGGTGATGAGGGACCCCCTCAAAGACGCCCCCGTAGAGCAGCCGAGACCCCCCCCCCCAATAATTGATCTCGTATGGACCCCACCACCAGACAATTTTGAGCCCCAGGTTCCTGAGTTTTTGGCCATGCCAGGAATCCAATTTGATTCCACAGGTCTCAGAGAAATTGACTTTTTCAAATTATTTTTCTCTGATGATTTTATAAATTTAATGGTGGACCAAACTAATTTATATGCCCAGCAGTTTATTGCTCAAAACCCCACGTCATCATTTGCTAGGTGGACCCCTGCAGATGCAGTAGAGATGATGACGTTTTGGGGTCTGGTGTTTCATATGGGCATAGTAAAAAAGCCAGAAATTAGGCAATATTGGAGTACAGATGTTCTGTACAGTACTCCATTTTACCGTATGGCCATGACCCGGACTCGATTTGAGACAATTCTTAAATTTATACATTACACCGATAATGCACAGTGCCCACCCAGAGATGATCCCACCTTTGACCGGCTATTCAAAGTCAGGCCGGTCATTGATCATTTCAGTGCCAAATTTGAAGAGGTGTACATCCCTTATACATTTTAAAGGAAGGGTTAAATTCCGCCAGTACCTTCCCAGTAAGAGGGCAAGGTATGGCATAAAAATGTATAAACTGTGTGAAAGCACCTCAGGGTACACCCACAGGTTTAGGGTTTATGAAGGGAAGGATTCAAGAATTGAACCGCCAGAATGCCCCCCCTCCCTCGTAGGTGTTAGTGGGAAAATTGTCTGGGATTTAGTGCACCCCTTCCTGGATAAAGGTTATCACCTCTATGTGGATAACTTTTACACCAGCATCCCCCTGTTTAAGGCCCTTGGTTCAAGAGGTACAGCAGCTTGCGGTACTGTGCGCAAGAACCAAAGAGGCCTCCCAAAAACGCACATTGCCCAAGTAATGAGAAGGGGTGAAAGCAGGGGAATATGCAACGAAAATATGTTGTTGGTCAAATATAAGGACAAGAGGGATGTCCTTATACTGACAACAATTCACGGAGACAGTACCACCTCCGTCCCTGTACGAGGTACCAGTACCCACACCTCAAAACCTAATTGTATCCTGGATTACAATAGGTACATGGGCGGAGTGGATCTTTCAGATCAGGTACTGAAGCCGTACAGTGCCCTGCGGAAAACAAAAATCTGGTACAAGAAGGTGGCCGTGTATATCATCCAGATGGCACTGTATAACGCTTACGTGCTATTCCGTTCTACCGGCCAGAGGGGGACATTTATGCACTTTCAAGAGGAAGTCATAAAGGGCCTAATATTTGGGAACCAGCAGGCAGAGGGCCCCAGTACTTCTAGTACTGGCCCCCGTATTGTACCAGGGCAGCATTTTCCTGATGAAATCCCCTCCACTGGAAAAAAGGGCAGGACACAAAAAAGGTGCAAAGTTTGCTATAAAAAGGGAATAAGAAAGCAAACTATTTTCCAGTGTGACACTTGCCCCGACAAACCCGGCCTATGTATAAAGGAGTGTTTTAAAATATACCACACATCTATGGAATATTAGGTTCATAATTTCACCGTGCTTCGGGGGTCTTGCTAATGCCACATAGCACCCACCATTCATTCCACCAGAATCTGAGCCGCAAAATCCAAAAATCACTCCTTCCCTTTTGAGTCCTGCCATGCACCCAACTGGTATTTTTTGGTCACATGTGAGGCATTGCCGTACTCGGGAGAAATTGGGGCACAGATTTTGGGGTGCTTTTTCTCCTTCATACCTTCTGAAAATGAAAAATTTTGAGCCAGAACTGCATTTTTGTGTAAAAAATGTAATTTTTCATGTTCACTGCCCACTTGTATCAAAATTGGTGAAACCCCTGGGGGTTTGAAATGTACACTATACCCCTAGATGAATTCCCTGAGGGGTGTAGTTTGCAAAATGGGGTCACTTGTGGGGGGGTTCCACTGTATTGGTGCTTTGGGGGTCTTGCTAATGCAACATAGCACCCACCAAAATTCCACCAGAATCTGAGCTGCAAAATCCAAAAATCACTCCTTCCCTTCTGAGTCCTGCCATGCACCCAACTGGTATTTTTTGGTCACATGTGAGGCATTGCCGTACTCGGGAGAAATTGGGGCACAGATTTTGGGGTGCTTTGTCTCCTTCATACCTTCTGAAAATGAAAAATTTTGAGCCAGAACTGCATTTTTGTGTAAAAAAATGTAATTTTTCATTTTCACTGCCCACTTGTATCAAAATTGGTGAAACCCCTGGGGGTTTGAAATGTACACTATACCCCTAGATGAATTCCCTGAGGGGTGTACTTTGCAAAATGGGGTGACTTGTGGGGGGGTTCCACTGTATTGGTGCAACATAGCACCCACCATTCATTCCACCAAAATCTGTGCTGCAAAATCCAAAAATCACTCCTTCCGTTCTGAGTCCTGCCATGCACCCAACTGGTATTTTTTGGTCACATGTGAGGCATTGCCGTACTCGGGAGAAATTGGGGCACAGATTTTGGGGTGCTTTTTCTCCTTCATACCTTCTGAAAATGAAAAATTTTGAGCCAGAACTGCATTTTTGTGTAAAAAAATGTAATTTTTCATTTTCACTGCCCACTTGTATCAAAATTGGTGAAACCCCTGGGGGTTTGAAATGTACACTATACCCCTAGATGAATTCCCTGAGGGGTGTAGTTTTCAAAATGGGGTGACTTGTGGGGGGGTTCCACTGTATTGGTGCTTGGGGGGTCTTGCTAATGCGACATAGCACCCACCAAAATTCCACCAGAATCTGAGCCGCAAAATCCAAAAATCACTCCTTCCGTTCTGAGTCCTGCCATGCACCCAACTGGTATTTTTTGGTCACATGTGAGGCATTTCCGTACTCGGGAGAAATTGGGGCACATATTTTGGGGTGCTTTTTCTCCTTCATACCTTCTGAAAATGAAAAATTTTGAGCCAGAACTGCATTTTTGTGTAAAAAAATGTAATTTTTCATTTTCACTGCCCACTTGTATCAAAATTGGTGAAACCCCTGGGGGTTTGAAATGTACACTATACCCCTAGATGAATTCCCTGAGGGGTGTACTTTGCAAAATGGGGTGACTTGTGGGGGGGTTCCACTGTATTGGTGCAACATAGCACCCACCATTCATTCCACCAGAATCTGTGCTGCAAAATCCAAAAATCACTCCTTCCCTTCTGAGTCCTGCCATGCACCCAACTGGTATTTTTTGGTCACATGTGAGGCATTGCCGTACTCGGGAGAAATTGGGGCACAGATTTTGGGGTGCTTTTTCTCCTTTATACCTTCTGAAAATGAAAAATTTTGAGCCAGAACTGCATTTTTGTGTAAAAAAATGTAATTTTTCATTTTCACTGCCCACTTGTATCAAAATTGGTGAAACCCCTGGGGGTTTGAAATGTACACTATACCCCTAGATGAATTCCCTGAGGGGTGTAGTTTGCAAAATGGGGTGACTTGTGGGGGGGTTCCACTGTATTGGTGCTTGGGGGGTCTTGCTAATGCGACATAGCACCCACCAAAATTCCACCAGAATCTGAGCTGCAAAATCCAAAAATCACTCCTTCCCTTCTGAGTCCTGCCATGCACCCAACTGGTATTTTTTGGTCACATGTGAGGCATTGCCGTACTCGGGAGAAATTGGGGCACAGATTTTGGGGTGCTTTGTCTCCTTCATACCTTCTGAAAATGACAAATTTGGAGCCAGAACTGCATTTTTGTGTAAAAAAAATAATTTTTCATTTTCACTGCCCAGTTGTACCACAATTGGTGAAACCCCTGGGGGTTTGAAATGTACACTATACCCCTAGATGAATTCCCTGAGGGGTGTAGTTTGCAAAATGGGGTCACTTGTGGGGGGGTTCCTAACTTTTAGCATCTTATGGTGCCTTGAAACCTACATGGTGCCTAAAAAATAATCTCATAAAAAGGAGGCTCCAAAATCAAGTAGGTGCTCCTTCTATTATGAAGCCTGTGGTTTGGTCACCGTGCACACTAGGGCCACATATAGGATATTTATGAAAACAAAAGAATTGGGGGAATCAATTTTTAGTCACATTTCTCTAGTAAAATGTACTGTGTTCCTTATAAAAATGTATTAAAATTGCAAATCTGCAAAAAAAAAGAAATTTTGAAATTTCACCTACACTTTGTTTTAATTCCTGTGAAACACCTAAAGGGTTAACAAACTTCCAAAATGCTGTTTTGAATACTGTGAGGGGTGCAGTTTTTGAAATGGCATCATTTATGGGGGTGTCTCACATACAAGTCCCTCAAAGTCACATCAGAACTGAACTGGTCCCTAAAAAAATCAGTGTTTGAAATTTTCTTGAAAATTTGAGAATTTGCTATTCATATTGTAAGCCTCCTAGTGTCCCAAAAAATTAAAAGGAAGTTGAAATAATGATGTCAACATAAAGTAGACATATGGTCTATGTTAGTTATTCACTATTTTGAGTGGTAAGATTATTTGTCTCACAAGCAGAAAATTTAACATTTTGCAAATTGCTAAATTTTCCATTTTTTCACGATATTTTGGTATTTTTCACAAAAAAACACAGACTGTATCGACCCAAATTTACCACTAATTTGAAGTACAATGTGTCACGAAAAAACAATCTCAAAACCACTGGGATAAGTAAAAGCAAAAAAAAGTTATCCCCACTTAAGTGAGACATGTCAGATTTGAAAAAAAGGGCTCTGTCAGGAACGCAAAAACTGGCTCTGTCAGGAAGGGGTTAAGCCAATATAGTTAGGAACCTTTTTTATTAGCTTACCTGGTTATAGAAGTAGAAGAGGGCAAAAAAGTGCCTGTATCTTACCTACAGCCATACCACATTGGATACGCCCAATCTCGTCTGATCCTGGAAGCTAAGCAGTGTTGGGCCTGGTTAGTACTTGGGTGGGAGACCATATGGGAACACCAGGTGCTGTAGGTTTTTTCCCATTACTGGCAAATTGTTTTTATTCTCTAGCTATTTAAATTGGAAACTTTTTTTTTTTATTAACCAATACAGACATCTGGGAGAGGTCAAACAGACACAATAGCCATCAACTAAAAACTTACCACACTGTTTAGGCCCAATTCCAACTGCTTTTGGTAGCTAAACATTGTTGAGCCTCTTTAGTAGTTTAATTTGAGACCATATGCTTATATCATGTCCTGTAGGTCTTTTTACATTACCAACACATGATTTTTTTTCAGTAAGCCAAAACAGTTAGGAAATTTTTTAATTAGCTTACCTGGTTATAGAAGTAGAAGAGGGCAAAAAAGTGCCTGTATCTCACCTACAGCCATACCACATTGGATACGCCCAATCTCGTCCAATCTTGGAAGCTAAGCAGTGTTGGGCCTGGTTAATACTTGGGTGGGAGACCACATGGGAACACCAGGTGCTTTAGGTTTTTTCCCATTACTGGCAAATTGTTTTTATTCTCTAGCTATTTAAATTGGAAACTTTTTCTTTTTATTGCCAATACAGACATTTGGGAGAAGTCAAACAGACACAATAGCCATCACCTAAAGACTTACCACAAGGTTTCGGCCCAATTCCAACTGCTTTTCGCAGCTAAACAGTGTTGAGCCTCTTTAGTAGTTTAATTTGAGACTACCTGCTAATATTATGTCCTGTAGGTCTTTTTACATTACCAACACATGATTTTTTTCAGTAAGCCAATATAGTTAGGAACCTTTTTTATTAGCTTACCTGGTTATAGAAGTAGAAGAGGGCAAAAAAGTGGCTGTATCTCACATACAGCCATACCACATTGGATACGCCCAATCTCGTCTGATCTTGGAAGCTAAGCAGTGATGGGCCTGGTTAGTACTTGGGTGGGAGACCACATGGGAACACCAGGTGCTGTATGTTTTTTCCCATTACTAGCAAATTGTTTTTATTCTCTAGCTATTTAAATTGGAAACTTTTTTTTAATTGCCAGTACAGACATTTGGGATAGGTCAAACAGACACAATAGCCATCAACTAAAAACTTACCACACTGTTTCGGCCAAATTCCAACTGCTTTTGGCAGCTAAACAGTGTTGAGCCTCTTTAGTAGTTTAATTTGAGACCACCTGCTAATATTATGTCCTGTAGATCATTTTACATTACAAACACATGATTTTTTTCAGTAAGCCAATATAGTTAGGAACCTTTTTTATTAGCTTACCTAGTTATAGAAGTAGAAGAGGGCAAAAAAGTGCCTGTATCTCACCTAAAACCATACCACATTGGATACGCACAATCTCGTCTGATCTTGGAAGCTAAGCAGTGTTGGGCCTGGTTAGTACTTGGGTGGGAGACCACATGGGAACACCAGGTGCTGTAGGTTTTTTCCCATTACTGGCAAATTGTTTTTATTCTCTATCTATTTAAATTGGAAACTTTTTATTTTTATTGCCAATACAGACATTTGGGAGAGGTCAAACAGACACAATTGCCATCACCTAAAAACTTACCACACTGTTTAGGCCCAATTCCAACTGCTTTTGGCAGCTAAACATTGTTGAGCCTCTTTAGTAGTTTAATTTGAGACCATATGCTTATATCATGTCCTGTAGGTCTTTTTACATTACCAACACATGATTTTTTTTCAGTAAGCCAAAACAGTTAGGAAACTTTTTTTATTAGCTTACCTGGTTATAGAAGTAGAAGAGGGCAAAAAAGTGCCTGTATCTCACCTACAGCCATACCACATTGGATACACCCAATCTTGGAAGCTAAGCAGTGTTGGGCCTGTTTAGTACTTGGGTGGGAGACCACATGGGAACATCAGGTGCTGTAGGTTTTTTCCCATTACTGGCAAATTGTTTTTATTCTCTAGCTTTTTAAATTGGAAACTTTTTATTTTTATTGCCAATACAGACATTTGGGAGAGGTCAAACAGACACAATAACCATCACCTAAAGACTTACCACACTGTTTCGGCCCAATTCCAACTGCTTTTGGCAGCTAAACAGTGTTGAGCCTCTTTAGTAGTTTAATTTGAGACCACCTGCTAATATTATGTCCTGTAGGTCTTTTTACATTACCAACACATTTCTTTTCAGTAAGCCAAAACAGTTAGGAAACTTTTTTATTAGCTTACCTGGTTTTAGAAGTAGAAGAGGGCAAAAAAGTGCCTGTATCCCACCTACAGCCTTACCACATTGGATACGCCCAATCTCACCCAATCTCGTCCGATCTTGGAAGCTAAGCAGTGTTGGGCCTGGTTAGTACTTGGGTGGGAGACCACATGGGAAAGCCAGGTGCTGTAGGTTTTTTCCCATAACTGGCAAATTGTTTTTTATTCTCTAGCTATTTAAATTGGAAACTTTGTCTTTTTATTGCCAATACAGACATTTGGGAGAGGTCAAACAGACACAATAGCCATCACCTAAAGACTTACCACACTGTTTAGGCCCAATTCCAACTGCTTTTGGCAGCTAAACAGTGTTGAGCCTCTTTAGTAGTTTAATTTGAGACCACCTGCTAATATTATGTCCTGTAGGTCTTTTTACATTACCAACACATTTTTTTTCAGTAAGCCAAAAAAGTTAGGAAACTTTTTTATTACCTTACCTGGTTATAGAAGTAGAAGAGGGCAAAAAAGTGCCTGTGTCTCACTTACAGCCATACCACATTGGATACGCCCAATCTCGTCTGATCTTGGAAGCTAAGCAGTGATGGGCCTGGTTAGTACTTGGGTGGGAGACCACATGGGAACACCAGGTGCTGTATGAATTTTTCCCATTACTGGCAAATTGTTTTTATTCTCTAGCTATTTAAATTGGAAACTTTTTCTTTTTATTGCCAATACAGACATTTGGGAGAGGTCAAACAGACACAATAGCCATCACCTAAAAACTTACCACACTGTTTCGGCCCAATTCCAAATGCTTTTGGCAGCTAAACAGTGTTGAGCCTCTTTAGTAGTTTAATTTGAGACCACCTGCTAATATTATGTCCTGTAGGTCTTTTTACATTACCAACACATGATTTTTTTCATTAAGCCAATATAGTTAGGAACCTTTTTTATTAGCTTACCTGGTTATAGAAGTAGAAGAGGGCAAAAAAGTGCCTGTATCTTACCTACAGCCATACCACATTGGATACGCCCAATCTCGTCTGATCCTGGAAGCTAAGCAGTGTTGGGCCTGGTTAGTACTTGGGTGGGAGACCACATGGGAACACCAGGTGCTGTATGTTTTTTCCCATTACTGGCAAATTGTTTTTATTCTCTAGCTATTTAAACTGGAAACTTTTTATTTTTATTAACCAATACAGACATCTGGGAGAGGTGAAACAGACACAATAGCCATCAACTAAAAACTTACCACACTGTTTAGGCCCAATTCCAACTGCTTTTGGTAGCTAAACATTGTTGAGCCTCTTTAGTAGTTTAATTTGAGACCATATGCTTATATCATGTCCTGTAGGTCTTTTTACATTACCAACACATGATTTTTTTTCAGTAAGCCAAAACAGTTAGGAAATTTTTTAATTAGCTTACCTGGTTATAGAAGTAGAAGAGGGCAAAAAAGTGCCTGTATCTCACCTACAGCCATACCACATTGGATGCGCCCAATCTCGTCCAATCTTGGAAGCTAAGCAGTGTTGGGCCTGGTTAATACTTGGGTGGGAGACCACATGGGAACACCAGGTGCTGTAGGTTTTTTCCCATTACTGGCAAATTGTTTTTATTCTCTAGCTATTTAAATTGGAAACTTTTTCTTTTTATTGCCAATACAGACATTTGGGAGAGGTCAAACAGACACAATAGCCATCACCTAAAGACTTACCACAAGGTTTCGGCCCAATTCCAACTGCTTTTGGCAGCTAAACAGTGTTGAGCCTCTTTAGTAGTTTAATTTGAGACTACCTGCTAATATTATGTCCTGTAGGTCTTTTTACATTACCAACACATGATTTTTTTCAGTAAGCCAATATAGTTAGGAACCTTTTTTATTAGCTTACCTGGTTATAGAAGTAGAAGAGGGCAAAAAAGTGGCTGTATCTCACATACAGCCATACCACATTGGATACGCCCAATCTCGTCTGATCTTGGAAGCTAAGCAGTGATGGGCCTGGTTAGTACTTGGGTGGGAGACCACATGGGAACACCAGGTGCTGTATGTTTTTTCCCATTACTAGCAAATTGTTTTTATTCTCTAGCTATTTAAATTGGAAACTTTTTTTTAATTGCCAGTACAGACATTTGGGAGAGGTCAAACAGACACAATAGCCATCAACTAAAAACTTACCACACTGTTTCGGCCAAATTCCAACTGCTTTTGGCAGCTAAACAGTGTTGAGCCTCTTTAGTAGTTTAATTTGAGACCACCTGCTAATATTATGTCCTGTAGATCATTTTACATTACCAACACATGATTTTTTTCAGTAAGCCAATATAGTTAGGAACCTTTTTTATTAGCTTACCTAGTTATAGAAGTAGAAGAGAGCAAAAAAGTGCCTGTATCTCACCTAAAACCATACCACATTGGATACGCACAATCTCGTCTGATCTTGGAAGCTAAGCAGTGTTTGGCCTGGTTAATACTTGGGTGGGAGACCACATGGGAACACCAGGTGCTGTAGGTTTTTTCCCATTACTGGCAAATTGTTTTTATTCTCTATCTATTTAAATTGGAAACTTTTTTATTTTTATTGCCAATACAGACATTTGGGAGAGGTCAAACAGACACAATTGCCATCACCTAAAAACTTACCACACTGTTTAGGCCCAATTCCAACTGCTTTTGGCAGCTAAACATTGTTGAGCCTCTTTAGTAGTTTAATTTGAGACCATATGCTTATATCATGTCCTGTAGGTCTTTTTACATTACCAACACATGATTTTTTTTCAGTAAGCCAAAACAGTTAGGAAACTTTTTTTATTAGCTTACCTGGTTATAGAAGTAGAAGAGGGCAAAAAAGTGCCTGTATCTCACCTACAGCCATACCACATTGGATACACCCAATCTTGGAAGCTAAGCAGTGTTGGGCCTGTTTAGTACTTGGGTGGGAGACCACATGGGAACACCAGGTGCTGTAGGTTTTTTCCCATTACTGGCAAATTGTTTTTATTCTCTAGCTTTTTAAATTGGAAACTTTTTATTTTTATTGCCAATACAGACATTTGGGAGAGGTCAAACAGACACAATAACCATCAACTAAAGACTTACCACACTGTTTCGGCCCAATTCCAACTGCTTTTGGCAGCTAAACAGTGTTGAGCCTCTTTAGTAGTTTAATTTGAGACCACCTGCTAACATTATGTCCTGTAGGTCTTTTTACATTACCAACACATTTCTTTTCAGTAAGCCAAAACAGTTAGGAAACTTTTTTATTAGCTTACCTGGTTTTAGAAGTAGAAGAGGGCAAAAAAGTGCCTGTATCCCACCTACAGCCATACCACATTGGATACGCCCAATCTCGTCCGATCTTGGAAGCTAAGCAGTGTTGGGCCTGGTTAGTACTTGGGTGGGAGACCACATGGGAAAGCCAGGTGCTGTAGGTTTTTTCCCATAACTGGCAAATTGTTTTTTATTCTCTAGCTATTTAAATTGGAAACTTTGTCTTTTTATTGCCAATACAGACATTTGGGAGAGGTCAAACAGACACAATAGCCATCACCTAAAGACTTACCACACTGTTTAGGCCCAATTCCAACTGCTTTTGGCAGCTAAACAGTGTTGAGCCTCTTTAGTAGTTTAATTTGAGACCACCTGCTAATATTATGTCCTGTAGGTCTTTTTACATTACCAACACATTTTTTTTCAGTAAGCCAAAAAAGTTAGGAAACTTTTTTATTACCTTACCTGGTTATAGAAGTAGAAGAGGGCAAAAAAGTGCCTGTGTCTCACTTACAGCCATACCACATTGGATACGCCCAATCTCGTCTGATCTTGGAAGCCAAGCAGTGATGGGCCTGGTTAGTACTTGGGTGGGAGACCACATGGGAACACCAGGTGCTGTATGAATTTTTCTCATTACTGGCAAATTGTTTTTATTCTCTAGCTATTTAAATTGGAAACTTTTTCTTTTTATTGCCAATACAGACATTTGGGAGAGGTCAAACAGACACAATAGCCATCACCTAAAAACTTACCACACTGTTTCGGCCCAATTCCAAATGCTTTTGTCAGCTAAACAGTGTTGAGCCTCTTTAGTAGTTTAATTTGAGACCACCTGCTAATATTATGTCCTGTAGGTCTTTTTACATTACCAACACATGATTTTTTTCATTAAGCCAATATAGTTAGGAACCTTTTTTATTAGCTTACCTGGTTATAGAAGTAGAAGAGGGCAAAAAAGTGCCTGTATCTTACCTACAGCCATACCACATTGGATACGCCCAATCTCGTCTGATCCTGGAAGCTAAGCAGTGTTGGGCCTGGTTAGTACTTGGGTGGGAGACCACATGGGAACACCAGGTGCTGTAGGTTTTTTCCCATTACTGGCAAATTGTTTTTATTCTCTAGCTATTTAAATTGGAAACTTTTTATTTTTATTGCCAATACAGACATCTGGGAGAGGTCAAACAGACACAATAGCCATCAACTAAAAACTTACCACACTGTTTAGGCCCAATTCCAACTGCTTTTGGTAGCTAAACATTGTTGAGCCTCTTTAGTAGTTTAATTTGAGACCATATGCTTATATCATGTCCTGTAGGTCTTTTTACATTACCAACACATGATTTTTTTTCAGTAAGCCAAAACAGTTAGGAAATTTTTTAATTAGCTTACCTGGTTATAGAAGTAGAAGAGGGCAAAAAAGTGCCTGTATCTCACCTACAGCCATACCACATTGGATACGCCCAATCTCGTCCAATCTTGGAAGCTAAGCAGTGTTGGGCCTGGTTAATACTTGGGTGGGAGACCACATGGGAACACCAGGTGCTGTAGGTTTTTTCCCATTACTGGCAAATTGTTTTTATTCTCTAGCTATTTAAATTGGAAACTTTTTCTTTTTATTGCCAATACAGACATTTGGGAGAAGTCAAACAGACACAATAGCCATCACCTAAAGACTTACCACAAGGTTTCGGCCCAATTCCAACTGCTTTTGGCAGCTAAACAGTGTTGAGCCTCTTTAGTAGTTTAATTTGAGACTACCTGCTAATATTATGTCCTGTAGGTCTTTTTACATTACCAACACATGATTTTTTTCAGTAAGCCAATATAGTTAGGAACCTTTTTTATTAGCTTACCTGGTTATAGAAGTAGAAGAGGGCAAAAAAGTGGCTGTATCTCACATGCAGCCATACCACATTGGATACGCCCAATCTCGTCTGATCTTGGAAGCTAAGCAGTGATGGGCCTGGTTAGTACTTGGGTGGGAGACCACATGGGAACACCAGGTGCTGTATGTTTTTTCCCATTACTAGCAAATTGTTTTTATTCTCTAGCTATTTAAATTGGAAACTTTTTTTTTATTGCCAGTACAGACATTTGGGAGAGGTCAAACAGACACAATAGCCATCAACTAAAAACTTACCACACTGTTTCGGCCAAATTCCAACTGCTTTTGGCAGCTAAACAGTGTTCAGCCTCTTTAGTAGTTTAATTTGAGACCACCTGCTAATATTATGTCCTGTAGATCATTTTACATTACCAACACATGATTTTTTTCAGTAAGCCAATATAGTTAGGAACCTTTTTTATTAGCTTACCTAGTTATAGAAGTAGAAGAGGGCAAAAAAGTGCCTGTATCTCACCTAAAACCGTACCACATTGGATACGCACAATCTCGTCTGATTTTGGAAGCTAAGCAGTGTTGGGCCTGGTTAGTACTTGGGTGGGAGACCACATGGGAACACCAGGTGCTGTAGGTTTTTTCCCATTACTGGCAAATTGTTTTTATTCTCTATCTATTTAAATTGGAAACTTTTTTTTTATTGCCAATACAGACATTTGGGAGAGGTCAAACAGACACAATAGCCATCACCTAAAAACTTACCACACTGTTTAGGCCCAATTCCAACTGCTTTTGGCAGCTAAACATTGTTGAGCCTCTTTAGTAGTTTAATTTGAGACCATATGCTTATATCATGTCCTGTAGGTCTTTTTACATTACCAACACATGATTTTTTTTCAGTAAGCCAAAACAGTTAGGAAACTTTTTTTATTAGCTTACCTGGTTATAGAAGTAGAAGAGGGCAAAAAAGTGCCTGTATCTCACCTACAGCCATACCACATTGGATACACCCAATCTTGGAAGCTAAGCAGTGTTGGGCCCGTTTAGTACTTGGGTGGGAGACCACATGGGAACACCAGGTGCTGTAGGTTTTTTCCCATTACTGGCAAATTGTTTTTATTCTCTAGCTATTTAAATTGGAAACTTTTTATTTTTATTGCCAATACAGACATTTGGGAGAGGTCAAACAGACACAATAACCATCACCTAAAGACTTACCACACTGTTTCGGCCCAATTCCAACTGCTTTTGGCAGCTAAACAGTGTTGAGCCTCTTTAGTAGTTTAATTTGAGACCACCTGGTAATATTATGTCCTGTAGGTCTTTTTACATTACCAACACATTTCTTTTCAGTAAGCCAAAACAGTTAGGAAACTTTTTTATTAGCTTACCTGGTTTTAGAAGTAGAAGAGGGCAAAAAAGTGCCTGTATCCCACCTACAGCCATACCACATTGGATACGCCCAATCTCGCCCAATCTCGTCCGATCTTGGAAGCTAAGCAGTGTTGGGCCTGGTTAGTACTTTGGTGGGAGACCACATGGGAACACCAGGTGCTGTAGGTTTTTTCCCATTACTGGCAAATTGTTTTTATTCTCTAGCTATTTAAATTGGAAACTTTTTCTTTTTATTACCAATACAGACATTTGGGAGAGGTCAAACAGACACAATAACCATCACCTAAAAACTTACCACACTGTTTAGGCCCAATTCCAACTGCTTTTGGCAGATAAACATTGTTGAGCCTCTTTAGTAGTTTAATTTGAGACCACCTGCTTATATCATGTCCTGTAGGTCTTTTTACATTACCAACACATGATTTTTTTCAGTAAGCCAAAACAGTTAGGAAACTTTTTTATTAGCTTACCTGGTTATAGAAGTAGAAGAGGGCAAAAAAGTGCCTGTATCTTGCATACAGCCATACCACATTGGATACGCCCGATCTTGGAAGCTAAGCAGTGTTGGGCCTTGTTAGTACTTGGGTGGGAGACCACATGGGATCACCAGGTGCTGTAGGTTTTTTCCCATTACTTGCAAATTGTTTTTATTCTCTAGCTATTTAAATTGGAAACTTTTTCTTTTTATTGCCAATACAGACATTTGGGAGAGGTCAAACAGACACAATAGCCATCACCTAAAGACTTACCACACTGTTTAGGCCCAATTCCAACTGCTTTTGGCAGCTAAACAGTGTTGAGCCTCTTTAGTAGTTTAATTTGAGACCACCTGCTAATATTATGTCCAGTAGGTCTTTTTACATTACCAACACATGATTTTTTTCAGTAAGCCAATATAGTTAGGAACCTTTTTTATTAGCTTACCTGGTTATAGAAGTAGAAGAGGGCAAAAAAGTGCCTGTATCTCGCATACAGCCATACCACATTGGATACGCCCAATCTCGTCTGATCTTGGAAGCTAAGCAGTGTTGGGCCCGGTTAGTACTTGGGTGGGAGACCACATGGGATCACCAGGTGCTGTAGGTTTTTTCCCATTACTGGCAAATTGGTTTTATTCTCTAGCTATTTTAATCGGAAACTTTTTCTTTTTATTGCCAATACAGACATTTGGGAGAGGTCAAACAGACACAATAGCCATCACCTAAAGACTTACCACACTGTTTCGGCCCAATTCCAACTGCTTTTGGCATCTAAACAGTGTTGAGCCTCTTTAGTAGTTTAATTTGAGACCACCTGCTAATATTATGTCCTGTAGGTCTTTTTACATTACCAACACATGATTTTTTTCAGTAAGCCAATATAGTTAGGAACCTTTTTTATTAGCTTACCTGGTTATAGAAGTAGAAGAGGGCAAAAAAGTGCCTGTATCTCACATACAGCCATACCACATTGGATACGCCCAATCTCGTCTGATCTTGGAAACTAAGCAGTGTTGGGCCCGGTTAGTACTTGGGTGGGAGACCAAATGGGAACACCAGGTGCTGTAGGTTTTTTCCCATTACTGGCAAATTGTTTTTATTCTCTAGCTATTTAAATTGGAAACTTTTTCTTTTTATTGCCAATACAGACATTTGGGAGTCGTCAAACAGACACAATAACCATCACCTAAAGACTTACCACACTGTTTCGGCCCAATTCCAACTGCTTTTGGCAGCTAAACAGTGTTGAGCCTCTTTAGTAGTTTAATTTGAGACCACCTGCTAATATTATGTCCTGTAGGTCTTTTTACATTACCAACACATGATTTTTTTCAGTAAGCCAATATAGTTAGGAACCTTTTTTATTAGCTTACCTGGTTATAGAAGTAGAAGAGGGCAAAAAAGTGCCTGTATCTCACCTACAGCTATACCACATTGGATACGCCCAATCTCGACCGATCTTGGAAGCTAAGCAGTGTTGGGCCTGGTTAGTACTTGGGTGGGAGACCACATGGGAACACCAGGTGCTGTAGGTTTTTTCCCATTACTGGCAAATTGTTTTTATTCTCTAGCTATTTAAATTGGAAATTTTTCTTTTTATTACCAATACAGACATTTGGGAGAGGTCAAACAGACACAATAGCCATCACCTAAAGACTTACCACACTGTTTCGGCCCAATTCCAACTGCTTTTGGCAGCTAAACAGTGTTGAGCCTCTTTAGTAGTTTAATTTGAGACCACCTGCTAATATTATGTCCTGTTGGTCTTTTTACATTACCAACACTTGATTTTTTTCAGTAAGCCAATATAGTTAGGAACCTTTTTTATTAGCTTACCTGGTTATAGAAGTAGAAGAGGGCAAAAAAGTGCCTGTATCTCACCTACAGCCATACCACATTGGATAAGCCCAATCTCGTCCGATCTTGGAAGCTAAGCATTGTTGGGCCTGGTTAGTACTTGGGTGGGAGACCACATGGGAACACCAGGTGCTGTAGGTTTTTTCCCATTACTGGCAAATTGTTTTTATTCTCTAGCTATTTAAATTGGAAACTTTTTATTTTGATTGCCAATACAGACATTTGGGAGAGTTCAAACAGACACAATAGCCATCACCTAAAATCTTACCACACTGTTTAGGCCCAATTCCAACTGCTTTTGGCAGCTAAACATTGTTGAGCCTCTTTAGTAGTTTAATTTGAGACCATATGCTTATATCATGTCCTGTAGGTCTTTTTACATTACCAACACATGATTTTTTTTCAGTAAGCCAAAACAGTTAGGAAACTTTTTTATTAGCTTACCTGGTTATAGAAGTAGAAGAGGGCAAAAAAGTGTTTGTATCTTACCTACAGCCATACAACATTGGATACGCCCAATCTCGTCTGATCTTGGAAGCTAAGCGGTGTTGGGCCTGGTTAGTACTTGGTTGGGAGACCACATGGGAACACCAGGTGCTGTAGGTTTTTTCCCATTACTGGCAAATTGTTTTTATTCTCTAGCTATTTAAATTGGAAACTTTTTCTTTTTATTGCCAATACAGACATTTGGGAGAGGTCAAACAGACACAATAGCCATCACCTAAAGACTTACCACACTGTTTCGGCCCAATTCCAACTGCTTTTGGCAGCTAAACAGTGTTGAGCCTCTTTAGTAGTTTAATTTGAGACCACCTGCTAATATTATGTCCTGTAGGTCTTTTTACATTACCAACATATGATTTTTTTCATTAAGCCAATATAGTTAGGAACCTTTTTTATTAGCTTACCTGGTTATAGAAGTAGAAGAGGGCAAAAAAGTGCCTGTATCTCACCTACAGCCATACCACATTGGATATGCCCAATCTCGTCTGATCTTGGAAGCTAAGCAGTGTTGTGCCTGGTTAGTACTTGGGTGGGAGACCACATGGGAACACCAGGTGCTGTAGGTTTTTTCCCATTACTGGCAAATTGTTTTTATTCTCTAGCTATTTAAATTGGAAACTTTTTCTTTTTATTACCAATACAGACATTTGGGAGAGGTCAAACAGACACAATAGCCATCACCTAAAGACTTACCACACTGTTTCGGCCCAATTCCAACTGCTTTTGGCAGCTAAACAGTGTTGAGCCTCTTTAGTAGTTTAATTTGAGACCACCTGCTAATATTATGTCCTGTAGGTCTTTTTACATTACCAACATATGATTTTTTTCAGTAAGCCAATATGGTTAGGAACCATTTTTATTTAGCTTACCTGATTATTGAAGTGGAAGAGGGCAAAAAAGTGCCTGTTTCTCACCTACAGCCATACCAAATTGGATAAGCCCAATCTCGTCCGATCTTGGAAGCTAAGCAGTGTTGGGCCTGTTTAGTACTTGGGTGGGAGACCACATGGGAACACCAGGTGCTGTAGGTTTTTTCCCATTACTGGCAAATTGTTTTTATTCTCTAGCTATTTAAATTGGAAACTTTTTATTTTTATTGCCAATACAAACATTTGGGAGAGGTCAAACAGACACAATAGCCATCACCTAAAAACTTACCACACTGTTTAGGCCCAATTCCAACTGCTTTTGGCAGCTAAACATTGTTGAGCCTCTTTAGTAGTTTAATTTGAGACCATATGCTTATATTATGTCCTGTAGGTCTTTTTACATTACCAACACATGATTTTTTTTTCAGTAAGCCAAAACAGTTAGGAAACTTTTTTATTAGCTTACCTGGTTATAGAAGTAGAAGAGGGCAAAAAAGTGCCTGTATCTCACCTACAGCCATACTACATTGGATACGTCCAATCTCGTCCGATCTTGGAAGCTAAGCAGTGTTGGGCCTGGTTAGTACTGGGTTGGGAGACCACATGGGAACACCAGGTGCTGTAGGTTTTTTCCCATTACTGGCAAATTGTTTTTATTCTCTAGCTATTTAAATTGGAAACTTTTTCTTTTTATTGCCAATACAGACATTTGGGAGAGGTCAAACAGACACAATAGCCATCACCTAAAGACTTACCACACTGTTTCGGCCCAATTCCAAATGCTTTTGGCAGCTAAACAGTGTTGAGCCTCTTTAGTAGTTTAATTTGAGACCACCTGCTAATATTATGTCCTGTAGGTCTTTTTACATTACCAACACATGATTTTTTCAGTAAGCCAAAACAGTTAGGAAACTTTTTTATTACCTTACCTGGTTATAGAAGTAGAAGAGGGCAAAAAAGTGCCAGTGTCTCACTTACAGCCATACCACATTGGATATGCCCAATCTCGTCTGATCTTGGTAGCTAAGCAGTGATGGGCCTGGTTAGTACTTAGGTGGGAGACCACATGGGAACACCAGGAGCTGTAGGTTTTTTCCCATTACTGGCAAATTGTTTTTTATTGTTTTTTATTCTCTAGCTATTTAAATTGGAAACTTTATCTTTTTATTGCCAAAACAGACATTTGGGAGAGGTCCAAAATACACAATAGCCATCACATAAAGACTTACCACACTGTTTCGGCCCAATTCCAACTGCTTTTGGCAGCTAAACAGTGTTGAGCCTCTTTAGTAGTTTAATTTGAGACCATATGCTTATATCATGTCCTGTAGGTCTTTTTACATTACCAACACATGATTTTTATTCAGTAAGCCAAAACAGTTAGGAAACTTTTTTATTAGCTTACCTGGTTATAGAAGTAGAAGAGGGCAAAAAAGTGCCTGTATCTCACCTACAGCCATACCACATTGGATACGCCCAATCTCGTCTGATCTTGGAAGCTAAGCAGTGTTGGGCCTGGTTAGTACTTGGGTGGGAGACCACATGGGAACACCAGGTGCTGTAGGTTTTTTCCCATTACTGGCTAATTGTTTTTATTCTCTAGCGCAGTGGTGGCCAACCTGTGGCTCTTGAGCCTCATGCGGCTCTCCCCCTTGTAAAGTGTGGCTCCTGCTCCCACTGCTGCCCGCCGCCCACCATCCGTCCCAGTCCCCCCTGCTGCCGGTTCCCTGAATCCCTTCTCCTTCTGAGGGGAGGAGGGTGCACATCGCGCATCTCTCCTACCCCTTACTGTGCAATCTTGTGACTGGGACGTCCGCCAATTAGAGCTCGCAGGCCAGCAGCCAATCAGGAGCCGGCCAGCGAGCTTTGATTGGTGGACAAGCCAATCACAGGGAAGTGAGGGGGAAGGAGACATGCGGTGTGCTGTGCTCTCCTCCCATCGGTGACATGACAGGGAGACTGCAGGGGGACACCAGACTTGCTGCTGCCCGGCAGCAGCAGCAACAACGGTGAGTGCTGCTGCTGGAAAATTTGCACTGTGGGGGCATAGCAGTTTGTGTGACTGTGGGGGCATACCAGCTTTTTGGCACTGTGGGGGCATACCAGCTTTCTGGCACCGTAGGGGCATACCCGGCACCGTGTGGTGCATACCTGGCACCGTGGGGGGCATATGTGTATCTGCCACTATTGGGGGCATATGTATATATGGCACTGCACTATTGGAGGCATATCACACCCACCCAAGGGGTCAAAATAGACTACGCCCCTTTTTTTCCGCATGCGCCTTCAGCGCGCGCATGATGTCGGCTCTTTAGCTTGACTACCGATATTTTTCGGCTCTTTACATCTGACCGGTTGGCCACCCCTGCTCTAGCTATTTAAATTGGAAACTTTTTCTTTTTATTGCCAATACAGACATTTGGGAGAGGTCAAACAGACACAATAGCCATCACCTAAAGACTTACCACACTGTTTCGGCCCAATTCCAAATGCTTTTGGCAGCTAAACAGTGTTGAGCCTCTTTAGTAGTTTAATTTGAGACCACCTGCTTATATCATGTCCTGAAGGTCTTTTTACATTACCAACACATGATTTTTTTCAGTAAGCCAAAACAGTTAGGAAACTTTTTTATTAGCTTACCTGGTTATAGAAGTAGAAGAGGGCAAAAAAGTGCCTGTATCTCACCTACAGCCATACCACATTGGATACGCCCAATCTCGTCCGATCTTGGAAGCTAAGCAGTGTTGGGCCTTGTTAGTACTTGGGTGGGAGACCACATGGGATCACCAGGTGCTGTAGGTTTTTTCCCATTACTTGCAAATTGTTTTTATTCTTTAGCTATTTAAATTGGAAACTTTTTCGTTTTATTGCCAATACAGACATTTGGGAGAGGTCAAACAGACACAATAGCCATCACCTAAAGACTTACCACACTGTTTAGGCCCAATTCCAACTGCTTTTGGCAGCTAAACAGTGTTGAGCCTCTTTAGTAGTTTAATTTGAGACCACCTGCTAATATTATGTCCTGTAGGTCTTTTTACATTACCAACACATGATTTTTTTCAGTAAGCCAATATAGTTAGGAACCTTTTTTATTAGCTTACCTGGTTATAGAAGAAGAAGAGGGCAAAAAAGTGCCTGTATCTCGCATACAGCCATACCACATTGGATACGCCCAATCTCGTCTGATCTTGGAAGCTAAGCAGTGTTGGGCCCGGTTAGTACTTGGGTGGGAGACCACATGGGATCACCAGGTGCTGTAGGTTTTTTCCCATTACTGGCAAATTGTTTTTATTCTCTAGCTATTTAAATTGGAAACTTTTTCATTTTATTACCAATACAGACATTTGGGAGAGGTCAAACAGACACAATAACCATATCCTAAAAACTTACCACACTGTTTAGGCCCAATTCCAACTGCTTTTGGCAGATAAACATTGTTAAGTCTCTTTTGTAGTTTAATTTGAGACCACCTGCTTATATCATGTCCTGTAGGTCTTTTTACATTACCAACACATGATTTTTTTCAGTAAGCCAAAACAGTTAGGAAACTTTTTTATTAGCTTACCTGGTTATAGAAGTAGAAGAGGGCAAAAAAGTGCCTGTATCTTGCATACAGCCATACCACATTGGATACGCCCAATCTCGTCCGATCTTGGAAGCTAAGCAGTGTTGGGCCTTGTTAGTACTTGGGTGGGAGACCACATGGGATCACCAGGTGCTGTAGGTTTTTTCCCATTACTGGCAAATTGTTTTTATTCTCTAGCTATTTTAATTGGAAACTTTTTCTTTTTATTGCCAATACAGACATTTGGGAGAGGTCAAACAGACACAATAGCCATCACCTAAAGACTTACCACACTGTTTAGGCCCAATTCCAACTGCTTTTGGCAGCTAAACAGTGTTGAGCCTCTTTAGTAGTTTAATTTGAGACCACCTGCTAATATTATGTCCTGTAGGTCTTTTTACATTACCAACACATGATTTTTTTCAGTAAGCCAATATAGTTAGAAAACCTTTTTTATTAGCTTACCTGGTTATAGAAGTAGAAGAGGGCAAAAAAGTGCCTGTATCTCACATACAGCCATACCACATTGGATACGCCCAATCTCGTCTGATCTTGGAAACTAAGCAGTGTTGGGCCCGGTTAGTACTTGGGTGGGAGACCAAATGGGAACACCAGGTGCTGTAGGTTTTTTCCCATTACTGGCAAATTGTTTTTATTCTCTAGCTATTTAAATTGGAAACTTTTTCTTTTTATTGCCAATACAGACATTTGGGAGAGGTCAAACAGACACAATAACCATTACCTAAAGACTTACCACACTGTTTCGGCCCAATTCCAACTGCTTTTGGCAGCTAAACAGTGTTGAGCCTATTTAGTAGTTTAATTTGAGACCACCTGCTAATATTATGTCCTGTAGGTCTTTTTACATTACCAACACATGATTTTTTTCAGTAAGCCAATATAGTTAGGAACCTTTTTTATTAGCTTACCTGGTTATAGAAGTAGAAGAGGGCAAAAAAGTGCCTGTATCTCACCTACAGCTATACCACATTGGATACGCCCAATCTTGACCGATCTTGGAAGCTAAGCAGTGTTGGGCCTGGTTAGTACTTGGGTGGGAGACCACATGGGAACACCAGGTGCTGTAGGTTTTATCCCATTACTGGCAAATTGTTTTTATTCTCTAGCTATTTAAATTGGAATTTTTTCTTTTTATTACCAATACAGACATTTGGGAGAGGTCAAACAGACACAATTGCCATCACCTAAAGACTTACCACACTGTTTCGGCCCTATTCCAACTGCTTTTGGCAGCTAAACAGTGTTGAGCCTCTTTAGTAGTTTAATTTGAGACCACCTGCTAATATTATGTCCTGTTGGTCTTTTTACATTACCAACACTTGATTTTTTTCAGTAAGCCAATATAGTTAGGAACCTTTTTTATTAGCTTACCTGGTTATAGAAGTAGAAGAGGGCAAAAAAGTGCCTGTATCTCACCTACAGCCATACCACATTGGATAAGCCCAATCTCGTCCGATCTTGGAAGCTAAGCATTGTTGGGCCTGGTTAGTACTTGGTTGGGAGACCACATGGGAACACCAGGTGCTGTAGGTTTTTTCCCATTACTGGCAAATTGTTTTTATTCTCTAGCTATTTAAATTGGAAACTTTTTATTTTGATTGCCAATACAGACATTTGGGAGAGTTCAAACAGACACAATAGCCATCACCTAAAATCTTACCACACTGTTTAGGCCCAATTCCAACTGCTTTTGGCAGCTGAACATTGTTGAGCCTCTTTAGTAGTTTAATTTGAGACCACCTGCTAATATTATGTCCTGTAGGTCTTTTTACATTACCAACATATGATTTTTTTCATTAAGCCAATATAGTTAGGAACCTTTTTTATTAGCTTACCTGGTTATAGAAGTAGAAGAGGGCAAAAAAGTGCCTGTATCTCACCTACAGCCATACCACATTGGATATGCCCAATCTCGTCTGATCTTGGAAGCTAAGCAGTGTTGTGCCTGGTTAGTACTTGGGTGGGAGACCACATGGGAACACCAGGTGCTGTAGGTTTTTTCCCATTACTGGCAAATTGTTTTTATTCTCTAGCTATTTAAATTGGAAACTTTTTCTTTTTATTACCAATACAGACATTTGGGAGAGGTCAAACAGACACAATAGCCATCACCTAAAGACTTACCACATTGTTTCGTCCCAATTCCAACTGCTTTTGGCAGCTAAACAGTGTTGAGCCTCTTTAGTAGTTTAATTTGAGACCACCTGCTAATATTATGTCCTGTAGGTCTTTTTACATTACCAACATATGATTTTTTTCAGTAAGCCAATATGGTTAGGAACCTTTTTTATTTAGCTTACCTGATTATTGAAGTGGAAGAGGGCAAAAAAGTGCCTGTTTCTCACCTACAGCCATACCACATTGGATAAGCCCAATCTCGTCCGATCTTGGAAGCTAAGCAGTGTTGGGCCTGTTTAGTACTTGGGTGGGAGACCACATGGGAACACCAGGTGCTGTAGGTTTTTTCCCATTACTGGCAAATTGTTTTTATTCTCTAGCTATTTAAATTGGAAACTTTTTCTTTTTATTGCCAATACAGACATTTGGGAGAGGTCAAACAGACACAATAGCCATCACCTAAAGACTTACCACACTGTTTAGGCCCAATTCCAACTGCTTTTGGCAGCTAAACAGTGTTGAGCCTCTTTAGTAGTTTAATTTGAGACCACCTGCTAATATTATGTCCTGTAGGTCTTTTTACATTACCAACACATGATTTTTTTCAGTAAGCCAATATAGTTAGGAACCTTTTTTATTAGCTTACCTGGTTATAGAAGAAGAAGAGGGCAAAAAAGTGCCTGTATCTCGCATACAGCCATACCACATTGGATGCGCCCAATCTCGTCTGATCTTGGAAGCTAAGCAGTGTTGGGCCCGGTTAGTACTTGGGTGGGAGACCACATGGGATCACCAGGTGCTGTAGGTTTTTTCCCATTACTGGCAAATTGTTTTTATTCTCTAGCTATTTAAATTGGAAACTTTTTCATTTTATTACCAATACAGACATTTGGGAGAGGTCAAACAGACACAATAACCATCACCTAAAAACTTACCACACTGTTTAGGCCCAATTCCAACTGCTTTTGGCAGATAAACATTGTTAAGCCTCTTTTGTAGTTTAATTTGAGACCACCTGCTTATATCATGTCCTGTAGGTCTTTTTACATTACCAACACATGATTTTTTTCAGTAAGCCAAAACAGTTAGGAAACTTTTTTATTAGCTTACCTGGTTATAGAAGTAGAAGAGGGCAAAAAAGTGCCTGTATCTTGCATACAGCCATACCACATTGGATACGCCCAATCTCGTCCGATCTTGGAAGCTAAGCAGTGTTGGGCCTTGTTAGTACTTGGGTGGGAGACCACATGGGATCAGCAGGTGCTGTAGGTTTTTTCCCATTACTTGCAAATTGTTTTTATTCTCTAGCTATTTAAATTGGAAACTTTTTCTTTTAATTGCCAATACAGACATTTGGGAGAGGTCGAACAGACACAATAACCATCACCTAAAGACTTACCACACTGTTTAGGCCCAATTCCAACTGCTTTTGGCAGCTAAACAGTGTTCAGCCTCTTTAGTAGTTTAATTTGAGACCACCTGCTAATATTATGTCCAGTAGGTCTTTTTACATTACCAACACATGATTTTTTTCAGTAAGCCAATATAGTTAGGAACCATTTTTAATTAGCTTACATAATTATAGAAGTAGAAGAGGGCAAAAAAGTGCCTGTATCTCGCATACAGCCATACCACATTGGATACGCCCAATCTCGTCTGAACTTGGAAGCTAAGCAGTGTTGGGCACGGTTAGTACTTGGGTGGGAGACCACATGGGATCACCAGGTGCTGTAGGTTTTTTCCCATTACTGGCAAATTGTTTTTATTCTCTAGCTATTTTAATTGGAAACTTTTTCTTTTTATTGCCAATACAGACATTTGGGAGAGGTCAAACAGACACAATAGCCATCACCTAAAGACTTATCACACTGTTTAGGCCCAATTCCAACTGCTTTTGGCAGCTAAACAGTGTTGAGCCTCTTTAGTAGTTTAATTTGAGACCACCTGCTAATATTATGTCCTGTAGGTCTTTTTACATTACCAACACATGATTTTTTTCAGTAAGCCAATATAGTTAGAAAACCTTTTTTATTAGCTTACCTGGTTATAGAAGTAGAAGAGGGCAAAAAAGTGCCTGTATCTCACATACAGCCATACCACATTGGATACGCCCAATCTCGTCTGATCTTGGAAACTAAGCAGTGTTGGGCCCGGTTAGTACTTGGGTGGGAGACCAAATGGGAACACCAGGTGCTGTAGGTTTTTTCCCATTACTGGCAAATTGTTTTTATTCTCTAGCTATTTTAATTGGAAACTTTTTCTTTTTATTGCCAATACAGACATTTGGGAGTCGTCAAACAGACACAATAACCATCACCTAAAGACTTACCACACTGTTTCGGCCCAATTCCAACTGCTTTTGGCAGCTAAACAGTGTTGAGCCTCTTTAGTAGTTTAATTTGAGACCACCTGCTAATATTATGTCCTGTAGGTCTTTTTACATTACCAACACATGATTTTTTTCAGTAAGCCAATATAGTTAGGAACCTTTTTTATTAGCTTACCTGGTTATAGAAGTAGAAGAGGGCAAAAAAGTGCCTGTATCTCACCTACAGCTATACCACATTGGATACGCCCAATCTCGACCGATCTTGGAAGCTAAGCAGTGTTGGGCCTGGTTAGTACTTGGGTGGGAGACCACATGGGAACACCAGGTGCTGTAGGTTTTATCCCATTACTGGCAAATTGTTTTTATTCTCTAGCTATTTAAATTGGAATTTTTTCTTTTTATTACCAATACAGACATTTGGGAGAGGTCAAACAGACACAATTGCCATCACCTAAAGACTTACCACACTGTTTCGGCCCAATTCCAACTGCTTTTGGCAGCTAAACAGTGTTGAGCCTCTTTAGTAGTTTAATTTGAGACCACCTGCTAATATTATGTCCTGTTGGTCTTTTTACATTACCAACACTTGATTTTTTTCAGTAAGCCAATATAGTTAGGAACCTTTTTTATTAGCTTACCTGGTTATAGAAGTAGAAGAGAGCAAAAAAGTGCCTGTATCTCACCTACAGCCATACCACATTGGATAAGCCCAATCTCGTCCGATCTTGGAAGCTAAGCATTGTTGGGCCTGGTTAGTACTTGGTTGGGAGACCACATGGGAACACCAGGTGCTGTAGGTTTTTTCCCATTACTGGCAAATTGTTTTTATTCTCTAGCTATTTAAATTGGAAACTTTTTATTTTGATTGCCAATACAGACATTTGGGAGAGTTCAAACAGACACAATAGCCATCACCTAAAATCTTACCACACTGTTTAGGCCCAATTCCAACTGCTTTTGGCAGCTAAACATTGTTGAGCCTCTTTAGTAGTTTAATTTGAGACCACCTGCTAATATTATGTCCTGTAGGTCTTTTTACATTACCAACATATGATTTTTTTCATTAAGCCAATATAGTTAGGAACCTTTTTTATTAGCTTACCTGGTTATAGAAGTAGAAGAGGGCAAAAAAGTGCCTGTATCTCACCTACAGCCATACCACATTGGATATGCCCAATCTCGTCTGATCTTGGAAGCTAAGCAGTGTTGTGCCTGGTTAGTACTTGGGTGGGAGACCACATGGGAACACCAGGTGCTGTAGGTTTTTTCCCATTACTGGCAAATTGTTTTTATTCTCTAGCTATTTAAATTGGAAACTTTTTCTTTTTATTACCAATACAGACATTTGGGAGAGGTCAAACAGACACAATAGCCATCACCTAAAGACTTACCACACTGTTTCGGCCCAATTCCAACTGCTTTTGGCAGCTAAACAGTGTTGAGCCTCTTTAGTAGTTTAATTTGAGACCACCTGCTAATATTATGTCCTGTAGGTCTTTTTACATTACCAACATATGATTTTTTTCAGTAAGCCAATATGGTTAGGAACCTTTTTTATTTAGCTTACCTGATTATTGAAGTGGAAGAGGGCAAAAAAGTGCCTGTTTCTCACCTACAGCCATACCACATTGGATAAGCCCAATCTCGTCCGATCTTGGAAGCTAAGCAGTGTTGGGCCTGTTTAGTACTTGGGTGGGAGACCACATGGGAACACCAGGTGCTGTAGGTTTTTTCCCATTACTGGCAAATTGTTTTTATTCTCTAGCTATTTAAATTGGAAACTTTTTCTTTTTATTGCCAATACAGACATTTGGGAGAGGTCAAACAGACACAATAGCCATCACCTAAAGACTTACCACACTGTTTCGGCCCAATTCCAAATGCTTTTGGCAGCTAAACAGTGTTGAGCCTCTTTAGTAGTTTAATTTGAGACCACCTGCTAATATTATGTCCTGTAGGTCTTTTTACATTACCAACACATGATTTTTTTCATTAAGCCAATATAGTTAGGAACCTTTTTTATTAGCTTACCTGGTTATAGAAGTAGGCAAAAAAGTGCCTGTATCTTACCTACAGCCATACCACATTGGATACGCCCAATCTCGTCTGATCTTGGAAGCTAAGCAGTGTTGGGCCTGGTTAGTACTTGGGTGGGAGACCACATGGGAACACCAGGTGCTGTAGGTTTTTTCCCATTACTGGCAAATTGTTTTTATTCTCTAGCTATTTAAATTGGAAACGTTTACTTTTTATTGCCAATACAGACATTTTGGAGAGGTCAAACAGACACAATAACCATCACCTAAAGACTTACCACACTGTTTCGGCCCAATTCCAAATGCTTTTGGCAGCTAAACAGTGTTGAGCCTCTTTAGTAGTTTAATTTGAGACCACCTGCTAATATTATGTCCTGTAGGTCTTTTTACATTATCAACACATGATTTTTTCAGTAAGCCAAAACAGTTAGGAAACTTTTTTATTACCTTACCTGGTTATAGAAGTAGAAGAGGGCAAAAAAGTGCCAGTGTCTCACTTACAGCCATACCACATTGGATACGCCCAATCTCGTCTGATCTTGGTAGCTAAGCAGTGATGGGCCTGGTTAGTACTTGGGTGGGAGACCACATGGCAACACCAGGAGCTGTAGGTTTTTTCCCATTACTGGCAAATTGTTTTTATTCTCTATCTATTTAAATTGGAAACTTTATCTTTTTATTGCCAAAACAGACATTTGGGAGAGGACAAAAAGACACAATAGCCATCACATAAAGACTTACCACACTGTTTCGGCCCAATTCCAACTGCTTTTGGCAGCTAAACAGTGTTGAGCCTCTTTAGTAGTTTAATTTGAGACCATATGCTTATATCATGTCCTGTAGGTCTTTTTACATTACCAACACATGATTTTTTTTCAGTAAGCCAAAACAGTTAGGAAACTTTTTTATTAGCTTACCTGGTTATAGAAGTAGAAGAGGGCAAAAAAGTGCCTGTATCTCACTTACAGCCATACCACATTGGATACGCCCAATCTCGTCCAAACTTGGAAGCTAAGCAGTGTTGGGCCTGGTTAGTACTTGGGTGGGAGACCACATGGGAACACCAGGTGCTGTAGGTTTTTTCCCATTACTGGCAAATTGTTTTTATTCTCTAGCTATTTAAATTGGAAACTTTTTCTTTTTATTGCCAATACAGACATTTGGGAGAGGTCAAACAGACACAATAGCCATCACCTAAATACTTACCACACTGTTTCGGCCCAATTCCAAATGCTTTTGGCAGCTAAACAGTGTTGAGCCCCTTTAGTAGTTTAATTTGAGACCACCTGCTAATATTATGTCCTGTTGGTCTTTTTACATTACCAACACATGATTTTTTTCATTAAGCCAATATAGTTAGGAACCTTTTTTATTAGCTTACCTGGTTATAGAAGTAGAAGAGGGCAAAAAAGTGCCTGTATCTTACCTACAGCAATACCACATTGGATACGCCCAATCTCATCTGATCCTGGAAGCTAAGCAGTGTTGGGCCTGGTTAGTACTTGGGTGGGAGACTACATGGGAACACCAGGTGCTGTAGGTTTTTTCCCGTTACTGGCAAATTGTTTTTATTTTCTAGCTATTTAAATTGGAAACTTTTTCTTTTTATTGCCAATACAGACATCTGGGAGAGGTCAAACAGACACAATTGCCATCACCTAAAAATTTACCACACTGTTTAGGCCCAATTCCAACTGCTTTTGGCAGCTAAACAGTGTTGAGCCTCTTTAGTAGTTTAATTTGAGACCACCGGCTAATACCATGTCCTGTAGGTCTTTTTACATTACCAACACATGATTTTTTTCAGTGAGCCAATACAGTTAGGGAACTTTTTTATTAGCTTACCTGGTTATAGAAGTAGAAGAGGGCAAAAAAGTGCCTGTATCTCACCTACAGCCATACCACTTTGGATACGCTCAATCTCGTCTGATCTTGGAAGCTAAGAGTGTTGGGCCTGTTTAGTACTTGGGTGGGAGACCACATGGGAACACCAGGTGCTGTAGGTTTTTTTCCATTAATGGCAAATTGTTTTTATTCTCTAGCTATTTAAATTGGAAACTTTTTCTTTTTATTGCCAATACAGACATTTGGGAGAGGTCAAACAGACACAATAGCCATCACCTAAAGACTTACCACACTGTTTCGGCCCAATTCCAAATGCTTTTGGCAGCTAAACAGTGTTGAGCCTCTTTAGTAGTTTAATTTGAGACCACCTGCTAATATTATGTCCTGTAGGTCTTTTTACATTACCAACACATGATTTTTTCAGTAAGCCAAAACAGTTAGGAAACTTTTTTATTACCTTACCTGGTTATAGAAGTAGAAGAGGGAAAAAAAGTGCCAGTGTCTCACTTACAGCCATACCACATTGGATACGCCCAATCTCGTCTGATCTTGGTAGCTAAGCAGTGATGGGCCTGGTTAGTACTTGGGTGGAAGACCACATGGGAACACCAGGAGCTGTAGGTTTTTTCCCATTACTGGCAAATTGTTTTTTATTGTTTTTTATTCTCTAGCTATTTAAATTGGAAACTTTATCTTTTTATTGCCAAAACAGACATTTGGGAGAGGTCAAAAAGACACAATAGCCATCACCTAAAAACTTACCACACTGTTTCGGACCAATTCCAACTGCTTTTGGAAGCTAAACAGTGTTGAGCCTCTTTAGTAGTTTAATTTGAGACCACCTGCTAATATTATGTCCTGTAGGTCTTTTTACATTACCAACATATGATTTTTTTCAGTAAGCCAATATAGTCAGGAACCGTTTTTATTAGCTCACATGGTTATAGAAGTAGAAGAGGGCAAAAAAGTGCCTGTATCTCACCTACAGCCATACCACATTGGATACGCCCAATCTCGTCTGATCTTGGAAGCTAAGCAGTGTTGGGCCTGGTTAGTAATTGGGTGGGAGACCACATGGAATCACCAGGTGCTGTAGGTTTTTTTCCCATTACTGGCAAATTGTTTTTATTCTCTAGCTATTTAAATTGGAAACTTTTTCTTTTTATTGCCAATACAGACATTTGGGAGAGGTCAAACAGACACAGTAGCCATCACCTAAAGACTTACCACACTGTTTAGGCCCAATTCCAACTGCTTTTGGCAGCTAAACAGTGTTGAGCCTCTTTAGTAGTTTAATTTGAGACCACCTGCTAATATTATGTCCTGTAGGTCTTTTTACATTACCAACACATGATTTTTTTCAGTAAGCCAATATAGTTAGAAACCTTTTTTATTAGCTTACCTGGTAATAGAAGTAGAAGAGGGCAAAAAAGTGCCTGTGACTCACTTACAGCCATACCACATTAGATACGCCCAATCTCGTCTGATCTTGGAAGCTAAGCAGTTATGGGCCTGGTTAGTACTTGGGTGGGAGACCACATGGGAACACCAGGTGCTGTATGTTTTTTCCCATTACTGGCAAATTGTTTTTATTCTCTAGCTATTTAAATTGGAAACTTTTTTTTTATTGCTAGTACAGACATTTGGGAGAGGTCAAACAGACACAATAGCAATCAACTAAAAACTTACCACACTGTTTTGGCCCAATTCCAACTGCTTTTGGCAGCTAAACAGTGTTGAGCCTCTTTAGTAGTTTAATTTGAGACCACCTGCTAATATTATGTCCTGTAGGTCTTTTTACATTACCAACACATGATTTTTTTCAGTAAGCCAATATAGTTTGGAACCTTTTTTATTAGCTTACCTGGTTATAGAAGTAGAAGAGGGAAAAAAAGAGCCTGTATCTCACCTACAGGCATACCACATTGGATACGAACAATCTCGCCTGACCTTGGAAGCTAAGCAGTGTTGGGCCTGGTTAGTACTTGGGTGGGAGACCACATGGGAACACCAGGTGCTGTAGGTTTTTTCCCATTATTGGGCAAATTGTTTTTATTCTCTAGCTATTTAAATTGGAAACTTTTTCTTTTTATTACCAATACAGACATTTGGGAGAGGTCAAACAGACACAATAACCATCACCTAAAGACTTACCACACTGTTTCGGCCCAATTCCAACTGCTTTTGGCAGCTAAACAGTGTTGAGCCTCTTTAGTAATTTAATTTGAGACCACCTGCTAATATTATGTCCTGTAGGTCTTTTTACATTACCAACATATGATTTTTTTCAGTAAGCCAATATAGTCAGGAACCTTTTTTATTAGCTTACATGGTTATAGAAGTAGAAGAGGGCAAAAAATTGCCTTTATCTCACCTACAGCCATACCACATTGGATACGCCCAATCTCGTCTGATCTTGGAAGCTAAGCAGTGTTGGGCCTGGTTAGTACTTGGGTGGGAGACCACATGGGATCTCCAGGTGCTGTAGGTTTTTTCCCATTACTGGCAAATTGTTTTTATTCTCTAGCTATTTAAATTGGAAACTTTTTCTTTTTATTGCCAATACAGACATTTGGGAGAGGTCAAACAGACACAATAGCCATCACCTAAAGACTTACCACACTGTTTAGGCCCAATTCCAACTGCTTTTGGCAGCTAAACAGTGTTGAGCCTCTTTAGTAGTTTAATTTGAGACCATATGCTTATATCATGTCCTGTAGGTCTTTTTACATTACCAACACATGATTTTTTTCATTAAGCCAATATAGTTAGGAACCTTTTTTATTAGCTTACCTGGTTATAGAAGTAGAAGAGGGCAAAAAAGTGCCTGTATCTCACCTACAGCCATACCACATTGGATACGCCCAATCTCATCCGATCTTGGAAGCTAAGCAGTGTTGGGCCTGGTTAGTACTTGGGTGGGAGACCACATGGGATCACCAGGTGCTGTAGGTTTTTTCCCATTACTGGCAAATTGATTTTATTCTCTAGCTATTTAAATTGGAAACTTTTTCTTTTTATTGCCAATACAGACATTTGGGAGAGGTCAAACAGACACAATAGCCATCACCTAAAGACTTACCACACTGTTTAGGCCCAATTCCAACTGCTTTTGGCAGCTAAACAGTGTTGAGCCTCTTTAGTAGTTTAATTTGAGACCACCTGCTAATATTATGTCCTGTAGGTCTTTTTACATTACCAACACATGATTTTTTTCAGTAAGCCAAAACAGTTACGAAACTTTTTTATTACCTTACCTGGTTATAGAAGTAGAAGAGGGCAAAAAAGTGCCTGTGTCTCACTTACAGCCATACCACATTGGATACGCCCAATCTTGTCTGATCTTGGAAGCTAAGCAGTGTTGGGCCTGGTTAGTACTTGGGTGTGAAACCACATGGGAACACCAGGTGCTGTATGTTTTTTCCCATTACTGGCAAATTGTTTTTATTCTCTAGCTATTTAAATTGGAAACTTTTTTTTTTATTGCTAGTACAGACATTCGGGAGAGGTCAGACACAATAGCCATCAACTAAAAACTTACCACACTGTTTCGGACCACTTCCAACTGCTTTTGGAAGTTAAACAGTGTTGAGCCTCTTTAGTAGTTTAATTTGAGACCACCTGCTAATATTATGTCCTGTAGGTCTTTTTACATTACCAACACATGATTTTTTTCAGTAAGCCAATATAGTTAGGAACCTTTTTTATTAGCTTACCTGGTTATAGAAGTAGAAAAGGGCAAAAAAGACTCTGTATCTCACCTACAGCCATACCACATTGGATACGCCCAATCTCGTCTGATCTTGGAAGCTAAGCAGTGTTGGGCCTGGTTAGTACTTGGGTGGGAGACCACATGGGAACACCAGGTGCGGTAGGTTTTTTCCCATTACTGGGCAAATTGTTTTTATTCTCTAGCTATTTAAATTGGAAACTTTTTCTTTTTATTACCAATACAGACATTTGGGAGAGGTCAAACAGACACAATAACCATCACCTAAAGACTTACCACACTGTTTCGGCCCAATTCCAACTGCTTTTGGCAGCTAAACAGTGTTGACCCTTTTTAGTAGTTTAATTTGAGACCACCTGCTAATATTATGTCCTGTAGGTCTTTTTACATTACCAACATATGATTTTTTTCAGTAATCCAATATAGTCAGGAACCTTTTTTATTAGCTTTCCTGGTTATAGAAGTAGAAGAGGGCAAAAAAGTGCCTGTATCTCACCTACAGTCATATCACATTGGATACGCCCAATCTCGTCTGTTCTTGGAAGCTAAGCAGTGTTGGGCCTGGTTAGTACTTGGGTGGGAGACCACATGGGATCACCAGGTGCTGTAGGTTTTTTTCCCATTACTGGCAAATTGTTTTTATTCTCTAGCTATTTAAATTGGAAACTTTTTCTTTTTATTGCCAATACAGACATTTGGGAGAGGTCAAACAGACACAATAGCCATCACCTAAAGACTTACCACACTGTTTCGGCCCAATTCCAACTGCTTTTGGCAGCTAAACAGTGTTGAGCCTCTTTAGTAGTTTAATTTGAGACCACCTGCTAATATTATGTCCTGTAGGTCTTTTTACATTACCAACACATGATTTTTTTCAGTAAGCCAAAACAGTTACGAAACTTTTTTATTACCTTACCTGGTTATAGAAGTAGAAGAGGGCAAAAAAGTGCCTGTGTCTCACTTACAGCCATACCACATTGGATACGCCCAATCTTGTCTGATCTTGGAAGCTAAGCAGTGATGGTCCTGGTTAGTACTTGGGTGGGAGATCACATGGGAACACCAGGTGCTGTATGTTTTTTCCCATTACTGGCAAATTGTTTTTATTCTCTAGCTATTTAATTTGGAAACTTTTTTTTTATTGCTAGTACAGACATTTGGGAGAGGTCAAACAGACACAATAGCCATCAACTAAAAACTTACCACACTGTTTCGGACCAATTCCAACTGCTTTTGGAAGCTAAACAGTGTTGAGCCTCTTTAGTAGTTTAATTTGAGACCACCTGCTATTATTATGTCCTGTAGGTCTTTTTACATTACCAACACATGATTTTTTTCAGTAAGCCAATATAGTTAGGAACCTTTTTTATTAGCTTACCTGGTAATAGAAGTAGAAGAGGGCAAAAAAGAGCCTATATCTCACCTACAGCCTTACTACATTGGATACGCCCAATCTCGTCTGATCTTGGAAGCTAAGCAGTGTTGGGCCTGATTAGTACTTGGGTGGGAGACCACATGGGAACACCAGGTGCTGTAGGTTTTTCCCATTACTGGGCAAATTGTTTTTATTCTCTAGCTATTTAAATTGGAAACTTTTTCTTTTTATTACCAATACAGACATTTGGGAGAGGTCAAACAGACACAATAACCATCACCTAAAGACTTACCACACTGTTTCGGCCCAATTCCAACTGCTTTTGGCAGCTAAACAGTGTTGAGCCCCTTTAGTAATTTAATTTGAGACCACCTGCTAATATTATGTCCTGTAGGTCTTTTTACATTACCAACATATGATTTTTTTCAGTAAGCCAATATAGTCAGGAACCTTTTTTATTAGCTTACATGGTTATAGAAGTAGAAGAGGGCAAAAAAGTGCCTGTATCTCACCTACAGCCATACCACATTGGATATGCCCAATCTCGTCTGATCTTGGAAGCTAAGCAGTGTTGGGCCTGGTTAGTACTTGGGTGGGAGACCACATGGGATCACCAGGTGCTGTAGGTTTTTTTCCCATTACTGGCAAATTGTTTTTATTCTCTAGCTATTTAAATTGGAAACGTTTTCTTTTTATTGCCAATACAGACATTTGGGAGAGGTCAAACAGACACAATAGCCATCACCTAAAGACTTACCACACTGTTTAGGCCCAATTCCAACTGCTTTTGGCAGCTAAACAGTGTTGAGCCTCTTTAGTAATTTAATTTGAGACCACCTGCTAATATTATGTCCTGTAGGTCTTTTTACATTACCAACACATGATTTTTTTTAGTAAGCCAAAACAGTTACGAAACTTTTTTATTACCTTACCTGGTTATAGAAGTAGAAGAGGGCAAAAAGTGCCGGTGTCTCACTTACAGCCATACCACATTGGATACGCCCAAACTTGTCTGATCTTGGAAGCTAAGCAGTGATGGGCCTGGTTAGTACTTGGGTGGGAGACCACATGGGTACACCAGGTGCTGTATGTTTTTTTTCCCATTACTGGCAAATTGTTTTTATTCTCTAGCTATTTAAATTGGAAACTTTTTTGTTTATTGCCAATACAGACATCTGGGAGAGGTCAAACAGACACAATAGCCATCACCTAAAAACTTACCACACTGTTTCGGACCAATTCCAACTGCTTTTGGAAGCTAAACAGTGTTGAGCCTCTTTAGTAGTTTAATTTGAGACCACCTGCTAATATTATGTCCTGTAGGTCTTTTTACATTACCAACATATGATTTTTTTCAGTAAGCCAATATAGTCAGGAACCGTTTTTATTAGCTCACATGGTTATAGAAGTAGAAGAGGGCAAAAAAGTGCCTGTATCTCACCTACAGGCATACCACATTGGATACGCCCAATCTCGTCTGATCTTGGAAGCTAAGCAGTGTTGGGCCTGGTTAGTACTTGGGTGGGAGACCACATGGGATCACCAGGAGCTGTAGGTGTTTTTCCCATTACTGGCAAATTGTTTTTATTCTCTAGCTATTTAAATTGAAAACGTTTTCTTTTCATTGCCAAAACAGACATTTGGGAGAGGTCAAACAGACACAATAGCCATCAGCTAAAGACTTACCACACTGTTTCGGCCCAATTCCAACTGCTTTTGGCAGCTAAACAGTGTTGAGCCTCTTTAGTAGTTTAATTTGAGACCACCTGCTAATATTATGTCCTGTAGGTCTTTTTACATTACCAACACATGATTTTTTTCAGTAAGCCAATATAGTTAGGAACATTTTTTATTAGCTTACCTGGTTATTGAAGTAGAAGAGGGAAATAAAGTGCCTGTATCTCACCTACAGCCATACCACATTGTATACGCCCAATCTCGTCCGATCTTGGAAGCTAAGCAGTGTTGGGCCTGGTTAGTACTTGGGTGGGAGACCACATGTGAACACCAGATGCTGTAGGTTTTTTCCCATTACTGGGCAAATTGTTTTTATTCTCTAGTTATTTAAATTGGAAACTTTTTCTTTTTATTACCAATACAGACATTTGGGAGAGGTCAAACAGACACAATAGCCATCACCTAAAGACTTACCACACTGTTTCGGCCCAATTCCAACTGCTTTTGGCAGCTAAACAGTTTTGAGCCTCTTTAGTAGTTTAATTTGAGACCACCTGCTAATATTATGTCATGTAGGTCTTTTTACATTACCAACACATGATTTTTTTCAGTAAGCCAATATAGTTAGGAACCTTTTTTATTAGCTTACCTGGTTATAGAAGTAGAAGAGGGCAAAAAAGTGCCTGTATCTCACCTACAGCCATACCACATTGGATACGCCCGATCTCGTCTGATCTTGGAAGCTAAGCAGTGTTGGGCCTGGTTAGTACTTGGGTGGGAGACCACATGGAAACACCAGGTGCTGTAGGTTTTTCCCCATTACTGGCAAATTGTTTTTATTCTCTAGCTATTTAAATTGGAAACTTTTTTTTTTATTGCCAATACAGACATCTGGGAGAGGTCAAACAGACACAATAGCCATCACCTAAAAACTTACCACACTGTTTCGGCCCAATTCCAACTGCTTTTGGAAGCTAAACAGTGTTGAGCCTCTTTAGTAGTTTAATTTGAGACCACCTGCTAATATTATGTCCTGTAGGTCTTTTTACATTACCAACATATGATTTTTTTCAGTAAGCCAATATAGTCAGGAACCGTTTTTATTAGCTCACATGGTTATAGAAGTAGAAGAGGGCAAAAAAGTGCCTGTATCTCACCTACAGCCATACCACATTGGATACGCCCAATCTCGTCTGATCTTGGAAGCTAAGCAGTGTTGGGCCTGGTTAGTAATTGGGTGGGAGACCACATGGAATCACCAGGTGCTGTAGGTTTTTTTCCCATTACTGGCAAATTGTTTTTATTCTCTAGCTATTTAAATTGGAAACTTTTTCTTTTTATTGCCAATACAGACATTTGGGAGAGGTCAAACAGACACAATAGCCATCACCTAAAGACTTACCACACTGTTTAGGCCCAATTCCAACTGCTTTTGGCAGCTAAACAGTGTTGAGCCTCTTTAGTAGTTTAATTTGAGACCACCTGCTAATATTATGTCCTGTAGGTCTTTTTACATTACCAACACATGATTTTTTTCAGTAAGCCAATATAGTTAGGAACCTTTTTTATTAGCTTACCTGGTAATAGAAGTAGAAGAGGGCAAAAAAGTGCCTGTGACTCACTTACAGCCATACCACATTAGATACGCCCAATCTCGTCTGATCTTGGAAGCTAAGCAGTTATGGGCCTGGTTAGTACTTGGGTGGGAGACCACATGGGAACACCAGGTGCTGTATGTTTTTTCCCATTACTGGCAAATTGTTTTTATTCTCTAGCTATTTAAATTGGAAACTTTTTTTTTATTGCCAATACAGACATCTGGGAGAGGTCAAACAGACACAATAACCATCACCTAAAGACTTACCACACTGTTTCGGCCCAATTCCAACTGCTTTTGGCAGCTAAACAGTGTTGAGCCTCTTTAGTAGTTTAATTTGAGACCACCTGCTAATATTATGTCCTGTAGGTCTTTTTACATTACCAACACATGATTTTTTTCAGTAAGCCAATATAGTTAGGAACCTTTTTTATTAGCTTACCTGGTAATAGAAGTAGAAGAGGGCAAAAAAGTGCCTATGACTCACTTACAGCCATACCACATTAGATACGCCCAATCTCGTCTGATCTTGGAAGCTAAGCAGTTATGGGCCTGGTTAGTACTTGGGTGGGAGACCACATGGAAACACCAGGTGCTGTAGGTTTTTTCCCATTACTGGCAAATTGTTTTTATTCTCTAGCTATTTAAATTGGAAACTTTTTCTTTTTATTGCCAATACAGACATTTGGGAGAGGTCAAACAGACACAATAGCCATCACCTAAAGACTTACCACACTGTTTAGGCCCAATTCCAACTGCTTTTGGCAGCTAAACAGTGTTGAGCCTCTTTAGTAGTTTAATTTGAGACCACCTGCTAATATTATGTCCTGTAGGTCTTTTTACATTACCAACACATGATTTTTTTTAGTAAGCCAAAACAGTTACGAAACTTTTTTATTACCTTACCTGGTTATAGAAGTAGAAGAGGGCAAAAAGTGCCTGTGTCTCACTTACAGCCATACCACATTGGATACGCCCAAACTTGTCTGATCTTGGAAGGTAAGCAGTGATGGGCCTGGTTAGTACTTGGTTGGGAGACCACATGGGAACACCGGGTGCTGTATGTTTTTTCCCATTACTGGCAAATTGTTTTTATTCTCTAGCTATTTAAATTGGAAACTTTTTTTTTAATGCCAGTACAGACATTTGGGAGAGGTCAAACAGACACAATAGCCATCACCTAAAAACTTACCACACTGTTTAGGCCCAATTCCAACTGCTTTTGGCAGCTAAACATTGTTGAGCCTCTTTAGTAGTTTAATTTGAGACCATATGCTTATATCATGTCCTGTAGGTCTTTTTACATTACCAACACATGATTTTTTTTCAGTAAGCCAAAACAGTTAGGAAATTTTTGTATTAGCTTTCCTGGTTATAAAAGTAGAAGAGGGCAAAAAAGTGCCTGTATCTCACCTACAGCCATACCACATTGGATACGCCCAATCTCGTCTGATCTTGGAAGCTAAGCAGTGTTGGGCCTGGTTAGTACTTGGGTGGGAGACCACATGGGATCACCAGGTGCTGTAGGTTTTTTCCCATTACTGGCAAATTGATTTTATTCTCTAGCTATTTAAATTGGAAACTTTTTCTTTTTATTGCCAAAACAGACATTTGGGAGAGGTCAAACAGACACAATAGCCATCACCTAAAGACTTACCACACTGTTTAGGCCCAATTCCAACTGCTTTTGGCAGCTAAACAGTGTTGAGCCTCTTTAGTAGTTTAATTTGAGACCACCTGCTAATATTATGTCCTGTAGGTCTTTTTACATTACCAACATATGATTTTTTTCAGTAAGCCAATATAGTCAGGAACCGTTTTTATTAGCTCACATGGTTATAGAAGTAGCAGAGGGCAAAAAAGTGCCTGTATCTCACCTACAGCCATACCACATTGGATACGCCCAATCTCGTCTGATCTTGGAAGCTAAGCAGTGTTGGGCCTGGTTAGTACTTGGGTGGGAGACCACATGGAATCACCAGGTGCTGTAGGTTTTTTTTCCATTACTGGCAAATTGTTTTTATTCTCTAGCTATTTAAATTGGAAACTTTTTCTTTTTATTGCAAATACAGACATTTGGGAGAGGTCAAACAGACACAATAGCAATCAACTAAAAACTTACCACACTGTTTCGGACCAATTCCAACTGCTTTTGGAAGCTAAACAGTGTTGAGCCTCTTTAGTAGTTTAATTTGAGACCACCTGCTAATATTATGTCCTGTAGGTCTTTTTACATTACCAACACATGATTTTTTTCAGTAAGCCAATATAGTTAGGAACCTTTTTTATTAGCTTACCTGGTTATAGAAGTAGAAGAGGGCAAAAAAGACTCTGTATCTCACCTACAGCCATACCACATTGGATACGCCCAATCTCGTCTGATCTTGGAAGCTAAGCAGTGTTGGGCCTGGTTAGTACTTGGGTGGGAGACCACATGGGAACACCAGGTGCTGTAGGTTTTTTCCCATTACTGGGCAAATTGTTTTTATTCTCTAGCTATTTAAATTGGAAACTTTTTCTTTTTATTACCAATACAGACATTTGGGAGAGGTCAAACAGACACAATAACCATCACCTAAAGACTTACCACACTGTTTCGGCCCAATTCCAACTGCTTTTGGCAGCTAAACAGTGTTGAGCCTCTTTAGTAGTTTAATTTGAGACCACCTGCTAATATTATGTCCTGTAGGTCTTTTTACATTACCAACATATGATTTTTTTCAGTAAGCCAATATAGTCAGGAACCTTTTTTATTAGCTTACATGGTTATAGAAGTAGAAGAGGGCAAAAAAGTGCCTGTATCTCACCTACAGTCATACCACATTGGATACGCCCAATCTCGTCTGATCTTGGAAGCTAAGCAGTGTTGGGCCTGGTTAGTAATTGGGTGGGAGACCACATGGGATCACCAGGTGCTGTAGGTTTTTTCCCATTACTGGCAAATTGTTTTTATTCTCTAGCTATTTAAATTGGAAACTTTTTCTTTTTATTGCCAATACAGACATTTGGGAGAGGTCAAACAGACACAATAGCCATCACCTAAAGACTTACCACACTGTTTAGGCCCAATTCCAACTGCTTTTGGCAGCTAAACAGTGTTGAGCCTCTTTAGTAGTTTAATTTGAGACCACCTGCTAATATTATGTCCTGTAGGTCTTTTTACATTACCAACACATGATTTTTTTCAGTAAGCCAATATAGTTAGGAACCTTTTTTATTAGCTTACCTGGTTATAGAAGTAGAAGAGGGAAAAAAAGAGCCTGTATCTCACCTACAGCCATACCACATTGGATACGCCCAATCTCGCCTGATCTTGGAAGCTAAGCAGTGTTGGGCCTGGTTAGTACTTGGTTGGGAGACCACATGGGAACACCAGGTGCTGTAGGTTTTTTCCCATTATTGGGCAAATTGTTTTTATTCTCTAGCTATTTAAATTTGAAACTTTTTCTTTTTATTACCAATACAGACATTTGCGAGAGGTCAAACAGACACAATAACCATCACCTAAAGACTTACCACACTGTTTCGGCCCAATTCCAACTGCTTTTGGCAGCTAAACAGTGTTGAGCCTCTTTAGTAGTTTAATTTGAGACCACCTGCTAATATTATGTCCTGTAGGTCTTTTTACATTACCAACACATGATTTTTTTCAGTAAGCCAAAACAGTTACGAAACTTTTTTATTACCTTACCTGGTTATAGAAGTAGAAGAGGGCAAAAAAGTGCCCGTGTCTCACTTACAGCCATACCACATTGGATACGCCCAATCTTGTCTGATCTTGGAAGCTAAGCAGTGATGGGCCTGGTTAGTACTTGGGTGGGAGACCACATGGGAACACCAGGTGCTGTATGTTTTTTCCCATTACTGGCAAATTGTTTTTATTCTCTAGCTATTTAAATTGGAAACTTTTTTTTTATTGCTAGTACAGACATTTGGGAGAGGTCAAACAGACACAATAGCCATCAACTAAAAACTTACCACACTGTTTCGGACCAATTCCAACTGCTTTTGGAAGCTAAACAGTGTTGAGCCTCTTTAGTAGTTTAATTTGAGACCACCTGCTAATATTATGTCCTGTAGGTCTTTTTACATTACCAACACATGATTTTTTTCAGTAAGCCAAAACAGTTACGAAACTTTTTTATTACCTTACCTGGTTATAGAAGTAGAAGAGGGCAAAAAAGTGCCTGTGTCTCACTTACAGCCATACCACATTGGATACGCCCAATCTTGTCTGATCTTGGAAGCTAAGCAGTGATGGGCCTGGTTAGTACTTGGGTGGGAGACCACATGGGAACACCAGGTGCTGTATGTTTTTTCCCATTACTGGCAAATTGTTTTTATTCTCTAGCTATTTAAATTGGAAACTTTTTTTTTATTGCTAGTACAGACATTTGGGAGAGGTCAAACAGACACAATAACCATCATCAAAAGACTTACCACACTGTTTTGGCCCAATTCCAACTGCTTTTGGCAGCTAAACAGTGTTGAGCCTCTTTAGTAGTTTAATTTGAGACCACCTGCTAATATTATGTCCTGTAGGTCTTTTTACATTACCAACACATGATTTTTTTCAGTAAGCCAATATAGTTAGGAACCTTTTTTATTAGCTTACCTGGTAATAGAAGTAGAAGAGGGCAAAAAAGAGCCTATATCTCACCTACAGCCTTACCACATTGGATACGCCCAATCTCGTCTGATCTTGGAAGCTAAGCAGTGTTGGGCCTGATTAGTACTTGGGTGGGAGACCACATGGGAACACCAGGTGCTGTAGGTTTTTCCCATTACTGGGCAAATTGTTTTTATTCTCTAGCTATTTAAATTGGAAACTTTTTCTTTTTATTACCAATACAGACATTTGGGAGAGGTCAAACAGACACAATAACCATCACTTAAAGACTTACCACACTGTTTCGGCCCAATTCCAACTGCTTTTGGCAGCTAAACAGTGTTGAGCCCCTTTAGTAATTTAATTTGAGACCACCTGCTAATATTATGTCCTGTAGGTCTTTTTAAATTACCAACATATTATTTTTTCAGTAAGCCAATATAGTCAGGAACCTTTTTTATTAGCTTACATGGTTATAGAAGTAGAAGAGGGCAAAAAAGTGCCTGTATCTCACCTACAGCCATACCACATTGGATACGCCCAATCTTGTCTGATCTTGGAAGCTAAGCAGTGTTGTGCCTGGTTAGTACTTGGGTGGGAGACCACATGGGATCACCAGGTGCTGTAGGTTTTTTCCCATTACTGGCAAATTGTTTTTATTCTCTAGCTATTTAAATTGGAAACTTTTTCTTTTTATTGCCAATACAGACATTTGGGAGAGGTCAAACAGACACAATAGCCATCACCTAAAGACTTACCACACTGTTTAGGCCCAATTCCAACTGCTTTTGGCAGCTAAACAGTGTTGAGCCTCTTTAGTAGTTTAATTTGAGACCACCTGCTAATATTATGTCCTGTAGGTCTTTTTACATTACCAACACATGATTTTTTTCAGTAAGCCAATATAGTTAGGAACCTTTTTTATTAGCTTACCTGGTTATAGAAGTAGAAGAGGGAAAAAAAGAGCCTGTATCTCACCTACAGCCATACCACATTGGATACGCCCAATCTCGCCTGATCTTGGAAGCTAAGCAGTGTTGGGCCTGGTTAGTACTTGGGTGGGAGACCACATGGGAACACCAGGTGCTGTAGGTTTTTTCCCATTATTGGGCAAATTGTTTTTATTCTCTAGCTATTTAAATTGGAAACTTTTTCTTTTTATTACCAATACAGACATTTGGGAGAGGTCAAACAGACACAATAACCATCACCTAAAGACTTACCACACTGTTTCGGCCCAATTCCAACTGCTTTTGGCAGCTAAACAGTGTTCAGCCTCTTTAGTAGTTTAATTTGAGACAACCTGCTAATATTATGTCCTGTAGGTCTTTTTACATTACCAACACATGATTTTTTTCAGTAAGCCAAAACAGTTACGAAACTTTTTTATTACCTTACCTGGTTATAGAAGTAGAAGAGGGCAAAAAAGTGCCTGTGTCTCACTTATAGCCATACCACATTGGATACGCCCAATCTTGTCTGATCTTGGAAGCTACGCAGTGATGGGGCTGGTTAGTACTTGGGTGGGAGACCACATGGAAACACCAGGTGCTGTATGTTTTTTCCCATTACTGGCAAATTGTTTTTATTCTCTAGCTATTTAAATTGAAAACTTTTTTTTTTATTGCTAGTACAGACATTTGGGAGAGGTCAAACAGACACAATAACCATCACCTAAAGACTTACCACACTGTTTCAGCCCAATTCCAACTGCTTTTGGCAGCTAAACAGTGTTGAGCCCCTTTAGTAATTTAATTTGAGACCACCTGCTAATATTATGTCCTGTAGGTCTTTTTACATTACCAACATATGATTTTTTTCAGTAAGCCAATATAGTCAGGAACCTTTTTTATTAGCTTACATGGTTATAGAAGTAGAAGAGGGCAAAAAAGTGCCTGTATCTCACCTACAGCCATACCACATTGGATACGCCCAATCTCGTCTGATCTTGGAAGCTAAGCAGTGTTGGGCCTGGTTAGTACTTGGGTGGTAGACCACATGGGATCACCAGGTGCTGTATGTTTTTTCCCATTACTGGCAAATTGTTTTTATTCTCTAGCTATTTAAATTGGAAACTTTTTTTTTATTGCTAGTACAGACATTTGGGAGAGGTCAAACAGACACAATAACCATCATCAAAAGACTTACCACACTGTTTTGGCCCAATTCCAACTGCTTTTGGCAGCTAAACAGTGTTGAGCCTCTTTAGTAGTTTAATTTGAGACCACCTGCTAATATTATGTCCTGTAGGTCTTTTTACATTACCAACACATGATTTTTTTCAGTAAGCCAATATAGTTAGGAACCTTTTTTATTAGCTTACCTGGTAATAGAAGTAGAAGAGGGCAAAAAAGAGCCTATATCTCACCTACAGCCTTACCACATTGGATACGCCCAATCTCGTCTGATCTTGGAAGCTAAGCAGTGTTGGGCCTGATTAGTACTTGGGTGGGAGACCACATGGGAACACCAGGTGCTGTAGGTTTTTCCCATTACTGGGCAAATTGTTTTTATTCTCTAGCTATTTAAATTGGAAACTTTTTCTTTTTATTACCAATACAGACATTTGGGAGAGGTCAAACAGACACAATAACCATCACTTAAAGACTTACCACACTGTTTCGGCCCAATTCCAACTGCTTTTGGCAGCTAAACAGTGTTGAGCCCCTTTAGTAATTTAATTTGAGACCACCTGCTAATATTATGTCCTGTAGGTCTTTTTAAATTACCAACATATGATTTTTTTCAGTAAGCCAATATAGTCAGGAACCTTTTTTATTAGCTTACATGGTTATAGAAGTAGAAGAGGGCAAAAAAGTGCCTGTATCTCACCTACAGCCATACCACATTGGATACGCCCAATCTTGTCTGATCTTGGAAGCTAAGCAGTGTTGTGCCTGGTTAGTACTTGGGTGGGAGACCACATGGGATCACCAGGTGCTGTAGGTTTTTTCCCATTACTGGCAAATTGTTTTTATTCTCTAGCTATTTAAATTGGAAACTTTTTCTTTTTATTGCCAATACAGACATTTGGGAGAGGTCAAACAGACACAATAGCCATCACCTAAAGACTTACCACACTGTTTAGGCCCAATTCCAACTGCTTTTGGCAGCTAAACAGTGTTGAGCCTCTTTAGTAGTTTAATTTGAGACCACCTGCTAATATTATGTCCTGTAGGTCTTTTTACATTACCAACACATGATTTTTTTCAGTAAGCCAATATAGTTAGGAACCTTTTTTATTAGCTTACCTGGTTATAGAAGTAGAAGAGGGAAAAAAAGAGCCTGTATCTCACCTACAGCCATACCACATTGGATACGCCCAATCTCGCCTGATCTTGGAAGCTAACCAGTGTTGGGCCTGGTTAGTACTTGGGTGGGAGACCACATGGGAACACCAGGTGCTGTAGGTTTTTTCCCATTATTGGGCAAATTGTTTTTATTCTCTAGCTATTTAAATTGGAAACTTTTTCTTTTTATTACCAATACAGACATTTGGGAGAGGTCAAACAGACACAATAACCATCACCTAAAGACTTACCACACTGTTTCGGCCCAATTCCAACTGCTTTTGGCAGCTAAACAGTGTTCAGCCTCTTTAGTAGTTTAATTTGAGACAACCTGCTAATATTATGTCCTGTAGGTCTTTTTACATTACCAACACATGATTTTTTTCAGTAAGCCAAAACAGTTACGAAACTTTTTTATTACCTTACCTGGTTATAGAAGTAGAAGAGGGCAAAAAAGTGCCTGTGTCTCACTTATAGCCATACCACATTGGATACGCCCAATCTTGTCTGATCTTGGAAGCTACGCAGTGATGGGGCTGGTTAGTACTTGGGTGGGAGACCACATGGAAACACCAGGTGCTGTATGTTTTTTCCCATTACTGGCAAATTGTTTTTATTCTCTAGCTATTTAAATTGAAAACTTTTTTTTTTATTGCTAGTACAGACATTTGGGAGAGGTCAAACAGACACAATAACCATCACCTAAAGACTTACCACACTGTTTCAGCCCAATTCCAACTGCTTTTGGCAGCTAAACAGTGTTGAGCCCCTTTAGTAATTTAATTTGAGACCACCTGCTAATATTATGTCCTGTAGGTCTTTTTACATTACCAACATATGATTTTTTTCAGTAAGCCAATATAGTCAGGAACCTTTTTTATTAGCTTACATGGTTATAGAAGTAGAAGAGGGCAAAAAAGTGCCTGTATCTCACCTACAGCCATACCACATTGGATACGCCCAATCTCGTCTGATCTTGGAAGCTAAGCAGTGTTGGGCCTGGTTAGTACTTGGGTGGTAGACCACATGGGATCACCAGGTGCTGTATGTTTTTTCCCATTACTGGCAAATTGTTTTTATTCTCTAGCTATTTAAATTGGGAACTTTTTTTTTAATGCCAGTACAGACATTTGGGAGAGGTCAAACAGACACAATAGCCATCACCTAAAAACTTACCACACTGTTTAGGCCCAATTCCAACTGCTTTTGGCAGCTAAACATTGTTGAGCCTCTTTAGTAGTTTAATTTGAGACCATATGCTTATATCATGTCCTGTAGGTTTTTTTACATTACCAACACATGATTTTTTTTCAGTAAGCCAAAACAGTTAGGAAATTTTTGTATTAGCTTTCCTGGTTATAAAAGTAGAAGAGGGCAAAAAAGTGCCTGTATCTTACCTACAGCCATACCACATTGGATACGCCCAATCTTGTCTGATCTTGGAAGCTAAGCAGTGTTGGGCCTGGTTAGTACTTGGGTGGGAGATCACATGGGATCACCAGGTGCTGTAGGTTTTTTCCCATTACTGGCAAATTGATTTTATTCTCTAGCTATTTAAATTGGAAACTTTTTCTTTTTATTGCCAAAACAGACATTTGGGAGAGGTCAAACAGACACAATAGCCATCACCTAAAGACTTACCACACTGTTTAGGCCCAATTCCAACTGCTTTTGGCAGCTAAACAGTGTTGAGCCTCTTTAGTAGTTTAATTTGAGACCACCTGCTAATATTATGTCCTGTAGGTCTTTTTACATTACCAACACATGATTTTTTTCAGTAAGCCAATATAGTTAGGAACCTTTTTTATTAGCTTACCTGGTTATAGAAGTAGAAGAGGGCAAAAAAGTGCCTGTATCTCACCTACAGCCATACGACATTGGATACGCCCAATCTCGTCTGATCTTGGAAGCTAAGCAGTGTTGGGCCTGGTTAGTACTTGGGTGGGAGACCACATGGAATCACCAGGTGCTGTAGGTTTTTTTCCCATTACTGGCAAATTGTTTTTATTCTCTAGCTATTTAAATTGGAAACTTTTTCTTTTTATTGCCAATACAGACATTTGGGAGAGGTCAAACAGACACAATAGCAATCAACTAAAAACTTACACACTGTTTCGGACCAATTCCAACTGCTTTTGGAAGCTAAACAGTGTTGAGCCTCTTTAGTAGTTTAATTTGAGACCACCTGCTAATATTATGTCCTGTAGGTCTTTTTACATTACCAACACATGATTTTTTTCAGTAAGCCAATATAGTTAGGAACCTTTTTTATTAGCTTACCTGGTTATAGAAGTAGAAGAGGGCAAAAAAGACTCTATATCTCACCTACAGCCATACCACATTGGATACGCCCAATCTCGTCTGATCTTGGAAGCTAAGCAGTGTTGGGCCTGGTTAGTACTTGGGTGGGAGACCACATGGGAACACCAGGTGCGGTAGGTTTTTTCCCATTACTGGGCAAATTGTTTTTATTCTCTAGCTATTTAAATTGGAAACTTTTTCTTTTTATTACCAATACAGACATTTGGGAGAGGTCAAACAGACACAATAACCATCACCTAAAGACTTACCACACTGTTTCGGCCCAATTCCAACTGCTTTTGGCAGCTAAACAGTGTTGAGCCTCTTTAGTAGTTTAATTTGAGACCACCTGCTAATATTATGTCCTGTAGGTCTTTTTACATTACCAACATATGATTTTTTTCAGTAAGCCAATATAGTCAGGAACCTTTTTTATTAGCTTACATGGTTATAGAAGTAGAAGTAGAAGAGGGCAAAAAAGTGCCTGTATCTCACCTACAGTCATACCACATTGGATACGCCCAATCTTGTCTGATCTTGGAAGCTAAGCTGTGATGGGCCTGGTTAGTACTTGGGTGGGAGACCACATGGGAACACCAGGTGCTGTATGTTTTTTCCCATTACTGGCAAATTGTTTTTATTCTCTAGCTATTTAAATTGGAAACTTTTTTTTTATTGCTAGTACAGACATTTGGGAGAGGTCAAACAGACACAATAGCCATCAACTAAAAACTTACCACACTGTTTCGGACCAATTCCAACTGCTTTTGGAAGCTAAACAGTGTTGAGCCTCTTTAGTAGTTTAATTTGAGACCACCTGCTAATATTATGTCCTGTAGGTCTTTTTACATTACCAACACATGATTTTTTTCAGTAAGCCAAAACAGTTACGAAACTTTTTTATTACCTTACCTGGTTATAGAAGTAGAAGAGGGCAAAAAAGTGCCTGTGTCTCACTTACAGCCATACCACATTGGATACGCCCAATCTTGTCTGATCTTGGAAGCTAAGCAGTGATGGGCCTGGTTAGTACTTGGGTGGGAGACCACATGGGAACACCAGGTGCTGTATGTTTTTTCCCATTACTGGCAAATTGTTTTTATTCTCTAGCTATTTAAATTGGAAACTTTTTTTTATTGCTAGTACAGACATTTGGGAGAGGTCAAACAGACACAATAGCCATCAACTAAAAACTTACCACACTGTTTCAGACCAATTCCAACTGCTTTTGGAAGCTAAACAGTGTTGAGCCTCTTTAGTAGTTTAATTTGAGACCACCTGCTAATATTATGTCCTGTAGGTCTTTTTACATTACCAACACATGATTTTTTTCAGTAAGCCAATATAGTTAGGAACCTTTTTTATTAGCTTACCTGGTAATAGAAGTAGAAGAGGGCAAAAAAGAGCCTATATCTCACCTACAGCCTTACCACATTGGATACGCCCAATCTCGTCTGATCTTGGAAGCTAAGCAGTGTTGGGCCTGATTAGTACTTGGGTGGGAGACCACATGGGAACACCAGGTGCTGTAGGTGTTTTCCCATTACTTGTCAAATTGTTTTTATTCTCTAGCTATTTAAATTGGAAACTTTTTCTTTTTATTACCAATACAGACATTTGGGAGAGGTCAAACAGACACAATAACCATCACTTAAAGACTTACCACACTGTTTCGGCCCAATTCCAACTGCTTTTGGCAGCTAAACAGTGTTGAGCCCCTTTAGTAATTTAATTTGAGACCACCTGCTAATATTATGTCCTGTAGGTCTTTTTACATTACCAACACATGATTTTTTTCAGTAAGCCAATATAGTTAGGAACCTTTTTTATTAGCTTACCTGGTAATAGAAGTAGAAGAGGGCAAAAAAGAGCCTATATCTCACCTACAGCCTTACCACATTGGATACGCCCAATCTCGTCTGATCTTGGAAGCTAAGCAGTGTTGGGCCTGGTTAGTACTTGGGTGGGAGACCACATGGGATCACCAGGTGCTGTAGGTTTTTTCCCATTACTGGCAAATTGTTTTTATTCTCTAGCTATTTAAATTGGAAACTTTTTCTTTTTATTGCCAATACAGACATTTGGGAGAGGTCAAACAGACACAATAGCCATCACCTAAAGACTTACCACACTGTTTAGGCCCAATTCCAACTTCTTTTGGCAGCTAAACAGTGTTGAGCCTCTTTAGTAGTTTAATTTGAGACCACCTGCTAATATTATGTCCTGTAGGTCTTTTTACATTACCAACACATGATTTTTTTTTTTTTTTTAAACTCTTTATTTTTACAGTGGCAAACAGTACATTTAAATGAGACTGATATCTGGACAATGCATTTACAGACAATTCGGTGTGAACAAACAACATGGTATAATGCATATAAATAAAATATACCGTTAAGAGTACCACTGTCTTTTTGTTTTTTTTTTGTTAATACAGCGAACAAACAGCAAAATAATTGCATTGGTGAAACACAAAGAAAAATAAAAATAGAAAAGGGCAATGGGGGGGGGGGGATGGGGGGGGAAAATAAAAAATAAAGAAAGAAATAAAAGAGAGGGGGGGGGGTCATCTAACCTTGCACACCTTGAGAGTGTATCAACTGTTCAAGAGTTAAATCTTTCAGAGCATCAGGCCAGAGATAGTGATCGCATTTACCCGGGGAGTTGCCTCTGGTAATATACATACCAGGGAGACCAAATTGATCTGTATTTCCCCACTGAGTCATGTAGCAGCGCAGTGATATACTCCATGGAAGCTGCAAACCAGACCTTGTTGATAACGGCCTGAATGGAAGGGGCAGTTGGCTGTTTCCAGTGTGCCGTGATCAGCAATCTGGCGGAGTTGAGTACATGGCCACATAGCTTGCTTTTAGGGTTTGAGGTCCCTGCAACTGGTCTGCAAAGTAGAGCCGACAAGGGATTTTTTGGGGTCGGGGAAACCAATATCTTTCCTAGAAGAGAAAAAATGTCATCCCAGTAGGAGCTAATCTGGGGGCAATCCCACCATATGTGGATGAACGTACCCTGAGACCCACAGTTCCGCCAGCACTGGCTGGAGCTAGAAGGAAAAATACGGTGTATTACTGTGGGAACCATGTACCACCTAGTGTATACCTTAAAGGCATTTTCCTTGAGATTCGAGTTTATTGAAGATTTTGCTATTAGTGTTTTTATTTCTGATCACTCCTCCTCCTCCAAAGCAACGCCCAAATCCCTTTCCCAAGCTACCTCAAAAGGTTCTTTAGCCGGGGGTTTGTCTGCCAACAGGGAGTATAGATATGAGATTGCTCCCCTGCGGTCTGGACTGTAAATACAGAAACGTTCAATGGGAAGTGGGGATCTGGGCTTAGTTGATTTGTATAGAGACTTTACAAAGCTGGAAATCTGGAGGTAGTCAAAGTGTCTGAGACGCTGACTATCATATTTCTCACATAGTGCTTTATAGTTTTGAGGGGCGAATTCCCCTGAAATGTGCGATAGACGAGTGATACCTGCTGAGATCCAGGGTTGTGAGTAAGGAGACATACATCCCAAGGAAAGTCTGGGTGTCGCCAGAGAGGGGTGAGAGGGGAGGGATAAGGTGCCAGTTGGAGTTTTTTGTTTAGGTAGTCCCACGTTCTTAACACAGAGTGGACACAAGGGGTGTCCAGTACCGAGGCTGGTCTCAATTTCGGCGGTAGCCAGGGGAGGAAACAAACTGAATGGTAGTTAATTAGTTCGCTCTCTAAAGATACCCATTTCCTGACCCCCGCCTGTGTGTGCCAAGCTACAACATGGCTCAATTGCGTAGCCTGAAAGTAGCGTTCAAATATAGGGAGGCCCAGTCCGCCATTGGAAGAAGATTTCGCTAGGCAGGATCTGTTTAATCTAGGGGGTTTGTTTGACCATACAAATTTGCCACATAAAGACTGAATTGTACGAAGATAAGAAGTAGGGACCACTATGGGGATCGTTTGAAATAGGTATAATAATCGGGGTAAGATGTTCATTTTAATCGAATTTATCCGGCCTGTCCAAGATATAAATAAAGGGGACCAGGTTGCTAGATCTTTTTTAATGGAGCATAGAAGAGGTTCGTAGTTGGCTTTAAATAATTGGTCAAAGTGTTTTGTTATCTGTACACCCAAGTACTTTATAGATTGGGGGCGCCAAATGTAATTAAAGTTTGACTCTAATAATTCCGTGGTGGTGTTGGGAAGGTGAAATGCTAATGCTTCCGATTTTGAGTTATTTACTTTGTGATCTGAGAGGCTACCGTATAGTGAGAGTTCAGCCTGTAGGTTTGGGAGTGAAGTCAGTGGAGAAGACAGTGTTAACAGGACATCATCTGCAAATAACGATATTTTATATTGGGAGCCCCGAACCGTAATCCCCTGTATATCCTGGTTCTTCCTGATGTGGGCTGCCAAGGGTTTGATACTAAGGGCGTATAGTAAAGGGGACAATGGGCACCCCTGCCGGGTGCCATTTCCCAGACCGAAGGGCCGGGAAATGACACCATTGGTGGTAACCACAGCTTTTGGATTATGGTACAAAGCTTGTATGGCTGACAAGAAGCCCCCACAAAAGCCGTAAGTTTTCAGTGTCTGAAACATAAAAGGCCAAGAGAGGCGGTCAAAGGCCTTCTCTGCGTCTAGTGAGAGCAGGATCGCCGGGGTTTTGGTCTTATTGATGTGTGAGATCAGGTTGACGGCCCGTCTCGTGTTGTCCAGTGCCTGTCTCGTGGGAACAAATCCTACCTGATCTGCATCAATCAGTGAGGTAAGGTATACACTTAATCTTGTGGCCAGTACTTTTGCGAAAAGCTTCAGGTCTGCATTGATGAGGGATATCGGCCTATAGCTCGTGCAGCATGTGGGATCTTTGCCTGATTTTGGCAGTACAATGATAGCAGACTTCATTGACTCGGCATGAAACCTCTCCCCTGCCATAATTTTATTAAAAACCTCGGCCAACCTTGGGACCAATAATCCTGAAAATGTCTTGTAGTAAGACATAGGGAACCCGTCGGGACCTGGAGCCTTTGACGGTTTCTGCGACTTCAACGCAGTATTTACGTCTTCAGGTGATATAGGGGAATTGAGTAAGTTAATGGCTGAGTCCGATAGTGTGGGGAGGTGACATGAGTCGAGATATTCCTGTGCTATAGCTGATGGTAGAGTGGGGCCGGCAACCTGATCTCTCAGATTGTAGAGGGACTTGTAGTAATTATAGAAGGAGTCATTTATGTGACCTGGGTCATAGCTAAGGACTTGTTGGGCATTGCGGATTGCGGAAATAGTCTGGGAGGCTCTTTGTGCTCTGAGTTTAGCTGCCAGGAGTGAGTCTGATTTATTACTTTTTTCATAAAATCTTTGGTTTAGATGTCTAAGGGATTTTTCGGTGCGTTCCGCTAAAATAGATTGTAGTTCCCCCCTGATCCCTTGGATCTGTGTCAGCACGGAGGGGGAGTGAGATTGTTTGTGTATATGTTCCAAATGGGAGAGTTGAGAGGTAAGAGAGGAGACCCTTTCATTTTGAAGTTTTTTTCTATGTGTGGCATATTTGATTACAGCTCCTCTGATCACCGCCTTATGGGCCTCCCATATTGTAGGCAGGGGAACATCGTCAGTGACGTTAGTTTGAAAGTAGTCCTGTATTTGGGTAGTGATTTGTTCTTTAAATTGGGGTATACGGAGGAGAGTTTCATTCAGTCTCCAGTTGTGACGGCCTCCTTGAGTGCCTAATAAGTCTATAGTGGCTAGTACGCTTGAGTGGTCTGACCAAACGTTAGGGAGAATGTCCACTTTTGTCAGTGACTGCAGTATATTACTACATCCCATAATCATGTCTATGCGCGAGTATGTTCCATGGGGATTCGAAAAGAAAGTGTAGTCCTTTGAGGTCGGGTAGTGGGCTCACCAGGTGTCGAAGAGACCAGCCTCGGACATGTGTTTCCTGAGATTGCCCGGGGGATGGCCGTGTTGGTGCGGGTTCAGGGGGCTACTCTTATCTAGGCCTAGCGAGATAACTGAGTTGAAGTCGCCTCCTACCAAAAGTGCGCCTTGGCGAATGTTTTGAATTTCTAGAAAAAGTTTACGAAAAAAAATCCCCTGTCCAGAATTAGGTGCATAAAGGTTTACCAGGGTCATCAGTTGAGGACCTACCCTGCAGACCAGAATAATGTAGCGACCTTCTCTATCTTTTTTAGTAGAAATAATCTGTAATGGGGTTGTGGAGCGAAACATTATTGCTACTCCATTCTTTTTGATAGAATGGGAGGAGTATATCACTGTGGGAAAACGTCTAGAAACTAGCGAGGGGTGTGTGTAATGCTTGAAATGTGTTTCTTGTATAAATGCAATGTCCCCCCGCAGTGAGTTAAGCATACGGAACAGAAGAGATCTTTTGTGGGGTGTGTTTAGCCCCTTAACATTTTGAGAAATCACGTTGATGGGCATGATGGAGAGATGTAAATCGCTGGCCTTCTACTATGCAAAAAGCTATTAGCTAAGAGTTAGGTTAGATGACAGGGGCAAAAAAGGAGGGGGGTAAGGGAAGGTAAGAGAAGAAATATAAAGAGAGAAAAAAAAAAAGGGGGGGGGGATCAGAAAAAGGTGTGAACCTTGAAGGCCCTCAGTTGAGAGACCACGGTTCACCTGGAGTGGGACCCAGGGGAGGAGGGAGAGGGTAGGTGAGCTTGACACAAGAAGCAAACCTAAAGGGCCCACTAAATGGGAGTGCTTAAAACTGTGAATTGTAATCAAAAAATCTGAGAGGGCAGGGATGAGAATCCCTACACTAACGCAAGTCATTGATAACAAGAGGGGGGGGTGGCGCGAGCGGAGACAGTTCCCAGCCCGTCAACCCGAAGCCATTTTGTAATATAGCCTGTAATTGCCAGCTCTGAGATGGCTAACATATCATTTAAACATTTAGCAAAACAACAAAATCTTAGCAGAATTACCAAAGTGCGGTCATAATAACAATTGTAAACATGAAAACGTGTGGTAAAAGTACCAACAGGGTGTGGTTTGTATACCACGCGAATATAGGGAATATTTGGGATAATATAGATTCTTCCCTACCAAAGTTCACCCACCAAGTGGGATGTCCTTGGGGGGTGAGTGGGGGTCAACCAGTCAGTCTTATAGGAAACCTTAAGCAATGGGGGTGAACGACGTTACAAAAGGTTGCAAAAAATACAAACAAAAAAGGGAGAGAATGGGACAAAGTCATACGATACATTACGGCTGTTCCTGGAGATTTTGTGACGACCCACTTCAGGAGCGTGAGGGGCTGCTGGAGTTGTTGACCTCTGAAAGTTTAAGCTTGTGAAGCAGGTCTTTCCCTTCCTTGGGGTCCCTTACGGAGACTTGGTGGCCATTAACGTCGACTATCAGTCGAAATGGAAACCCCCATTTGTATTTGTATCCATTGTCGCGGAGAGTTTTGGTGATGTCCCTCAATTCTCTCCTCTTTATGATGGTGGAGGGGGCAAGGTCTTGGAAGATCTGTAGCTGGGAATCCTCGAATAAGATTTGAGGCATTGATCTACTTGCAATGGATATCTGGTCCTTGGTTTTAAAATAAAGGAACTTTATCACGACATCTCGAGGAGGTTCCCCATCTTTAGGTTTCGGGCGCAGCGCTCTGTGTGCCCGTTCAATGTGTAGGGGTTGATCTCCCAGAGCGGGGACCAGTTTGCAGAATAGTCGAGTCAAATAGGATTCGAGGTCTCTGGGAGTGACGGATTCCGGAATGTTGCGGATGCGGAGATTGCATCGTCTCTCTCTGTTCTCGAGATCCTCGTTTTTATCGCGCAATATTTCCACCTCACGGTATAGATAGTTGACGTCTTGGGTGAAAATTTGCAGATCCTTGGTATGGGATTCCGTTTTGGACTCCAAGGCAGTTGTGCGGGTGGAGAGTGAAGATAAGTCTTTTCTTAGGTCCGCAAACAATTGTTGGAAATTGTTAGTGAGAGTTGTACTTAGCTCCATCATCATCGCCTGGATGTCATTTTTAGTGGCAAAGGAGGCGTCAGAGGGTATGGGATTCACCGATGAGTTTGGGGAGGATTCTGGCGATTGGCCAGAAGCAGTACGGGAGAGATGTTGCATTATGCCCTGTTGAGCGTTTTTTTAAATTTTGTTTTGTTGTTTAGACATGTTGGTAGGATTGAAGTACAGGCAATGAGCTAATATTAATCTGTAGAGGCTCCGGGTGAACAAGCATAGGGAGAGATTAAAATAGCATTGAAGTGACGCTGCTCATATAGGGCCTGAGGCCGATTTGGGGGACCACTTTGCAATACCCTAGATGTGGGGTTTGAAAGTGCTAAATCAAATGGTATAGCTGTGAGAGGCCTCTAGGTGGCAGTAGCATATTAGAATTGGAAAGCAGCAGCAATACTCTGGCACCTGTAAAGGGAATGAGGCTGTGATTTTACATAGAATTGTGATGGAAGTACAATTCTGTCTCCATCAAACCAAATTATCTGGTTACTATTGTAGCAGGGATTTTCTCCTATGGGACACAAGTGTGGGGGCTGCTTTGGTAGAGGGAATGCTTTTCCCACGGGGCTTATATTGGGTAGCTTTATTCTTAAGGGGTATGATATGAGGTGAATGTACTTGGGCTAAATAGGCACCCCCAGTGCACAGATTCCTGGGTAGCTTGTGGTAAGGCAGTGGGCACTGGACCAGCCTGGTGCCCCTACCTCAGCCCTGCGAACCACTGCTTGTAGCCTCCAACGAGTAATGTGTCCAGTCCCCCAGCGGGTCTGTATAGATCCCGGCCCCAAGAGTACACTGTGGGGTTCCCCCTGCTCCCCAGTCCCCCCTCAGGTCAGCAAGACCAATTGTGCTGAGTGAGTGCTCAGAGTGAGCAGTAGATCTTCCCCACCCAAGATGGCCGCCGGACACACAGCTCCAGACAGCTCTGTGCCTCTCACCTCTTCAGGGCCTCTCTTCTGGTGCACAGTAAGTCTGTGGGCATCCAGGGGGGTCTCCACTGGTGGGGGAGAGTGCTGCTGGGTCTCCTGGGGTCACCTGGGTGCCGCAGAGGTGAACTCCGGCGGCGCGCTCGCCGTGGAGCCTGAATCCCGGCCCGGCCTCCAAATTTAGTCCCCGGCTTCTGTGCTGCGCTAGGCCGCAGTCCGCAGAAGCCGTTAAAACGGCTCCCCGACTCTGCTGCTCACAGCGCTAGGCTTCTCCTGGCTGGGGGAGAGTGGTTAGCCAACAGGAGGCTGAAGAAAAGTGAATCCACAGCCTCTAAATTAGACAAGCAGCGGGAGCTGTGTAAAGGAGCAGCCTGTCCCAACACATGATTTTTTTTAGTAAGCCAAAACAGTTACGAAACTTTTTTATTACCTTACCTGGTTATAGAAGTAGAAGAGGGCAAAAAGTGCCTGTGTCTCACTTATAGCCATACCACATTGGATACGCCCAAACTTGTCTGATCTTGGAAGCTAAGCAGTGATGGGCCTGGTTAGTACTTGGGTGGGAGACCACATGGGTACACCAGGTGCTGTATGTTTTTTCCCATTACTGGCAAATTGTTTTTATTCTCTAGCTATTTAAATTGGAAACTTTTTTTTTAATGCCAGTACAGACATTTGGGAGAGGTCAAACAGACACAATAGCCATCACCTAAAAACTTACCACACTGTTTAGGCCCAATTCCAACTGCTTTTGGCAGCTAAACATTGTTGAGCCTCTTTAGTAGTTTAATTTGAGACCATATGCTTATATCATGTCCTGTAGGTCTTTTTACATTACCAACACATGATTTTTTTTCAGTAAGCCAAAACAGCTAGGAAATTTTTTTATTAGCTTTCCTGGTTATAGAAGTAGAAGAGGGCAAAAAAGTGCCTGTATCTCACCTACAGCCATACCACATTGGATACGCCCAATCTCGTCTGATCTTGGAAGCTAAGCAGTATTGGGCCTGGTTAGTACTTGGGTGGGAGACCACATGGGATCACCAGGTGCTGTAGGTTTTTTTCCATTACTGGCAAATTGTTTTTATTCTCTAGCTATTTAAATTGGAAACTTTTTCTTTTTATTGCCAATACAGACATTTGGGAGAGGTCAAACAGACACAATAGCCATCACCTAAAGACTTACCACACTGTTTAGGCCCAATTCCAACTGCTTTTGGCAGCTAAACAGTGTTGAGCCTCTTTAGTAGTTTAATTTGAGACCACCTGCTAATATTATGTCCTGTAGGTCTTTTTACATTACCAACACATGATTTTTTTCAGTAAGCCAATATAGTTAGGAACCTTTTTTATTAGCTTACCTGGTTATAGAAGTAGAAGAGGGCAAAAAAGTGCCTGTATCTCACCTACAGCCATACCACATTGGATACGCCCAATCTCGTCTGATCTTGGAAGCTAAGCAGTGTTGGGCCTGGTTAGTACTTGGGTGGGAGACCACATGGAAACACCAGGTGCTGTAGGTTTTTTCCCATTACTGGCAAATTGTTTTTATTCTCTAGCTATTTAAATTGAAAACGTTTTCTTTTCATTGCCAAAACAGACATTTGGGAGAGGTCAAACAGACACAATAGCCATCAGCTAAAGACTTACCACACTGTTTCGGCCCAATTCCAACTGCTTTTGGCAGCTAAACAGTGTTGAGTCTCTTTAGTAGTTTAATTTGAGACCACCTGCTAATATTATGTCCTGTAGGTCTTTTTACATTACCAACACATGATTTTTTTCAGTTAGCCAATATAGTTAGGAACCTTTTTTATTAGCTTACCTGGTTATTGAAGTAGAAGAGGGAAAAAAAGTGCCTGTATCTCACCTACAGCCATACCACATTGTATACGCCCAATCTCGTCCGATCTTGGAAGCTAAGCAGTGTTGGGCCTGGTTAGTACTTGGGTGGGAGACCACATGGGAACACCAGGTGCTGTAGGTTTTTTCCCATTACTGGGCAAATTGTTTTTATTCTCTAGTTATTTAAATTGGAAACTTTTTCTTTTTATTACCAACTAGCTGACCCGCCCGGCGTTGCCCGGGAAACCTTTGGGGTTTCTTTATTTCCAAAATTGCTGAAAAATGTCATCTTACAATATGCTGTGCCAAAGACCTAAGATTGTAATTTGTTATAGATTCCACCATAATGTTAGAATGTGTTTGCATTGATACTCAATGACGGCAATGAAATCAGGTGTGGTGTTGTTGTTTGAAACACAACGCTCCTGAGTTGATAATTTGTATGTGTTGATGAATTCCACATCCACTCCTGAGATTTAGCACCTACTGTATGACATATCCTCCAACATCTGAGGGTCAGAAATCGGTACAAAATCAGAAAGGGACGTGGCCACACCTCCATTTCTATACTTTCAAATTGTAAATTTTCTAGGGTGTGTAATTACAGGCGCTGAGTGTGAAGGGACCGGGGTGGGCGTTACTTACCCCGCCATAATTAATTAAAAATTCACTGCTCCCTGCCACTCCCCTCACCGAACCTGCAGCAGTCTCTGAGGTCTGGGGATCTGTAAAGCACATGCACCGGGCATCTCTACCAAACAGTGGGGCAGCCCCTGAGTGTGGGAGCAGGTCCACGGGCCTGGCCACATGATGTCATGACGCGACGCACGCTACCCGCACCACTGTAATGCCCCACTGGGAATGGGTGCAATGGGCCAAATTCTTCCCTACACCCGCCGAGCCAATCCACGATCCTGCCATCACAATCATCAATGGGTGCATTGATAAGGTTTGAGTGTAAGAAGTTGAAGAATAAGACTGAGAAAAAGAATTGCCATGTTACAAAGTGTACAATTTACTCAATAAATCGTGAAAAAAATGTAAGTGTTCATAGAAGTACAATCAATAAATTAAAGTAGGATTAAAAAATAAGTTCTGATTCAAACTGATAATTGTTTGGATGGGGTGGGTTGTGAAACAAATCTATAGGTGGGGGTATGGATATTGTGGGCATAATTGGTGTTTGTTACACCTACATGGGGCCCTCAATTGATGGGATTTTCACTACAGTGTCACGGTCACATTGTCACCATAGGGGGATTCCCAATTGGGGTCCAGGTGGTCTTTTAGGGACCCTTTACAATCCTGTAGGTCTCTTCTCCTTGAGCTTATAGTCTCCCTTAATGATAGTCAATCACTGAGGGAGACCATAGGCTCCAGGAGAAGAGACCAACGGAATTGTAAAGGGGTCCCTAAAAAAGACCACCTGAACCCCAATTGGAAATCCCCCTACGGTGACACTGTAGTGAAAATTTCTCATCATCTGGGTACCCCCTGTAGGTGTACCAAACACCAATTATGCCCACAATATCCATACCCCCTCCACCTATAGATTTGTTTCGCAACCCACCGCCATCCAAACAATTATCGATTTGAATCATAATTTATTTTTTTATCCTACTTTCATTTCTTGATTGTACTTCTATGTACACATATTTTTTTCACGATTTATTGAGTAAATTGTACACTATAACATGACAAATCTTCATCTCAGTCTTATTCTTCAACTTCTTACACTCATAACATTCAAACAATGCATGCAGCGCTCATGCCCATCGACCAAACATTATCTATGAACCAAAAGAGTCTGGGAAACCCTTAAGGCAGAGCAGTGCCTGATATCCAACTGACTAACAGGGTGAGTGCAGTGTACCCACTTTGTATTGATCAATGGGTGCATTGGCCAGGACAAAGATTTCTCAGTGCAACTGGAGGACTGGAGAGACGGATATGGGGAACAAAGTAGAAATGGTACATTAGGTACAGTTTTTATTTGCCGGTACAGACTGTTAAATAAACGGCAAATTATTTTTTATGTGTTCTGTGTGTTTGTGTGTGTCGTACTGTTTTTGTGTGTGTGTTGTAATGTATGTGGTTTTGTGTGTTATATTGTATGTATCTGTCCAATGCGTAAGTGTGTGAGGTGTGCTATGTATATACAGTACGTGTGTGTTGTGTCTTTGTGTATCTGTGCAAAGTTTAAATGTGTGTTTTGTGTGTGTTGTACTGTTTTTTGGGTGTGTGTGGTGAATGTGGGTGTGTGTTGTGCTGTTAGAGGTATGTTATGTGTGTGTATCTGTGCAATGTTTAAGTGTGTGTTCTGTGTATTGTACTGTTTTTGGTTGTGTGTTGTAGTGAATGTTGGTGTGTGTTGTACTGTGAGTTGTGTGTTATGTGTGTGTGTGTGTGTTGTGTTGTGTGTATATCTGCCAAATGTGTAAGTGTGTGAGGTGCGCTACGTATATATGTGTGTGTAGTGTGCTGTGCATATCCTGGCAATGTTTAAGTGTGTGTGTTCTCAGTGGCGTCACTTGGTTTGGGGCGCCCCCCCCCGCCGTTAATGGGGAGGCACCTCCCCCCCTCCCCACCCCGGCCGCCGGTGTAAACCCCCCCCCCCCCCCCCCCCATCGCCGCAGGCTTACCTGTCTGCGCGTCCCGGCTCCCCTCCTGGCTTCAATTAATAATTATATGCAGACGGACCACGATAAAATGGCCGCCCCCATACCGCAAACAGTTTCAGAGAACTGTCTGCTTTATGGGGCGGCCATTTTATCGTGGTCCGTCTCCATAGAATTGATTGAAGCCAGGAGTTGTGTGTTTGTTGTACTGTTTTTGGGTGTGTGTTGTAGTGTGTAAGGATTTGTATTGTACTGCATGCGGTGTGTTTCCAGCGATTTCAGCCCCTATCTCCCCCGTGTGTACACAGCTTAAGTGTGTGAGGTTCTCTACGTATAAATGTGTGTGTTGTGTGCTATGTGTATGTGGTGTACTGTGTGTGTGTGCGTGTACAATGTGTACGTGTGTGTGTTATGTGTGGTCTATGTATATCCTCAATTATTTCCTAATTGTTTAAAGCCTTCACCATAATGTTAGAATGTGTCTGTCATACTCAATGACAGCAATGAAATCAGGTGTGGAGTTGTTCCTTCGTCCACGGTTTCCGAGATCGTCGATCTTTTCCCCAGATCATCAATGAAGGAAAATTAAAACTTGGTGTTTTTTAAAATTCAAAGTGAAATTTCCCAAAAACGGCTTCGAGGTGCACACCACCGGGTTCAGAGGTATCTTGTTGCCAAATTTGGTGTCTCTGAGTGCCACGGTGTGTCCGCAATGCGACGGACACGCACACACACACACACACGCACACAGACTCTTCAACTTATTATATAGATACAGACATTTGGGAGAGGTCAAACAGACACAATAGCCATCACCTAAAGACTTACCACACTATTTAGGCCCAATTCCAACTGCTTTTGGCAGCTAAACAGTGTTGAGCCTCTTTAGTAGTTTAATTTGAGACCACCTGCTAATATTATGTCATGTAGGTCTTTTTACATTACCAACACATGATTTTTTTCAGTAAGCCAATATAGTTAGGAACCTTTTTTATTAGCTTACCTGGTTATAGAAGTAGAAGAGGGCAAAAAAGTGCGTGTATCTCACCTACAGCCATACCACATTGGATACGCCCAATCTCGTCTGATCCTGGAAGCTAAGCAGTGTTGGGCCTGGTTAGTACTTGGGTGGGAGACCACATGGAAACACCAGGTGCTGTAGGTTTTTTCCCATTACTGGCAAATTGTTTTTATTCTCTAGCTATTTAAATTGGAAACTTTTTTTTTTATTGCCAATACAGACATCTGGGAGAGGTCAAACAGACACAATAGCCATCACCTAAAAACTTACCACACTGTTTCGGACCAATTCCAACTGCTTTTGGAAGCTAAACAGTGTTGAGCCTCTTTAGTAGTTTAATTTGAGACCACCTGCTAATATTATGTCCTGTAGGTCTTTTTACATTACCAACATATGATTTTTTTCAGTAAGCCAATATAGTCAGGAACCGTTTTTATTAGCTTACATGGTTATAGAAGTAGAAGAGGGCAAAAAAGAGCCTGTGTCTCACCTACAGCCATACCACATTGGATACGCCCAATCTCGTCTGATCTTGGAAGCTAAGCAGTGTTGGGCCTGGTTAGTACTTGGGTGGGAGACCACATGGAATCACCAGGTGCTGTAGGTTTTTTTCCCATTACTGGCAAATTGTTTTTATTCTCTAGCTATTTAAATTGGAAACTTTTTCTTTTTATTGCCAATACAGACATTTGGGAGAGGTCAAACAGACACAATAGCCATCACCTAAAGACTTACCACACTGTTTAGGCCCAATTCCAACTGCTTTTGGCAGCTAAACAGTGTTGAGCCTCTTTAGTAGTTTAATTTGAGACCACCTGCTAATATTATGTCCTGTAGGTCTTTTTACATTACCAACACATGATTTTTTTCAGTAAGCCAATATAGTTAGGAACCTTTTTTATTAGCTTACCTGGTTATAGAAGTAGAAGAGGGCAAAAAAGTGCCTGTATCTCACCTACAGCCATACCACATTGGATACGCCCAATCTCGTCTGATCTTGGAAGCTAAGCAGTGTTGGGCCTGGTTAGTACTTGGGTGGGAGACCACATGGGATCACCAGGTGCTGTAGGTGTTTTTCCATTACTGGCAAATTGTTTTTATTCTCTAGCTATTTAAATTGTAATTTTTTTTTATTGCTAGTACAAACATTTGGGAGGGGTCAAACAGACACAATAGCCATCAACTAAAAACTTACCACACTGTTTCGGACCAATTCCAACTGCTTTTGGAAGCTAAACAGTGTTGAGCCTCTTTAGTAGTTTAATTTGAGACCACCTGCTAATATTATGTCCTGTAGATCTTTTTACATTACCAACACATGATTTTTTTCAGTAAGCCAATATAGTTAGGAACCTTTTTTATTAGCTTACCTGGTTATAGAAGTAGAAGATGGCAAAAGAGTGCCTGTATCTCACCTACAGCCATACCACATTGGATACGCCCAATCTCGTCTGATCTTGGAAGCTAAGCAGTGTTGGGCCTGGTTAGTACTTGGGTGGGAGACCACATGGGATCACCAGGTGCTGTAGGTGTTTTTCCATTACTGGCAAATTGTTTTTATTCTCTAGCTATTTAAATTGTAATTTTTTTTTATTGCTAGTACAAACATTTGGGAGGGGTCAAACAGACACAATAGCCATCAACTAAAAACTTACCACACTGTTTCGGACCAATTCCAACTGCTTTTGGAAGCTAAACAGTGTTGAGCCTCTTTAGTAGTTTAATTTGAGACCACCTGCTAATATTATGTCCTGTAGATCTTTTTACATTACCAACACATGATTTTTTTCAGTAAGCCAATATAGTTAGGAACCTTTTTTATTAGCTTACCTGGTTATAGAAGTAGAAGATGGCAAAAGAGTGCCTGTATCTCACCTACAGCCATACCACATTGGATACGCCCAATCCCGTCTGATCTTGGAAGCTAAGCAGTGTTGGGCCTGGTTAGTACTTGGGTGGGAGACCACATTTAAACACCAGGTGCTGTAGGTTTTTTCCCATTACTGGCAAATTGTTTTTATTCTCTAGCTATTTAAATTGGAAACTTTATCTTTTTATTGCCAAAACAGACATTTGGGAGAGGTCAAACAGACACAATAGCCATCAGCTAAAGACTTACCACACTGTTTAGGCCCAATTCCAACTGCTTTTGGCAGCTAAACAGTGTTGAGCCTCTTTAGTAGTTTAATTTGAGACCACCTGATAATATTATGTCCTGTTGGTCTTTTTACATTACCAACACATGATTTTTTTCAGTAAGCCAATATAGTTAGGAACCTTTTTTATTAGCTTACCTGGTTATAGAAGTAGAAGAGGGCAAAAAAGTGCCTGTATCTCACCTACAGCCATACCACATTGGATACGCCCAATCTCGTCTGATCTTGGAAGCTAAGCAGTGATGGGCCTGGTTAGTACTTGGGTGGGAGACCACACGGGAACCCCAGGTGCTGTAGGTTTTTTTCCCATTACTGGCAAATTGTTTTTATTCTCTAGCTATTTAAATTGGAAACTTTTTTTTTATTGCCAGTACAGACATTTGGGAGAGGTCAAACAGACACAATAGCCATCAACTAAAAACTTACCAAACTGTTTCGGCCCAATTCCAACTGCTTTTGGCAGCTAAACAGTGTTGAGCCTCTTTATTAGTTTAATTTGAGACCACCTGCTAATATTATGTCCTGTAGATCTTTTTACATTACCAACACATGATTTTTTTCAGTAAGCCAATATAGTTAGGAACCTTTTTTATTAGCTTACCTGGTTATAGAAGTAGAAGATGGCAAAAGAGTGCCTGTATCTCACCTACAGCCATACCACATTGGATACGCCCAATCCCATCTGATCTTGGAAGCTAAGCAGTGTTGGGCCTGGTTAGTACTTGGGTGGGAGACCACATGGAAACACCAGGTGCTGTAGGATTTTTCCCATTACTGGCAAATTGTTTTTATTCTCTAGCTATTTAAATTGGAAACTTTATCTTTTTATTGCCAAAACAGACATTTGGGAGAGGTCAAACAGACACAATAGCCATCAGCTAAAGACTTACCACACTGTTTAGGCCCAATTCCAACTGCTTTTGGCAGCTAAACAGTGTTGAGCCTCTTTAGTAGTTTAATTTGAGACTACCTGCTAATATTATGTCATGTAGGTCTTTTTACATTACCAACACATGATTTTTTTCAGTAAGCCAATATAGTTAGGAACCTTTTTTATTAGCTTACCTTGTTATAGAAGTAGAAGAGGGCAAAAAAGTGCCTGTATCTCACCTACAGCCATACCACATTGGATACGCCCAATCTCATCTGATCTTGGAAGCTAAGCAGTGTTGGGCCTGGTTAGTACTTGGGTGGGAGACCACATGGAAACACCAGGTGCTGTAGGTTTTTTTCCATTACTGGCAAATTGTTTTTATTCTCTAGCTATTTAAATTGGAAACTTTTTTTTTATTGCCAGTACAGACATTTGGGAGAGGTCAAACAGACACAATAGCCATCAACTAAAAACTTACCACACTGTTTCGGCCCAATTCCAACTGCTTTTGGCAGCTAAACAGTGTTGAGCCTCTTTAGTAGTTTAATTTGAGACCACCTGCTAATATTATGTCCTGTAGATCTTTTTACATTACCAACACATGATTTTTTTCAGTAAGCCAATATAGTTAGGAACCTTTTTTATTAGCTTACCTGGTTATAGAAGTAGAAGAGGGCAAAAAAGTGCCTGTATCTCACTTACAGCCATACCACATTGGATACGCCCAATCTCATCTGATCTTGGAAGCTAAGCAGTGATGGGCCTGGTTAGTACTTGGGTGGGAGACCACATGGGAACCCCAGGTGCTGTATGTTTTTTCCCATTACTGGCAAATTGTTTTTATTCTCTAGCTATTTAAATTGGAAACTTTTTTTTTATTGCCAGTACAGACATTTGGGAGAGGTCAAACAGACACAATAGCCATCAACTAAAAACTTACCAAACTGTTTCGGCCCAATTCCAACTGCTTTTGGCAGCTAAACAGTGTTGAGCCTCTTTAGTAGTTTAATTTGAGACCACCTGCTAATATTATGTCCTGTAGATCTTTTTACATTACCAACACATGATTTTTTTCAGTAAGCCAATATAGTTAGGAACCTTTTTTATTAGCTTACCTGGTTTTAGAAGTAGAAGATGGCAAAAGAGTGCCTGTATCTCACCTACAGCCATACCACATTGGATACGCCCAATCCCGTCTGATCTTGGAAGCTAAGCAGTGTTGGGCCTGGTTAGTACTTGGGTGGGAGACCACATGGAAACACCAGGTGCTGTAGGTTTTTTCCCATTACTGGCAAATTGTTTTTATTCTCTAGCTATTTAAATTGGAAACTTTATTTTTTTATTGCCAAAACAGACATTTGGGAGAGGTCAAACAGACACAATAGCCATCAGCTAAAGACTTACCACACTGTTTAGGCCCAATTCCAACTGCTTTTGGCAGCTAAACAGTGTTGAGCCTCTTTAGTAGTTTAATTTGAGACCACCTGCTAATATTATGTCATGTAGGTCTTTTTACATTACCAACACATGATTTTTTTCAGTAAGCCAATATAGTTAGGAACCTTTTTTATTAGCTTACCTGGTTATAGAAGTAGAAGAGGGCAAAAAAGTGCCTGTATCTCACCTACAGCCATACCACATTGGATACGCCCAATCTCGTCTGATCTTGGAAGCTAAGCAGTGTTGGGCCTGGTTAGTACTTGGGTGGGAGACCACATGGAAACACCAGGTGCTGTAGGTTTTTTCCCATTACTGGCAAATTGTTTTTATTCTCTAGCTATTTAAATTGGAAACTTTTTTGTTATTGCTAGTAAAGACATTCGGGAGAGGTCAAACAGACACAATAGCCATCAACTAAAAACTTACCACACTGTTTCGGACCAATTCCAACTGCTTTTGGAAGCTAAACAGTGTTGAGCCTCTTTAGTAGTTTAATTTGAGACCACCTGCTAATATTATGTCCTGTAGGTCTTTTTACATTACCAACACATGATTTTTTTCAGTAAGCCAATATAGTTAGGAACCTTTTTTTATTAGCTTACCTGGTTATAGAAGTAGAAGAGGGCAAAAAAGAGCCTGTGTCTCACCTACAGCCATACCACATTGGATACGCCCAATCTCGTCTGATCTTGGAAGCTAAGCAGTGTTGGGCCTGGTTAGTACTTGGGTGGGAGACCACATGGGAACACCAGGTGCTGTAGGTTTTTTCCCATTACCGGGCAAATTGTTTTTATTCTCTAGCTATTTAAATTGGAAACTTTTTCTTTTTATTACCAATACAGACATTTGGGAGAGGTCAAACAGACACAATAACCATCACCTAAAGACTTACCACACTGTTTCGGCCCAATTCCAACTGCTTTTGGCAGCTAAACAGTGTTAAACAGAGGGCACTTTTTTGCCCTCTTTAGTAGTTTAATTTGAGACCACCTGCTAATATTATGTCCTGTAGGTCTTTTTACATTACCAACATATGATTTTTTTCAGAAAGCCAATATAGTCAGGAACCGTTTTTATTAGCTTACATGGTTATAGAAGTAGAAGAGGGCAAAAAAGTGCCTGCATCTCACCTACAGCCATACCACATTGGATACGCCCAATCTCGTCTGATCTTGGAAGCTAAGCAGTGTTGGGCCTGGTTAGTACTTGGGTGGGAGACCACATGGAATCACCAGGTGCTGTAGGTTTTTTTCCCATTACTGGCAAATTGTTTTTATTCTCTAGCTATTTAAATTGGAAACTTTTTCTTTTTATTGCCAATACAGACATTTGGGAGAGGTCAAACAGACACAATAACCATCACCTAAAGACTCGTTTCGGCCCAATTCCAACTGCTTTTGGCAGCTAAACAGTGTTAAACAGAGGGCACTTTTTTGCCCTCTTTAGTAGTTTAATTTGAGACCACCTGCTAATATTATGTCCTGTAGGTCTTTTTACATTACCAACATATGATTTTTTTCAGTAAGCCAATATAGTCAGGAACCGTTTTTATTAGCTTACATGGTTATAGAAGTAGAAGAGGGCAAAAAAGTGCCTGTATCTCACCTACAGCCATACCACATTGGATACGCCCAATCTCGTCTGATCTTGGAAGCTAAGCAGTATTGGGCCTGGTTAGTACTTGGGTGGGAGACCACATGGAATCACCAGGTGCTGTAGGTTTTTTTCCCATTACTGGCAAATTGTTTTTATTCTCTAGCTATTTAAATTGGAAACTTTTTCTTTTTATTGCCAATACAGACATTTGGGAGAGGTCAAACAGACACAATAGCCATCACCTAAAGACTTACCACACTGTTTAGGCCCAATTCCAACTGCTTTTGGCAGCTAAACAGTGTTGAGCCTCTTTAGTAGTTTAATTTGAGACCACCTGCTAATATTATGTCCTGTAGGTCTTTTTACATTACCAGCACATGATTTTTTTCAGTAAGCCAATATAGTTAGGAACCTTTTTTATTAGCTTACCTGGTTATAGAAGTAGAAGAGGGCAAAAAAGTGCCTGTATCTCACCTACAGCCATACCACATTGGATACGCCCAATCTTGTCTGATCTTGGAAGCTAAGCAGTGCTGGGCCTGGTTAGTACTTGGGTGGGAGACCACATGGGATCACCAAGTGCTGTAGGTGTTTTTCCATTACTGGCAAATTGTTTTTATTCTCTAGCTATTTAAATTGGAAATTTTTTTTTATTGCTAGTACAGACATTTGGGAGAGGTCAAACAGACACAATAGCCATCAACTAAAAACTTACCACACTGTTTCGGACCAATTCCAACTGCTTTTGGAAGCTAAACAGTGTTGAGCCTCTTTAGTAGTTTAATTTGAGACCACCTGCTAATATTATGTCCTGTAGGTCTTTTTACATTACCAACACATGATTTTTTTCAGTAAGCCAATATAGTTAGGAACCTTTTTTATTAGCTTACCTGGTAATAGAAGTAGAAGAGGGCAAAAAAGTGCCTGTGTCTCACTTACAGCCATACCACATTAGATACGCCCAATCTCGTCTGATCTTGGAAGCTAAGCAGTGATGGGCCTGGTTAGTACTTGGGTGGGAGACCACATGGGAACACCAGGTGCTGTATGTTTTTTCCCATTACTGGCAAATTGTTTTTATTCTCTAGCTATTTAAATTGGAAACTTTTTTTTATTGCTAGTACAGACATTTGGGAGAGGTCAAACAGACACAATAGCAATCAACTAAAAACTTACCACACTGTTTCGGACCAATTCCAACTGCTTTTGGAAGCTAAACAGTGTTGAGCCTCTATAGTAGTTTAATTTGAGACCACCTGCTAATATTATGTCCTGTAGGTCTTTTTACATTACCAACACATGATTTTTTTCAGTAAGCCAATATAGTTAGGAACCTTTTTTATTAGCTTACCTGGTAATAGAAGTAGAAGAGGGCAAAAAAGTGCCTGTGTCTCACTTACAGCCATACCACATTAGATACGCCCAAACTTGTCTGATCTTGGAAGCTAAGCAGTGATGGGCCTGGTTAGTACTTGGGTGGGAGACCACATGGGAACACCAGGTGCTGTATGTTTTTTCCCATTACTGGCAAATTGTTTTTATTCTCTAGCTATTTAAATTGGAAACTTTTTTTTATTGCTAGTACAGACATTTGGGAGAGGTCAAACAGACACAATAGCAATCAACTAAAAACTTACCACACTGTTTCGGACCAATTCCAACTGCTTTTGGAAGCTAAACAGTGTTGAGCCTCTTTAGTAGTTTAATTTGAGACCACCTGCTAATATTATGTCCTGTAGGTCTTTTTACATTACCAACACATGATTTTTTTCAGTAAGCCAATATAGTTAGGAACCTTTTTTATTAGCTTACCTGGTTATAGAAGTAGAAGAGGGCAAAAAAGACTCTGTATCTCACCTACAGCCTTACCACATTGGATACGCCCAATCTCGTCTGATCTTGGAATCTAAGCAGTGTTGGGCCTGGTTAGTACTTGGGTGGGAGACCACATGGGATCACCAGGTGCTGTAGGTTTTTTCCCATTACTGGCAAATTGTTTTTATTCTCTAGCTATTTAAATTGGAAACTTTTTCTTTTTATTGCCAATACAGACATTTGGGAGAGGTCAAACAGACACAATAGCCATCACCTAAAGACTTACCACACTGTTTAGGCCCAATTCCAACTGCTTTTGGCAGCTAAACAGTGTTGAGCCTCTTTAGTAGTTTAATTTGAGACCACGTGCTAATATTATGTCCTGTAGGTCTTTTTACATTACCAACACATGATTTTTTTCAGTAAGCCAATATAGTTAGAAACCGTTTTTATTAGCTTACCTGGTTATAGAAGTAGAAGAGGGAAAAAAAGAGCCTGTATCTCACCTACAGCCATACCACATTGGATACGCCCAATCTCGCCTGATCTTGGAAGCTAAGCAGTGTTGGGCCTGGTTAGTACTTGGGTGGGAGACCACATGGGAACACCAGGTGCTGTAGGTTTTTTCCCATTATTGGGCAAATTGTTTTTATTCTCTAGCTATTTAAATTGGAAACTTTTTCTTTTTATTACCAATACAGACATTTGGGAGAGGTCAAACACACACAATAACCATCACCTAAAGACTTACCACACTGTTTCGGCCCAATTCCAACTGCTTTTGGCAGCTAAACAGTGTTGAGCCTCTTTAGTAGTTTAATTTGAGACCACCTGCTAATATTATGTCCTGTAGGTCTTTTTACATTACCAACACATGATTTTTTTCAGTAAGCCAAAACAGTTACGAAACTTTTTTATTACCTTACCTGGTTATAGAAGTAGAAGAGGGCAAAAAAGTGCCTGTGTCTTACTTACAGCCATACCACATTGGATACGCCCAATCTTGTCTGATCTTGGAAGCTAAGCAGTGATGGGCCTGGTTAGTACTTGGGTGGGAGACCACATGGGAACACCAGGTGCTGTATGTTTTTTCCCATTACTGGCAAATTGTTTTTATTCTCTAGCTATTTAAATTGGAAACTTTTTTTTTATTGCTAGTACAGACATTTGGGAGAGGTCAAACAGACACAATAGCCATCAACTAAAAACTTACCACACTGTTTCGGACCAATTCCAACTGCTTTTGGAAGCTAAACAGTGTTGAGCCTCTTTAGTAGTTTAATTTGAGACCACCTGCTAATATTATGTCCTGTAGGTCTTTTTACATTACCAACACATGATTTTTTTCAGTAAGCCAATATAGTTAGGAACCTTTTTTATTAGCTTACCTGGTAAAAGAAGTAGAAGAGGGCAAAAAAGAGCCTATATCTCACCTACAGCCATACCACATTGGATACGCCCAATCTCGTCTGATCTTGGAAGCTAAGCAGTGTTGGGCCTGGTTAGTACTTGGGTGGGAGACCACATGGGAACACCAGGTGCTGTAGGTTTTTCCCATTACTGGGCAAATTGTTTTTATTCTCTAGCTATTTAAATTGGAAACTTTTTCTTTTTATTACCAATACAGACATTTGGGAGAGGTCAAACAGACACAATAACCATCACCTAAAGACTTACCACACTGTTTCGGCCCAATTCCAACTGCTTTTGGCAGCTAAACAGTGTTGAGCCCCTTTAGTAATTTAATTTGAGACCACCTGCTAATATTATGTCCTGTAGGTCTTTTTACATTACCAACATATGATTTTTTTCAGTAAGCCAATATAGTCAGGAACCTTTTTTATTAGCTTACATGGTTATAGAAGTAGAAGAGGGCAAAAAAGTGCCTGTATCTCATCTACAGCCATACCACATTGGATACGCCCAATCTCGTCTGATCTTGGAAGCTAAGCAGTGTTGGGCCTGGTTAGTACTTGGGTGGGAGACCACATGGGATCACCAGGTGCTGTAGGTTTTTTCCCATTAATGGCAAATTGTTTTTATTCTCTAGCTATTTAAATTGGAAACTTTTTCTTTTTATTGCCTATAAAGACATTTGGGAGAGGTCAAACAGACACAATAGCCATCACCTAAAGACTTACCACACTGTTTAGGCCCAATTCCAACTGCTTTTGGCAGCTAAACAGTGTTGAGCCTCTTTAGTAGTTTAATTTGAGACCACCTGCTAATATTATGTCCTGTAGGTCTTTTTACATTACCAACACATGATTTTTTTTAGTAAGCCAAAACAGTTACGAAACTTTTTTATTACCTTACCTGGTTATAGAAGTAGAAGATGGCAAAAAGTGCCTGTGTCTCACTTACAGCCATACCACATTGGATACGCCCAAACTTGTCTGATCTTGGAAGCTAAGCAGTGATGGGCCTGGTTAGTACTTGGGTGGGAGACCACATGGGAACACCAGGTGCTGTATGTTTTTTCCCATTACTGGCAAATTGTTTTTATTCTCTAGCTATTTAAATTGGAAACTTCTTTTTAATGCCAGTACAGACATTTGGGAGAGGTCAAACAGACACAATAGCCATCACCTAAAAACTTACCACACTGTTTAGGCCAAATTCCAACTGCTTTTGGCAGCTAAACATTGTTGAGCCTCTTTAGTAGTTTAATTTGAGACCATATGCTTATATCATGTCCTGTAGGTCTTTTTACATTACCAACACATGATTTTTTTTCAGTAAGCCAAAACAGTTAGGAAATTTTTTTATTAGCTTTCCTGGTTATAGAAGTAGAAGAGGGCAAAAAAGTGCCTGTATCTCAGCTACAGCCATACCACATTGGATATGCCCAATCTCGTCTGATCTTGGAAGCTAAGCAGTGTTGGGCCTGGTTAGTACTTGGGTGGGAGACCACATGGGATCACCAGGTGCTGTAGGTTTTTTTCCCATTACTGGCAAATTGTTTTTATTCTCTAGCTATTTAAATTGGAAACTTTTTCTTTTTATTGCCAATAAAGACATTTGGGAGAGGTCAAACAGACACAATAGCCATCACCTAAAGACTTACCACACTGTTTAGGCCCAATTCCAACTGCTTTTGGCAGCTAAACAGTGTTGAGCCTCTTTAGTAGTTTAATTTGAGACCACCTGCTAATATTATGTCCTGTAGGTCTTTTTACATTACCAACACATGATTTTTTTCAGTAAGCCAATATAGTTAGGAACCATTTTTATTAGCTTACCTGGTTATAGTAGTAGAAGAGGGCAAAAAAGTGCCTGTATCTCACCTACAGCCATACCACATTGGATACGCCCAATCTCGTCTGATCTTGGAAGCTAAGCAGTGTTGGGCCTGGTTAGTACTTGGGTGGGAGACCACATGGAAACACCAAGTGCTGTAGGTTTTTTCCCATTACTGGCAAATTGTTTTTATTCTCTAGCTATTTAAATTGAAAACTTTTTCTTTTCATTGCCAAAACAGACATTTGGGAGAGGTCAAACAGACACAATAGCCATCAGCTAAAGACTTACCACACTGTTTCGGCACAATTCCAACTGCTTTTGGCAGCTAAACAGTGTTGAGCCTCTTTAGTAGTTTAATTTGAGACCACCTGCTAATATTATGTCCTGTAGGTCTTTTTACATTACCAACACATGATTTTTTTCAGTAAGCCAATATAGTTAGGAACCCTATTATTAGCTTACCTGGTTATTGAAGTAGAAGAGGGAAAAAAAGTGCCTGTATCTCACCTACAGCCATACCACATTGTATACGCCCAATCTCGTCCGATCTTGGAAGCTAAGCAGTGTTGGGCCTGGTTAGTACTTGGGTGGGCGACCACATGGGAACACCAGGTGCTGTAGGTTTTTTCCCATTACTGGGCAAATTGTTTTTATTCTCTAGCTATTTAAATTGGAAACTTTTCTTTTTATTACCAATACAGACATTTGGGAGAGGTCAAACAGACACAATAGCCATCACCTAAAGACTTACCACACTGTTTAGGCCCAATTCCAACTGCTTTTGGCAGCTAAACAGTGTTGAGCCTCTTTAGTAGTTTAATTTGAGACCACCTGCTAATATTATGTCATGTAGGTCTTTTTACATTACCAATACATGATTTTTTTCAGTAAGCCAATATAGTTAGGAACCTTTTTTATTAGCTTACATGGTTATAGAAGTAGAAGAGGGCAAAAAAGTGCCTGTATCTCACCTACAGCCATACCACATTGGATACGCCCAATCTCGTCTGATCTTGGAAGCTAAGCAGTGTTGGGCCTGGTTAGTACTTGGGTGGGAGACCACATGGAAACACCAGGTGCTGTAGGTTTTTTCCCATTACTGGCAAATTGTTTTTATTCTCTAGCTATTTAAATTGAAAACTTTTTTTTTATTGCCAATACAGACATCTGGGAGAGGTCAAACAGACACAATAGCCATCACCTAAAAACTTACCACACTGTTTCGGACCAATTCCAACTGCTTTTGGAAGCTAAACAGTGTTGAGCCTCTTTAGTAGTTTAATTTGAGACCACCTGCTAATATTATGTCCTGTAGGTCTTTTTACATTACCAACATATGATTTTTTTCAGTAAGCCAATATAGTTAGGAACCTTTTTTTATTAACTTACCTGGTTATAGAAGTAGAAGAGGGCAAAAAAGAGCCTGTGTCTCACCTACAGCCATACCACATTGGATACGCCCAATCTCGTCTGATCTTGGAAGCTAAGCAGTGTTGGGCCTGGTTAGTACTTGGGTGGGAGACCACATGGGAACACCAGGTGCTGTAGGTTTTTTCCCATTACTGGGCAAATTGTTTTTATTCTCTAGCTATTTAAATTGGAAACTTTTTCTTTCTATTACCAATACAGACATTTGGGAGAGGTCAAACAGACACAATAACCATCACCTAAAGACTTACCACACTGTTTTGGCCCAATTCCAACTGCTTTTGGCAGCTAAACAGTGTTGAGCCTCTTTAGTAGTTTAATTTGAGACCACCTGCTAATATTATGTCCTGTAGGTCTTTTTACATTACCAACATATGATTTTTTTCAGTAAGCCAATATAGTCAGGAACCGTTTTTATTAGCTTACATGGTTATAGAAGTAGAAGAGGGCAAAAAAGTGCCTGTATCTCACCTACAGCCATACCACATTGGATACGCCCAATCTTGTCTGATCTTGGAAGCTAAGCAGTGTTGGGCCTGGTTAGTACTTGGGTGGGAGACCACATGGGATCACCAGGTGCTGTAGGTGTTTTTCCATTACTGGCAAATTGTTTTTATTCTCTAGCTGTTTAAATTGGAAAAAAAAATTTATTGCTAGTACAGACATTTGGGAGAGGTCAAACAGACACAATAGCAATCAACTAAAAACTTACCACACTGTTTCGGACCAATTCCAACTGCTTTTGGAAGCTAAACAGTGTTGAGCCTCTTTAGTAGTTTAATTTGAGACCACCTGCTAATATTATGTCCTGTAGGTCTTTTTACATTACCAACACATGATTTTTTTCAGTAAGCCAATATAGTTAGGAACCTTTTTTATTAGCTTATCTGTTAATAGAAGTAGAAGAGGGCAAAAAAGTGCCTTTGTCTCACTTACAGCCATACCACATTAGATACGCCCAATCTCGTCTGATCTTGGAAGCTAAGCAGTGATGGGCCTGGTTAGTACTTGGGTGGGAGACCACATGGGAACACCAGGTGCTGTATTTTTTTTCCCATTACTGGCAAATTGTTTTTATTCTTTAGCTATTTAAATTGGAAACTTTTTTTTTATTGCTAGTACAGACATTTGGGAGAGGTCAAACAGACACATTAGCAATCAACTAAAAACTTACCACACTGTTTCGGACCAATTCCAACTGCTTTTGGAAGCTAAACAGTGTTGAGCCTCTTTAGTAGTTTAATTTGAGACCACCTGCTAATATTATGTCCTGTAGGTCTTTTTACATTACCAACACATGATTTTTTTCAGTAAGCCAATATAGTTAGGAACCTTTTTTATTAGCTTACCTGGTAATAGAAGTAGAAGAGGGCAAAAAAGAGCCTATATCTCACCTACAGCCATACCACATTGGATACGCCCATTCTCGTCTGATCTTGGAAGCTAAGCAGTGTTGGGCCTGGTTAGTACTTGGGTGGGAGACCACATGGGAACACCAGGTGCTGTAGGTTTTTCCCATTACTGGGCAAATTGTTTTTATTCTCTAGCTATTTAAATTGGAAACTTTTTCTTTTTATTACCAATACAGACATTTGGGAGAGGTCAAACAGACACAATAACCATCACCTAAAGACTTACCACACTGTTTCGGCCCAATTCCAACTGCTTTTGGCAGCTAAACAGTGTTGAGCCCCTTTAGTAATTTAATTTGAGACCACCTGCTAATATTATGTCCTGTAGGTCTTTTTACATAACCAACATATGATTTTTTTTCAGTAAGCCAATATAGTCAGGAACCTTTTTTATTAGCTTACATGGTTATAGAAGTAGAAGAGGGCAAAAAAGTGCCTGTATCTCACCTACAGCCATACCACATTGGATACGCCCAATCTCGTCTGATCTTGGAAGCTAAGCAGTGTTGGGCCTGGTTAGTACTTGGGTGGGAGACCACATGGGATCACCAGGTGCTGTAGGTTTTTTCCCATTACTGGCAAATTGTTTTTATTCTCTAGCTATTTAAATTGGAAACTTTTTCTTTTTATTGCCAATACAGACATTTGGGAGAGGTCAAACAGACACAATAGCCATCACCTAAAGACTTACCACACTGTTTAGGCCCAATTCCAACTGCTTTTGGCAGCTAAACAGTGTTGAGCCTCTTTAGTAGTTTAATTTGAGACCACCTGCTAATATTATGTCCTGTAGGTCTTTTTACATTACCAACACATGATTTTTTTCAGTAAGCCAATATAGTCAGGAACCTTTTTTATTAGCTTACCTGGTTATAGAAGTAGAAGAGGGCAAAAAAGTGCCTGTATCTCACCTACAGCCATACCACATTGGATACGCCCAATCTTGTCTGATCTTGCAAGCTAAGCAGTGTTGGGCTTGGTTAGTACTTGGGTGGGAGACCACATGGAAACACCAAGTGCTGTAGGTTTTTTCCCATTACTGGCAAATTGTTTTTATTCTCTAGCTATTTAAATTGAAAACTTTTTCTTTTCATTGCCAAAACAGACATTTGGGAGAGGCCAAACAGACACAATAGCCATCACCTAAAAACTTACCACACTGTTTCGGACCAATTCCAACTGCTTTTGGAAGCTAAACAGTGTTGAGCCTCTTTAGTAGTTTAATTTGAGACCACCTGCTAATATTATGTCCTGTAGGTCTTTTTACATTACCAACACATGATTTTTTTCAGTAAGCCAATATAGTTAGGAACCTTTTTTTATTAGCTTACCTGGTTATAGAAGTAGAAGAGGGCAAAAAAGAGGCTGTGTCTCACCTACAGCCATACCACATTGGATACGCCCAATCTCGTCTGATCTTGGAAGCTAATCAGTGTTGGGCCTGGTTATTACTTGGGTGGGAGACCACATGGGAACACCAGGTGCTGTAGGTTTTTTCCCATTACTGGGCAAATTGTTTTTATTCTCTAGCTATTTAAATTGGAAACTTTTCTTTTTATTACCAATACAGACATTTGGGAGAGGTCAAACAGACACAATAACCATCACCTAAAGACTTACCACACTGTTTTGGCCCAATTCCAACTGCTTTTGGCAGCTAAACAGTGTTGAGCCTCTTTAGTAGTTTAATTTGAGACAACCTGCTAATATTATGTCCTGTAGGTCTTTTTACATTACCAACATATGATTTTTTTCAGTAAGCCAATATAGTCAGGAACCGTTTTTATTAGCTTACATGGTTATAGAAGTAGAAGAGGGCAAAAAAGTGCCTGTATCTCACCTACAGCCATACCACATTGGATACGCCCAATCTCGTCTGATCTTGGAAGCTAAGCAGTGTTGGGCCTGGTTAGTACTTGGGTGGGAGACCACATGGAATCACCAGGTGCTGTAGGTTTTTTTCCCATTACTGGCAAATTGTTTTTATTCTCTAGCTATTTAAATTGGAAACTTTTTCTTTTTATTGCCAATACAGACATTTGGGAGAGGTCAAACAGACACAATAGCCATCACCTAAAGACTTACCACACTGTTTAGGCCCAATTCCAACTGCTTTTGGCAGCTAAACAGTGTTGAGCCTCTTTAGTAGTTTAATTTGAGACCACCTGCTAATATTATGTCCTGTAGGTCTTTTTACATTACCAACACATGATTTTTTTCAGTAAGCCAATATAGTTAGGAACCTTTTTTATTAGCTTACCTGGTTATAGAAGTAGAAGAGGGCAAAAAAGTGCCTGTATCTCACCTACAGCCATACCACATTGGATACGCCCAATCTCGTCTGATCTTGGAAGCTAAGCAGTGTTGGGCCTGGTTAGTACTTGGGTGGGAGACCACATGGGATCACCAGGTGCTGTAGGTGTTTTTCCATTACTGGCAAATTGTTTTTATTCTCTAGCTATTTAAATTGGAAACTTTTTTTTTATTGCTAGTACAGACATTTGGGAGAGGTCAAACAGACACAATAGCCATCAACTAAAAACTTACCACACTGTTTCGGACCAATTCCAACTGCTTTTGGAAGCTAAACAGTGTTTTTAGTAGTTTAATTTGAGACCACCTGCTAATATTATGTCCTGTAGGTCTTTTTACATTACCAACACATGATTTTTTTCAGTAAGCCAATATAGTTAGGAACCTTTGTTTATTAGCTTACCTGGTTATAGAAGTAGAAGAGGGCAAAAAAGTGCCTGTGTCTCACCTACAGCCATACCACATTGGATACACCCAATCTCGTCTAATCTTGGAAGATAATCAGTGTTGGGCCTGGTTATTACTTGGGTGGGAGACCACATGGGAACACCAGGTGCTGTAGGTTTTTTCCCATTACTGGGCAAATTGTTTTTATTCTCTAGCTATTTAAATTGGAAACTTTTTCTTTTTATTACCAATACAGACATTTGGGAGAGGTCAAACAGACACAATAACCATCACCTAAAGACTTACCACACTGTTTTGGCCCAATTCCAACTGCTTTTGGCAGCTAAACAGTGTTGAGCCTCTTTAGTAGTTTAATTTGAGACCACCTGCTAATATTATGTCCTGTAGGTCTTTTTACATTACCAACATATGATTTTTTTCAGTAAGCCAATATAGTCAGGAACCGTTTTTATTAGCTTACATGGTTATAGAAGTAGAAGAGGGCAAAAAAGTGCCTGTATCTCACCTACAGCCATACCACATTGGATACGCCCAATCTCGTCTGATCTTGGAAGCTAAGCAGTGTTGGGCCTGGTTAGTACTTGGGTGGGAGACCACATGGAATCACCAGGTGCTGTAGGTTTTTTTCCCATTACTGGCACATTGTTTTTATTCTCTAGCTATTTAAATTGGAAACTTTTTCTTTTTATTGCCAATACAGACATTTGGGAGAGGTCAAACAGACACAATAGCCATCACCTAAAGACTTACCACACTGTTTAGGCCCAATTCCAACTGCTTTTGGCAGCTAAACAGTGTTGAGCCTCTTTAGTAGTTTAATTTGAGACCACCTGCTAATATTATGTCCTGTAGGTCTTTTTACATTACCAACACATGATTTTTTTCAGTAAGCCAATATAGTTAGGAACCTTTTTTATTAGCTTACCTGGTTATAGAAGTAGAAGAGGGCAAAAAAGTGCCTGTATCTCACCTACAGCCATACCACATTGGATACGCCCAATCTCGTCTGATCTTGGAAGCTAAGCAGTGTTGGGCCTGGTTAGTACTTGGGTGGGAGACCACATGGGATCACCAGGTGCTGTAGGTGTTTTTCCATTACTGGCAAATTGTTTTTATTCTCTAGCTATTTAAATTGGAATTTTTTTTTTATTGCTAGTACAGACATTTGGGAGAGGTCAAACAGACACAATAGCCATCAACTAAAAACTTACCACACTGTTTCGGACCAATTCCAACTGCTTTTGGAAGCTAAACAGTGTTGAGCCTCTTTAGTAGTTTAATTTGAGACCACCTGCTAATATTATGTCCTGTAGGTCTTTTTACATTACCAACACATGATTTTTTTCAGTAAGCCAATATAGTTAGGAACCTTTTTTATTAGCTTACCTGGTAATAGAAGTAGAAGAGGGCAAAAAAGTGCCTGTGTCTCACTTACAGCCATACCACATTAGATACGCCCAATCTCGTCTGATCTTGGAAGCTAAGCAGTGATGGGCCTGGTTAGTACTTGGGTGGGAGACCACATGGGAACACCAGGTGCTGTATGTTTTTTCCCATTACTGGCAAATTGTTTTTATTCTCTAGCTATTTAAATTGGAAACTTTTTTTTTATTGCTAGTACAGACATTTGGGAGAGGTCAAACAGACACAATAGCAATCAACTAAAAACTTACCACACTGTTTCGGACCAATTCCAACTGCTTTTGGAAGCTAAACAGTGTTGAGCCTCTTTAGTAGTTTAATTTGAGACCACCTGCTAATATTATGTCCTGTAGGTCTTTTTACATTACCAACACATGATTTTTTTCAGTAAGCCAATATAGTTAGGAACCTTTTTTATTAGCTTACCTGGTTATAGAAGTAGAAGAGGGCAAAAAAGACTTTGTATTTCACCTACAGCCGTACCACATTGGATACGCCCAATCTCGTCTGATCTTGGAAGCTAAGCAGTGTTGGGCCTGGTTAGTACTTGGGCCTGGTTAGTACTTGGGTGGGAGACCACATGGGAACACCAGGTGCTGTAGGTTTTTTCCCATTACTGGGCAAATTGTTTTTATTCTCTAGCTATTTAAATTGGAAACTTTTTCTTTTTATTACCAATACAGACATTTGGGAGAGGTCAAACAGACACAATAACCATCACCTAAAGACTTACCACACTGTTTCGGCCCAATTCCAACTGCATTTGGCAGCTAAACAGTGTTGAGAATCTTTAGTAGTTTAATTTGAGACCACCTGCTAATATTATGTCCTGTAGGTCTTTTTACATTACCAACATATGATTTTTTTCAGTAAGCCAATATAGTCAGGAACCTTTTTTATTAGCTTACATGGTTATAGAAGTAGAAGAGGGCAAAAAAGTGCCTGTATTTCACCTACAGCCATACCACATTGGATACGCCCAATCTCGTCTGATCTTGGAAGCTAAGCAGTGTTGGGCCTGGTTAGTACTTGGGTGGGAGACCACATGGGATCAACAGGTGCTGTAGGCGTTTTTCCATTACTGGCAAATTGTTTTTATTCTCTAGCTATTTAAATTGGAAAAAATGTTTTATTGCTAGTACAGAAATTTGGGAGAGGTCAAACAGACACAATAGCCATCAACTAAAAACTTACCACACTGTTTCGGACCAATTCCAACTGCTTTTGGAAGCTAAACAGTGTTGAGCCTCTTTAGTAGTTTAATTTGAGACCACCTGCTAATATTATGTCCTGTAGGTCTTTTTACATTAATAACACATGATTTTTTTCAGTAAGCCAATATAGTTAGGAACCTTTTTTATTAGCTTACCTGGTAATAGAAGTAGAAGAGGGCAAAAAAGTGCCTGTGTCTCACTTACAGCCATACCACATTAGATACGCCCAATCTTGTCTGATCTTGGAAGCTAAGCAGTGATGGGCCTGGTTAGTACTTGGGTGGGAGACCACATGGGAACACCAGGTACTGTATGTTTTTTCCCATTACTTGCAAATTGTTTTTATTCTCTAGCTATTTAAATTGGAAACTTTTTCTTTTCATTGCCAAAACAGACATTTGGGAGAGGTCAAACAGACACAATAGCCATCAGCTAAAGACTTACCACACTGTTTCGGCCCAATTCCAACTGCTTTTGGCAGCTAAACAGTGTTGAGCCTCTTTAGTAGTTTAATTTGAGACCACCTGCTAATATTATGTCCTGTAGGTCTTTTTACATTACCAACACATGATTTTTTTCAGTAAGCCAATATAGTTAGGAACCTTTTTTATTAGCTTACCTGGTTATTGAAGTAGAAGAGGGAAAAAAAGTGCCTGTATCTCACCTACAGCCATACCACATTGTATACGCCCAATCTCGTCCGATCTTGGAAGCTAAGCAGTGTTGGGCCTGGTTAGTACTTGGGTGGGAGTCCACATGGGAACACCAGGTGCTGTAGGTTTTTTCCCATTACTGGGCAAATTTTTTTTATTCTCTAGCTATTTAAATTGGAAACTTTTTCTTTTTATTACCAATACAGACATTTGGGAGAGGTCAAACAGACACAATAGCCATCACCTATAGACTTACCACACTGTTTAGGCCCAATTCCAACTGCTTTTGGCAGCTAAACAGTGTTGAGCCTCTTTAGTAGTTTAATTTGAGACCACCTGCTAATATTATGTCATGTAGGTCTTTTTACATTACCAACACATGATTTTTTTCAGTAAGCCAATATAGTTAGGAACCTTTTTTATTAGCTTACATGGTTATAGAAGTAGAAGAGGGCAAAAAAGTGCCTGTATCTCACCTACAGCCTTACCACATTGGATACGCCCAATCTCGTCTGATCTTGGATGCTAAGCAGTGTTGGGCCTGGTTAGTACTTGGGTGGGAGACCACATGGAAACACCAGGTGCTGTAGGTTTTTTCCCATTACTGGCAAATTGTTTTTATTCTCTAGCTATTTAAATTGGAAACTTTTTTTTTTATTGCCAATACAGACATCTGGGAGAGGTCAAACAGACACAATAGCCATCACCTAAAAACTTACCACACTGTTTCGGACCAATTCCAACTGCTTTTGGAAGCTAAACAGTGTTGAGCCTCTTTAGTAGTTTAATTTGAGACCACCTGCTAATATTATGTCCTGTAGGTCTTTTTACATTACCAACACATGATTTTTTTCAGTAAGCCAATATAGTTAGGAACCTTTTTTTATTAGCTTACCTGGTTATAGAAGTAGAAGAGGGCAAAAAAGAGCCTGTGTCTCACCTACAGCCATACCACATTGGATACGCCCAATCTCGTCTGATCTTGGAAGCTAATCAGTGTTGGGCCTGGTTATTACTTGGGTGGGAGACCACATGGGAACACCAGGTGCTGTAGGTTTTTTCCCATTACTGGGCAAATTGTTTTTATTCTCTAGCTATTTAAATTGGAAACTTTTTCTTTTTATTACCAATACAGACATTTGGGAGAGGTCAAACAGACACAATAACCATCACCTAAAGACTTACCACACTGTTTTGGCCCAATTCCAACTGCTTTTGGCAGCTAAACAGTGTTGAGCCTCTTTAGTAGTTTAATTTGAGACCACCTGCTAATATTATGTCCTGTAGGTCTTTTTACATTACCAACATATGATTTTTTTCAGTAAGCCAATATAGTCAGGAACCGTTTTTATTAGCTTACATGGTTATAGAAGTAGAAGAGGGCAAAAAAGTGCCTGTATCTCACCTACAGCCATACCACATTGGATACGCCCAATCTCGTCTGATCTTGGAAGCTAAGCAGTGTTGGGCCTGGTTAGTACTTGGGTGGGAGACCACATGGAATCACCAGGTGCTGTAGGTTTTTTTCCCATTACTGGCAAATTGTTTTTATTCTCTAGCTATTTAAATTGGAAACTTTTTCTTTTTATTGCCAATACAGACATTTGGGAGAGGTCAAACAGACACAATAGCCATCACCTAAAGACTTACCACACTGTTTAGGCCCAATTCCAACTGCTTTTGGCAGCTAAACAGTGTTGAGCCTCTTTAGTAGTTTAATTTGAGACCACCTGCTAATATTATGTCCTGTAGGTCTTTTTACATTACCAACACATGATTTTTTTCAGTAAGCCAATATAGTTAGGAACCTTTTTTATTAGCTTACCTGGTTATAGAAGTAGAAAAGGGCAAAAAAGTGCCTGTATCTCACCTACAGCCATACCACATTGGATACGCCCAATCTCGTCTGATCTTGGAAGCTAAGCAGTGTTGGGCCTGGTTAGTACTTGGGTGGGAGACCACATGGGATCACCAGGTGCTGTAGGTGTTTTTCCATTACTGGCAAATTGTTTTTATTCTCTAGCTATTTAAATTGGAAAAAAAATTTTTATTGCTAGTACAGACATTTGGGAGAGGTCAAACAGACACAATAGCCATCAACTAAAAACTTACCACTCTGTTTCGGACCAATTCCAACTGCTTTTGGAAGCTAAACAGTGTTGAGCCTCTTTAGTAGTTTAATTTGAGACCACCTGCTAATATTATGTCCTGTAGGTCTTTTTACATTACCAACACATGATTTTTTTCAGTAAGCCAATATAGTTAGGAACCTTTTTTATTAGCTTACCTGGTAATAGAAGTAGAAGAGGGCAAAAAAGTGCCTGTGTCTCACTTACAGCCATACCACATTAGATACGCCCAATCTCGTCTGATCTTGGAAGCTAAGCAGTGATGGGCCTGGTTAATACTTGGGTGGGAGACCACATGGGAACACCAGGTGCTGTATGTTTTTTTCCCATTACTGGCAAATTGTTTTTATTCTCTAGCTATTTAAATTGGAAACTTTTTTTTTTATTGCTAGTACAGACATTTGGGAGAGGTCAAACAGACACAATAGCAATCAACTAAAAACTTACCACACTGTTTCGGACCAATTCCAACTGCTTTTGGAAGCTAAACAGTGTTGAGCCTCTTTAGTAGTTTAATTTGAGACCACCTGCTAATATTATGTCCTGTAGGTCTTTTTACATTACCAACATATGATTTTTTTCAGAAAGCCAATATAGTCAGGAACCGTTTTTATTAGCTTACATGGTTATAGAAGTAGAAGAGGGCAAAAAAGTGCCTGCATCTCACCTACAGCCATACCACATTGGATACGCCCAATCTCGTCTGATCTTGGAAGCTAAGCAGTGTTGGGCCTGGTTAGTACTTGGGTGGGAGACCACATGGAATCACCAGGTGCTGTAGGTTTTTTTCCCATTACTGGCAAATTGTTTTTATTCTCTAGCTATTTAAATTGGAAACTTTTTCTTTTTATTGCCAATACAGACATTTGGGAGAGGTCAAACAGACACAATAGCCATCACCTAAAGACTTACCACACTGTTTAGGCCCAATTCCAACTGCTTTTGGCAGCTAAACAGTGTTGAGCCTCTTTAGTAGTTTAATTTGAGACCACCTGCTAATATTATGTCCTGTAGGTCTTTTTACATTACCAACACATGATTTTTTTCAGTAAGCCAATATAGTTAGGAACCTTTTTTATTAGCTTACCTGGTTATAGAAGTAGAAAAGGGCAAAAAAGTGCCTGTATCTCACCTACAGCCATACCACATTGGATACGCCCAATCTCGTCTGATCTTGGAAGCTAAGCAGTGTTGGGCCTGGTTAGTACTTGGGTGGGAGACCACATGGGATCACCAGGTGCTGTAGGTGTTTTTCCATTACTGGCAAATTGTTTTTATTCTCTAGCTATTTAAATTGGAAAAAAATTTTTTATTGCTAGTACAGACATTTGGGAGAGGTCAAACAGACACAATAGCCATCAACTAAAAACTTACCACTCTGTTTCGGACCAATTCCAACTGCTTTTGGAAGCTAAACAGTGTTGAGCCTCTTTAGTAGTTTAATTTGAGACCACCTGCTAATATTATGTCCTGTAGGTCTTTTTACATTACCAACACATGATTTTTTTCAGTAAGCCAATATAGTTAGGAACCTTTTTTATTAGCTTACCTGGTAATAGAAGTAGAAGAGGGCAAAAAAGTGCCTGTGTCTCACTTACAGCCATACCACATTAGATACGCCCAATCTCGTCTGATCTTGGAAGCTAAGCAGTGATGGGCCTGGTTAATACTTGGGTGGGAGACCACATGGGAACACCAGGTGCTGTATGTTTTTTTCCCATTACTGGCAAATTGTTTTTATTCTCTAGCTATTTAAATTGGAAACTTTTTTTTTTATTGCTAGTACAGACATTTGGGAGAGGTCAAACAGACACAATAGCAATCAACTAAAAACTTACCACACTGTTTCGGACCAATTCCAACTGCTTTTGGAAGCTAAACAGTGTTGAGCCTCTTTAGTAGTTTAATTTGAGACCACCTGCTAATATTATGTCCTGTAGGTCTTTTTACATTACCAACATATGATTTTTTTCAGAAAGCCAATATAGTCAGGAACCGTTTTTATTAGCTTACATGGTTATAGAAGTAGAAGAGGGCAAAAAAGTGCCTGCATCTCACCTACAGCCATACCACATTGGATACGCCCAATCTCGTCTGATCTTGGAAGCTAAGCAGTGTTGGGCCTGGTTAGTACTTGGGTGGGAGACCACATGGAATCACCAGGTGCTGTAGGTTTTTTTCCCATTACTGGCAAATTGTTTTTATTCTCTAGCTATTTAAATTGGAAACTTTTTCTTTTTATTGCCAATACAGACATTTGGGAGAGGTCAAACAGACACAATAACCATCACCTAAAGACTCGTTTCGGCCCAATTCCAACTGCTTTTGGCAGCTAAACAGTGTTAAACAGAGGGCACTTTTTTGCCCTCTTTAGTAGTTTAATTTGAGACCACCTGCTAATATTATGTCCTGTAGGTCTTTTTACATTACCAACATATGATTTTTTTCAGTAAGCCAATATAGTCAGGAACCGTTTTTATTAGCTTACATGGTTATAGAAGTAGAAGAGGGCAAAAAAGTGCCTGTATCTCACCTACAGCCATACCACATTGGATACGCCCAATCTCGTCTGATCTTGGAAGCTAAGCAGTGTTGGGCCTGGTTAGTACTTGGGTGGGAGACCACATGGAATCACCAGGTGCTGTAGGTTTTTTTCCCATTACTGGCAAATTGTTTTTATTCTCTAGCTATTTAAATTGGAAACTTTTTCTTTTTATTGCCAATACAGACATTTGGGAGAGGTCAAACAGACACAATAGCCATCACCTAAAGACTTACCACACTGTTTAGGCCCAATTCCAACTGCTTTTGGCAGCTAAACAGTGTTGAGCCTCTTTAGTAGTTTAATTTGAGACCACCTGCTAATATTATGTCCTGTAGGTCTTTTTACATTACCAGCACATGATTTTTTTCAGTAAGCCAATATAGTTAGGAACCTTTTTTATTAGCTTACCTGGTTATAGAAGTAGAAGAGGGCAAAAAAGTGCCTGTATCTCACCTACAGCCATACCACATTGGATACGCCCAATCTTGTCTGATCTTGGAAGCTAAGCAGTGCTGGGCCTGGTTAGTATTTGGGTGGGAGACCACATGGGATCACCAGGTGCTGTAGGTGTTTTTCCATTACTGGCAAATTGTTTTTATTCTCTAGCTATTTAAATTGGAAATTTTTTTTTATTGCTAGTACAGACATTTGGGAGAGGTCAAACAGACACAATAGCCATCAACTAAAAACTTACCACACTGTTTCGGACCAATTCCAACTGCTTTTGGAAGCTAAACAGTGTTGAGCCTCTTTAGTAGTTTAATTTGAGACCACCTGCTAATATTATGTCCTGTAGGTCTTTTTACATTACCAACACATGATTTTTTTCAGTAAGCCAATATAGTTAGGAACCTTTTTTATTAGCTTACCTGGTAATAGAAGTAGAAGAGGGCAAAAAAGTGCCTGTGTCTCACTTACAGCCATACCACATTAGATACGCCCAAACTTGTCTGATCTTGGAAGCTAAGCAGTGATGGGCCTGGTTAGTACTTGGGTGGGAGACCACATGGGATCACCAGGTGCTGTATGTTTTTTCCCATTACTGGCAAATTGTTTTTATTCTCTAGCTATTTAAATTGGAAACTTTTTTTATTGCTAGTACAGACATTTGGGAGAGGTCAAACAGACACAATAGCAATCAACTAAAAACTTACCACACTGTTTCGGACCAATTCCAACTGCTTTTGGAAGCTAAACAGTGTTGAGCCTCTTTAGTAGTTTAATTTGAGACCACCTGCTAATATTATGTCCTGTAGGTCTTTTTACATTACCAACACATGATTTTTTTCAGTAAGCCAATATAGTTAGGAACCTTTTTTATTAGCTTACCTGGTTATAGAAGTAGAAGAGGGCAAAAAAGACTCTGTATCTCACCTACAGCCATACCACATTGGATACGCCCAATCTCGTCTGATCTTGGAATCTAAGCAGTGTTGGGCCTGGTTAGTACTTGGGTGGGAGACCACATGGGAACACCAGGTGCTGTAGGTTTTTTCCCATTACTGGGCAAATTGTTTTTATTCTCTAGCTATTTAAATTGGAAACTTTTTCTTTTTATTACCAATACAGACATTTGGGAGAGGTCAAACAGACACAATAACCATCACCTAAAGACTTACCACAATGTTTCGGCCCAATTCCAACTGCTTTTGGCAGCTAAACAGTGTTGAGCCTCTTTAGTAGTTTAATTTGAGACCACCTGCTAATATTATGTCCTGTAGGTCTTTTTACATTACCAACATATGATTTTTTTCAGTAAGCCAATATAGTCAGGAACCTTTTTTATTAGCTTACATGGTTATAGAAGTAGAAGAGGGCAAAAAAGTGCCTGTATCTCACCTACAGCCATACCACATTGGATACGCCCAATCTCGTCTGATCTTGGAAGCTAAGCAGTGTTGGGCCTGGTTAGTACTTGGGTGGGAGACCACATGGGATCACCAGGTGCTGTAGGTTTTTTCCCATTACTGGCAAATTGTTTTTATTCTCTAGCTATTTAAATTGGAAACTTTTTCTTTTTATTGCCAATACAGACATTTGGGAGAGGTCAAACAGACACAATAGCCATCACCTAAAGACTTACCACACTGTTTAGGCCCAATTCCAACTGCTTTTGGCAGCTAAACAGTGTTGAGCCTCTTTAGTAGTTTAATTTGAGACCACGTGCTAATATTATGTCCTGTAGGTCTTTTTACATTACCAACACATGATTTTTTTCAGTAAGCCAATATAGTTAGAAACCGTTTTTATTAGCTTACCTGGTTATAGAAGTAGAAGAGGGAAAAAAAGAGCCTGTATCTCACCTACAGCCATACCACATTGGATACGCCCAATCTCGCCTGATCTTGGAAGTTAAGCAGTGTTGGGCCTGGTTAGTACTTGGGTGGGAGACCACATGGGAACACCAGGTGCTGTAGGTTTTTTCCCATTATTGGGCAAATTGTTTTTATTCTCTAGCTATTTAAATTGGAAACTTTTTCTTTTTATTACCAATACAGACATTTGGGAGAGGTCAAACACACACAATAACCATCACCTAAAGACTTACCACACTGTTTCGGCCCAATTCCAACTGCTTTTGGCAGCTAAACAGTGTTGAGCCTCTTTAGTAGTTTAATTTGAGACCACCTGCTAATATTATGTCCTGTAGGTCTTTTTACATTACCAACACATGATTTTTTTCAGTAAGCCAAAACAGTTACGAAACTTTTTTATTACCTTACCTGGTTATAGAAGTAGAAGAGGGCAAAAAAGTGCCTGTGTCTCACTTACAGCCATACCACATTGGATACGCCCAATCTTGTCTGATCTTGGAAGCTAAGCAGTGATGGGCCTGGTTAGTACTTGGGTGGGAGACCACATGGGAACACCAGGTGCTGTATGTTTTTTCCCATTACTGGCAAATTGTTTTTATTCTCTAGCTATTTAAATTGGAAACTTTTTCTTTTTATTACCAATACAGACATTTGGGAGAGGTCAAACAGACACAATAACCATCACCTAAAGACTTACCACAATGTTTCGGCCCAATTCCAACTGCTTTTGGCAGCTAAACAGTGTTGAGCCTCTTTAGTAGTTTAATTTGAGACCACCTGCTAATATTATGTCCTGTAGGTCTTTTTACATTACCAACATATGATTTTTTTCAGTAAGCCAATATAGTCAGGAACCTTTTTTATTAGCTTACATGGTTATAGAAGTAGAAGAGGGCAAAAAAGTGCCTGTATCTCACCTACAGCCATACCACATTGGATACGCCCAATCTCGTCTGATCTTGGAAGCTAAGCAGTGTTGGGCCTGGTTAGTACTTGGGTGGGAGACCACATGGGATCACCAGGTGCTGTAGGTTTTTTCCCATTACTGGCAAATTGTTTTTATTCTCTAGCTATTTAAATTGGAAACTTTTTCTTTTTATTGCCAATACAGACATTTGGGAGAGGTCAAACAGACACAATAGCCATCACCTAAAGACTTACCACACTGTTTAGGCCCAATTCCAACTGCTTTTGGCAGCTAAACAGTGTTGAGCCTCTTTAGTAGTTTAATTTGAGACCACGTGCTAATATTATGTCCTGTAGGTCTTTTTACATTACCAACACATGATTTTTTTCAGTAAGCCAATATAGTTAGAAACCGTTTTTATTAGCTTACCTGGTTATAGAAGTAGAAGAGGGAAAAAAAGAGCCTGTATCTCACCTACAGCCATACCACATTGGATACGCCCAATCTCGCCTGATCTTGGAAGTTAAGCAGTGTTGGGCCTGGTTAGTACTTGGGTGGGAGACCACATGGGAACACCAGGTGCTGTAGGTTTTTTCCCATTATTGGGCAAATTGTTTTTATTCTCTAGCTATTTAAATTGGAAACTTTTTCTTTTTATTACCAATACAGACATTTGGGAGAGGTCAAACACACACAATAACCATCACCTAAAGACTTACCACACTGTTTCGGCCCAATTCCAACTGCTTTTGGCAGCTAAACAGTGTTGAGCCTCTTTAGTAGTTTAATTTGAGACCACCTGCTAATATTATGTCCTGTAGGTCTTTTTACATTACCAACACATGATTTTTTTCAGTAAGCCAAAACAGTTACGAAACTTTTTTATTACCTTACCTGGTTATAGAAGTAGAAGAGGGCAAAAAAGTGCCTGTGTCTCACTTACAGCCATACCACATTGGATACGCCCAATCTTGTCTGATCTTGGAAGCTAAGCAGTGATGGGCCTGGTTAGTACTTGGGTGGGAGACCACATGGGAACACCAGGTGCTGTATGTTTTTTCCCATTACTGGCAAATTGTTTTTATTCTCTAGCTATTTAAATTGGAAACTTTTTTTTTATTGCTAGTACAGACATTTGGGAGAGGTCAAACAGACACAATAGCCATCAACTAAAAACTTACCACACTGTTTCGGACCAATTCCAACTGCTTTTGGAAGCTAAACAGTGTTGAGCCTCTTTAGTAGTTTAATTTGAGACCACCTGCTAATATTATGTCCTGTAGGTCTTTTTACATTACCAACACATGATTTTTTTCAGTAAGCCAATATAGTTAGGAACCTTTTTTATTAGCTTACCCGGTAAAAGAAGTAGAAGAGGGCAAAAAAGAGCCTATATCTCACCTACAGCCATACCACATTGGATACGCCCAATCTCGTCTGATCTTGGAAGCTAAGCAGTGTTGGGCCTGGTTAGTACTTGGGTGGGAGACCACATGGGAACACCAGGTGCTGTAGGTTTTTCCCATTACTGGGCAAATTGTTTTTATTCTCTAGCTATTTAAATTGGAAACTTTTTCTTTTTATTACCAATACAGACATTTGGGAGAGGTCAAACAGACACAATAACCATCACCTAAAGACTTACCACACTGTTTCGGCCCAATTCCAACTGCTTTTGGCAGCTAAACAGTGTTGAGCCCCTTTAGTAATTTAATTTGAGACCACCTGCTAATATTATGTCCTGTAGGTCTTTTTACATTACCAACATATGATTTTTTTCAGTAAGCCAATATAGTCAGGAACCTTTTTTATTAGCTTACATGGTTATAGAAGTAGAAGAGGGCAAAAAAGTGCCTGTATCTCATCTACAGCCATACCACATTGGATACGCCCAATCTCGTCTGATCTTGGAAGCTAAGCAGTGTTGGGCCTGGTTAGTACTTGGGTGGGAGACCACATGGGATCACCAGGTGCTGTAGGTTTTTTCCCATTAATGGCAAATTGTTTTTATTCTCTAGCTATTTAAATTGGAAACTTTTTCTTTTTATTGCCAATAAAGACATTTGGGAGAGGTCAAACAGACACAATAGCCATCACCTAAAGACTTACCACACTGTTTAGGCCCAATTCCAACTGCTTTTGGCAGCTAAACAGTGTTGAGCCTCTTTAGTAGTTTAATTTGAGACCACCTGCTAATATTATGTCCTGTAGGTCTTTTTACATTACCAACACATGATTTTTTTTAGTAAGCCAAAACAGTTACGAAACTTTTTTATTACCTTACCTGGTTATAGAAGTAGAAGATGGCAAAAAGTGCCTGTGTCTCACTTACAGCCATACCACATTGGATACGCCCAAACTTGTCTGATCTTGGAAGCTAAGCAGTGATGGGCCTGGTTAGTACTTGGGTGGGAGACCACATGGGAACACCAGGTGCTGTATGTTTTTTCCCATTACTGGCAAATTGTTTTTATTCTCTAGCTATTTAAATTGGAAACTTCTTTTTAATGCCAGTACAGACATTTGGGAGAGGTCAAACAGACACAATAGCCATCACCTAAAAACTTACCACACTGTTTAGGCCAAATTCCAACTGCTTTTGGCAGCTAAACATTGTTGAGCCTCTTTAGTAGTTTAATTTGAGACCATATGCTTATATCATGTCCTGTAGGTCTTTTTACATTACCAACACATGATTTTTTTTCAGTAAGCCAAAACAGTTAGGAAATTTTTTTATTAGCTTTCCTGGTTATAGAAGTAGAAGAGGGCAAAAAAGTGCCTGTATCTCACCTACAGCCATACCACATTGGATATGCCGAATCTCGTCTGATCTTGGAAGCTAAGCAGTGTTGGGCCTGGTTAGTACTTGGGTGGGAGACCACATGGGATTACCAGGTGCTGTAGGTTTTTTTCCCATTACTGGCAAATTGTTTTTATTCTCTAGCTATTTAAATTGGAAACTTTTTCTTTTTATTGCCAATAAAGACATTTGGGAGAGGTCAAACAGACACAATAGCCATCACCTAAAGACTTACCACACTGTTTAGGCCCAATTCCAACTGCTTTTGGCAGCTAAACAGTGTTGAGCCTCTTTAGTAGTTTAATTTGAGACCACCTGCTAATATTATGTCCTGTAGGTCTTTTTACATTACCAACACATGATTTTTTTCAGTAAGCCAATATAGTTAGGAACCATTTTTATTAGCTTACCTGGTTATAGTAGTAGAAGAGGGCAAAAAAGTGCCTGTATCTCACCTACAGCCATACCACATTGGATACGCCCAATCTCGTCTGATCTTGGAAGCTAAGCAGTGTTGGGCCTGGTTAGTACTTGGGTGGGAGACCACATGGAAACACCAAGTGCTGTAGGTTTTTTCCCATTACTGGCAAATTGTTTTTATTCTCTAGCTATTTAAATTGAAAACTTTTTCTTTTCATTGCCAAAACAGACATTTGGGAGAGGTCAAACAGACACAATAGCCATCAGCTAAAGACTTACCACACTGTTTCGGCACAATTCCAACTGCTTTTGGCAGCTAAACAGTGTTGAGCCTCTTTAGTAGTTTAATTTGAGACCACCTGCTAATATTATGTCCTGTAGGTCTTTTTACATTACCAACACATGATTTTTTTCAGTAAGCCAATATAGTTAGGAACCTTTTTTATTAGCTTACCTGGTTATTGAAGTAGAAGAGGGAAAAAAAGTGCCTGTATCTCACCTACAGCCATACCACATTGTATACGCCCAATCTCGTCCGATCTTGGAAGCTAAGCAGTGTTGGGCCTGGTTAGTACTTGGGTGGGCGACCACATGGGAACACCAGGTGCTGTAGGTTTTTTCCCATTACTGGGCAAATTGTTTTTATTCTCTAGCTATTTAAATTGGAAACTTTTCTTTTTATTACCAATACAGACATTTGGGAGAGGTCAAACAGACACAATAGCCATCACCTAAAGACTTACCACACTGTTTAGGCCCAATTCCAACTGCTTTTGGCAGCTAAACAGTGTTGAGCCTCTTTAGTAGTTTAATTTGAGACCACCTGCTAATATTATGTCATGTAGGTCTTTTTACATTACCAATACATGATTTTTTTCAGTAAGCCAATATAGTTAGGAACCTTTTTTATTAGCTTACATGGTTATAGAAGTAGAAGAGGGCAAAAAAGTGCCTGTATCTCACCTACAGCCATACCACATTGGATACGCCCAATCTCGTCTGATCTTGGAAGCTAAGCAGTGTTGGGCCTGGTTAGTACTTGGGTGGGAGACCACATGGAAACACCAGGTGCTGTAGGTTTTTTCCCATTACTGGCAAATTGTTTTTATTCTCTAGCTATTTAAATTGGAAACTTTTTTTTTATTGCCAATACAGACATCTGGGAGAGGTCAAACAGACACAATAGCCATCACCTAAAAACTTACCACACTGTTTCGGACCAATTCCAACTGCTTTTGGAAGCTAACTAGTGTTGAGCCTCTTTAGTAGTTTAATTTGAGACCACCTGCTAATATTATGTCCTGTAGGTCTTTTTACATTACCAACATATGATTTTTTTCAGTAAGCCAATATAGTTAGGAACCTTTTTTTATTAACTTACCTGGTTATAGAAGTAGAAGAGGGCAAAAAAGAGCCTGTGTCTCACCTACAGCCATACCACATTGGATACGCCCAATCTCGTCTGATCTTGGAAGCTAAGCAGTGTTGGGCCTGGTTAGTACTTGGGTGGGAGACCACATGGGAACACCAGGTGCTGTAGGTTTTTTCCCATTACTGGGCAAATTGTTTTTATTCTCTAGCTATTTAAATTGGAAACTTTTTTTTTTTATTACCAATACAGACATTTGGGAGAGGTCAAACAGACACAATAACCATCACCTAAAGACTTACCACACTGTTTTGGCCCAATTCCAACTGCTTTTGGCAGCTAAACAGTGTTGAGCCTCTTTAGTAGTTTAATTTGAGACCACCTGCTAATATTATGTCCTGTAGGTCTTTTTACATTACCAACATATGATTTTTTTCAGTAAGCCAATATAGTCAGGAACCGTTTTTATTAGCTTACATGGTTATAGAAGTAGAAGAGGGCAAAAAAGTGCCTGTATCTCACCTACAGCCATACCACATTGGATACGCCCAATCTTGTCTGATCTTGGAAGCTAAGCAGTGTTGGGCCTGGTTAGTACTTGGGTGGGAGACCACATGGGATCACCAGGTGCTGTAGGTGTTTTTTCATTACTGGCAAATTGTTTTTATTCTCTAGCTGTTTAAATTGGAAAAAAAAATTTATTGCTAGTACAGACATTTGGGAGAGGTCAAACAGACACAATAGCAATCAACTAAAAACTTACCACACTGTTTCGGACCAATTCCAACTGCTTTTGGAAGCTAAACAGTGTTGAGCCTCTTTAGTAGTTTAATTTGAGACCACCTGCTAATATTATGTCCTGTAGGTCTTTTTACATTACCAACACATGATTTTTTTCAGTAAGCCAATATAGTTAGGAACCTTTTTTATTAGCTTACCTGGTAATAGAAGTAGAAGAGGGCAAAAAAGTGCCTGTGTCTCACTTACAGCCATACCACATTAGATACGCCCAATCTCGTCTGATCTTGGAAGCTAAGCAGTGATGGGCCTGGTTAGTACTTGGGTGGGAGACCACATGGGAACACCAGGTGCTGTATTTTTTTTCCCATTACTGGCAAATTGTTTTTATTCTTTAGCTATTTAAATTGGAAACTTTTTTTTTATTGCTAGTACAGACATTTGGGAGAGGTCAAACAGACACATTAGCAATCAACTAAAAACTTACCACACTGTTTCGGACCAATTCCAACTGCTTTTGGAAGCTAAACAGTGTTGAGCCTCTTTAGTAGTTTAATTTGAGACCACCTGCTAATATTATGTCCTGTAGGTCTTTTTACATTACCAACACATGATTTTTTTCAGTAAGCCAATATAGTTAGGAACCTTTTTTATTAGCTTACCTGGTAATAGAAGTAGAAGAGGGCAAAAAAGAGCCTATATCTCACCTACAGCCATACCACATTGGATACGCCCATTCTCGTCTGATCTTGGAAGCTAAGCAGTGTTGGGCCTGGTTAGTACTTGGGTGGGAGACCACATGGGAACACCAGGTGCTGTAGGTTTTTCCCATTACTGGGCAAATTGTTTTTATTCTCTAGCTATTTAAATTGGAAACTTTTTCTTTTTATTACCAATACAGACATTTGGGAGAGGTCAAACAGACACAATAACCATCACCTAAAGACTTACCACACTGTTTCGGCCCAATTCCAACTGCTTTTGGCAGCTAAACAGTGTTGAGCCCCTTTAGTAATTTAATTTGAGACCACCTGCTAATATTATGTCCTGTAGGTCTTTTTACATAACCATCATATGATTTTTTTCAGTAAGCCAATATAGTCAGGAACCTTTTTTATTAGCTTACATGGTTATAGAAGTAGAAGAGGGCAAAAAAGTGCATGTATCTCACCTACAGCCATACCACATTGGATACGCCCAATCTCGTCTGATCTTGGAAGCTAAGCAGTGTTGGGCCTGGTTAGTACTTGGGTGGGAGACCACATGGGATCACCAGGTGCTGTAGGTTTTTTCCCATTACTGGCAAATTGTTTTTATTCTCTAGCTATTTAAATTGGAAACTTTTTCTTTTTATTGCCAATACAGACATTTGGGAGAGGTCAAACAGACACAATAGCCATCACCTAAAGACTTACCACACTGTTTAGGCCCAATTCCAACTGCTTTTGGCAGCTAAACAGTGTTGAGCCTCTTTAGTAGTTTAATTTGAGACCACCTGCTAATATTATGTCCTGTAGGTCTTTTTACATTACCAACACATGATTTTTTTCAGTAAGCCAATATAGTCAGGAACCTTTTTCATTAGCTTACCTGGTTATAGAAGTAGAAGAGGGCAAAAAAGTGCCTGTATCTCACCTACAGCCATACCACATTGGATACGCCCAATCTTGTCTGATCTTGGAAGCTAAGCAGTGTTGGGCCTGGTTAGTACTTGGGTGGGAGACCACATGGAAACACCAAGTGCTGTAGGTTTTTTCCCATTACTGGCAAATTGTTTTTATTCTCTAGCTATTTAAATTGAAAACTTTTTCTTTTCATTGCCAAAACAGACATTTGGGAGAGGTCAAACAGACACAATAGCCATCACCTAAAAACTTACCACACTGTTTCGGACCAATTCCAACTGCTTTTGGAAGCTAAACAGTGTTGAGCCTCTTTAGTAGTTTAATTTGAGACCACCTGCTAATATTATGTCCTGTAGGTCTTTTTACATTACCAACACATGATTTTTTTCAGTAAGCCAATATAGTTAGGAACCTTTTTTTATTAGCTTACCTGGTTATAGAAGTAGAAGAGGGCAAAAAAGTGCCTGTATCTCACCTACAGCCATACCACATTGGATACGCCCAATCTCGTCTGATCTTGGAAGCTAAGCAGTGTTGGGCCTGGTTAGTACTTGGGTGGGAGACCACATGGAATCACCAGGTGCTGTAGGTTTTTTTCCCATTACTGGCAAATTGTTTTTATTCTCTAGCTATTTAAATTGGAAACTTTTTCTTTTTATTGCCAATACAGACATTTGGGAGAGGTCAAACAGACACAATAGCCATCACCTAAAGACTTACCACACTGTTTAGGCCCAATTCCAACTGCTTTTGGCAGCTAAACAGTGTTGAGCCTCTTTAGTAGTTTAATTTGAGACCACCTGCTAATATTATGTCCTGTAGGTCTTTTTACATTACCAACACATGATTTTTTTCAGTAAGCCAATATAGTTAGGAACCTTTTTTATTAGCTTACCTGGTTATAGAAGTAGAAGAGGGCAAAAAAGTGCCTGTATCTCACCTACAGCCATACCACATTGGATACGCCCAATCTCGTCTGATCTTGGAAGCTAAGCAGTGTTGGGCCTGGTTAGTACTTGGGTGGGAGACCACATGGGATCACCAGGTGCTGTAGGTGTTTTTCCATTACTGGCAAATTGTTTTTATTCTCTAGCTATTTAAATTGGAAACTTTTTTTTTATTGCTAGTACAGACATTTGGGAGAGGTCAAACAGACACAATAGCCATCAACTAAAAACTTACCACACTGTTTCGGACCAATTCCAACTGCTTTTGGAAGCTAAACAGTGTTGAGCCTCTTTAGTAGTTTAATTTGAGACCACCTGCTAATATTATGTCCTGTAGGTCTTTTTACATTACCAACACATGATTTTTTTCAGTAAGCCAATATAGTTAGGAACCTTTTTTTATTAGCTTACCTGGTTATAGAAGTAGAAGAGGGCAAAAAAGTGCCTGTGTCTCACCTACAGCCATACCACATTGGATACGCCCAATCTCGTCTGATCTTGGAAGCTAATCAGTGTTGGGCCTGGTTATTACTTGGGTGGGAGACCACATGGGAACACCAGGTGCTGTAGGTTTTTTCCCATTACTGGGCAAATTGTTTTTATTCTCTAGCTATTTAAATTGGAAACTTTTTCTTTTTATTACCAATACAGACATTTGGGAGAGGTCAAACAGACACAATAACCATCACCTAAAGACTTACCACACTGTTTTGGCCCAATTCCAACTGCTTTTGGCAGCTAAACAGTGTTGAGCCTCTTTAGTAGTTTAATTTGAGACCACCTGCTAATATTATGTCCTGTAGGTCTTTTTACATTACCAACATATGATTTTTTTCAGTAAGCCAATATAGTCAGGAACCGTTTTTATTAGCTTACATGGTTATAGAAGTAGAAGAGGGCAAAAAAGTGCCTGTATCTCACCTACAGCCATACCACATTGGATACGCCCAATCTCGTCTGATCTTGGAAGCTAAGCAGTGTTGGGCCTGGTTAGTACTTGGGTGGGAGACCACATGGAATCACCAGGTGCTGTAGGTTTTTTTCCCATTACTGGCACATTGTTTTTATTCTCTAGCTATTTAAATTGGAAACTTTTTCTTTTTATTGCCAATACAGACATTTGGGAGAGGTCAAACAGACACAATAGCCATCACCTAAAGACTTACCACACTGTTTAGGCCCAATTCCAACTGCTTTTGGCAGCTAAACAGTGTTGAGCCTCTTTAGTAGTTTAATTTGAGACCACCTGCTAATATTATGTCCTGTAGGTCTTTTTACATTACCAACACATGATTTTTTTCAGTAAGCCAATATAGTTAGGAACCTTTTTTATTAGCTTACCTGGTTATAGAAGTAGAAGAGGGCAAAAAAGTGCCTGTATCTCACCTACAGCCATACCACATTGGATACGCCCAATCTCGTCTGATCTTGGAAGCTAAGCAGTGTTGGGCCTGGTTAGTACTTGGGCCTGGTTAGTACTTGGGTGGGAGACCACATGGGAACACCAGGTGCTGTAGGTTTTTTCCCATTACTGGGCAAATTGTTTTTATTCTCTAGCTATTTAAATTGGAAACTTTTTCTTTTTATTACCAATACAGACATTTGGGAGAGGTCAAACAGACACAATAACCATCACCTAAAGACTTACCACACTGTTTCGGCCCAATTCCAACTGCATTTGGCAGCTAAACAGTGTTGAGAATCTTTAGTAGTTTAATTTGAGACCACCTGCTAATATTATGTCCTGTAGGTCTTTTTACATTACCAACATATGATTTTTTTCAGTAAGCCAATATAGTCTGGAACCTTTTTTATTAGCTTACATGGTTATAGAAGTAGAAGAGGGCAAAAAAGTGCCTGTATCTCACCTACAGCCATACCACATTGGATACGCCCAATCTCGTCTGATCTTGGAAGCTAAGCAGTGTTGGGCCTGGTTAGTACTTGGGTGGGAGACCACATGGGATCAACAGGTGCTGTAGGCGTTTTTCCATTACTGGCAAATTGTTTTTATTCTCTAGCTATTTAAATTGGAAAAAATGTTTTATTGCTAGTACAGAAATTTGGGAGAGGTCAAACAGACACAATAGCCATCAACTAAAAACTTACCACACTGTTTCGGACCAATTCCAACTGCTTTTGGAAGCTAAACAGTGTTGAGCCTCTTTAGTAGTTTAATTTGAGACCACCTGCTAATATTATGTCCTGTAGGTCTTTTTACATTAATAACACATGATTTTTTTCAGTAAGCCAATATAGTTAGGAACCTTTTTTATTAGCTTACCTGGTAATAGAAGTAGAAGAGGGCAAAAAAGTGCATGTGTCTCACTTACAGCCATACCACATTAGATACGCCCAATCTTGTCTGATCTTGGAAGCTAAGCAGTGATGGGCCTGGTTAGTACTTGGGTGGGAGACCACATGGGAACACCAGGTGCTGTATGTTTTTTCCCAATACTTGCAAATTGTTTTTATTCTCTAGCTATTTAAATTGGAAACTTTTTCTTTTCATTGCCAAAACAGACATTTGGGAGAGGTCAAACAGACACAATAGCCATCAGCTAAAGACTTACCACACTGTTTCGGCCCAATTCCAACTGCTTTTGGCAGCTAAACAGTGTTGAGCCTCTTTAGTAGTTTAATTTGAGACCACCTGCTAATATTATGTCCTGTAGGTCTTTTTACATTACCAACACATGATTTTTTTCAGTAAGCCAATATAGTTAGGAACCTTTTTTATTAGCTTACCTGGTTATTGAAGTAGAAGAGGGAAAAAAAGTGCCTGTATCTCACCTACAGCCATACCACATTGTATACGCCCAATCTCGTCCGATCTTGGAAGCTAAGCAGTGTTGGGCCTGGTTAGTACTTGGGTGGGAGTCCACATGGGAACACCAGGTGTTGTAGGTTTTTTCCCATTACTGGGCAAATTTTTTTTATTCTCTAGCTATTTAAATTGAAAACTTTTTCTTTTTATTACCAATACAGACATTTGGGAGAGGTCAAACAGACACAATAGCCATCACCTATAGACTTACCACACTGTTTAGGCCCAATTCCAACTGCTTTTGGCAGCTAAACAGTGTTGAGCCTCTTTAGTAGTTTAATTTGAGACCACCTGCTAATATTATGTCATGTAGGTCTTTTTACATTACCAACACATGATTTTTTTCAGTAAGCCAATATAGTTAGGAACCTTTTTTATTAGCTTACATGGTTATAGAAGTAGAAGAGGGCAAAAAAGTGCCTGTATCTCACCTACAGCCTTACCACATTGGATACGCCCAATCTCGTCTGATCTTGGATGCTAAGCAGTGTTGGGCCTGGTTAGTACTTGGGTGGGAGACCACATGGAAACACCAGGTGCTGTAGTTTTTTTCCCATTACTGGCAAATTGTTTTTATTCTCTAGCTATTTAAATTGGAAACTTTTTTTTTTATTGCCAATACAGACATCTGGGAGAGGTCAAACAGACACAATAGCCATCACCTAAAAACTTACCACACTGTTTCGGACCAATTCCAACTGCTTTTGGAAGCTAAACAGTGTTGAGCCTCTTTAGTAGTTTAATTTGAGACCACCTGCTAATATTATGTCCTGTAGGTCTTTTTACATTACCAACACATGATTTTTTTCAGTAAGCCAATATAGTTAGGAACCTTTTTTTATTAGCTTACCTGGTTATAGAAGTAGAAGAGGGCAAAAAAGAGCCTGTGTCTCACCTACAGCCATACCACATTGGATACGCCCAATCTCGTCTGATCTTGGAAGCTAATCAGTGTTGGGCCTGGTTATTACTTGGGTGGGAGACCACATGGGAACACCAGGTGCTGTAGGTTTTTTCCCATTACTGGGCAAATTGTTTTTATTCTCTAGCTATTTAAATTGGAAACTTTTTCTTTTTATTACCAATACAGACATTTGGGAGAGGTCAAACAGACACAATAACCATCACCTAAAGACTTACCACACTGTTTTGGCCCAATTCCAACTGCTTTTGGCAGCTAAACAGTGTTGAGCCTCTTTAGTAGTTTAATTTGAGACCACCTGCTAATATTATGTCCTGTAGGTCTTTTTACATTACCAACATATGATTTTTTTCAGTAAGCCAATATAGTCAGGAACCGTTTTTATTAGCTTACATGGTTATAGAAGTAGAAGAGGGCAAAAAAGTGCCTGTATCTCACCTACAGCCATACCACATTGGATACGCCCAATCTCGTCTGATCTTGGAAGCTAAGCAGTGTTGGGCCTGGTTATTACTTGGGTGGGAGACCACATGGGAACACCAGGTGCTGTAGGTTTTTTCCCATTACTTGGCAAATTGTTTTTATTCTCTAGCTATTTAAATTGGAAACTTTTTCTTTTTATTACCAATACAGACATTTGGGAGAGGTCAAACAGACACAATAACCATCACCTAAAGACTTACCACACTGTTTTGGCCCAATTCCAACTGCTTTTGGCAGCTAAACAGTGTTGAGCCTCTTTAGTAGTTTAATTTGAGACCACCTGCTAATATTATGTCCTGTAGGTCTTTTTACATTACCAACATATGATTTTTTTCAGTAAGCCAATATAGTCAGGAACCGTTTTTATTAGCTTACATGGTTATAGAAGTAGAAGAGGGCAAAAAAGTGCCTGTATCTCACCTACAGCCATACCACATTGGATACGCCCAATCTCGTCTGATCTTGGAAGCTAAGCAGTATTGGGCCTGGTTAGTACTTGGGTGGGAGACCACATGGAATCACCAGGTGCTGTAGGTTTTTTTCCCATTACTGGCAAATTGTTTTTATTCTCTAGCTATTTAAATTGGAAACTTTTTCTTTTTATTGCCAATACAGACATTTGGGAGAGGTCAAACAGACACAATAGCCATCACCTAAAGACTTACCACACTGTTTAGGCCCAATTCCAACTGCTTTTGGCAGCTAAACAGTGTTGAGCCTCTTTAGTAGTTTAATTTGAGACCACCTGCTAATATTATGTCCTGTAGGTCTTTTTACATTACCAGCACATGATTTTTTTCAGTAAGCCAATATAGTTAGGAACCTTTTTTATTAGCTTACCTGGTTATAGAAGTAGAAGAGGGCAAAAAAGTGCCTGTATCTCACCTACAGCCATACCACATTGGATACGCCCAATCTTGTCTGATCTTGGAAGCTAAGCAGTGCTGGGCCTGGTTAGTACTTGGGTGGGAGACCACATGGGATCACCAAGTGCTGTAGGTGTTTTTCCATTACTGGCAAATTGTTTTTATTCTCTAGCTATTTAAATTGGAAATTTTTTTTTATTGCTAGTACAGACATTTGGGAGAGGTCAAACAGACACAATAGCCATCAACTAAAAACTTACCACACTGTTTCGGACCAATTCCAACTGCTTTTGGAAGCTAAACAGTGTTGAGCCTCTTTAGTAGTTTAATTTGAGACCACCTGCTAATATTATGTCCTGTAGGTCTTTTTACATTACCAACACATGATTTTTTTCAGTAAGCCAATATAGTTAGGAACCTTTTTTATTAGCTTACCTGGTAATAGAAGTAGAAGAGGGCAAAAAAGTGCCTGTGTCTCACTTACAGCCATACCACATTAGATACGCCCAATCTCGTCTGATCTTGGAAGCTAAGCAGTGATGGGCCTGGTTAGTACTTGGGTGGGAGACCACATGGGAACACCAGGTGCTGTATGTTTTTTCCCATTACTGGCAAATTGTTTTTATTCTCTAGCTATTTAAATTGGAAACTTTTTTTTATTGCTAGTACAGACATTTGGGAGAGGTCAAACAGACACAATAGCAATCAACTAAAAACTTACCACACTGTTTCGGACCAATTCCAACTGCTTTTGGAAGCTAAACAGTGTTGAGCCTCTGTAGTAGTTTAATTTGAGACCACCTGCTAATATTATGTCCTGTAGGTCTTTTTACATTACCAACACATGATTTTTTTCAGTAAGCCAATATAGTTAGGAACCTTTTTTATTAGCTTACCTGGTAATAGAAGTAGAAGAGGGCAAAAAAGTGCCTGTGTCTCACTTACAGCCATACCACATTAGATACGCCCAAACTTGTCTGATCTTGGAAGCTAAGCAGTGATGGGCCTGGTTAGTACTTGGGTGGGAGACCACATGGGAACACCAGGTGCTGTATGTTTTTTCCCATTACTGGCAAATTGTTTTTATTCTCTAGCTATTTAAATTGGAAACTTTTTTTTATTGCTAGTACAGACATTTGGGAGAGGTCAAACAGACACAATAGCAATCAACTAAAAACTTACCACACTGTTTCGGACCAATTCCAACTGCTTTTGGAAGCTAAACAGTGTTGAGCCTCTTTAGTAGTTTAATTTGAGACCACCTGCTAATATTATGTCCTGTAGGTCTTTTTACATTACCAACACATGATTTTTTTCAGTAAGCCAATATAGTTAGGAACCTTTTTTATTAGCTTACCTGGTTATAGAAGTAGAAGAGGGCAAAAAAGACTCTGTATCTCACCTACAGCCTTACCACATTGGATACGCCCAATCTCGTCTGATCTTGGAATCTAAGCAGTGTTGGGCCTGGTTAGTACTTGGGTGGGAGACCACATGGGATCACCAGGTGCTGTAGGTTTTTTCCCATTACTGGCAAATTGTTTTTATTCTCTAGCTATTTAAATTGGAAACTTTTTCTTTTTATTGCCAATACAGACATTTGGGAGAGGTCAAACAGACACAATAGCCATCACCTAAAGACTTACCACACTGTTTAGGCCCAATTCCAACTGCTTTTGGCAGCTAAACAGTGTTGAGCCTCTTTAGTAGTTTAATTTGAGACCACGTGCTAATATTATGTCCTGTAGGTCTTTTTACATTACCAACACATGATTTTTTTCAGTAAGCCAATATAGTTAGAAACCGTTTTTATTAGCTTACCTGGTTATAGAAGTAGAAGAGGGAAAAAAAGAGCCTGTATCTCACCTACAGCCATACCACATTGGATACGCCCAATCTCGCCTGATCTTGGAAGCTAAGCAGTGTTGGGCCTGGTTAGTACTTGGGTGGGAGACCACATGGGAACACCAGGTGCTGTAGGTTTTTTCCCATTATTGGGCAAATTGTTTTTATTCTCTAGCTATTTAAATTGGAAACTTTTTCTTTTTATTACCAATACAGACATTTGGGAGAGGTCAAACACACACAATAACCATCACCTAAAGACTTACCACACTGTTTCGGCCCAATTCCAACTGCTTTTGGCAGCTAAACAGTGTTGAGCCTCTTTAGTAGTTTAATTTGAGACCACCTGCTAATATTATGTCCTGTAGGTCTTTTTACATTACCAACACATGATTTTTTTCAGTAAGCCAAAACAGTTACGAAACTTTTTTATTACCTTACCTGGTTATAGAAGTAGAAGAGGGCAAAAAAGTGCCTGTGTCTTACTTACAGCCATACCACATTGGATACGCCCAATCTTGTCTGATCTTGGAAGCTAAGCAGTGATGGGCCTGGTTAGTACTTGGGTGGGAGACCACATGGGAACACCAGGTGCTGTATGTTTTTTCCCATTACTGGCAAATTGTTTTTATTCTCTAGCTATTTAAATTGGAAACTTTTTTTTTATTGCTAGTACAGACATTTGGGAGAGGTCAAACAGACACAATAGCCATCAACTAAAAACTTACCACACTGTTTCGGACCAATTCCAACTGCTTTTGGAAGCTAAACAGTGTTGAGCCTCTTTAGTAGTTTAATTTGAGACCACCTGCTAATATTATGTCCTGTAGGTCTTTTTACATTACCAACACATGATTTTTTTCAGTAAGCCAATATAGTTAGGAACCTTTTTTATTAGCTTACCTGGTAAAAGAAGTAGAAGAGGGCAAAAAAGAGCCTATATCTCACCTACAGCCATACCACATTGGATACGCCCAATCTCGTCTGATCTTGGAAGCTAAGCAGTGTTGGGCCTGGTTAGTACTTGGGTGGGAGACCACATGGGAACACCAGGTGCTGTAGGTTTTTCCCATTACTGGGCAAATTGTTTTTATTCTCTAGCTATTTAAATTGGAAACTTTTTCTTTTTATTACCAATACAGACATTTGGGAGAGGTCAAACAGACACAATAACCATCACCTAAAGACTTACCACACTGTTTCGGCCCAATTCCAACTGCTTTTGGCAGCTAAACAGTGTTGAGCCCCTTTAGTAATTTAATTTGAGACCACCTGCTAATATTATGTCCTGTAGGTCTTTTTACATTACCAACATATGATTTTTTTCAGTAAGCCAATATAGTCAGGAACCTTTTTTATTAGCTTACATGGTTATAGAAGTAGAAGAGGGCAAAAAAGTGCCTGTATCTCATCTACAGCCATACCACATTGGATACGCCCAATCTCGTCTGATCTTGGAAGCTAAGCAGTGTTGGGCCTGGTTAGTACTTGGGTGGGAGACCACATGGGATCACCAGGTGCTGTAGGTTTTTTCCCATTAATGGCAAATTGTTTTTATTCTCTAGCTATTTAAATTGGAAACTTTTTCTTTTTATTGCCTATAAAGACATTTGGGAGAGGTCAAACAGACACAATAGCCATCACCTAAAGACTTACCACACTGTTTAGGCCCAATTCCAACTGCTTTTGGCAGCTAAACAGTGTTGAGCCTCTTTAGTAGTTTAATTTGAGACCACCTGCTAATATTATGTCCTGTAGGTCTTTTTACATTACCAACACATGATTTTTTTTAGTAAGCCAAAACAGTTACGAAACTTTTTTATTACCTTACCTGGTTATAGAAGTAGAAGATGGCAAAAAGTGCCTGTGTCTCACTTACAGCCATACCACATTGGATACGCCCAAACTTGTCTGATCTTGGAAGCTAAGCAGTGATGGGCCTGGTTAGTACTTGGGTGGGAGACCACATGGGAACACCAGGTGCTGTATGTTTTTTCCCATTACTGGCAAATTGTTTTTATTCTCTAGCTATTTAAATTGGAAACTTCTTTTTAATGCCAGTACAGACATTTGGGAGAGGTCAAACAGACACAATAGCCATCACCTAAAAACTTACCACACTGTTTAGGCCAAATTCCAACTGCTTTTGGCAGCTAAACATTGTTGAGCCTCTTTAGTAGTTTAATTTGAGACCATATGCTTATATCATGTCCTGTAGGTCTTTTTACATTACCAACACATGATTTTTTTTCAGTAAGCCAAAACAGTTAGGAAATTTTTTTATTAGCTTTCCTGGTTATAGAAGTAGAAGAGGGCAAAAAAGTGCCTGTATCTCAGCTACAGCCATACCACATTGGATATGCCCAATCTCGTCTGATCTTGGAAGCTAAGCAGTGTTGGGCCTGGTTAGTACTTGGGTGGGAGACCACATGGGATCACCAGGTGCTGTAGGTTTTTTTCCCATTACTGGCAAATTGTTTTTATTCTCTAGCTATTTAAATTGGAAACTTTTTCTTTTTATTGCCAATAAAGACATTTGGGAGAGGTCAAACAGACACAATAGCCATCACCTAAAGACTTACCACACTGTTTAGGCCCAATTCCAACTGCTTTTGGCAGCTAAACAGTGTTGAGCCTCTTTAGTAGTTTAATTTGAGACCACCTGCTAATATTATGTCCTGTAGGTCTTTTTACATTACCAACACATGATTTTTTTCAGTAAGCCAATATAGTTAGGAACCATTTTTATTAGCTTACCTGGTTATAGTAGTAGAAGAGGGCAAAAAAGTGCCTGTATCTCACCTACAGCCATACCACATTGGATACGCCCAATCTCGTCTGATCTTGGAAGCTAAGCAGTGTTGGGCCTGGTTAGTACTTGGGTGGGAGACCACATGGAAACACCAAGTGCTGTAGGTTTTTTCCCATTACTGGCAAATTGTTTTTATTCTCTAGCTATTTAAATTGAAAACTTTTTCTTTTCATTGCCAAAACAGACATTTGGGAGAGGTCAAACAGACACAATAGCCATCAGCTAAAGACTTACCACACTGTTTCGGCACAATTCCAACTGCTTTTGGCAGCTAAACAGTGTTGAGCCTCTTTAGTAGTTTAATTTGAGACCACCTGCTAATATTATGTCCTGTAGGTCTTTTTACATTACCAACACATGATTTTTTTCAGTAAGCCAATATAGTTAGGAACCCTATTATTAGCTTACCTGGTTATTGAAGTAGAAGAGGGAAAAAAAGTGCCTGTATCTCACCTACAGCCATACCACATTGTATACGCCCAATCTCGTCCGATCTTGGAAGCTAAGCAGTGTTGGGCCTGGTTAGTACTTGGGTGGGCGACCACATGGGAACACCAGGTGCTGTAGGTTTTTTCCCATTACTGGGCAAATTGTTTTTATTCTCTAGCTATTTAAATTGGAAACTTTTCTTTTTATTACCAATACAGACATTTGGGAGAGGTCAAACAGACACAATAGCCATCACCTAAAGACTTACCACACTGTTTAGGCCCAATTCCAACTGCTTTTGGCAGCTAAACAGTGTTGAGCCTCTTTAGTAGTTTAATTTGAGACCACCTGCTAATATTATGTCATGTAGGTCTTTTTACATTACCAATACATGATTTTTTTCAGTAAGCCAATATAGTTAGGAACCTTTTTTATTAGCTTACATGGTTATAGAAGTAGAAGAGGGCAAAAAAGTGCCTGTATCTCACCTACAGCCATACCACATTGGATACGCCCAATCTCGTCTGATCTTGGAAGCTAAGCAGTGTTGGGCCTGGTTAGTACTTGGGTGGGAGACCACATGGAAACACCAGGTGCTGTAGGTTTTTTCCCATTACTGGCAAATTGTTTTTATTCTCTAGCTATTTAAATTGGAAACTTTTTTTTTATTGCCAATACAGACATCTGGGAGAGGTCAAACAGACACAATAGCCATCACCTAAAAACTTACCACACTGTTTCGGACCAATTCCAACTGCTTTTGGAAGCTAAACAGTGTTGAGCCTCTTTAGTAGTTTAATTTGAGACCACCTGCTAATATTATGTCCTGTAGGTCTTTTTACATTACCAACATATGATTTTTTTCAGTAAGCCAATATAGTTAGGAACCTTTTTTTATTAACTTACCTGGTTATAGAAGTAGAAGAGGGCAAAAAAGAGCCTGTGTCTCACCTACAGCCATACCACATTGGATACGCCCAATCTCGTCTGATCTTGGAAGCTAAGCAGTGTTGGGCCTGGTTAGTACTTGGGTGGGAGACCACATGGGAACACCAGGTGCTGTAGGTTTTTTCCCATTACTGGGCAAATTGTTTTTATTCTCTAGCTATTTAAATTGGAAACTTTTTCTTTCTATTACCAATACAGACATTTGGGAGAGGTCAAACAGACACAATAACCATCACCTAAAGACTTACCACACTGTTTTGGCCCAATTCCAACTGCTTTTGGCAGCTAAACAGTGTTGAGCCTCTTTAGTAGTTTAATTTGAGACCACCTGCTAATATTATGTCCTGTAGGTCTTTTTACATTACCAACATATGATTTTTTTCAGTAAGCCAATATAGTCAGGAACCGTTTTTATTAGCTTACATGGTTATAGAAGTAGAAGAGGGCAAAAAAGTGCCTGTATCTCACCTACAGCCATACCACATTGGATACGCCCAATCTTGTCTGATCTTGGAAGCTAAGCAGTGTTGGGCCTGGTTAGTACTTGGGTGGGAGACCACATGGGATCACCAGGTGCTGTAGGTGTTTTTCCATTACTGGCAAATTGTTTTTATTCTCTAGCTGTTTAAATTGGAAAAAAAAATTTATTGCTAGTACAGACATTTGGGAGAGGTCAAACAGACACAATAGCAATCAACTAAAAACTTACCACACTGTTTCGGACCAATTCCAACTGCTTTTGGAAGCTAAACAGTGTTGAGCCTCTTTAGTAGTTTAATTTGAGACCACCTGCTAATATTATGTCCTGTAGGTCTTTTTACATTACCAACACATGATTTTTTTCAGTAAGCCAATATAGTTAGGAACCTTTTTTATTAGCTTATCTGTTAATAGAAGTAGAAGAGGGCAAAAAAGTGCCTTTGTCTCACTTACAGCCATACCACATTAGATACGCCCAATCTCGTCTGATCTTGGAAGCTAAGCAGTGATGGGCCTGGTTAGTACTTGGGTGGGAGACCACATGGGAACACCAGGTGCTGTATTTTTTTTCCCATTACTGGCAAATTGTTTTTATTCTTTAGCTATTTAAATTGGAAACTTTTTTTTTATTGCTAGTACAGACATTTGGGAGAGGTCAAACAGACACATTAGCAATCAACTAAAAACTTACCACACTGTTTCGGACCAATTCCAACTGCTTTTGGAAGCTAAACAGTGTTGAGCCTCTTTAGTAGTTTAATTTGAGACCACCTGCTAATATTATGTCCTGTAGGTCTTTTTACATTACCAACACATGATTTTTTTCAGTAAGCCAATATAGTTAGGAACCTTTTTTATTAGCTTACCTGGTAATAGAAGTAGAAGAGGGCAAAAAAGAGCCTATATCTCACCTACAGCCATACCACATTGGATACGCCCATTCTCGTCTGATCTTGGAAGCTAAGCAGTGTTGGGCCTGGTTAGTACTTGGGTGGGAGACCACATGGGAACACCAGGTGCTGTAGGTTTTTCCCATTACTGGGCAAATTGTTTTTATTCTCTAGCTATTTAAATTGGAAACTTTTTCTTTTTATTACCAATACAGACATTTGGGAGAGGTCAAACAGACACAATAACCATCACCTAAAGACTTACCACACTGTTTCGGCCCAATTCCAACTGCTTTTGGCAGCTAAACAGTGTTGAGCCCCTTTAGTAATTTAATTTGAGACCACCTGCTAATATTATGTCCTGTAGGTCTTTTTACATAACCAACATATGATTTTTTTCAGTAAGCCAATATAGTCAGGAACCTTTTTTATTAGCTTACATGGTTATAGAAGTAGAAGAGGGCAAAAAAGTGCCTGTATCTCACCTACAGCCATACCACATTGGATACGCCCAATCTCGTCTGATCTTGGAAGCTAAGCAGTGTTGGGCCTGGTTAGTACTTGGGTGGGAGACCACATGGGATCACCAGGTGCTGTAGGTTTTTTCCCATTACTGGCAAATTGTTTTTATTCTCTAGCTATTTAAATTGGAAACTTTTTCTTTTTATTGCCAATACAGACATTTGGGAGAGGTCAAACAGACACAATAGCCATCACCTAAAGACTTACCACACTGTTTAGGCCCAATTCCAACTGCTTTTGGCAGCTAAACAGTGTTGAGCCTCTTTAGTAGTTTAATTTGAGACCACCTGCTAATATTATGTCCTGTAGGTCTTTTTACATTACCAACACATGATTTTTTTCAGTAAGCCAATATAGTCAGGAACCTTTTTTATTAGCTTACCTGGTTATAGAAGTAGAAGAGGGCAAAAAAGTGCCTGTATCTCACCTACAGCCATACCACATTGGATACGCCCAATCTTGTCTGATCTTGCAAGCTAAGCAGTGTTGGGCTTGGTTAGTACTTGGGTGGGAGACCACATGGAAACACCAAGTGCTGTAGGTTTTTTCCCATTACTGGCAAATTGTTTTTATTCTCTAGCTATTTAAATTGAAAACTTTTTCTTTTCATTGCCAAAACAGACATTTGGGAGAGGCCAAACAGACACAATAGCCATCACCTAAAAACTTACCACACTGTTTCGGACCAATTCCAACTGCTTTTGGAAGCTAAACAGTGTTGAGCCTCTTTAGTAGTTTAATTTGAGACCACCTGCTAATATTATGTCCTGTAGGTCTTTTTACATTACCAACACATGATTTTTTTCAGTAAGCCAATATAGTTAGGAACCTTTTTTTATTAGCTTACCTGGTTATAGAAGTAGAAGAGGGCAAAAAAGAGGCTGTGTCTCACCTACAGCCATACCACATTGGATACGCCCAATCTCGTCTGATCTTGGAAGCTAATCAGTGTTGGGCCTGGTTATTACTTGGGTGGGAGACCACATGGGAACACCAGGTGCTGTAGGTTTTTTCCCATTACTGGGCAAATTGTTTTTATTCTCTAGCTATTTAAATTGGAAACTTTTCTTTTTATTACCAATACAGACATTTGGGAGAGGTCAAACAGACACAATAACCATCACCTAAAGACTTACCACACTGTTTTGGCCCAATTCCAACTGCTTTTGGCAGCTAAACAGTGTTGAGCCTCTTTAGTAGTTTAATTTGAGACAACCTGCTAATATTATGTCCTGTAGGTCTTTTTACATTACCAACATATGATTTTTTTCAGTAAGCCAATATAGTCAGGAACCGTTTTTATTAGCTTACATGGTTATAGAAGTAGAAGAGGGCAAAAAAGTGCCTGTATCTCACCTACAGCCATACCACATTGGATACGCCCAATCTCGTCTGATCTTGGAAGCTAAGCAGTGTTGGGCCTGGTTAGTACTTGGGTGGGAGACCACATGGAATCACCAGGTGCTGTAGGTTTTTTTCCCATTACTGGCAAATTGTTTTTATTCTCTAGCTATTTAAATTGGAAACTTTTTCTTTTTATTGCCAATACAGACATTTGGGAGAGGTCAAACAGACACAATAGCCATCACCTAAAGACTTACCACACTGTTTAGGCCCAATTCCAACTGCTTTTGGCAGCTAAACAGTGTTGAGCCTCTTTAGTAGTTTAATTTGAGACCACCTGCTAATATTATGTCCTGTAGGTCTTTTTACATTACCAACACATGATTTTTTTCAGTAAGCCAATATAGTTAGGAACCTTTTTTATTAGCTTACCTGGTTATAGAAGTAGAAGAGGGCAAAAAAGTGCCTGTATCTCACCTACAGCCATACCACATTGGATACGCCCAATCTCGTCTGATCTTGGAAGCTAAGCAGTGTTGGGCCTGGTTAGTACTTGGGTGGGAGACCACATGGGATCACCAGGTGCTGTAGGTGTTTTTCCATTACTGGCAAATTGTTTTTATTCTCTAGCTATTTAAATTGGAAACTTTTTTTTTATTGCTAGTACAGACATTTGGGAGAGGTCAAACAGACACAATAGCCATCAACTAAAAACTTACCACACTGTTTCGGACCAATTCCAACTGCTTTTGGAAGCTAAACAGTGTTTTTAGTAGTTTAATTTGAGACCACCTGCTAATATTATGTCCTGTAGGTCTTTTTACATTACCAACACATGATTTTTTTCAGTAAGCCAATATAGTTAGGAACCTTTGTTTATTAGCTTACCTGGTTATAGAAGTAGAAGAGGGCAAAAAAGTGCCTGTGTCTCACCTACAGCCATACCACATTGGATACACCCAATCTCGTCTAATCTTGGAAGATAATCAGTGTTGGGCCTGGTTATTACTTGGGTGGGAGACCACATGGGAACACCAGGTGCTGTAGGTTTTTTCCCATTACTGGGCAAATTGTTTTTATTCTCTAGCTATTTAAATTGGAAACTTTTTCTTTTTATTACCAATACAGACATTTGGGAGAGGTCAAACAGACACAATAACCATCACCTAAAGACTTACCACACTGTTTTGGCCCAATTCCAACTGCTTTTGGCAGCTAAACAGTGTTGAGCCTCTTTAGTAGTTTAATTTGAGACCACCTGCTAATATTATGTCCTGTAGGTCTTTTTACATTACCAACATATGATTTTTTTCAGTAAGCCAATATAGTCAGGAACCGTTTTTATTAGCTTACATGGTTATAGAAGTAGAAGAGGGCAAAAAAGTGCCTGTATCTCACCTACAGCCATACCACATTGGATACGCCCAATCTCGTCTGATCTTGGAAGCTAAGCAGTGTTGGGCCTGGTTAGTACTTGGGTGGGAGACCACATGGAATCACCAGGTGCTGTAGGTTTTTTTCCCATTACTGGCACATTGTTTTTATTCTCTAGCTATTTAAATTGGAAACTTTTTCTTTTTATTGCCAATACAGACATTTGGGAGAGGTCAAACAGACACAATAGCCATCACCTAAAGACTTACCACACTGTTTAGGCCCAATTCCAACTGCTTTTGGCAGCTAAACAGTGTTGAGCCTCTTTAGTAGTTTAATTTGAGACCACCTGCTAATATTATGTCCTGTAGGTCTTTTTACATTACCAACACATGATTTTTTTCAGTAAGCCAATATAGTTAGGAACCTTTTTTATTAGCTTACCTGGTTATAGAAGTAGAAGAGGGCAAAAAAGTGCCTGTATCTCACCTACAGCCATACCACATTGGATACGCCCAATCTCGTCTGATCTTGGAAGCTAAGCAGTGTTGGGCCTGGTTAGTACTTGGGTGGGAGACCACATGGGATCACCAGGTGCTGTAGGTGTTTTTCCATTACTGGCAAATTGTTTTTATTCTCTAGCTATTTAAATTGGAATTTTTTTTTTATTGCTAGTACAGACATTTGGGAGAGGTCAAACAGACACAATAGCCATCAACTAAAAACTTACCACACTGTTTCGGACCAATTCCAACTGCTTTTGGAAGCTAAACAGTGTTGAGCCTCTTTAGTAGTTTAATTTGAGACCACCTGCTAATATTATGTCCTGTAGGTCTTTTTACATTACCAACACATGATTTTTTTCAGTAAGCCAATATAGTTAGGAACCTTTTTTATTAGCTTACCTGGTAATAGAAGTAGAAGAGGGCAAAAAAGTGCCTGTGTCTCACTTACAGCCATACCACATTAGATACGCCCAATCTCGTCTGATCTTGGAAGCTAAGCAGTGATGGGCCTGGTTAGTACTTGGGTGGGAGACCACATGGGAACACCAGGTGCTGTATGTTTTTTCCCATTACTGGCAAATTGTTTTTATTCTCTAGCTATTTAAATTGGAAACTTTTTTTTTATTGCTAGTACAGACATTTGGGAGAGGTCAAACAGACACAATAGCAATCAACTAAAAACTTACCACACTGTTTCGGACCAATTCCAACTGCTTTTGGAAGCTAAACAGTGTTGAGCCTCTTTAGTAGTTTAATTTGAGACCACCTGCTAATATTATGTCCTGTAGGTCTTTTTACATTACCAACACATGATTTTTTTCAGTAAGCCAATATAGTTAGGAACCTTTTTTATTAGCTTACCTGGTTATAGAAGTAGAAGAGGGCAAAAAAGACTTTGTATTTCACCTACAGCCGTACCACATTGGATACGCCCAATCTCGTCTGATCTTGGAAGCTAAGCAGTGTTGGGCCTGGTTAGTACTTGGGCCTGGTTAGTACTTGGGTGGGAGACCACATGGGAACACCAGGTGCTGTAGGGTTTTTCCCATTACTGGGCAAATTGTTTTTATTCTCTAGCTATTTAAATTGGAAACTTTTTCTTTTTATTACCAATACAGACATTTGGGAGAGGTCAAACAGACACAATAACCATCACCTAAAGACTTACCACACTGTTTCGGCCCAATTCCAACTGCATTTGGCAGCTAAACAGTGTTGAGAATCTTTAGTAGTTTAATTTGAGACCACCTGCTAATATTATGTCCTGTAGGTCTTTTTACATTACCAACATATGATTTTTTTCAGTAAGCCAATATAGTCAGGAACCTTTTTTATTAGCTTACATGGTTATAGAAGTAGAAGAGGGCAAAAAAGTGCCTGTATTTCACCTACAGCCATACCACATTGGATACGCCCAATCTCGTCTGATCTTGGAAGCTAAGCAGTGTTGGGCCTGGTTAGTACTTGGGTGGGAGACCACATGGGATCAACAGGTGCTGTAGGCGTTTTTCCATTACTGGCAAATTGTTTTTATTCTCTAGCTATTTAAATTGGAAAAAATGTTTTATTGCTAGTACAGAAATTTGGGAGAGGTCAAACAGACACAATAGCCATCAACTAAAAACTTACCACACTGTTTCGGACCAATTCCAACTGCTTTTGGAAGCTAAACAGTGTTGAGCCTCTTTAGTAGTTTAATTTGAGACCACCTGCTAATATTATGTCCTGTAGGTCTTTTTACATTAATAACACATGATTTTTTTCAGTAAGCCAATATAGTTAGGAACCTTTTTTATTAGCTTACCTGGTAATAGAAGTAGAAGAGGGCAAAAAAGTGCCTGTGTCTCACTTACAGCCATACCACATTAGATACGCCCAATCTTGTCTGATCTTGGAAGCTAAGCAGTGATGGGCCTGGTTAGTACTTGGGTGGGAGACCACATGGGAACACCAGGTACTGTATGTTTTTTCCCATTACTTGCAAATTGTTTTTATTCTCTAGCTATTTAAATTGGAAACTTTTTCTTTTCATTGCCAAAACAGACATTTGGGAGAGGTCAAACAGACACAATAGCCATCAGCTAAAGACTTACCACACTGTTTCGGCCCAATTCCAACTGCTTTTGGCAGCTAAACAGTGTTGAGCCTCTTTAGTAGTTTAATTTGAGACCACCTGCTAATATTATGTCCTGTAGGTCTTTTTACATTACCAACACATGATTTTTTTCAGTAAGCCAATATAGTTAGGAACCTTTTTTATTAGCTTACCTGGTTATTGAAGTAGAAGAGGGAAAAAAAGTGCCTGTATCTCACCTACAGCCATACCACATTGTATACGCCCAATCTCGTCCGATCTTGGAAGCTAAGCAGTGTTGGGCCTGGTTAGTACTTGGGTGGGAGTCCACATGGGAACACCAGGTGCTGTAGGTTTTTTCCCATTACTGGGCAAATTTTTTTTATTCTCTAGCTATTTAAATTGGAAACTTTTTCTTTTTATTACCAATACAGACATTTGGGAGAGGTCAAACAGACACAATAGCCATCACCTATAGACTTACCACACTGTTTAGGCCCAATTCCAACTGCTTTTGGCAGCTAAACAGTGTTGAGCCTCTTTAGTAGTTTAATTTGAGACCACCTGCTAATATTATGTCATGTAGGTCTTTTTACATTACCAACACATGATTTTTTTCAGTAAGCCAATATAGTTAGGAACCTTTTTTATTAGCTTACATGGTTATAGAAGTAGAAGAGGGCAAAAAAGTGCCTGTATCTCACCTACAGCCTTACCACATTGGATACGCCCAATCTCGTCTGATCTTGGATGCTAAGCAGTGTTGGGCCTGGTTAGTACTTGGGTGGGAGACCACATGGAAACACCAGGTGCTGTAGGTTTTTTCCCATTACTGGCAAATTGTTTTTATTCTCTAGCTATTTAAATTAGAAACTTTTTTTTTTATTGCCAATACAGACATCTGGGAGAGGTCAAACAGACACAATAGCCATCACCTAAAAACTTACCACACTGTTTCGGACCAATTCCAACTGCTTTTGGAAGCTAAACAGTGTTGAGCCTCTTTAGTAGTTTAATTTGAGACCACCTGCTAATATTATGTCCTGTAGGTCTTTTTACATTACCAACACATGATTTTTTTCAGTAAGCCAATATAGTTAGGAACCTTTTTTTATTAGCTTACCTGGTTATAGAAGTAGAAGAGGGCAAAAAAGAGCCTGTGTCTCACCTACAGCCATACCACATTGGATACGCCCAATCTCGTCTGATCTTGGAAGCTAATCAGTGTTGGGCCTGGTTATTACTTGGGTGGGAGACCACATGGGAACACCAGGTGCTGTAGGTTTTTTCCCATTACTGGGCAAATTGTTTTTATTCTCTAGCTATTTAAATTGGAAACTTTTTCTTTTTATTACCAATACAGACATTTGGGAGAGGTCAAACAGACACAATAACCATCACCTAAAGACTTACCACACTGTTTTGGCCCAATTCCAACTGCTTTTGGCAGCTAAACAGTGTTGAGCCTCTTTAGTAGTTTAATTTGAGACCACCTGCTAATATTATGTCCTGTAGGTCTTTTTACATTACCAACATATGATTTTTTTCAGTAAGCCAATATAGTCAGGAACCGTTTTTATTAGCTTACATGGTTATAGAAGTAGAAGAGGGCAAAAAAGTGCCTGTATCTCACCTACAGCCATACCACATTGGATACGCCCAATCTCGTCTGATCTTGGAAGCTAAGCAGTGTTGGGCCTGGTTAGTACTTGGGTGGGAGACCACATGGAATCACCAGGTGCTGTAGGTTTTTTTCCCATTACTGGCAAATTGTTTTTATTCTCTAGCTATTTAAATTGGAAACTTTTTCTTTTTATTGCCAATACAGACATTTGGGAGAGGTCAAACAGACACAATAGCCATCACCTAAAGACTTACCACACTGTTTAGGCCCAATTCCAACTGCTTTTGGCAGCTAAACAGTGTTGAGCCTCTTTAGTAGTTTAATTTGAGACCACCTGCTAATATTATGTCCTGTAGGTCTTTTTACATTACCAACACATGATTTTTTTCAGTAAGCCAATATAGTTAGGAACCTTTTTTATTAGCTTACCTGGTTATAGAAGTAGAAAAGGGCAAAAAAGTGCCTGTATCTCACCTACAGCCATACCACATTGGATACGCCCAATCTCGTCTGATCTTGGAAGCTAAGCAGTGTTGGGCCTGGTTAGTACTTGGGTGGGAGACCACATGGGATCACCAGGTGCTGTAGGTGTTTTTCCATTACTGGCAAATTGTTTTTATTCTCTAGCTATTTAAATTGGAAAAAAATTTTTTATTGCTAGTACAGACATTTGGGAGAGGTCAAACAGACACAATAGCCATCAACTAAAAACTTACCACTCTGTTTCGGACCAATTCCAACTGCTTTTGGAAGCTAAACAGTGTTGAGCCTCTTTAGTAGTTTAATTTGAGACCACCTGCTAATATTATGTCCTGTAGGTCTTTTTACATTACCAACACATGATTTTTTTCAGTAAGCCAATATAGTTAGGAACCTTTTTTATTAGCTTACCTGGTAATAGAAGTAGAAGAGGGCAAAAAAGTGCCTGTGTCTCACTTACAGCCATACCACATTAGATACGCCCAATCTCGTCTGATCTTGGAAGCTAAGCAGTGATGGGCCTGGTTAATACTTGGGTGGGAGACCACATGGGAACACCAGGTGCTGTATGTTTTTTTCCCATTACTGGCAAATTGTTTTTATTCTCTAGCTATTTAAATTGGAAACTTTTTTTTTTATTGCTAGTACAGACATTTGGGAGAGGTCAAACAGACACAATAGCAATCAACTAAAAACTTACCACACTGTTTCGGACCAATTCCAACTGCTTTTGGAAGCTAAACAGTGTTGAGCCTCTTTAGTAGTTTAATTTGAGACCACCTGCTAATATTATGTCCTGTAGGTCTTTTTACATTACCAACATATGATTTTTTTCAGAAAGCCAATATAGTCAGGAACCGTTTTTATTAGCTTACATGGTTATAGAAGTAGAAGAGGGCAAAAAAGTGCCTGCATCTCACCTACAGCCATACCACATTGGATACGCCCAATCTCGTCTGATCTTGGAAGCTAAGCAGTGTTGGGCCTGGTTAGTACTTGGGTGGGAGACCACATGGAATCACCAGGTGCTGTAGGTTTTTTTCCCATTACTGGCAAATTGTTTTTATTCTCTAGCTATTTAAATTGGAAACTTTTTCTTTTTATTGCCAATACAGACATTTGGGAGAGGTCAAACAGACACAATAGCCATCACCTAAAGACTTACCACACTGTTTAGGCCCAATTCCAACTGCTTTTGGCAGCTAAACAGTGTTGAGCCTCTTTAGTAGTTTAATTTGAGACCACCTGCTAATATTATGTCCTGTAGGTCTTTTTACATTACCAACACATGATTTTTTTCAGTAAGCCAATATAGTTAGGAACCTTTTTTATTAGCTTACCTGGTTATAGAAGTAGAAAAGGGCAAAAAAGTGCCTGTATCTCACCTACAGCCATACCACATTGGATACGCCCAATCTCGTCTGATCTTGGAAGCTAAGCAGTGTTGGGCCTGGTTAGTACTTGGGTGGGAGACCACATGGGATCACCAGGTGCTGTAGGTGTTTTTCCATTACTGGCAAATTGTTTTTATTCTCTAGCTATTTAAATTGGAAAAAAAATTTTTATTGCTAGTACAGACATTTGGGAGAGGTCAAACAGACACAATAGCCATCAACTAAAAACTTACCACTCTGTTTCGGACCAATTCCAACTGCTTTTGGAAGCTAAACAGTGTTGAGCCTCTTTAGTAGTTTAATTTGAGACCACCTGCTAATATTATGTCCTGTAGGTCTTTTTACATTACCAACACATGATTTTTTTCAGTAAGCCAATATAGTTAGGAACCTTTTTTATTAGCTTACCTGGTAATAGAAGTAGAAGAGGGCAAAAAAGTGCCTGTGTCTCACTTACAGCCATACCACATTAGATACGCCCAATCTCGTCTGATCTTGGAAGCTAAGCAGTGATGGGCCTGGTTAATACTTGGGTGGGAGACCACATGGGAACACCAGGTGCTGTATGTTTTTTTCCCATTACTGGCAAATTGTTTTTATTCTCTAGCTATTTAAATTGGAAACTTTTTTTTTTATTGCTAGTACAGACATTTGGGAGAGGTCAAACAGACACAATAGCAATCAACTAAAAACTTACCACACTGTTTCGGACCAATTCCAACTGCTTTTGGAAGCTAAACAGTGTTGAGCCTCTTTAGTAGTTTAATTTGAGACCACCTGCTAATATTATGTCCTGTAGGTCTTTTTACATTACCAACATATGATTTTTTTCAGAAAGCCAATATAGTCAGGAACCGTTTTTATTAGCTTACATGGTTATAGAAGTAGAAGAGGGCAAAAAAGTGCCTGCATCTCACCTACAGCCATACCACATTGGATACGCCCAATCTCGTCTGATCTTGGAAGCTAAGCAGTGTTGGGCCTGGTTAGTACTTGGGTGGGAGACCACATGGAATCACCAGGTGCTGTAGGTTTTTTTCCCATTACTGGCAAATTGTTTTTATTCTCTAGCTATTTAAATTGGAAACTTTTTCTTTTTATTGCCAATACAGACATTTGGGAGAGGTCAAACAGACACAATAACCATCACCTAAAGACTCGTTTCGGCCCAATTCCAACTGCTTTTGGCAGCTAAACAGTGTTAAACAGAGGGCACTTTTTTGCCCTCTTTAGTAGTTTAATTTGAGACCACCTGCTAATATTATGTCCTGTAGGTCTTTTTACATTACCAACATATGATTTTTTTCAGTAAGCCAATATAGTCAGGAACCGTTTTTATTAGCTTACATGGTTATAGAAGTAGAAGAGGGCAAAAAAGTGCCTGTATCTCACCTACAGCCATACCACATTGGATACGCCCAATCTCGTCTGATCTTGGAAGCTAAGCAGTGTTGGGCCTGGTTAGTACTTGGGTGGGAGACCACATGGAATCACCAGGTGCTGTAGGTTTTTTTCCCATTACTGGCAAATTGTTTTTATTCTCTAGCTATTTAAATTGGAAACTTTTTCTTTTTATTGCCAATACAGACATTTGGGAGAGGTCAAACAGACACAATAGCCATCACCTAAAGACTTACCACACTGTTTAGGCCCAATTCCAACTGCTTTTGGCAGCTAAACAGTGTTGAGCCTCTTTAGTAGTTTAATTTGAGACCACCTGCTAATATTATGTCCTGTAGGTCTTTTTACATTACCAGCACATGATTTTTTTCAGTAAGCCAATATAGTTAGGAACCTTTTTTATTAGCTTACCTGGTTATAGAAGTAGAAGAGGGCAAAAAAGTGCCTGTATCTCACCTACAGCCATACCACATTGGATACGCCCAATCTTGTCTGATCTTGGAAGCTAAGCAGTGCTGGGCCTGGTTAGTATTTGGGTGGGAGACCACATGGGATCACCAGGTGCTGTAGGTGTTTTTCCATTACTGGCAAATTGTTTTTATTCTCTAGCTATTTAAATTGGAAATTTTTTTTTATTGCTAGTACAGACATTTGGGAGAGGTCAAACAGACACAATAGCCATCAACTAAAAACTTACCACACTGTTTCGGACCAATTCCAACTGCTTTTGGAAGCTAAACAGTGTTGAGCCTCTTTAGTAGTTTAATTTGAGACCACCTGCTAATATTATGTCCTGTAGGTCTTTTTACATTACCAACACATGATTTTTTTCAGTAAGCCAATATAGTTAGGAACCTTTTTTATTAGCTTACCTGGTAATAGAAGTAGAAGAGGGCAAAAAAGTGCCTGTGTCTCACTTACAGCCATACCACATTAGATACGCCCAAACTTGTCTGATCTTGGAAGCTAAGCAGTGATGGGCCTGGTTAGTACTTGGGTGGGAGACCACATGGGATCACCAGGTGCTGTATGTTTTTTCCCATTACTGGCAAATTGTTTTTATTCTCTAGCTATTTAAATTGGAAACTTTTTTTATTGCTAGTACAGACATTTGGGAGAGGTCAAACAGACACAATAGCAATCAACTAAAAACTTACCACACTGTTTCGGACCAATTCCAACTGCTTTTGGAAGCTAAACAGTGTTGAGCCTCTTTAGTAGTTTAATTTGAGACCACCTGCTAATATTATGTCCTGTAGGTCTTTTTACATTACCAACACATGATTTTTTTCAGTAAGCCAATATAGTTAGGAACCTTTTTTATTAGCTTACCTGGTTATAGAAGTAGAAGAGGGCAAAAAAGACTCTGTATCTCACCTACAGCCATACCACATTGGATACGCCCAATCTCGTCTGATCTTGGAATCTAAGCAGTGTTGGGCCTGGTTAGTACTTGGGTGGGAGACCACATGGGAACACCAGGTGCTGTAGGTTTTTTCCCATTACTGGGCAAATTGTTTTTATTCTCTAGCTATTTAAATTGGAAACTTTTTCTTTTTATTACCAATACAGACATTTGGGAGAGGTCAAACAGACACAATAACCATCACCTAAAGACTTACCACAATGTTTCGGCCCAATTCCAACTGCTTTTGGCAGCTAAACAGTGTTGAGCCTCTTTAGTAGTTTAATTTGAGACCACCTGCTAATATTATGTCCTGTAGGTCTTTTTACATTACCAACATATGATTTTTTTCAGTAAGCCAATATAGTCAGGAACCTTTTTTATTAGCTTACATGGTTATAGAAGTAGAAGAGGGCAAAAAAGTGCCTGTATCTCACCTACAGCCATACCACATTGGATACGCCCAATCTCGTCTGATCTTGGAAGCTAAGCAGTGTTGGGCCTGGTTAGTACTTGGGTGGGAGACCACATGGGATCACCAGGTGCTGTAGGTTTTTTCCCATTACTGGCAAATTGTTTTTATTCTCTAGCTATTTAAATTGGAAACTTTTTCTTTTTATTGCCAATACAGACATTTGGGAGAGGTCAAACAGACACAATAGCCATCACCTAAAGACTTACCACACTGTTTAGGCCCAATTCCAACTGCTTTTGGCAGCTAAACAGTGTTGAGCCTCTTTAGTAGTTTAATTTGAGACCACGTGCTAATATTATGTCCTGTAGGTCTTTTTACATTACCAACACATGATTTTTTTCAGTAAGCCAATATAGTTAGAAACCGTTTTTATTAGCTTACCTGGTTATAGAAGTAGAAGAGGGAAAAAAAGTGCCTGTATCTCACCTACAGCCATACCACATTGGATACGCCCAATCTCGCCTGATCTTGGAATCTAAGCAGTGTTGGGCCTGGTTAGTACTTGGGTGGGAGACCACATGGGAACACCAGGTGCTGTAGGTTTTTTCCCATTACTGGGCAAATTGTTTTTATTCTCTAGCTATTTAAATTGGAAACTTTTTCTTTTTATTACCAATACAGACATTTGGGAGAGGTCAAACAGACACAATAACCATCACCTAAAGACTTACCACAATGTTTCGGCCCAATTCCAACTGCTTTTGGCAGCTAAACAGTGTTGAGCCTCTTTAGTAGTTTAATTTGAGACCACCTGCTAATATTATGTCCTGTAGGTCTTTTTACATTACCAACATATGATTTTTTTCAGTAAGCCAATATAGTCAGGAACCTTTTTTATTAGCTTACATGGTTATAGAAGTAGAAGAGGGCAAAAAAGTGCCTGTATCTCACCTACAGCCATACCACATTGGATACGCCCAATCTCGTCTGATCTTGGAAGCTAAGCAGTGTTGGGCCTGGTTAGTACTTGGGTGGGAGACCACATGGGATCACCAGGTGCTGTAGGTTTTTTCCCATTACTGGCAAATTGTTTTTATTCTCTAGCTATTTAAATTGGAAACTTTTTCTTTTTATTGCCAATACAGACATTTGGGAGAGGTCAAACAGACACAATAGCCATCACCTAAAGACTTACCACACTGTTTAGGCCCAATTCCAACTGCTTTTGGCAGCTAAACAGTGTTGAGCCTCTTTAGTAGTTTAATTTGAGACCACGTGCTAATATTATGTCCTGTAGGTCTTTTTACATTACCAACACATGATTTTTTTCAGTAAGCCAATATAGTTAGAAACCGTTTTTATTAGCTTACCTGGTTATAGAAGTAGAAGAGGGAAAAAAAGTGCCTGTATCTCACCTACAGCCATACCACATTGGATACGCCCAATCTCGCCTGATCTTGGAAGTTAAGCAGTGTTGGGCCTGGTTAGTACTTGGGTGGGAGACCACATGGGAACACCAGGTGCTGTAGGTTTTTTCCCATTATTGGGCAAATTGTTTTTATTCTCTAGCTATTTAAATTGGAAACTTTTTCTTTTTATTACCAATACAGACATTTGGGAGAGGTCAAACACACACAATAACCATCACCTAAAGACTTACCACACTGTTTCGGCCCAATTCCAACTGCTTTTGGCAGCTAAACAGTGTTGAGCCTCTTTAGTAGTTTAATTTGAGACCACCTGCTAATATTATGTCCTGTAGGTCTTTTTACATTACCAACACATGATTTTTTTCAGTAAGCCAAAACAGTTACGAAACTTTTTTATTACCTTACCTGGTTATAGAAGTAGAAGAGGGCAAAAAAGTGCCTGTGTCTCACTTACAGCCATACCACATTGGATACGCCCAATCTTGTCTGATCTTGGAAGCTAAGCAGTGATGGGCCTGGTTAGTACTTGGGTGGGAGACCACATGGGAACACCAGGTGCTGTATGTTTTTTCCCATTACTGGCAAATTGTTTTTATTCTCTAGCTATTTAAATTGGAAACTTTTTCTTTTTATTACCAATACAGACATTTGGGAGAGGTCAAACAGACACAATAACCATCACCTAAAGACTTACCACAATGTTTCGGCCCAATTCCAACTGCTTTTGGCAGCTAAACAGTGTTGAGCCTCTTTAGTAGTTTAATTTGAGACCACCTGCTAATATTATGTCCTGTAGGTCTTTTTACATTACCAACATATGATTTTTTTCAGTAAGCCAATATAGTCAGGAACCTTTTTTATTAGCTTACATGGTTATAGAAGTAGAAGAGGGCAAAAAAGTGCCTGTATCTCACCTACAGCCATACCACATTGGATACGCCCAATCTCGTCTGATCTTGGAAGCTAAGCAGTGTTGGGCCTGGTTAGTACTTGGGTGGGAGACCACATGGGATCACCAGGTGCTGTAGGTTTTTTCCCATTACTGGCAAATTGTTTTTATTCTCTAGCTATTTAAATTGGAAACTTTTTCTTTTTATTGCCAATACAGACATTTGGGAGAGGTCAAACAGACACAATAGCCATCACCTAAAGACTTACCACACTGTTTAGGCCCAATTCCAACTGCTTTTGGCAGCTAAACAGTGTTGAGCCTCTTTAGTAGTTTAATTTGAGACCACGTGCTAATATTATGTCCTGTAGGTCTTTTTACATTACCAACACATGATTTTTTTCAGTAAGCCAATATAGTTAGAAACCGTTTTTATTAGCTTACCTGGTTATAGAAGTAGAAGAGGGAAAAAAAGAGCCTGTATCTCACCTACAGCCATACCACATTGGATACGCCCAATCTCGCCTGATCTTGGAAGTTAAGCAGTGTTGGGCCTGGTTAGTACTTGGGTGGGAGACCACATGGGAACACCAGGTGCTGTAGGTTTTTTCCCATTATTGGGCAAATTGTTTTTATTCTCTAGCTATTTAAATTGGAAACTTTTTCTTTTTATTACCAATACAGACATTTGGGAGAGGTCAAACACACACAATAACCATCACCTAAAGACTTACCACACTGTTTCGGCCCAATTCCAACTGCTTTTGGCAGCTAAACAGTGTTGAGCCTCTTTAGTAGTTTAATTTGAGACCACCTGCTAATATTATGTCCTGTAGGTCTTTTTACATTACCAACACATGATTTTTTTCAGTAAGCCAAAACAGTTACGAAACTTTTTTATTACCTTACCTGGTTATAGAAGTAGAAGAGGGCAAAAAAGTGCCTGTGTCTCACTTACAGCCATACCACATTGGATACGCCCAATCTTGTCTGATCTTGGAAGCTAAGCAGTGATGGGCCTGGTTAGTACTTGGGTGGGAGACCACATGGGAACACCAGGTGCTGTATGTTTTTTCCCATTACTGGCAAATTGTTTTTATTCTCTAGCTATTTAAATTGGAAACTTTTTTTTTATTGCTAGTACAGACATTTGGGAGAGGTCAAACAGACACAATAGCCATCAACTAAAAACTTACCACACTGTTTCGGACCAATTCCAACTGCTTTTGGAAGCTAAACAGTGTTGAGCCTCTTTAGTAGTTTAATTTGAGACCACCTGCTAATATTATGTCCTGTAGGTCTTTTTACATTACCAACACATGATTTTTTTCAGTAAGCCAATATAGTTAGGAACCTTTTTTATTAGCTTACCCGGTAAAAGAAGTAGAAGAGGGCAAAAAAGAGCCTATATCTCACCTACAGCCATACCACATTGGATACGCCCAATCTCGTCTGATCTTGGAAGCTAAGCAGTGTTGGGCCTGGTTAGTACTTGGGTGGGAGACCACATGGGAACACCAGGTGCTGTAGGTTTTTCCCATTACTGGGCAAATTGTTTTTATTCTCTAGCTATTTAAATTGGAAACTTTTTCTTTTTATTACCAATACAGACATTTGGGAGAGGTCAAACAGACACAATAACCATCACCTAAAGACTTACCACACTGTTTCGGCCCAATTCCAACTGCTTTTGGCAGCTAAACAGTGTTGAGCCCCTTTAGTAATTTAATTTGAGACCACCTGCTAATATTATGTCCTGTAGGTCTTTTTACATTACCAACATATGATTTTTTTCAGTAAGCCAATATAGTCAGGAACCTTTTTTATTAGCTTACATGGTTATAGAAGTAGAAGAGGGCAAAAAAGTGCCTGTATCTCATCTACAGCCATACCACATTGGATACGCCCAATCTCGTCTGATCTTGGAAGCTAAGCAGTGTTGGGCCTGGTTAGTACTTGGGTGGGAGACCACATGGGATCACCAGGTGCTGTAGGTTTTTTCCCATTAATGGCAAATTGTTTTTATTCTCTAGCTATTTAAATTGGAAACTTTTTCTTTTTATTGCCAATAAAGACATTTGGGAGAGGTCAAACAGACACAATAGCCATCACCTAAAGACTTACCACACTGTTTAGGCCCAATTCCAACTGCTTTTGGCAGCTAAACAGTGTTGAGCCTCTTTAGTAGTTTAATTTGAGACCACCTGCTAATATTATGTCCTGTAGGTCTTTTTACATTACCAACACATGATTTTTTTTAGTAAGCCAAAACAGTTACGAAACTTTTTTATTACCTTACCTGGTTATAGAAGTAGAAGATGGCAAAAAGTGCCTGTGTCTCACTTACAGCCATACCACATTGGATACGCCCAAACTTGTCTGATCTTGGAAGCTAAGCAGTGATGGGCCTGGTTAGTACTTGGGTGGGAGACCACATGGGAACACCAGGTGCTGTATGTTTTTTTCCCATTACTGGCAAATTGTTTTTATTCTCTAGCTATTTAAATTGGAAACTTCTTTTTAATGCCAGTACAGACATTTGGGAGAGGTCAAACAGACACAATAGCCATCACCTAAAAACTTACCACACTGTTTAGGCCAAATTCCAACTGCTTTTGGCAGCTAAACATTGTTGAGCCTCTTTAGTAGTTTAATTTGAGACCATATGCTTATATCATGTCCTGTAGGTCTTTTTACATTACCAACACATGATTTTTTTTCAGTAAGCCAAAACAGTTAGGAAATTTTTTTATTAGCTTTCCTGGTTATAGAAGTAGAAGAGGGCAAAAAAGTGCCTGTATCTCACCTACAGCCATACCACATTGGATACGCCCAATCTCGTCTGATCTTGGAAGCTAAGCAGTGTTGGGCCTGGTTAGTACTTGGGTGGGAGACCACATGGGATTACCAGGTGCTGTAGGTTTTTTTCCCATTACTGGCAAATTGTTTTTATTCTCTAGCTATTTAAATTGGAAACTTTTTCTTTTTATTGCCAATAAAGACATTTGGGAGAGGTCAAACAGACACAATAGCCATCACCTAAAGACTTACCACACTGTTTAGGCCCAATTCCAACTGCTTTTGGCAGCTAAACAGTGTTGAGCCTCTTTAGTAGTTTAATTTGAGACCACCTGCTAATATTATGTCCTGTAGGTCTTTTTACATTACCAACACATGATTTTTTTCAGTAAGCCAATATAGTTAGGAACCATTTTTATTAGCTTACCTGGTTATAGTAGTAGAAGAGGGCAAAAAAGTGCCTGTATCTCACCTACAGCCATACCACATTGGATACGCCCAATCTCGTCTGATCTTGGAAGCTAAGCAGTGTTGGGCCTGGTTAGTACTTGGGTGGGAGACCACATGGAAACACCAAGTGCTGTAGGTTTTTTCCCATTACTGGCAAATTGTTTTTATTCTCTAGCTATTTAAATTGAAAACTTTTTCTTTTCATTGCCAAAACAGACATTTGGGAGAGGTCAAACAGACACAATAGCCATCAGCTAAAGACTTACCACACTGTTTCGGCACAATTCCAACTGCTTTTGGCAGCTAAACAGTGTTGAGCCTCTTTAGTAGTTTAATTTGAGACCACCTGCTAATATTATGTCCTGTAGGTCTTTTTACATTACCAACACATGATTTTTTTCAGTAAGCCAATATAGTTAGGAACCTTTTTTATTAGCTTACCTGGTTATTGAAGTAGAAGAGGGAAAAAAAGTGCCTGTATCTCACCTACAGCCATACCACATTGTATACGCCCAATCTCGTCCGATCTTGGAAGCTAAGCAGTGTTGGGCCTGGTTAGTACTTGGGTGGGCGACCACATGGGAACACCAGGTGCTGTAGGTTTTTTCCCATTACTGGGCAAATTGTTTTTATTCTCTAGCTATTTAAATTGGAAACTTTTCTTTTTATTACCAATACAGACATTTGGGAGAGGTCAAACAGACACAATAGCCATCACCTAAAGACTTACCACACTGTTTAGGCCCAATTCCAACTGCTTTTGGCAGCTAAACAGTGTTGAGCCTCTTTAGTAGTTTAATTTGAGACCACCTGCTAATATTATGTCATGTAGGTCTTTTTACATTACCAATACATGATTTTTTTCAGTAAGCCAATATAGTTAGGAACCTTTTTTATTAGCTTACATGGTTATAGAAGTAGAAGAGGGCAAAAAAGTGCCTGTATCTCACCTACAGCCATACCACATTGGATACGCCCAATCTCGTCTGATCTTGGAAGCTAAGCAGTGTTGGGCCTGGTTAGTACTTGGGTGGGAGACCACATGGAAACACCAGGTGCTGTAGGTTTTTTCCCATTACTGGCAAATTGTTTTTATTCTCTAGCTATTTAAATTGGAAACTTTTTTTTTATTGCCAATACAGACATCTGGGAGAGGTCAAACAGACACAATAGCCATCACCTAAAAACTTACCACACTGTTTCGGACCAATTCCAACTGCTTTTGGAAGCTAACTAGTGTTGAGCCTCTTTAGTAGTTTAATTTGAGACCACCTGCTAATATTATGTCCTGTAGGTCTTTTTACATTACCAACATATGATTTTTTTCAGTAAGCCAATATAGTTAGGAACCTTTTTTTATTAACTTACCTGGTTATAGAAGTAGAAGAGGGCAAAAAAGAGCCTGTGTCTCACCTACAGCCATACCACATTGGATACGCCCAATCTCGTCTGATCTTGGAAGCTAAGCAGTGTTGGGCCTGGTTAGTACTTGGGTGGGAGACCACATGGGAACACCAGGTGCTGTAGGTTTTTTCCCATTACTGGGCAAATTGTTTTTATTCTCTAGCTATTTAAATTGGAAACTTTTTTTTTTTATTACCAATACAGACATTTGGGAGAGGTCAAACAGACACAATAACCATCACCTAAAGACTTACCACACTGTTTTGGCCCAATTCCAACTGCTTTTGGCAGCTAAACAGTGTTGAGCCTCTTTAGTAGTTTAATTTGAGACCACCTGCTAATATTATGTCCTGTAGGTCTTTTTACATTACCAACATATGATTTTTTTCAGTAAGCCAATATAGTCAGGAACCGTTTTTATTAGCTTACATGGTTATAGAAGTAGAAGAGGGCAAAAAAGTGCCTGTATCTCACCTACAGCCATACCACATTGGATACGCCCAATCTTGTCTGATCTTGGAAGCTAAGCAGTGTTGGGCCTGGTTAGTACTTGGGTGGGAGACCACATGGGATCACCAGGTGCTGTAGGTGTTTTTTCATTACTGGCAAATTGTTTTTATTCTCTAGCTGTTTAAATTGGAAAAAAAAATTTATTGCTAGTACAGACATTTGGGAGAGGTCAAACAGACACAATAGCAATCAACTAAAAACTTACCACACTGTTTCGGACCAATTCCAACTGCTTTTGGAAGCTAAACAGTGTTGAGCCTCTTTAGTAGTTTAATTTGAGACCACCTGCTAATATTATGTCCTGTAGGTCTTTTTACATTACCAACACATGATTTTTTTCAGTAAGCCAATATAGTTAGGAACCTTTTTTATTAGCTTACCTGGTAATAGAAGTAGAAGAGGGCAAAAAAGTGCCTGTGTCTCACTTACAGCCATACCACATTAGATACGCCCAATCTCGTCTGATCTTGGAAGCTAAGCAGTGATGGGCCTGGTTAGTACTTGGGTGGGAGACCACATGGGAACACCAGGTGCTGTATTTTTTTTCCCATTACTGGCAAATTGTTTTTATTCTTTAGCTATTTAAATTGGAAACTTTTTTTTTATTGCTAGTACAGACATTTGGGAGAGGTCAAACAGACACATTAGCAATCAACTAAAAACTTACCACACTGTTTCGGACCAATTCCAACTGCTTTTGGAAGCTAAACAGTGTTGAGCCTCTTTAGTAGTTTAATTTGAGACCACCTGCTAATATTATGTCCTGTAGGTCTTTTTACATTACCAACACATGATTTTTTTCAGTAAGCCAATATAGTTAGGAACCTTTTTTATTAGCTTACCTGGTAATAGAAGTAGAAGAGGGCAAAAAAGAGCCTATATCTCACCTACAGCCATACCACATTGGATACGCCCATTCTCGTCTGATCTTGGAAGCTAAGCAGTGTTGGGCCTGGTTAGTACTTGGGTGGGAGACCACATGGGAACACCAGGTGCTGTAGGTTTTTCCCATTACTGGGCAAATTGTTTTTATTCTCTAGCTATTTAAATTGGAAACTTTTTCTTTTTATTACCAATACAGACATTTGGGAGAGGTCAAACAGACACAATAACCATCACCTAAAGACTTACCACACTGTTTCGGCCCAATTCCAACTGCTTTTGGCAGCTAAACAGTGTTGAGCCCCTTTAGTAATTTAATTTGAGACCACCTGCTAATATTATGTCCTGTAGGTCTTTTTACATAACCATCATATGATTTTTTTCAGTAAGCCAATATAGTCAGGAACCTTTTTTATTAGCTTACATGGTTATAGAAGTAGAAGAGGGCAAAAAAGTGCATGTATCTCACCTACAGCCATACCACATTGGATACGCCCAATCTCGTCTGATCTTGGAAGCTAAGCAGTGTTGGGCCTGGTTAGTACTTGGGTGGGAGACCACATGGGATCACCAGGTGCTGTAGGTTTTTTCCCATTACTGGCAAATTGTTTTTATTCTCTAGCTATTTAAATTGGAAACTTTTTCTTTTTATTGCCAATACAGACATTTGGGAGAGGTCAAACAGACACAATAGCCATCACCTAAAGACTTACCACACTGTTTAGGCCCAATTCCAACTGCTTTTGGCAGCTAAACAGTGTTGAGCCTCTTTAGTAGTTTAATTTGAGACCACCTGCTAATATTATGTCCTGTAGGTCTTTTTACATTACCAACACATGATTTTTTTCAGTAAGCCAATATAGTCAGGAACCTTTTTCATTAGCTTACCTGGTTATAGAAGTAGAAGAGGGCAAAAAAGTGCCTGTATCTCACCTACAGCCATACCACATTGGATACGCCCAATCTTGTCTGATCTTGGAAGCTAAGCAGTGTTGGGCCTGGTTAGTACTTGGGTGGGAGACCACATGGAAACACCAAGTGCTGTAGGTTTTTTCCCATTACTGGCAAATTGTTTTTATTCTCTAGCTATTTAAATTGAAAACTTTTTCTTTTCATTGCCAAAACAGACATTTGGGAGAGGTCAAACAGACACAATAGCCATCACCTAAAAACTTACCACACTGTTTCGGACCAATTCCAACTGCTTTTGGAAGCTAAACAGTGTTGAGCCTCTTTAGTAGTTTAATTTGAGACCACCTGCTAATATTATGTCCTGTAGGTCTTTTTACATTACCAACACATGATTTTTTTCAGTAAGCCAATATAGTTAGGAACCTTTTTTTATTAGCTTACCTGGTTATAGAAGTAGAAGAGGGCAAAAAAGTGCCTGTATCTCACCTACAGCCATACCACATTGGATACGCCCAATCTCGTCTGATCTTGGAAGCTAAGCAGTGTTGGGCCTGGTTAGTACTTGGGTGGGAGACCACATGGAATCACCAGGTGCTGTAGGTTTTTTTCCCATTACTGGCAAATTGTTTTTATTCTCTAGCTATTTAAATTGGAAACTTTTTCTTTTTATTGCCAATACAGACATTTGGGAGAGGTCAAACAGACACAATAGCCATCACCTAAAGACTTACCACACTGTTTAGGCCCAATTCCAACTGCTTTTGGCAGCTAAACAGTGTTGAGCCTCTTTAGTAGTTTAATTTGAGACCACCTGCTAATATTATGTCCTGTAGGTCTTTTTACATTACCAACACATGATTTTTTTCAGTAAGCCAATATAGTTAGGAACCTTTTTTATTAGCTTACCTGGTTATAGAAGTAGAAGAGGGCAAAAAAGTGCCTGTATCTCACCTACAGCCATACCACATTGGATACGCCCAATCTCGTCTGATCTTGGAAGCTAAGCAGTGTTGGGCCTGGTTAGTACTTGGGTGGGAGACCACATGGGATCACCAGGTGCTGTAGGTGTTTTTCCATTACTGGCAAATTGTTTTTATTCTCTAGCTATTTAAATTGGAAACTTTTTTTTTATTGCTAGTACAGACATTTGGGAGAGGTCAAACAGACACAATAGCCATCAACTAAAAACTTACCACACTGTTTCGGACCAATTCCAACTGCTTTTGGAAGCTAAACAGTGTTGAGCCTCTTTAGTAGTTTAATTTGAGACCACCTGCTAATATTATGTCCTGTAGGTCTTTTTACATTACCAACACATGATTTTTTTCAGTAAGCCAATATAGTTAGGAACCTTTTTTTATTAGCTTACCTGGTTATAGAAGTAGAAGAGGGCAAAAAAGTGCCTGTGTCTCACCTACAGCCATACCACATTGGATACGCCCAATCTCGTCTGATCTTGGAAGCTAATCAGTGTTGGGCCTGGTTATTACTTGGGTGGGAGACCACATGGGAACACCAGGTGCTGTAGGTTTTTTCCCATTACTGGGCAAATTGTTTTTATTCTCTAGCTATTTAAATTGGAAACTTTTTCTTTTTATTACCAATACAGACATTTGGGAGAGGTCAAACAGACACAATAACCATCACCTAAAGACTTACCACACTGTTTTGGCCCAATTCCAACTGCTTTTGGCAGCTAAACAGTGTTGAGCCTCTTTAGTAGTTTAATTTGAGACCACCTGCTAATATTATGTCCTGTAGGTCTTTTTACATTACCAACATATGATTTTTTTCAGTAAGCCAATATAGTCAGGAACCGTTTTTATTAGCTTACATGGTTATAGAAGTAGAAGAGGGCAAAAAAGTGCCTGTATCTCACCTACAGCCATACCACATTGGATACGCCCAATCTCGTCTGATCTTGGAAGCTAAGCAGTGTTGGGCCTGGTTAGTACTTGGGTGGGAGACCACATGGAATCACCAGGTGCTGTAGGTTTTTTTCCCATTACTGGCACATTGTTTTTATTCTCTAGCTATTTAAATTGGAAACTTTTTCTTTTTATTGCCAATACAGACATTTGGGAGAGGTCAAACAGACACAATAGCCATCACCTAAAGACTTACCACACTGTTTAGGCCCAATTCCAACTGCTTTTGGCAGCTAAACAGTGTTGAGCCTCTTTAGTAGTTTAATTTGAGACCACCTGCTAATATTATGTCCTGTAGGTCTTTTTACATTACCAACACATGATTTTTTTCAGTAAGCCAATATAGTTAGGAACCTTTTTTATTAGCTTACCTGGTTATAGAAGTAGAAGAGGGCAAAAAAGTGCCTGTATCTCACCTACAGCCATACCACATTGGATACGCCCAATCTCGTCTGATCTTGGAAGCTAAGCAGTGTTGGGCCTGGTTAGTACTTGGGCCTGGTTAGTACTTGGGTGGGAGACCACATGGGAACACCAGGTGCTGTAGGTTTTTTCCCATTACTGGGCAAATTGTTTTTATTCTCTAGCTATTTAAATTGGAAACTTTTTCTTTTTATTACCAATACAGACATTTGGGAGAGGTCAAACAGACACAATAACCATCACCTAAAGACTTACCACACTGTTTCGGCCCAATTCCAACTGCATTTGGCAGCTAAACAGTGTTGAGAATCTTTAGTAGTTTAATTTGAGACCACCTGCTAATATTATGTCCTGTAGGTCTTTTTACATTACCAACATATGATTTTTTTCAGTAAGCCAATATAGTCTGGAACCTTTTTTATTAGCTTACATGGTTATAGAAGTAGAAGAGGGCAAAAAAGTGCCTGTATCTCACCTACAGCCATACCACATTGGATACGCCCAATCTCGTCTGATCTTGGAAGCTAAGCAGTGTTGGGCCTGGTTAGTACTTGGGTGGGAGACCACATGGGATCAACAGGTGCTGTAGGCGTTTTTCCATTACTGGCAAATTGTTTTTATTCTCTAGCTATTTAAATTGGAAAAAATGTTTTATTGCTAGTACAGAAATTTGGGAGAGGTCAAACAGACACAATAGCCATCAACTAAAAACTTACCACACTGTTTCGGACCAATTCCAACTGCTTTTGGAAGCTAAACAGTGTTGAGCCTCTTTAGTAGTTTAATTTGAGACCACCTGCTAATATTATGTCCTGTAGGTCTTTTTACATTAATAACACATGATTTTTTTCAGTAAGCCAATATAGTTAGGAACCTTTTTTATTAGCTTACCTGGTAATAGAAGTAGAAGAGGGCAAAAAAGTGCATGTGTCTCACTTACAGCCATACCACATTAGATACGCCCAATCTTGTCTGATCTTGGAAGCTAAGCAGTGATGGGCCTGGTTAGTACTTGGGTGGGAGACCACATGGGAACACCAGGTGCTGTATGTTTTTTCCCAATACTTGCAAATTGTTTTTATTCTCTAGCTATTTAAATTGGAAACTTTTTCTTTTCATTGCCAAAACAGACATTTGGGAGAGGTCAAACAGACACAATAGCCATCAGCTAAAGACTTACCACACTGTTTCGGCCCAATTCCAACTGCTTTTGGCAGCTAAACAGTGTTGAGCCTCTTTAGTAGTTTAATTTGAGACCACCTGCTAATATTATGTCCTGTAGGTCTTTTTACATTACCAACACATGATTTTTTTCAGTAAGCCAATATAGTTAGGAACCTTTTTTATTAGCTTACCTGGTTATTGAAGTAGAAGAGGGAAAAAAAGTGCCTGTATCTCACCTACAGCCATACCACATTGTATACGCCCAATCTCGTCCGATCTTGGAAGCTAAGCAGTGTTGGGCCTGGTTAGTACTTGGGTGGGAGTCCACATGGGAACACCAGGTGTTGTAGGTTTTTTCCCATTACTGGGCAAATTTTTTTTATTCTCTAGCTATTTAAATTGAAAACTTTTTCTTTTTATTACCAATACAGACATTTGGGAGAGGTCAAACAGACACAATAACCATCACCTAAAGACTTACCACACTGTTTCGGCCCAATTCCAACTGCATTTGGCAGCTAAACAGTGTTGAGAATCTTTAGTAGTTTAATTTGAGACCACCTGCTAATATTATGTCCTGTAGGTCTTTTTACATTACCAACATATGATTTTTTTCAGTAAGCCAATATAGTCTGGAACCTTTTTTATTAGCTTACATGGTTATAGAAGTAGAAGAGGGCAAAAAAGTGCCTGTATCTCACCTACAGCCATACCACATTGGATACGCCCAATCTCGTCTGATCTTGGAAGCTAAGCAGTGTTGGGCCTGGTTAGTACTTGGGTGGGAGACCACATGGGATCAACAGGTGCTGTAGGCGTTTTTCCATTACTGGCAAATTGTTTTTATTCTCTAGCTATTTAAATTGGAAAAAATGTTTTATTGCTAGTACAGAAATTTGGGAGAGGTCAAACAGACACAATAGCCATCAACTAAAAACTTACCACACTGTTTCGGACCAATTCCAACTGCTTTTGGAAGCTAAACAGTGTTGAGCCTCTTTAGTAGTTTAATTTGAGACCACCTGCTAATATTATGTCCTGTAGGTCTTTTTACATTAATAACACATGATTTTTTTCAGTAAGCCAATATAGTTAGGAACCTTTTTTATTAGCTTACCTGGTAATAGAAGTAGAAGAGGGCAAAAAAGTGCATGTGTCTCACTTACAGCCATACCACATTAGATACGCCCAATCTTGTCTGATCTTGGAAGCTAAGCAGTGATGGGCCTGGTTAGTACTTGGGTGGGAGACCACATGGGAACACCAGGTGCTGTATGTTTTTTCCCAATACTTGCAAATTGTTTTTATTCTCTAGCTATTTAAATTGGAAACTTTTTCTTTTCATTGCCAAAACAGACATTTGGGAGAGGTCAAACAGACACAATAGCCATCAGCTAAAGACTTACCACACTGTTTCGGCCCAATTCCAACTGCTTTTGGCAGCTAAACAGTGTTGAGCCTCTTTAGTAGTTTAATTTGAGACCACCTGCTAATATTATGTCCTGTAGGTCTTTTTACATTACCAACACATGATTTTTTTCAGTAAGCCAATATAGTTAGGAACCTTTTTTATTAGCTTACCTGGTTATTGAAGTAGAAGAGGGAAAAAAAGTGCCTGTATCTCACCTACAGCCATACCACATTGTATACGCCCAATCTCGTCCGATCTTGGAAGCTAAGCAGTGTTGGGCCTGGTTAGTACTTGGGTGGGAGTCCACATGGGAACACCAGGTGTTGTAGGTTTTTTCCCATTACTGGGCAAATTTTTTTTATTCTCTAGCTATTTAAATTGAAAACTTTTTCTTTTTATTACCAATACAGACATTTGGGAGAGGTCAAACAGACACAATAGCCATCACCTATAGACTTACCACACTGTTTAGGCCCAATTCCAACTGCTTTTGGCAGCTAAACAGTGTTGAGCCTCTTTAGTAGTTTAATTTGAGACCACCTGCTAATATTATGTCATGTAGGTCTTTTTACATTACCAACACATGATTTTTTTCAGTAAGCCAATATAGTTAGGAACCTTTTTTATTAGCTTACATGGTTATAGAAGTAGAAGAGGGCAAAAAAGTGCCTGTATCTCACCTACAGCCTTACCACATTGGATACGCCCAATCTCGTCTGATCTTGGATGCTAAGCAGTGTTGGGCCTGGTTAGTACTTGGGTGGGAGACCACATGGAAACACCAGGTGCTGTAGGTTTTTTCCCATTACTGGCAAATTGTTTTTATTCTCTAGCTATTTAAATTGGAAACTTTTTTTTTTATTGCCAATACAGACATCTGGGAGAGGTCAAACAGACACAATAGCCATCACCTAAAAACTTACCACACTGTTTCGGACCAATTCCAACTGCTTTTGGAAGCTAAACAGTGTTGAGCCTCTTTAGTAGTTTAATTTGAGACCACCTGCTAATATTATGTCCTGTAGGTCTTTTTACATTACCAACACATGATTTTTTTCAGTAAGCCAATATAGTTAGGAACCTTTTTTTATTAGCTTACCTGGTTATAGAAGTAGAAGAGGGCAAAAAAGAGCCTGTGTCTCACCTACAGCCATACCACATTGGATACGCCCAATCTCGTCTGATCTTGGAAGCTAATCAGTGTTGGGCCTGGTTATTACTTGGGTGGGAGACCACATGGGAACACCAGGTGCTGTAGGTTTTTTCCCATTACTGGGCAAATTGTTTTTATTCTCTAGCTATTTAAATTGGAAACTTTTTCTTTTTATTACCAATACAGACATTTGGGAGAGGTCAAACAGACACAATAACCATCACCTAAAGACTTACCACACTGTTTTGGCCCAATTCCAACTGCTTTTGGCAGCTAAACAGTGTTGAGCCTCTTTAGTAGTTTAATTTGAGACCACCTGCTAATATTATGTCCTGTAGGTCTTTTTACATTACCAACATATGATTTTTTTCAGTAAGCCAATATAGTCAGGAACCGTTTTTATTAGCTTACATGGTTATAGAAGTAGAAGAGGGCAAAAAAGTGCCTGTATCTCACCTACAGCCATACCACATTGGATACGCCCAATCTCGTCTGATCTTGGAAGCTAAGCAGTGTTGGGCCTGGTTATTACTTGGGTGGGAGACCACATGGGAACACCAGGTGCTGTAGGTTTTTTCCCATTACTTGGCAAATTGTTTTTATTCTCTAGCTATTTAAATTGGAAACTTTTTCTTTTTATTACCAATACAGACATTTGGGAGAGGTCAAACAGACACAATAACCATCACCTAAAGACTTACCACACTGTTTTGGCCCAATTCCAACTGCTTTTGGCAGCTAAACAGTGTTGAGCCTCTTTAGTAGTTTAATTTGAGACCACCTGCTAATATTATGTCCTGTAGGTCTTTTTACATTACCAACATATGATTTTTTTCAGTAAGCCAATATAGTCAGGAACCGTTTTTATTAGCTTACATGGTTATAGAAGTAGAAGAGGGCAAAAAAGTGCCTGTATCTCACCTACAGCCATACCACATTGGATACGCCCAATCTCGTCTGATCTTGGAAGCTAAGCAGTGTTGGGCCTGGTTAGTACTTGGGTGGGAGACCACATGGAATCACCAGGTGCTGTAGGTTTTTTTCCCATTACTGGCAAATTGTTTTTATTCTCTAGCTATTTAAATTGGAAACTTTTTCTTTTTATTGCCAATACAGACATTTGGGAGAGGTCAAACAGACACAATAGCCATCACCTAAAGACTTACCACACTGTTTAGGCCCAATTCCAACTGCTTTTGGCAGCTAAACAGTGTTGAGCCTCTTTAGTAGTTTAATTTGAGACCACCTGCTAATATTATGTCCTGTAGGTCTTTTTACATTACCAACACATGATTTTTTTCAGTAAGCCAATATAGTTAGGAACCTTTTTTATTAGCTTACCTGGTTATAGAAGTAGAAAAGGGCAAAAAAGTGCCTGTATCTCACCTACAGCCATACCACATTGGATACGCCCAATCTCGTCTGATCTTGGAAGCTAAGCAGTGTTGGGCCTGGTTAGTACTTGGGTGGGAGACCACATGGGATCACCAGGTGCTGTAGGTGTTTTTCCATTACTGGCAAATTGTTTTTTTTCTCTAGCTATTTAAATTGGAAAAAAAATTTTTATTGCTAGTACAGACATTTGGGAGAGGTCAAACAGACACAATAGCCATCAACTAAAAACTTACCACTCTGTTTCGGACCAATTCCAACTGCTTTTGGAAGCTAAACAGTGTTGAGCCTCTTTAGTAGTTTAATTTGAGACCACCTGCTAATATTATGTCCTGTAGGTCTTTTTACATTACCAACACATGATTTTTTTCAGTAAGCCAATATAGTTAGGAACCTTTTTTATTAGCTTACCTGGTAATAGAAGTAGAAGAGGGCAAAAAAGTGCCTGTGTCTCACTTACAGCCATACCACATTAGATACGCCCAATCTCGTCTGATCTTGGAAGCTAAGCAGTGATGGGCCTGGTTAGTACTTGGGTGGGAGACCACATGGGAACACCAGGTGCTGTATGTTTTTTTCCCATTACTGGCAAATTGTTTTTATTCTCTAGCTATTTAAATTGGAAACTTTTTTTTTTATTGCTAGTACAGACATTTGGGAGAGGTCAAACAGACACAATAGCAATCAACTAAAAACTTACCACACTGTTTCGGACCAATTCCAACTGCTTTTGGAAGCTAAACAGTGTTGAGCCTCTTTAGTAGTTTAATTTGAGACCACCTGCTAATATTATGTCCTGTAGGTCTTTTTACATTACCAACACATGATTTTTTTCAGTAAGCCAATATAGTTAGGAACCTTTTTTATAAGCTTACCTGGTTATAGAAGTAGAAGAGGGCAAAAAAGACTCTGTATTTCACCTACAGCCATACCACATTGGATACGCCCAATCTCGTCTGATCTTGGAAGCTAAGCAGTGTTGGGCCTGGTTAGTACTTGGGCCTGGTTAGTACTTGGGTGGGAGACCACATGGGAACACCAGGTGCTGTAGGTTTTTTCCCATTACTGGGCAAATTGTTTTTATTCTCTAGCTATTTAAATTGGAAACTTTTTCTTTTTATTACCAATACAGACATTTGGGAGAGGTCAAACAGACACAACAACCATCACCTAAAGACTTACCACACTGTTTCGGCCCAATTCCAACTGCTTTTGGCAGCTAAACAGTGTTAAGAATCTTTAGTAGTTTAATTTGAGACCACCTGCTAATATTATGTCCTGTAGGTCTTTTTACATTACCAACATATGATTTTTTTCAGTAAGCCAATATAGTCAGGAACCTTTTTATTAGCTTACATGGTTATAGAAGTAGAAGAGGGCAAAAAAGTGCCTGTATCTCACCTACAGCCATACCACATTGGATACGCCCAATCTCGTCTGATCTTGGAAGCTAAGCAGTGTTGGGCCTGGTTAGTACTTGGGTGGGAGACCACATGGGATCAACAGGTGCTGTAGGCGTTTTTCCATTACTGGCAAATTGTTTTTATTCTCTAGCTATTTAAATTGGAAAAAAATTTTTATTGCTAGTACAGAAATTTGGGAGAGGTCAAACAGACACAAAAGCCATCAACTAAAAACTTACCACACTGTTTCGGACCAATTCCAACTGCTTTTGGAAGCTAAACAGTGTTGAGCCTCTTAAGTAGTTTAATTTGAGACCACCTGCTAATATTATGTCCTGTAGGTCTTTTTACATTAATAACACATGATTTTTTTCAGTAAGCCAATATAGTTAGGAACCTTTTTTATTAGCTTACCTGGTAATAGAAGTAGAAGAGGGCAAAAAAGTGCCTGTGTCTCACTTACAGCCATACCACATTAGATACGCCCAATCTTGTCTGATCTTGGAAGCTAAGCAGTGATGGGCCTGGTTAGTACTTGGGTGGGAGACCACATGGGAACACCAGGTGCTGTATGTTTTTTCCCATTACTTGCAAATTGTTTTTATTCTCTAGCTATTTAAATTGGAAACTTTTTTTTATTGCTAGTACAGACATTTGGGAGAGGTCAAACAGACACAATAGCAATCAACTAAAAACTTACCACACTGTTTCGGACCAATTCCAACTGCTTTTGGAAGCTAAACAGTGTTGAGCCTCTTTAGTAGTTTAATTTGAGACCACCTGCTAATATTATGTCCTGTAGGTCTTTTTACATTACCAACACATGATTTTTTTCAGTAAGCCAATATAGTTAGGAACCTTTTTTATTAGCTTACCTGGTTATAGAAGTAGAAGAGGGCAAAAAAGACTCTGTATCTCACCTAAAGCCATACCACATTGGATACGCCCAATCTCGTCTGATCTTGGAAGCTAAGCAGTGTTGGGCCTGGTTAGTACTTGGGTGGGAGACCACATGGGAACACCAGGTGCTGTAGGTTTTTTCCCATTACTGGGCAAATTGTTTTTATTCTCTAGCTATTTAAATTGGAAACTTTTTCTTTTTATTACCAATACAGACATTTGGGAGAGGTCAAACAGACACAATAACCATCACCTAAAGACTTACCACACTGTTTCGGCCCAATTCCAACTGCTTTTGGCAGCTAAACAGTGTTGAGCCTCTTTAGTAGTTTAATTTGAGACCACCTGCTAATATTATGTCCTGTAGGTCTTTTTACATTACCAACATATGATTTTTTTCAGTAAGCCAATATAGTCAGGAACCTTTTTTATTAGCTTACATGGTTATAGAAGTAGAAGAGGGCAAAAAAGTGCCTGTATCTCACCTACAGCCATACCACATTGGATACGCCCAATCTTGTCTGATCTTGGAAGCTAAGCAGTGTTGGGCCTGGTTAGTACTTGGGTGGGAGACCACATGGGATCACCAGGTGCTGTTGGTTTTTTCCCATTACTGGCAAATTGTTTTTATTCTCTAGCTATTTAAATTGGAAACTTTTTCTTTTTATTGCCAATACAGACATTTGGGAGAGGTCAAACAGACACAATAGCCATCACCTAAAGACTTACCACACTGTTTAGGCCCAATTCCAACTGCTTTTGGTAGCTAAACAGTGTTGAGCCTCTTTAGTAGTTTAATTTGAGACCACCTGCTTATATTATGTCCTGTAGGTCTTTTTACATTACCAACATATGATTTTTTTCAGTAAGCCAATATAGTCAGGAACCTTTTTTATTAGCTTACATGGTTATAGAAGTAGAAGAGGGTAAAAAAGTGCCTGTATCTCACCTACAGCCATACCACATTGGATACGCCCAATCTCGTCTGATCTTGGAAGCTAAGCAGTGTTGGGCCTGGTTAGTACTTGGGTGGGAGACCACATGGGATCAACAGGTGCTGTAGGCGTTTTTCCATTACTGGCAAATTGTTTTTATTCTCTAGCTATTTAAATTGGAAAAAAATTTTTATTGCTAGTACAGAAATTTGGGAGAGGTCAAACAGACACAATAGCCATCAACTAAAAACTTACCACACTGTTTCGGACCAATTCCAACTGCTTTTGGAAGCTAAACAGTGTTGAGCCTCTTTAGTAGTTTAATTTGAGACCACCTGCTAATATTATGTCCTGTAGGTCTTTTTACATTAATAACACATGATTTTTTTCAGTAAGCCAATATAGTTAGGAACCTTTTTTATTAGCTTACCTGGTAATAGAAGTAGAAGAGGGCAAAAAAGTGCCTGTGTCTCACTTACAGCCATACCACATTAGATACGCCCAATCTTGTCTGATCTTGGAAGCTAAGCAGTGATGGGCCTGGTTAGTACTTGGGTGGGAGACCACATGGGAACACCAGGTGCTGTATGTTTTTTCCCATTACTTGCAAATTGTTTTTATTCTCTAGCTATTTAAATTGGAAACTTTTTTTTATTGCTAGTACAGACATTTGGGAGAGGTCAAACAGACACAATAGCAATCAACTAAAAACTTACCACACTGTTTCGGACCAATTCCAACTGCTTTTGGAAGCTAAACAGTGTTGAGCCTCTTTAGTAGTTTAATTTGAGACCACCTGCTAATATTATGTCCTGTAGGTCTTTTTACATTACCAACACATGATTTTTTTCAGTAAGCCAATATAGTTAGGAACCTTTTTTATTAGCTTACCTGGTTATAGAAGTAGAAGAGGGCAAAAAAGTGCCTGTATCTCACCTACAGCCATACCACATTGGATACGCCCAATCTCGTCTGATCTTGGAAGCTAAGCAGTGTTGGGCCTGGTTAGTACTTGGGTGGGAGACCACATGGGAACACCAGGTGCTGTAGGTTTTTTCCCATTACTTGGCAAATTGTTTTTATTCTCTAGCTATTTAAATTGGAAACTTTTTCTTTTTATTACCAATACAGACATTTGGGAGAGGTCAAACAGACACAATAACCATCACCTAAAGACTTACCACACTGTTTTGGCCCAATTCCAACTGCTTTTGGCAGCTAAACAGTGTTGAGCCTCTTTAGTAGTTTAATTTGAGACCACCTGCTAATATTATGTCCTGTAGGTCTTTTTACATTACCAACATATGATTTTTTTCAGTAAGCCAATATAGTCAGGAACCGTTTTTATTAGCTTACATGGTTATAGAAGTAGAAGAGGGCAAAAAAGTGCCTGTATCTCACCTACAGCCATACCACATTGGATACGCCCAATCTCGTCTGATCTTGGAAGCTAAGCAGTGTTGGGCCTGGTTAGTACTTGGGTGGGAGACCACATGGAATCACCAGGTGCTGTAGGTTTTTTTCCCATTACTGGCAAATTGTTTTTATTCTCTAGCTATTTAAATTGGAAACTTTTTCTTTTTATTGCCAATACAGACATTTGGGAGAGGTCAAACAGACACAATAGCCATCACCTAAAGACTTACCACACTGTTTAGGCCCAATTCCAACTGCTTTTGGCAGCTAAACAGTGTTGAGCCTCTTTAGTAGTTTAATTTGAGACCACCTGCTAATATTATGTCCTGTAGGTCTTTTTACATTACCAACACATGATTTTTTTCAGTAAGCCAATATAGTTAGGAACCTTTTTTATTAGCTTACCTGGTTATAGAAGTAGAAAAGGGCAAAAAAGTGCCTGTATCTCACCTACAGCCATACCACATTGGATACGCCCAATCTCGTCTGATCTTGGAAGCTAAGCAGTGTTGGGCCTGGTTAGTACTTGGGTGGGAGACCACATGGGATCACCAGGTGCTGTAGGTGTTTTTCCATTACTGGCAAATTGTTTTTTTTCTCTAGCTATTTAAATTGGAAAAAAATTTTTTATTGCTAGTACAGACATTTGGGAGAGGTCAAACAGACACAATAGCCATCAACTAAAAACTTACCACTCTGTTTCGGACCAATTCCAACTGCTTTTGGAAGCTAAACAGTGTTGAGCCTCTTTAGTAGTTTAATTTGAGACCACCTGCTAATATTATGTCCTGTAGGTCTTTTTACATTACCAACACATGATTTTTTTCAGTAAGCCAATATAGTTAGGAACCTTTTTTATTAGCTTACCTGGTAATAGAAGTAGAAGAGGGCAAAAAAGTGCCTGTGTCTCACTTACAGCCATACCACATTAGATACGCCCAATCTCGTCTGATCTTGGAAGCTAAGCAGTGATGGGCCTGGTTAGTACTTGGGTGGGAGACCACATGGGAACACCAGGTGCTGTATGTTTTTTTCCCATTACTGGCAAATTGTTTTTATTCTCTAGCTATTTAAATTGGAAACTTTTTTTTTTATTGCTAGTACAGACATTTGGGAGAGGTCAAACAGACACAATAGCAATCAACTAAAAACTTACCACACTGTTTCGGACCAATTCCAACTGCTTTTGGAAGCTAAACAGTGTTGAGCCTCTTTAGTAGTTTAATTTGAGACCACCTGCTAATATTATGTCCTGTAGGTCTTTTTACATTACCAACACATGATTTTTTTCAGTAAGCCAATATAGTTAGGAACCTTTTTTATAAGCTTACCTGGTTATAGAAGTAGAAGAGGGCAAAAAAGTGCCTGTATCTCACCTACAGCCATACCACATTGGATACGCCCAATCTCGTCTGATCTTGGAAGCTAAGCAGTGTTGGGCCTGGTTAGTACTTGGGCCTGGTTAGTACTTGGGTGGGAGACCACATGGGAACACCAGGTGCTGTAGGTTTTTTCCCATTACTGGGCAAATTGTTTTTATTCTCTAGCTATTTAAATTGGAAACTTTTTCTTTTTATTACCAATACAGACATTTGGGAGAGGTCAAACAGACACAACAACCATCACCTAAAGACTTACCACACTGTTTCGGCCCAATTCCAACTGCTTTTGGCAGCTAAACAGTGTTAAGAATCTTTAGTAGTTTAATTTGAGACCACCTGCTAATATTATGTCCTGTAGGTCTTTTTACATTACCAACATATGATTTTTTTCAGTAAGCCAATATAGTCAGGAACCTTTTTATTAGCTTACATGGTTATAGAAGTAGAAGAGGGCAAAAAAGTGCCTGTATCTCACCTACAGCCATACCACATTGGATACGCCCAATCTCGTCTGATCTTGGAAGCTAAGCAGTGTTGGGCCTGGTTAGTACTTGGGTGGGAGACCACATGGGATCAACAGGTGCTGTAGGCGTTTTTCCATTACTGGCAAATTGTTTTTATTCTCTAGCTATTTAAATTGGAAAAAAAATTTTATTGCTAGTACAGAAATTTGGGAGAGGTCAAACAGACACAAAAGCCATCAACTAAAAACTTACCACACTGTTTCGGACCAATTCCAACTGCTTTTGGAAGCTAAACAGTGTTGAGCCTCTTAAGTAGTTTAATTTGAGACCACCTGCTAATATTATGTCCTGTAGGTCTTTTTACATTAATAACACATGATTTTTTTCAGTAAGCCAATATAGTTAGGAACCTTTTTTATTAGCTTACCTGGTAATAGAAGTAGAAGAGGGCAAAAAAGTGCCTGTGTCTCACTTACAGCCATACCACATTAGATACGCCCAATCTTGTCTGATCTTGGAAGCTAAGCAGTGATGGGCCTGGTTAGTACTTGGGTGGGAGACCACATGGGAACACCAGGTGCTGTATGTTTTTTCCCATTACTTGCAAATTGTTTTTATTCTCTAGCTATTTAAATTGGAAACTTTTTTTTATTGCTAGTACAGACATTTGGGAGAGGTCAAACAGACACAATAGCAATCAACTAAAAACTTACCACACTGTTTCGGACCAATTCCAACTGCTTTTGGAAGCTAAACAGTGTTGAGCCTCTTTAGTAGTTTAATTTGAGACCACCTGCTAATATTATGTCCTGTAGGTCTTTTTACATTACCAACACATGATTTTTTTCAGTAAGCCAATATAGTTAGGAACCTTTTTTATTAGCTTACCTGGTTATAGAAGTAGAAGAGGGCAAAAAAGACTCTGTATCTCACCTAAAGCCATACCACATTGGATACGCCCAATCTCGTCTGATCTTGGAAGCTAAGCAGTGTTGGGCCTGGTTAGTACTTGGGTGGGAGACCACATGGGAACACCAGGTGCTGTAGGTTTTTTCCTATTACTGGGCAAATTGTTTTTATTCTCTAGCTATTTAAATTGGAAACTTTTTCTTTTTATTACCAATACAGACATTTGGGAGAGGTCAAACAGACACAATAACCATCACCTAAAGACTTACCACACTGTTTCGGCCCAATTCCAACTGCTTTTGGTAGCTAAACAGTGTTGAGCCTCTTTAGTAGTTTAATTTGAGACCACCTGCTTATATTATGTCCTGTAGGTCTTTTTACATTACCAACATATGATTTTTTTCAGTAAGCCAATATAGTCAGGAACCTTTTTTATTAGCTTACATGGTTATAGAAGTAGAAGAGGGCAAAAAAGTGCCTGTATCTCACCTACAGCCATACCACATTGGATACGCCCAATCTTGTCTGATCTTGGAAGCTAAGCAGTGTTGGGCCTGGTTAGTACTTGTGGGAGACCACATGGGATCACCAGGTGCTGTTGGTTTTTTCCCATTACTGGCAAATTGTTTTTATTCTCTAGCTATTTAAATTGGAAACTTTTTCTTTTTATTGCCAATACAGACATTTGGGAGAGGTCAAACAGACACAATAGCCATCACCTAAAGACTTACCACACTGTTTAGGCCCAATTCCAACTGCTTTTGGTAGCTAAACAGTGTTGAGCCTCTTTAGTAGTTTAATTTGAGACCACCTGCTTATATTATGTCCTGTAGGTCTTTTTACATTACCAACATATGATTTTTTTCAGTAAGCCAATATAGTCAGGAACTTTTTTTATTAGCTTACATGGTTATAGAAGTAGAAGAGGGTAAAAAAGTGCCTGTATCTCACCTACAGCCATACCACATTGGATACGCCCAATCTCGTCTGATCTTGGAAGCTAAGCAGTGTTGGGCCTGGTTAGTACTTGGGTGGGAGACCACATGGGATCAACAGGTGCTGTAGGCGTTTTTCCATTACTGGCAAATTGTTTTTATTCTCTAGCTATTTAAATTGGAAAAAAAATTTTATTGCTAGTACAGAAATTTGGGAGAGGTCAAACAGACACAATAGCCATCAACTAAAAACTTACCACACTGTTTCGGACCAATTCCAACTGCTTTTGGAAGCTAAACAGTGTTGAGCCTCTTTAGTAGTTTAATTTGAGACCACCTGCTAATATTATGTCCTGTAGGTCTTTTTACATTAATAACACATGATTTTTTTCAGTAAGCCAATATAGTTAGGAACCTTTTTTATTAGCTTACCTGGTAATAGAAGTAGAAGAGGGCAAAAAAGTGCCTGTGTCTCACTTACAGCCATACCACATTAGATACGCCCAATCTTGTCTGATCTTGGAAGCTAAGCAGTGATGGGCCTGGTTCGTACTTGGGTGGGAGACCACATGGGAACACCAGGTGCTGTATGTTTTTTCCCATTACTTGCAAATTGTTTTTATTCTCTAGCTATTTAAATTGGAAACTTTTTTTTATTGCTAGTACAGACATTTGGGAGAGGTCAAACAGACACAATAGCAATCAACTAAAAACTTACCACACTGTTTCGGACCAATTCCAACTGCTTTTGGAAGCTAAACAGTGTTGAGCCTCTTTAGTAGTTTAATTTGAGACCACCTGCTAATATTATGTCCTGTAGGTCTTTTTACATTACCAACACATGATTTTTTTCAGTAAGCCAATATAGTTAGGAACCTTTTTTATTAGCTTACCTGGTTATAGAAGTAGAAGAGGGCAAAAAAGTGCCTGTATCTCACCTACAGCCATACCACATTGGATACGCCCAATCTCGTTTGATCTTGGAAGCTAAGCAGTGTTGGGCCTGGTTAGTACTTGGGTGGGAGACCACATGGGATCACCAGGTGCTGTAGGTGTTTTTCCATTACTGGCAAATTGTTTTTATTCTCTAGCTATTTAAATTGGAATTTTTTTTTTATTGCTAGTACAGACATTTGGGAGAGGTCAAACAGACACAATAGCCATCAACTAAAAACTTACCACACTGTTTCGGACCAATTCCAACTGCTTTTGGAAGCTAAACAGTGTTGAGCCTCTTTAGTAGTTTAATTTGAGACCACCTGCTAATATTATGTCCTGTAGGTCTTTTTACATTACCAACACATGATTTTTTTCAGTAAGCCAATATAGTTAGGAACCTTTTTTTATTAGCTTACCTGGTTATAGAAGTAGAAGAGGGCAAAAAAGAGCCTGTGTCTCACCTACAGCCATACCACATTGGATACGCCCAATCTCGTCTGATCTTGGAAGCTAATCAGTGTTGGGCCTGGTTATTACTTAGGTGGGAGACCACATGGGAACACCAGGTGCTGTAGGTTTTTTCCCATTACTTGGCAAATTGTTTTTATTCTCTAGCTATTTAAATTGGAAACTTTTTCTTTTTATTACCAATACAGACATTTGGGAGAGGTCAAACAGACACAACAACCATCACCTAAAGACTTACCACACTGTTTAGGCCCAATTCCAACTGCTTTTGGCAGCTAAACAGTGTTGAGAATCTTTAGTAGTTTAATTTGAGACCACCTGCTAATATTATGTCCTGTAGGTCTTTTTACATTACCAACATATGATTTTTTTCAGTAAGCCAATATAGTCAGGAACCTTTTTTATTAGCTTACATGGTTATAGAAGTAGAAGAGGGCAAAAATGTGCCTGTATCTCACCTACAGCCATACCACATTGGATACGCCCAATCTCGTCTGATCTTGGAAGCTAAGCAGTGTTGGGCCTGGTTAGTACTTGGGTGGGAGACCACATGGGATCAACAGGTGCTGTAGGCGTTTTTCCATTACTGGCAAATTGTTTTTATTCTCTAGCTATTTAAATTGGAAAAAAAATTTTATTGCTAGTACAGAAATTTGGGAGAGGTCAAACAGACACAAAAGCCATCAACTAAAAACTTACCACACTGTTTCGGACCAATTCCAACTGCTTTTGGAAGCTAAACAGTGTTGAGCCTCTTTAGTAGTTTAATTTGAGACCACCTGCTAATATTATGTCCTGTAGGTCTTTTTACATTAATAACACATGATTTTTTTCAGTAAGCCAATATAGTTAGGAACCTTTTTTATTAGCTTACCTGGTAATAGAAGTAGAAGAGGGCAAAAAAGTGCCTGTCTCTCACTTACAGCCATACCACATTAGATACGCCCAATCTTGTCTGATCTTGGAAGCTAAGCAGTGATGGGCCTGGTTAGTACTTGGGTGGGAGACCACATGGGAACACCAGGTGCTGTATGTTTTTTCCCATTACTTGCAAATTGTTTTTATTCTCTAGCTATTTAAATTGGAAACTTTTTTTTATTGCTAGTACAGACATTTGGGAGAGGTCAAACAGACACAATAGCAATCAACTGAAAACTTACCACACTGTTTCGGACCAATTCCAACTGCTTTTGGAAGCTAAACAGTGTTGAGCCTCTTTAGTAGTTTAATTTGAGACCACCTGCTAATATTATGTCCTGTAGGTCTTTTTACATTACCAACACATGATTTTTTTCAGTAAGCCAATATAGTTAGGAACCTTTTTTATTAGCTTACCTGGTTATAGAAGTAGAAGAGGGCAAAAAAGACTCTGTATCTCACCTACAGCCATACCACATTGGATACGCCCAATCTCGTCTGATCTTGGAAGCTAAGCAGTGTTGGGCCTGGTTAGTACTTGGGTGGGAGACCACATGGGAACACCAGGTGCTGTAGGTTTTTTCCCATTACAGGGCAAATTGTTTTTATTCTCTAGCTATTTAAATTGGAAACTTTTTCTTTTTATTACCAATACAGACATTTGGGAGAGGTCAAACCGACACAATAACCATCACCTAAAGACTTACCACACTGTTTCGGCCCAATTCCAACTGCTTTTGGCAGCTAAACAGTGTTGAGCCTCTTTAGTAGTTTAATTTGAGACCACCTGCTAATATTATGTCCTGTAGGTCTTTTTACATTACCAACATATGATTTTTTTCAGTAAGCCAATATAGTCAGGAACCTTTTTTATTAGCTTACATGGTTATAGAAGTAGAAGAGGGCAAAAAAGTGCCTGTATCTCACCTACAGCCATACCACATTGGATACGCCCAATCTTGTCTGATCTTGGAAGCTAAGCAGTGTTGGGCCTGGTTAGTACTTGGGTGGGAGACCACATGGGATCACCAGGTGCTGTAGGTTTTTTCCCATTACTGGCAAATTGTTTTTATTCTCTAGCTATTTAAATTGGAAACTTTTTCTTTTTATTGCCAATACAGACATTTGGGAGAGGTCAAACAGACACAATAGCCATCACCTAAAGACTTACCACACTGTTTAGGCCCAATTCCAACTGCTTTTGGCAGCTAAACAGTGTTGAGCCTCTTTAGTAGTTTAATTTGAGACCACCTGCTAATATTATGTCCTGTAGGTCTTTTTACATTACCAACATATGATTTTTTTCAGTAAGCCAATATAGTCAGGAACCTTTTTTATTAGCTTACATGGTTATAGAAGTAGAAGAGGGCAAAAAAGTGCCTGTATCTCACCTACAGCCATACCACATTGGATACGCCCAATCTCGTCTGATCTTGGAAGCTAAGCAGTGTTGGGCCTGGTTAGTACTTGGTTGGGAGACCACATGGGATCAACAGGTGCTGTAGGCGTTTTTCCATTACTGGCAAATTGTTTTTATTCTCTAGCTATTTAAATTGGAAAAAAAATTTTATTGCTAGTACAGAAATTTGGGAGAGGTCAAACAGACACAATAGCAATCAACTAAAAACTTACCACACTGTTTCGGACCAATTCCAACTGCTTTTGGAAGCTAAACAGTGTTGAGCCTCTTTAGTAGTTTAATTTGAGACCACCTGCTAATATTATGTCCTGTAGGTCTTTTTACATTACCAACACATGATTTTTTTCAGTAAGCCAATATAGTTAGGAACCTTTTTTATTAGCTTACCTGGTTATAGAAGTAGAAGAGGGCAAAAAAGACTCTGTATCTCACCTAAAGCCATACCACATTGGATACGCCCAATCTCGTCTGATCTTGGAAGCTAAGCAGTGTTGGGCCTGGTTAGTACTTGGGTGGGAGACCACATGGGAACACCAGGTGCTGTAGGTTTTTTCCCATTACTGGGCAAATTGTTTTTATTCTCTAGCTATTTAAATTGGAAACTTTTTCTTTTTATTACCAATACAGACATTTGGGAGAGGTCAAACAGACACAATAACCATCACCTAAAGACTTACCACACTGTTTCGGCCCAATTCCAACTGCTTTTGGCAGCTAAACAGTGTTGAGCCTCTTTAGTAGTTTAATTTGAGACCACCTGCTAATATTATGTCCTGTAGGTCTTTTTACATTACCAACATATGATTTTTTTCAGTAAGCCAATATAGTCAGGAACCTTTTTTATTAGCTTACATGGTTATAGAAGTAGAAGAGGGCAAAAAAGTGCCTGTATCTCACCTACAGCCATACCACATTGGATACGCCCAATCTTGTCTGATCTTGGAAGCTAAGCAGTGTTGGGCCTGGTTAGTACTTGGGTGGGAGACCACATGGGATCACCAGGTGCTGTTGGTTTTTTCCCATTACTGGCAAATTGTTTTTATTCTCTAGCTATTTAAATTGGAAACTTTTTCTTTTTATTGCCAATACAGACATTTGGGAGAGGTCAAACAGACACAATAGCCATCACCTAAAGACTTACCACACTGTTTAGGCCCAATTCCAACTGCTTTTGGTAGCTAAACAGTGTTGAGCCTCTTTAGTAGTTTAATTTGAGACCACCTGCTTATATTATGTCCTGTAGGTCTTTTTACATTACCAACATATGATTTTTTTCAGTAAGCCAATATAGTCAGGAACCTTTTTTATTAGCTTACATGGTTATAGAAGTAGAAGAGGGTAAAAAAGTGCCTGTATCTCACCTACAGCCATACCACATTGGATACGCCCAATCTCGTCTGATCTTGGAAGCTAAGCAGTGTTGGGCCTGGTTAGTACTTGGGTGGGAGACCACATGGGATCAACAGGTGCTGTAGGCGTTTTTCCATTACTGGCAAATTGTTTTTATTCTCTAGCTATTTAAATTGGAAAAAAAATTTTATTGCTAGTACAGAAATTTGGGAGAGGTCAAACAGACACAATAGCCATCAACTAAAAACTTACCACACTGTTTCGGACCAATTCCAACTGCTTTTGGAAGCTAAACAGTGTTGAGCCTCTTTAGTAGTTTAATTTGAGACCACCTGCTAATATTATGTCCTGTAGGTCTTTTTACATTAATAACACATGATTTTTTTCAGTAAGCCAATATAGTTAGGAACCTTTTTTATTAGCTTACCTGGTAATAGAAGTAGAAGAGGGCAAAAAAGTGCCTGTGTCTCACTTACAGCCATACCACATTAGATACGCCCAATCTTGTCTGATCTTGGAAGCTAAGCAGTGATGGGCCTGGTTAGTACTTGGGTGGGAGACCACATGGGAACACCAGGTGCTGTATGTTTTTTCCCATTACTTGCAAATTGTTTTTATTCTCTAGCTATTTAAATTGGAAACTTTTTTTTATTGCTAGTACAGACATTTGGGAGAGGTCAAACAGACACAATAGCAATCAACTAAAAACTTACCACACTGTTTCGGACCAATTCCAACTGCTTTTGGAAGCTAAACAGTGTTGAGCCTCTTTAGTAGTTTAATTTGAGACCACCTGCTAATATTATGTCCTGTAGGTCTTTTTACATTACCAACACATGATTTTTTTCAGTAAGCCAATATAGTTAGGAACCTTTTTTATTAGCTTACCTGGTTATAGAAGTAGAAGAGGGCAAAAAAGTGCCTGTATCTCACCTACAGCCATACCACATTGGATACGCCCAATCTCGTCTGATCTTGGAAGCTAAGCAGTGTTGGGCCTGGTTAGTACTTGGGTGGGAGACCACATGGGATCACCAGGTGCTGTAGGTGTTTTTCCATTACTGGCAAATTGTTTTTATTCTCTAGCTATTTAAATTGGAATTTTTTTTTTATTGCTAGTACAGACATTTGGGAGAGGTCAAACAGACACAATAGCCATCAACTAAAAACTTACCACACTGTTTCGGACCAATTCCAACTGCTTTTGGAAGCTAAACAGTGTTGAGCCTCTTTAGTAGTTTAATTTGAGACCACCTGCTAATATTATGTCCTGTAGGTCTTTTTACATTACCAACACATGATTTTTTTCAGTAAGCCAATATAGTTAGGAACCTTTTTTTATTAGCTTACCTGGTTATAGAAGTAGAAGAGGGCAAAAAAGAGCCTGTGTCTCACCTACAGCCATACCACATTGGATACGCCCAATCTCGTCTGATCTTGGAAGCTAATCAGTGTTGGGCCTGGTTATTACTTAGGTGGGAGACCACATGGGAACACCAGGTGCTGTAGGTTTTTTCCCATTACTTGGCAAATTGTTTTTATTCTCTAGCTATTTAAATTGGAAACTTTTTCTTTTTATTACCAATACAGACATTTGGGAGAGGTCAAACAGACACAATAACCATCACCTAAAGACTTACCACACTGTTTTGGCCCAATTCCAACTGCTTTTGGCAGCTAAACAGTGTTGAGCCTCTTTAGTAGTTTAATTTGAGACCACCTGCTAATATTATGTCCTGTAGGTCTTTTTACATTACCAACATATGATTTTTTTCAGTAAGCCAATATAGTCAGGAACCGTTTTTATTAGCTTACATGGTTATAGAAGTAGAAGAGGGCAAAAAAGTGCCTGTATCTCACCTACAGCCATACCACATTGGATACGCCCAATCTCGTCTGATCTTGGAAGCTAAGCAGTGTTGGGCCTGGTTAGTACTTGGATGGGAGACCACATGGAATCACCAGGTGCTTTAGGTTTTTTTCCCATTACTGGCAAATTGTTTTTATTCTCTAGCTATTTAAATTGGAAACTTTTTCTTTTTATTGCCAATACAGACATTTGGGAGAGGTCAAACAGACACAATAGCCATCACCTAATGACTTACCACACTGTTTAGGCCCAATTCCAACTGCTTTTGGCAGCTAAACAGTGTTGAGCCTCTTTAGTAGTTTAATTTGAGACCACCTGCTAATATTATGTCCTGTAGGTCTTTTTACATTACCAACACATGATTTGGTACTTATGTAGTATCTGGGCTGCCGATTTTTTGATTGTATGCCTTAAGTTAAGGCATACAATCAGATGTGATGCGATGCGATATCGCATCGCATCGCATACGATGCGATGCGATGCGATGCGATGCGATGACCCGATTTTTCCATAGGATTCAATGTTAAAATGGACTGAGTCCATTTTAACATGGAATTCAATGGGAAAAAGGGGTCCTTTTCATACCCCTACTATCCAAGTGGGCATGGAGTTGGATATAAACCTGTGGCGAGCGTAGCGAGCCACCGAGCCCGAAGCGTGGCGAGCGAAGCGAGCCCCGCGAGGGGACGGTATTCTGTGTCCCCTCGCGGGGCTCGCTACGCTCGCCACGCTTCGGGCTCGGTGGCTCGCTACGCTCGCCACAGGTTTATATCCAACTCCATGCCCACTTGGATAGTAGGGGTATGAAAAGGACCCCTTTTTCCCATTGAATTCCATGTTAAAATGGACTCAGTCCATTTTAACATTGAATCCTATGGAAAAATCGGGTCCATCGCATCGCATCGCATCGCATCGCATCGCATGCGATTTGGTCGGGTGCGATGCGATGCGATGGACCCGATTTCAAAATCGGCAGCCCAGTTACTACATAAGTACCCATGATTTTTTTCAGTAAGCCAATATAGTTAGGAACCTTTTTTATTAGCTTACCTGGTTATAGAAGTAGAAAAGGGCAAAAAAGTGCCTGTATCTCACCTACAGCCATACCACATTGGATACGCCCAATCTCGTCTGATCTTGGAAGCTAAGCAGTGTTGGGCCTGGTTAGTACTTGGGTGGGAGACCACATGGGATCACCAGGTGCTGTAGGTGTTTTTCCATTACTGGCAAATTGTTTTTATTCTCTAGCTATTTAAATTGGAAATTTTTTTTTATTGCTAGTACAGACATTTGGGAGAGGTCAAACAGACACAATAGCCATCAACTAAAAACTTACCACTCTGTTTCGTACCAATTCCAACTGCTTTTGGAAGCTAAACAGTGTTGAGCCTCTTTAGTAGTTTAATTTGAGACCACCTGCTAATATTATGTCCTGTAGGTCTTTTTACATTACCAACACATGATTTTTTTCAGTAAGCCAATATAGTTAGGAACCTTTTTTATTAGCTTACCTGGTAATAGAAGTAGAAGAGGGCAAAAAAGTGCCTGTGTCTCACTTACAGCCATACCACATTAGATACGCCCAATCTTGTCTGATCTTGGAAGCTAAGCAGTGATGGGCCTGGTTAGTACTTGGGTGGGAGACCACATGGGAACACCAGGTGCTGTATGTTTTTTTCCCATTACTGGCAAATTGTTTTTATTCTCTAGCTATTTAAATTGGAAACTTTTTTTTATTGCTAGTACAGACATTTGGGAGAGGTCAAACAGACACAATAGCAATCAACTAAAAACTTACCACACTGTTTCGGACCAATTCCAACTGCTTTTGGAAGCTAAACAGTGTTGAGCCTCTTTAGTAGTTTAATTTGAGACCACCTGCTAATATTATGTCCTGTAGGTCTTTTTACATTACCAACACATGATTTTTTTCAGTAAGCCAATATAGTTAGGAACCTTTTTTATTAGCTTACCTGGTTATAGAAGTAGAAGAGGGCAAAAAAGACTCTGTATTTCAACTACAGCCATACCACATTGGATACGCCCAATCTCGTCTGATCTTGGAAGCTAAGCAGTGTTGGGCCTGGTTAGTACTTGGGCCTGGTTAGTACTTGGGTGGGAGACCACATGGGAACACCAGGTGCTGTAGGTTTTTTCCCATTACTGGGCAAATTGTTTTTATTCTCTAGCTATTTAAATTGGAAACTTTTTCTTTTTATTACCAATACAGACATTTGGGAGAGGTCAAACAGACACAATAACTATCACCTAAAGACTTACCACACTGTTTCGGCCCAATTCCAACTGCTTTTGGCAGCTAAACAGTGTTGAGAATCTTTAGTAGTTTAATTTGAGACCACCTGCTAATATTATGTCCTGTAGGTCTTTTTACATTACCAACATATGATTTTTTTCAGTAAGCCAATATAGTCAGGAACCTTTTTTATTAGCTTACATGGTTATAGAAGTAGAAGAGGGCAAAAATGTGCCTGTATCTCACCTACAGCCATACCACATTGGATACGCCCAATCTCGTCTGATCTTGGAAGCTAAGCAGTGTTGGGCCTGGTTAGTACTTGGGTGGGAGACCACATGGGATCAACAGGTGCTGTAGGCGTTTTTCCATTACTGGCAAATTGTTTTTATTCTCTAGCTATTTAAATTGGAAAAAAATTTTTATTGCTAGTACAGAAATTTGGGAGAGGTCAAACAGACACAAAAGCCATCAACTAAAAACTTACCACACTGTTTCGGACCAATTCCAACTGCTTTTGGAAGCTAAACAGTGTTGAGCCTCTTTAGTAGTTTAATTTGAGACCACCTGCTAATATTATGTCCTGTAGGTCTTTTTACATTAATAACACATGATTTTTTTCAGTAAGCCAATATAGTTAGGAACCTTTTTTATTAGCTTACCTGGTAATAGAAGTAGAAGAGGGCAAAAAAGTGCCTGTGTCTCACTTACAGCCATACCACATTAGATACGCCCAATCTTGTCTGATCTTGGAAGCTAAGCAGTGATGGGCCTGGTTAGTACTTGGGTGGGAGACCACATGGGAACACCAGGTGCTGTATGTTTTTTCCCATTACTTGCAAATTGTTTTTATTCTCTAGCTATTTAAATTGGAAACTTTTTTTTATTGCTAGTACAGACATTTGGGAGAGGTCAAACAGACACAATAGCAATCAACTGAAAACTTACCACACTGTTTCGGACCAATTCCAACTGCTTTTGGAAGCTAAACAGTGTTGAGCCTCTTTAGTAGTTTAATTTGAGACCACCTGCTAATATTATGTCCTGTAGGTCTTTTTACATTACCAACACATGATTTTTTTCAGTAAGCCAATATAGTTAGGAACCTTTTTTATTAGCTTACCTGGTTATAGAAGTAGAAGAGGGCAAAAAAGACTCTGTATCTCACCTACAGCCATACCACATTGGATACGCCCAATCTCGTCTGATCTTGGAAGCTAAGCAGTGTTGGGCCTGGTTAGTACTTGGGTGGGAGACCACATGGGAACACCAGGTGCTGTAGGTTTTTTCCCATTACAGGGCAAATTGTTTTTATTCTCTAGCTATTTAAATTGGAAACTTTTTCTTTTTATTACCAATACAGACATTTGGGAGAGGTCAAACCGACACAATAACCATCACCTAAAGACTTACCACACTGTTTCGGCCCAATTCCAACTGCTTTTGGCAGCTAAACAGTGTTGAGCCTCTTTAGTAGTTTAATTTGAGACCACCTGCTAATATTATGTCCTGTAGGTCTTTTTACATTACCAACATATGATTTTTTTCAGTAAGCCAATATAGTCAGGAACCTTTTTTATTAGCTTACATGGTTATAGAAGTAGAAGAGGGCAAAAAAGTGCCTGTATCTCACCTACAGCCATACCACATTGGATACGCCCCATCTTGTCTGATCTTGGAAGCTAAGCAGTGTTGGGCCTGGTTAGTACTTGGGTGGGAGACCACATGGGATCACCAGGTGCTGTAGGTTTTTTCCCATTACTGGCAAATTGTTTTTATTCTCTAGCTATTTAAATTGGAAACTTTTTCTTTTTATTGCCAATACAGACATTTGGGAGAGGTCAAACAGACACAATAGCCATCACCTAAAGACTTACCACACTGTTTAGGCCCAATTCCAACTGCTTTTGGCAGCTAAACAGTGTTGAGCCTCTTTAGTAGTTTAATTTGAGACCACCTGCTAATATTATGTCCTGTAGGTCTTTTTACATTACCAACATATGATTTTTTTCAGTAAGCCAATATAGTCAGGAACCTTTTTTATTAGCTTACATGGTTATAGAAGTAGAAGAGGGCAAAAAAGTGCCTGTATCTCACCTACAGCCATACCACATTGGATACGCCCAATCTCGTCTGATCTTGGAAGCTAAGCAGTGTTGGGCCTGGTTAGTACTTGGTTGGGAGACCACATGGGATCAACAGGTGCTGTAGGCGTTTTTCCATTACTGGCAAATTGTTTTTATTCTCTAGCTATTTAAATTGGAAAAAAATTTTTATTGCTAGTACAGAAATTTGGGAGAGGTCAAACAGACACAATAGCCATCAACTAAAAACTTACCACACTGTTTCGGACCAAATCCAACTGCTTTTGGAAGCTAAACAGTGTTGAGCCTCTTTAGTAGTTTAATTTGAGACCACCTGCTAATATTATGTCCTGTAGGTCTTTTTACATTACCAACACATGATTTTTTTTCAGTAAGCCAATATAGTTAGGAACCTTTTTTATTAGCTTACCTGGTTATAGAAGTAGAAGAGGGCAAAAAAGACTCTGTATCTCACCTACAGCCATACCACATTGGATACGCCCAATCTCGTCTGATCTTGGAAGCTAAGCAGTGTTGGGCCTGGTTAGTACTTGGGTGGGAGACCACATGGGAACACCAGGTGCTGTAGGTTTTTTCCCATTACTGGGCAAATTGTTTTTATTCTCTAGCTATTTAAATTGGAAACTTTTTCTTTTTATTACCAATACAGACATTTGGGAGAGGTCAAACAGACACAATAACCATCACCTAAAGACTTACCACACTGTTTCGGCCCAATTCCAACTGCTTTTGGCAGCTAAACAGTGTTGAGCCTCTTTAGTAGTTTAATTTGAGACCACCTGCTAATATTATGTCCTGTAGGTCTTTTTACATTACCAACATATGATTTTTTTCAGTAAGCCAATATAGTCAGGAACCTTTTTTATTAGCTTACATGGTTATAGAAGTAGAAGAGGGCAAAAAAGTGCCTGTATCTCACCTACAGCCATACCACATTGGATACGCCCAATCTCGTCTGATCTTGGAAGCTAAGCAGTGTTGGGCCTGGTTAGTACTTGGGTGGGATCACCAGGTGCTGTAGGTTTTTTCCCATTACTGGCAAATTGTTTTTATTCTCTAGCTATTTAAATTGGAAACTTTTTCTTTTTATTGCCAATACAGACATTTGGGAGAGGTCAAACAGACACAATAGCCATCACCTAAAGACTTACCACACTGTTTAGGCCCAATTCCAACTGCTTTTGGCAGCTAAACAGTGTTGAGCCTCTTTAGTAGTTTAATTTGAGACCACCTGCTAATATTATGTCCTGTAGGTCTTTTTACATTACCAACACATGATTTTTTTCAGTAAGCCAATATAGTTAGGAACCTTTTTTATTAGCTTACCTGGTTATAGAAGGAGAAGAGGGAAAAAAAGAGCCTTTATCTCACCTACAGCCATACCACATTGGATACGCCCAATCTCGCCTGATCTTGGAAGCTAAGCAGTGTTGGGCCTGGTTAGTACTTGGGTGGGAGACCACATGGGAACACCAGGTGCTGTATGTTTTTTCCCATTACTGGCAAATTGTTTTTATTCTCTAGCTATTTAAATTGGAAACTTTTTGTTTTTATTACCAATACACATATTTGGGAGAGGTCAAACAGACACAATAACCGTCACCTAAAGACTTACCACACTGTTTCGGCCCAATTCCAACTGCTTTTGGCAGCTAAACAGTGTTGAGCCTCTTTAGTAGTTTAATTTGAGACCACCTGCTAATATTATGTCCTGTAGGTCTTTTTACATTACCAACACATGATTTTTTTCAGTAAGCCAAAACAGTTACGAAACTTTTTTATTACCTTACCTGGTTATAGAAGTAGAAGAGGGCAAAAAAGTGCCTGTGTCTCACTTACAGCCATACCACATTGGATACGCCCAATCTTGTCTGATCTTGGAAGCTAAGCAGTCATGGGCCTGGTTAGTACTTGGGTGGGAGACCACATGGGAACACCAGGTGCTGTATGTTTTTTCCCATTACTGGCAAATTGTTTTTATTCTCTAGCTATTTAAATTGGAAACTTTTTTTTTATTGCTAGTACAGACATTTGGGAGAGGTCAAACAGACACAATAGCCATCAACTAAAAACTTACCACACTGTTTCGGACCAATTCCAACTGCTTTTGGAAGCTAAACAGTGTTGAGCCTCTTTAGTAGTTTAATTTGAGACCACCTGCTAATATTATGTCCTGTAGGTCTTTTTACATTACCAACACATGATTTTTTTCAGTAAGCCAATATAGTTAGGAACCTTTTTTATTAGCTTACCTGGTAATAGAAGTAGAAGAGGGCAAAAAAGAGCCTATATCTCACCTACAGCCATACCACATTGGATACGCCCAATCTCGTCTGATCTTGGAAGCTAAGCAGTGTTGGGCCTGGTTAGTACTTGGGTGGGAGACCACATGGGAACACCAGGTGCTGTAGGTTTTTCCCATTACTGGGCAAATTGTTTTTATTCTCTAGCTATTTAAATTGGAAACTTTTTCTTTTTATTACCAATACAGACATTTGGGAGAGGTCAAACAGACACAATAACCATCACCTAAAGACTTACCACACTGTTTCGGCCCAATTCCAACTGCTTTTGGCAGCTAAACAGTGTTGAGCCCCTTTAGTAATTTAATTTGAGACCACCTGCTAATATTATGTCCTGTAGGTCTTTTTACATTACCAACATATGATTTTTTTCAGTAAGCCAATATAGTCAGGAACCTTTTTTATTAGCTTACATGGTTATAGAAGTAGAAGAGGGCAAAAAAGTGCCTGTATCTCACCTACAGCCATACCACATTGGATACGCCCAATCTCGTCTGATCTTGGAAGCTAAGCAGTGTTGGGCCTGGTTAGTACTTGGGTGGGAGACCACATGGGAACTCCAGGTGCTGTATGTTTTTTCCCATTACTGGCAAATTGTTTTTATTCTCTAGCTATTTAAATTGGAAACTTTTTCTTTTTATTGCCAATACAGACATTTGGGAGAGGTCAAACAGACACAATAGCCATCACCTAAAGACTTACCACACTGTTTAGGCCCAATTCCAACTGCTTTTGGCAGCTAAACAGTGTTGAGCCTCTTTAGTAGTTTAATTTGAGACCACCTGCTAATATTATGTCCTGTAGGTCTTTTTACATTACCAACACATGATTTTTTTTTAGTAAGCCAAAACAGTTACGAAACTTTTTTATTACCTTACCTGGTTATAGAAGTAGAAGAGGGCAAAAAGTGCCTGTGTCTCACTTACAGCCATACCACATTGGATACGCCCAAACTTGTCTGATCTTGGAAGCTAAGCAGTGATGGGCCTGGTTAGTACTTGGGTGGGAGACCACATGGGAACACCAGGTGCTGTATGTTTTTTCCCATTACTGGCAAATTGTTTTTATTCTCTAGCTATTTAAATTGGAAACTTTTTTTTTAATGCCAGTACAGACATTTGGGAGAGGTCAAACAGACACAATAGCCATCACCTAAAAACTTACCACACTGTTTAGGCCAAATTCCAACTGCTTTTGGCAGCTAAACATTGTTGAGCCTCTTTAGTAGTTTAATTTGAGACCATGTGCTTATATCATGTCCTGTAGGTCTTTTTACATTACCAACACATGATTTTTTTTCAGTAAGCCAAAACAGTTAGAAAATTTTTTTATTAGCTTTCCTGGTTATAGAAGTAGAAGAGGGCAAAAAAGTGCCTGTATCTCACCTACAGCCATACCACATTGGATACGCCCAATCTCGTCTGATCTTGGAAGCTAAGCAGTGTTGGGCCTGGTTAGTACTTGGGTGGGAAACCACATGGGATCCCCAGGTGCTGTAGGTTTTTTCCCATTACTGGCAAATTGTTTTTATTCTCTAGCTATTTAAATTGGAAACTTTTTCTTTTTATTGCCAATAAAGACATTTGGGAGAGGTCAAACAGACACAATAGCCATCACCTAAAGACTTACCACACTGTTTAGGCCCAATTCCAACTGCTTTTGGCAGCTAAACAGTGTTGAGCCTCTTTAGTAGTTTAATTTGAGACCACCTGCTAATATTATGTCCTGTAGGTCTTTTTACATTACCAACACATGATTTTTTTCAGTAAGCCAATATAGTTAGGAACCTTTTTTATTAGCTTACCTGGTTATAGAAGTAGAAGAGGGCAAAAAAGTGCCTGTATCTCACCTACAGCCATACCACATTGGATACGCCCAATCTCGTCTGATCCTGGAAGCTAAGCAGTGTTGGGCCTGGTTAGTACTTGGGTGGGAAACCACATGGGAACACCAGGTGCTGTAGGTTTTTTCCCATTACTGGCAAATTGTTTTTATTCTCTAGCTATTTAAATTGGAAACTTTTTCTTTTTATGGCCAATACAGACATTTGGGAGAGGTCAAACAGACATATAACCATCACCTAAAGACTTACCACACTTTTTCGGCCCAATTCCAACTGCTTTTGCAGCTAAACAGTGTTGAGTCTCTTTAGTAGTATAATTTGAGACCACCTGCTAATATTATGTCCTGTAGGTCTTTTTACATTACCAACACATTACTTTTTTCAGTAAGCCAAAACAGTTAAGAAACTTTTTTATTACCTTACCTGGTTATAGAAGTAGAAGAGGGCAAAAAAGTTCCTGTGTCTCACTTACAGCCATACCATATTAGATACGCCCAATCTCGTCTGATCTTGGTAGCTAAGCAGTGATGGGCCTGGTTAGTACTTGGGTGGGAGACCACATGGGAACCCCAGGTGCTGTATGTTTTTTTTCCCATTACTGGCAAATTGTTTTTATTCTCTAGCTATTTAAATTGGAAACTTTTTTTTTATTGCCAGTAAAGACATTTGGGAGAGGTCAAACAGACACAATAGCCATCAACTAAAAACTTACCAAACTTTTTCGGCCCAATTCCAACTGCTTTTGGCAGCTAAACAGTGTTGAGCCTCTTTAGTAGTTTAATTTGAGACCACCTGCTAATATTATGTCCTGTAGATCTTTTTACATTACCAACACATGAATTTTTTCAGTAAGCCAATATAGTTAGACACCTTTTTTATTAGCTTACCTGGTTATAGAAGTAGAAGATGGCAAAAGAGTGCCTTTATCTCACCTACAGCCATACCACATTGGATACGCCCAATCCCGTCTGATCTTGAAAGCTAAGCAGTGTTGGGCCTGGTTAGTACTTGGGTGGGAGACCACATGGAAACACCAGGTGCTGTAGGTTTTTTCCCATTACTGACAAATTGTTTTTATTCTCTAGCTATTTAAATTGGAAACTTTTTATTTTTATTGCCAATACAGACATTTGGGAGAGGTCAAACAGACACAATAGCCATCACCAAAAGACTTACCACACTGTTTAGGCCCAATTCCAACTGCTTTTGGCAGCTAAACAGTTTTGAGCCTCTTTAGTAGTTTAATTTGAGACCACCTGCTAATATTATGTCCTGTAGGTCTTTTTACATTACCAACACATGATTTTTTTCAGTAAGCCAATATAGTTAGGAACCTTTTTTATTAGCTTACCTGGTTATAGAAGTAGAAGAGGGCAAAAAAGAGCCGGTATCTCACCTACAGCCATACCACATTGGGTACGCTCAATCTCGTCTGATCTTGGAAGCTAAGCACTGTTGGGCCTGGTTAGTACTTGGGTGGGAGACCACATGGGAACACCAGGTGCTGTAGGTTTTTTCCCATTACTGGCAAATTGTTTTTATTCTCTAGCTATTTAAATTGGAAACTTTTTCTTTTTATTACCAATACAGACATTTGGGAGAGGTCAAACAGACACAAAAACCATCATCTAAAGACTTACCACACTGTTTCGGCCCAATTCCAACTGCTTTTGGCAGCTAAACAGTGTTGAGCCTCTTTAGTAGTTTAATTTGAGACCACCTGCTAATATTATGTCCTGTAGATCTTTTTACATTACCAACACATGATTTTTTTCAGTAAGCCAATATAGTTAGGAACCTTTTTATTAGCTTACCTGGTTATAGAAGTAGAAGAGGGCAAAAGAGTGCCTGTATCTTACCTACAGCCATACCACATTGGATACGCCCAATCTCGTTTAATCCTGGAAGCTAAGCAGTGTTGGGCCTGGTTAGTACTTGGGTGGGAGACCACATGGGAACACCAGGTGCTGTAGGTTTTTTCCCATTACTGGCAAATTGTTTTTATTCTCTAGCTATTTAAATTGGAAACTTTTTCTTTTTATGGCCAATACAGACATTTGGGAGAGGTCAAACAGATACAATAGCCATCACCAAAAGACTTACCACACTGTTTCGGCCCAATTCCAACTGCTTTTGGCAGCTAAACAGTGTTGAGCCTCTTTAGTAGTTTAATTTGAGACCACCTGCTAATATTATGTCCTGTAGGTCTTTTTACATTACCAACACATGATTTTTTTCAGTAAGCCAATATAGTTAGGAACCTTTTTTATTAGCTTACCTGGTTATAGAAGTAGAAGAGGGCAAAAAAAGTGCCTGTATCTCACCTACAGCCATACCACATTGGATACGCCCAATCTCGTCTGATCTTGGAAGCTAAGCAGTGTTGGGCCTGGTTAGTACTTGGTTGGGCGACCACATGGGATCACCAGGTGCTGTAGGTTTTTTCCCATTACTGGCAAATTGTTTTTATTCTCTAGCTATTTAAATTGGAAACTTTTTCTTTTCATTACCAATACAGACATTTGGGAGAGGTCAAACAGACATATAACCATCACCTAAAGACTTACCACACTGTTTCGGCCCAATTCCAACTGCTTTTGCAGCTAAACAGTGTTGAGCCTCTTTAGTAGTTTAATTTGAGACCACCTGCTAATATTATGTCCTGTAGGTCTTTTTACATTACCAACACATGATTTTTTTCAGTAAGCCAATATAGTTAGGAACCTTTTTTATTAGCTTACCTGGTTATAGAAGTAGGAGAGGGCAAAAAAGAGCCGGTATCTCACCTAAAGCCATATCACATTGGATACGCCCAATCTCGTCTGATCTTGGAAGCTAAGCAGTGTTGGGCCTGGTTAGTACTTGGGTGGAAGACCACATGGGAACACCAGGTGCTGTAGGTTTTTTCCCATTACTGGCAAATTGTTTTTATTCTCTAGCTATTTAAATTGGAAACTTTTTCTTTTTATTACCAATACAGACTTTTGGGAGAGGTCAAAAAGACACAATAACCATCACCTAAAGACTTACCACACTGTTTCGGCCCAATTCCAACTGCTTTTAGCAGCTAAACAGTGTTGAGCCTCTTTAGTAGTTTAATTTGAGACCACCTGCTAATATTATGTCCTGTAGATCTTTTTACATTACCAACACATGATTTTTTTCAGTAAGCCAATATAGTTAGGAACCTTTTTATTAGCTTACCTGGTTATAGAAGTAGAAGAGGGCAAAAGAGTGCCTGTATCTTACCTACAGCCATACCACATTGGATACGCCCAATCTCGTCTGATCCTGGAAGCTAAGCAGTGTTGGGCCTGGTTAGTATTTGGGTGGGAGACCACATGGGAACACCAGGTGCTGTAGGTTTTTTCCCATTACTGGTAAATTGTTTTTATTCTCTAGCTATTTAAATTGGAAACTTTTTCTTTTTATGGCCAATACAGACATTTGGGAGAGGTCAAACAGACACAATAGCCATCACCAAAAGACTTACCACACTGTTTCGGCCCAATTCCAACTGCTTTTGGCAGCTAAACAGTGTTGAGCCTCTTTAGTAGTTTAATTTGAGACCACCTGCTAATATTACGTCCTGTAGGTCTTTTTACATTACCAACACATGATTTTTTTCAATAAGCCAATATAGTTAGGAACCTTTTTTATTAGCTTACCTGGTTATAGAAGTAGAAGAGGGCAAAAAAAGTGCCTGTATCTCACCTACAGCCATACCACATTGGATACGCCCAATCTCGTCTGATCTTGGAAGCTAAGCAGTGTTGGGCCTGGTTAGTACTTGGTTGGGCGACCACATGGGATCACCAGGTGCTGTAGGTTTTTTCCCATTACTGGCAAATTGTTTTTATTCTCTAGCTATTTAAATTGGAAACTTTTTCTTTTCATTACCAATACAGACATTTGGGAGAGGTCAAACAGACATATACCCATCACCTAAAGACTAACCACACTGTTTCGGCCCAATTCCAACTGCTTTTGCAGCTAAACAGTGTTGAGCCTCTTTAGTAGTTTAATTTGAGACCACCTGCTAATATTATGTCCTGTAGGTCTTTTTACATTACCAACACATGATTTTTTTCAGTAAGCCAAAACAGTTACGAAACTTTTTTATTACCTTACCTGGTTATAGAAGTAGAAGAGGGCAAAAAAGTGCCTGTATCTCACCTACAGCCATACCACATTGGATACGCCCAATCTCGTCTGATCTTGGAAGCTAAGCAGTGTTGGGCCTGGTTAGTACTTGGGTGGGAGACCACATTGGATCACCAGGTGCTGTAGGTTTTTTCCCATTACTGGCAAATTGTTTTTATTCTCTAGCTATTTAAATTGGAAACTTTTTCTTTTTATTGCCAATACAGACATTTGGGAGAGGTCAAACAGACACAATAGCCATCCGCTAAAGACTTACCACACTGTTTCGGCCCAATTCCAACTGCTTTTGGCAGCAAAACAGTGTTGAGCCTCTTTAGTAGTTTAATTTGAGACCACCTGCTAATATTATGTCCTGTAGATCTTTTTACATTACCAACACATGATTTTTTTCAGTAAGCCAATATAGTTAGGAACCTTTTTTATTAGCTTACCTGGTTATAGAAGTAGAAGAGGGCAAAAGAGTGCCTGTATCTCACCTACAGCCATACCATATTGGATACGCCCAATCCCGTCTGATCTTGGAAGCAAAGCAGTGTTGGGCCTGGTTAGTACTTGTTTGGGAGACCACATGGAAACACCAGGTGCTGTAGGTTTTTTCCCATTACTGGCAAATTGTTTTTATTCTCTAGCTATTTAAATTGGAAACTTTTTCTTTTTATTACCAATACAGACATTTGGGAGAGGTCAAACAGACACAACAACCTTCAACTAAGAACTTACCAAACTTTTTCGGCCCAATTCCAACTGCTTTTGGCAGCTAAACAGTGTTGAGCCTCTTTAGTAGTTTAATTTGAGACCACCTGCTAATATTATGTCCTGTAGATCTTTTTACATTACCAACACATGATTTTTTTCAGTAAGCCAATATAGTTAGGAACCTTTTTTATTAGCTTACCTGGTTATAGAAGTAGAAGATGGCAAAAGAGTGCCTGTATCTCACCTACAGCCATACCACATTGGATATGCCCAATCCCGTCTGATCTTGGAAGCTAAGCAGTGTTGGGCCTGGTTAGTACTTGGGTGGGAGACCACATGGAAACACCAGGTGCTGTAGGTTTTTTCCCATTACTGACAAATTGTTTTTATTCTCTAGCTATTTAAATTGGAAACTTTTTTTTTAATGCCAGTACAGACATTTGGGAGAGGTCAAACAGACACAATAGCCATCACCTAAAAACTTACCACACTGTTTAGGCCAAATTCCAACTGCTTTTGGCAGCTAAACATTGTTGAGCCTCTTTAGTAGTTTAATTTGAGACCATGTGCTTATATCATGTCCTGTAGGTCTTTTTACATTACCAACACATGATTTTTTTTCAGTAAGCCAAAACAGTTAGAAAATTTTTTTATTAGCTTTCCTGGTTATAGAAGTAGAAGAGGGCAAAAAAGTGCCTGTATCTCACCTACAGCCATACCACATTGGATACGCCCAATCTCGTCTGATCTTGGAAGCTAAGCAGTGTTGGGCCTGGTTAGTACTTGGGTGGGAGACCACATGGGATCCCCAGGTGCTGTAGGTTTTTTCCCATTACTGGCAAATTGTTTTTATTCTCTAGCTATTTAAATTGGAAACTTTTTCTTTTTATTGCCAATAAAGACATTTGGGAGAGGTCAAACAGACACAATAGCCATCACCTAAAGACTTACCACACTGTTTAGGCCCAATTCCAACTGCTTTTGGCAGCTAAACAGTGTTGAGCCTCTTTAGTAGTTTAATTTGAGACCACCTGCTAATATTATGTCCTGTAGGTCTTTTTACATTACCAACACATGATTTTTTTCAGTAAGCCAATATAGTTAGGAACCTTTTTTATTAGCTTACCTGGTTATAGAAGTAGAAGAGGGCAAAAAAGTGCCTGTATCTCACCTACAGCCATACCACATTGGATACGCCCAATCTCGTCTGATCCTGGAAGCTAAGCAGTGTTGGGCCTGGTTAGTACTTGGGTGGGAAACCACATGGGAACACCAGGTGCTGTAGGTTTTTTCCCATTACTGGCAAATTGTTTTTATTCTCTAGCTATTTAAATTGGAAACTTTTTCTTTTTATGGCCAATACAGACATTTGGGAGAGGTCAAACAGACATATAACCATCACCTAAAGACTTACCACACTTTTTCGGCCCAATTCCAACTGCTTTTGCAGCTAAACAGTGTTGAGTCTCTTTAGTAGTATAATTTGAGACCACCTGCTAATATTATGTCCTGTAGGTCTTTTTACATTACCAACACATTACTTTTTTCAGTAAGCCAAAACAGTTAAGAAACTTTTTTATTACCTTACCTGGTTATAGAAGTAGAAGAGGGCAAAAAAGTTCCTGTGTCTCACTTACAGCCATACCATATTAGATACGCCCAATCTCGTCTGATCTTGGAAGCTAAGCAGTGATGGGCCTGGTTAGTACTTGGGTGGGAGACCACGTGGGAACCCCAGGTGCTGTATGTTTTTTTCCCATTACTGGCAAATTGTTTTTATTCTCTAGCTATTTAAATTGGAAACTTTTTTTTTTATTGCCAGTAAAGACATTTGGGAGAGGTCAAACAGACACAATAGCCATCAACTAAAAACTTACCAAACTTTTTCGGCCCAATTCCAACTGCTTTTGGCAGCTAAACAGTGTTGAGCCTCTTTAGTAGTTTAATTTGAGACCACCTGCTAATATTATGTCCTGTAGATCTTTTTACATTACCAACACATGATTTTTTTCAGTAAGCCAATATAGTTAGGAACCTTTTTTATTAGCTTACCTGGTTATAGAAGTAGAAGATGGCAAAAGAGTGCCTGTATCTCACCTACAGCCATACCACATTGGATATGCCCAATCCCGTCTGATCTTGGAAGCTAAGCAGTGTTGGGCCTGGTTAGTACTTGGGTGGGAGACCACATGGAAACACCAGGTGCTGTAGGTTTTTTCCCATTACTGACAAATTGTTTTTATTCTCTAGCTATTTAAATTGGAAACTTTTTTTTTAATGCCAGTACAGACATTTGGGAGAGGTCAAACAGACACAATAGCCATCACCTAAAAACTTACCACACTGTTTAGGCCAAATTCCAACTGCTTTTGGCAGCTAAACATTGTTGAGCCTCTTTAGTAGTTTAATTTGAGACCATGTGCTTATATCATGTCCTGTAGGTCTTTTTACATTACCAACACATGATTTTTTTTCAGTAAGCCAAAACAGTTAGAAAATTTTTTTATTAGCTTTCCTGGTTATAGAAGTAGAAGAGGGCAAAAAAGTGCCTGTATCTCACCTACAGCCATACCACATTGGATACGCCCAATCTCGTCTGATCTTGGAAGCTAAGCAGTGTTGGGCCTGGTTAGTACTTGGGTGGGAGACCACATGGGATCCCCAGGTGCTGTAGGTTTTTTCCCATTACTGGCAAATTGTTTTTATTCTCTAGCTATTTAAATTGGAAACTTTTTCTTTTTATTGCCAATAAAGACATTTGGGAGAGGTCAAACAGACACAATAGCCATCACCTAAAGACTTACCACACTGTTTAGGCCCAATTCCAACTGCTTTTGGCAGCTAAACAGTGTTGAGCCTCTTTAGTAGTTTAATTTGAGACCACCTGCTAATATTATGTCCTGTAGGTCTTTTTACATTACCAACACATGATTTTTTTCAGTAAGCCAATATAGTTAGGAACCTTTTTTATTAGCTTACCTGGTTATAGAAGTAGAAGAGGGCAAAAAAGTGCCTGTATCTCACCTACAGCCATACCACATTGGATACGCCCAATCTCGTCTGATCCTGGAAGCTAAGCAGTGTTGGGCCTGGTTAGTACTTGGGTGGGAAACCACATGGGAACACCAGGTGCTGTAGGTTTTTTCCCATTACTGGCAAATTGTTTTTATTCTCTAGCTATTTAAATTGGAAACTTTTTCTTTTTATGGCCAATACAGACATTTGGGAGAGGTCATACAGACATATAACCATCACCTAAAGACTTACCACACTTTTTCGGCCCAATTCCAACTGCTTTTGCAGCTAAACAGTGTTGAGTCTCTTTAGTAGTATAATTTGAGACCACCTGCTAATATTATGTCCTGTAGGTCTTTTTACATTACCAACACATTACTTTTTTCAGTAAGCCAAAACAGTTAAGAAACTTTTTTATTACCTTACCTGGTTATAGAAGTAGAAGAGGGCAAAAAAGTTCCTGTGTCTCACTTACAGCCATACCATATTAGATACGCCCAATCTCGTCTGATCTTGGAAGCTAAGCAGTGATGGGCCTGGTTAGTACTTGGGTGGGAGACCACGTGGGAACCCCAAGTGCTGTATGTTTTTTTCCCATTACTGGCAAATTGTTTTTATTCTCTAGCTATTTAAATTGGAAACTTTTTTTTTTATTGCCAGTAAAGACATTTGGGAGAGGTCAAACAGACACAATAGCCATCAACTAAAAACTTACCAAACTTTTTCGGCCCAATTCCAACTGCTTTTGGCAGCTAAACAGTGTTGAGCCTCTTTAGTAGTTTAATTTGAGACCACCTGCTAATATTATGTCCTGTAGATCTTTTTACATTACCAACACATGATTTTTTTCAGTAAGCCAATATAGTTAGACACCTTTTTTATTAGCTTACCTGGTTATAGAAGTAGAAGATGGCAAAAGAGTGCCTTTATCTCACCTACAGCCATACCACATTGGATACGCCCAATCCCGTCTGATCTTGAAAGCTAAGCAGTGTTGGGCCTGGTTAGTACTTGGGTGGGAGACCACATGGAAACACCAGGTGCTGTAGGTTTTTTCCCATTACTGACAAATTGTTTTTATTCTCTAGCTATTTAAATTGGAAACTTTTTATTTTTATTGCCAATACAGACATTTGGGAGAGGTCAAACAGACACAATAGCCATCACCAAAAGACTTACCACACTGTTTAGGCCCAATTCCAACTGCTTTTGGCAGCTAAACAGTTTTGAGCCTCTTTAGTAGTTTAATTTGAGACCACCTGCTAATATTATGTCCTGTAGGTCTTTTTACATTACCAACACATGATTTTTTTCAGTAAGCCAATATAGTTAGGAACCTTTTTTATTAGCTTACCTGGTTATAGAAGTAGAAGAGGGCAAAAAAGAGCCGGTATCTCACCTACAGCCATACCACATTGGGTACGCTCAATCTCGTCTGATCTTGGAAGCTAAGCACTGTTGGGCCTGGTTAGTACTTGGGTGGGAGACCACATGGGAACACCAGGTGCTGTAGGTTTTTTCCCATTACTGGCAAATTGTTTTTATTCTCTAGCTATTTAAATTGGAAACTTTTTCTTTTTATTACCAATACAGACATTTGGGAGAGGTCAAACAGACACAAAAACCATCATCTAAAGACTTACCACACTGTTTCGGCCCAATTCCAACTGCTTTTGGCAGCTAAACAGTGTTGAGCCTCTTTAGTAGTTTAATTTGAGACCACCTGCTAATATTATGTCCTGTAGATCTTTTTACATTACCAACACATGATTTTTTTCAGTAAGCCAATATAGTTAGGAACCTTTTTATTAGCTTACCTGGTTATAGAAGTAGAAGAGGGCAAAAGAGTGCCTGTATCTTACCTACAGCCATACCACATTGGATACGCCCAATCTCGTTTAATCCTGGAAGCTAAGCAGTGTTGGGCCTGGTTAGTACTTGGGTGGGAGACCACATGGGAACACCAGGTGCTGTAGGTTTTTTCCCATTACTGGCAAATTGTTTTTATTCTCTAGCTATTTAAATTGGAAACTTTTTCTTTTTATGGCCAATACAGACATTTGGGAGAGGTCAAACAGACACAATAGCCATCACCAAAAGACTTACCACACTGTTTCGGCCCAATTCCAACTGCTTTTGGCAGCTAAACAGTGTTGAGCCTCTTTAGTAGTTTAATTTGAGACCACCTGCTAATATTATGTCCTGTAGGTCTTTTTACATTACCAACACATGATTTTTTTCAGTAAGCCAATATAGTTAGGAACCTTTTTTATTAGCTTACCTGGTTATAGAAGTAGAAGAGGGCAAAAAAAGTGCCTGTATCTCACCTACAGCCATACCACATTGGATACGCCCAATCTCGTCTGATCTTGGAAGCTAAGCAGTGTTGGGCCTGGTTAGTACTTGGTTGGGCGACCACATGGGATCACCAGGTGCTGTAGGTTTTTTCCCATTACTGGCAAATTGTTTTTATTCTCTAGCTATTTAAATTGGAAACTTTTTCTTTTCATTACCAATACAGACATTTGGGAGAGGTCAAACAGACATATAACCATCACCTAAAGACTTACCACACTGTTTCGGCCCAATTCCAACTGCTTTTGCAGCTAAACAGTGTTGAGCCTCTTTAGTAGTTTAATTTGAGACCACCTGCTAATATTATGTCCTGTAGGTCTTTTTACATTACCAACACATGATTTTTTTCAGTAAGCCAATATAGTTAGGAACCTTTTTTATTAGCTTACCTGGTTATAGAAGTAGGAGAGGGCAAAAAAGAGCCGGTATCTCACCTAAAGCCATATCACATTGGATACGCCCAATCTCGTCTGATCTTGGAAGCTAAGCAGTGTTGGGCCTGGTTAGTACTTGGGTGGAAGACCACATGGGAACACCAGGTGCTGTAGGTTTTTTCCCATTACTGGCAAATTGTTTTTATTCTCTAGCTATTTAAATTGGAAACTTTTTCTTTTTATTACCAATACAGACTTTTGGGAGAGGTCAAAAAGACACAATAACCATCACCTAAAGACTTACCACACTGTTTCGGCCCAATTCCAACTGCTTTTAGCAGCTAAACAGTGTTGAGCCTCTTTAGTAGTTTAATTTGAGACCACCTGCTAATATTATGTCCTGTAGATCTTTTTACATTACCAACACATGATTTTTTTCAGTAAGCCAATATAGTTAGGAACCTTTTTATTAGCTTACCTGGTTATAGAAGTAGAAGAGGGCAAAAGAGTGCCTGTATCTTACCTACAGCCATACCACATTGGATACGCCCAATCTCGTCTGATCCTGGAAGCTAAGCAGTGTTGGGCCTGGTTAGTATTTGGGTGGGAGACCACATGGGAACACCAGGTGCTGTAGGTTTTTTCCCATTACTGGTAAATTGTTTTTATTCTCTAGCTATTTAAATTGGAAACTTTTTCTTTTTATGGCCAATACAGACATTTGGGAGAGGTCAAACAGACACAATAGCCATCACCAAAAGACTTACCACACTGTTTCGGCCCAATTCCAACTGCTTTTGGCAGCTAAACAGTGTTGAGCCTCTTTAGTAGTTTAATTTGAGACCACCTGCTAATATTATGTCCTGTAGGTCTTTTTACATTACCAACACATGATTTTTTTCAATAAGCCAATATAGTTAGGAACCTTTTTTATTAGCTTACCTGGTTATAGAAGTAGAAGAGGGCAAAAAAAGTGCCTGTATCTCACCTACAGCCATACCACATTGGATACGCCCAATCTCGTCTGATCTTGGAAGCTAAGCAGTGTTGGGCCTGGTTAGTACTTGGTTGGGCGACCACATGGGATCACCAGGTGCTGTAGGTTTTTTCCCATTACTGGCAAATTGTTTTTATTCTCTAGCTATTTAAATTGGAAACTTTTTCTTTTCATTACCAATACAGACATTTGGGAGAGGTCAAACAGACATATACCCATCACCTAAAGACTTACCACACTGTTTCGGCCCAATTCCAACTGCTTTTGCAGCTAAACAGTGTTGAGCCTCTTTAGTAGTTTAATTTGAGACCACCTGCTAATATTATGTCCTGTAGGTCTTTTTACATTACCAACACATGATTTTTTTCAGTAAGCCAAAACAGTTACGAAACTTTTTTATTACCTTACCTGGTTATAGAAGTAGAAGAGGGCAAAAAAGTGCCTGTATCTCACCTACAGCCATACCACATTGGATACGCCCAATCTCGTCTGATCTTGGAAGCTAAGCAGTGTTGGGCCTGGTTAGTACTTGGGTGGGAGACCACATTGGATCACCAGGTGCTGTAGGTTTTTTCCCATTACTGGCAAATTGTTTTTATTCTCTAGCTATTTAAATTGGAAACTTTTTCTTTTTATTGCCAATACAGACATTTGGGAGAGGTCAAACAGACACAATAGCCATCAGCTAAAGACTTACCACACTGTTTCGGCCCAATTCCAACTGCTTTTGGCAGCAAAACAGTGTTGAGCCTCTTTAGTAGTTTAATTTGAGACCACCTGCTAATATTATGTCCTGTAGATCTTTTTACATTACCAACACATGATTTTTTTCAGTAAGCCAATATAGTTAGGAACCTTTTTTATTAGCTTACCTGGTTATAGAAGTAGAAGAGGGCAAAAGAGTGCCTGTATCTCACCTACAGCCATACCATATTGGATACGCCCAATCCCGTCTGATCTTGGAAGCAAAGCAGTGTTGGGCCTGGTTAGTACTTGTTTGGGAGACCACATGGAAACACCAGGTGCTGTAGGTTTTTTCCCATTACTGGCAAATTGTTTTTATTCTCTAGCTATTTAAATTGGAAACTTTTTCTTTTTATTACCAATACAGACATTTGGGAGAGGTCAAACAGACACAACAACCTTCAACTAAGAACTTACCAAACTTTTTCGGCCCAATTCCAACTGCTTTTGGCAGCTAAACAGTGTTGAGCCTCTTTAGTAGTTTAATTTGAGACCACCTGCTAATATTATGTCCTGTAGATCTTTTTACATTACCAACACATGATTTTTTTCAGTAAGCCAATATAGTTAGGAACCTTTTTTATTAGCTTACCTGGTTATAGAAGTAGAAGATGGCAAAAGAGTGCCTGTATCTCACCTACAGCCATACCACATTGGATATGCCCAATCCCGTCTGATCTTGGAAGCTAAGCAGTGTTGGGCCTGGTTAGTACTTGGGTGGGAGACCACATGGAAACACCAGGTGCTGTAGGTTTTTTCCCATTACTGACAAATTGTTTTTATTCTCTAGCTATTTAAATTGGAACCTTTTTCTTTTTATTTCCAATACAGACATTTGGGAGAGGTCAAACAGACACAATAGCCATCACCAAAAGACTTACCACACTGTTTAGGCCCAATTCCAACTGCTTTTGGCAGCTAAACAGTTTTGAGCCTCTTTAGTAGTTTAATTTGAGAACACCTGCTAATATTATGTCCTGTAGGTCTTTTTACATTACCAACACATGATTTTTTTCAGTAAGCCAATATAGTTAGGAACCTTTTTTATTAGCTTACCTGGTTATAGAAGTAGAAGAGGGCAAAAAAGAGCCGGTGCTCACCTACAGCCATACCACATTGGGTACGCCCAATCTCGTCTGATCTTGGAAGCTAAGCACTGTTGGGCCTGGTTAGTACTTGGGTGGGAGACCACATGGGAACACCAGGTGCTGTAGGTTTTTTCCCATTACTGGCAAATTGTTTTTATTCTCTAGCTATTTAAATTGGAAACTTTTTCTTTTTATTACCAATACAGACATTTGGGAGAGGTCAAACAGACACAATAACCATCACCTAAAGACTTACCACACTGTTTCGGCCCAATTCCAACTGCTTTTGGCAGCTAAACAGTGTTGAGCCTCTTTAGTAGTTTAATTTGAGACCACCTGCTAATATTATGTCCTGTAGATCTTTTTACATTACCAACACATGATTTTTTTCAGTAAGCCAATATAGTTAGGAACCTTTTTTATTAGCTTACCTGGTTATAGAAGTAGAAGAGGGCAAAAGAGTGCCTGTATCTCACCTACAGCCATACCACATTGGATTCGCCCAATCCTGTCTGATCTTGGAAGCTAAGCAGTGTTGGGCCTGGTTAGTACTTGGTTGGGAGACCACATGGAAACACCAGGTGCTGTAGGTTTTTTCCCATTACTGGCAAATTGTTTTTATTCTCTAGCTATTTAAATTGGAAACTTTTTCTTTTTATTGCCAATACAGACATTTGGGAGAGGTCAAACAGACACAATAGCCATCACCAAAAGACTTACCACACTGTTTCGGCCCAATTCCAACTGCTTTTGGCAGCTAAACAGTGTTGAGCCTCTTTAGTAGTTTAATTTGAGACCACCTGCTAATATTATGTCCTGTAGATCTTTTTACATTACCAACACATGATTTTTTTCAGTAAGCCAATATAGTTAGGAACCTTTTTTATTAGCTTACCTGGTTATAGAAGTAGAAGATGGCAAAAGAGTGCCTGTATCTCACCTACAGCCATACCACATTGGATATGCCCAATCCCGTCTGATCTTGGAAGCTAAGCAGTGTTGGGCCTGGTTAGTACTTGGGTGGGAGACCACATGGAAACACCAGGTGCTGTAGGTTTTTTCCCATTACTGACAAATTGTTTTTATTCTCTAGCTATTTAAATTGGAAACTTTTTCTTTTTATTTCCAATACAGACATTTGGGAGAGGTCAAACAGACACAATAGCCATCACCAAAAGACTTACCACACTGTTTAGGCCCAATTCCAACTGCTTTTGGCAGCTAAACAGTTTTGAGCCTCTTTAGTAGTTTAATTTGAGAACACCTGCTAATATTATGTCCTGTAGGTCTTTTTACATTACCAACACATGATTTTTTTCAGTAAGCCAATATAGTTAGGAACCTTTTTTATTAGCTTACCTGGTTATAGAAGTAGAAGAGGGCAAAAAAGAGCCGGTTTCTCACCTACAGCCATACCACATTGGGTACGCCCAATCTCGTCTGATCTTGGAAGCTAAGCACTGTTGGGCCTGGTTAGTACTTGGGTGGGAGACCACATGGGAACACCAGGTGCTGTAGGTTTTTTCCTATTACTGGCAAATTGTTTTTATTCTCTAGCTATTTAAATTGGAAACTTTTTCTTTTTATTACCAATACAGACATTTGGGAGAGGTCAAACAGACACAATAACCATCACCTAAAGACTTACCACACTGTTTCGGCCCAATTCCAACTGCTTTTGGCAGCTAAACAGTGTTGAGCCTCTTTAGTAGTTTAATTTGAGACCACCTGCTAATATTATGTCCTGTAGATCTTTTTACATTACCAACACATGATTTTTTTCAGTAAGCCAATATAGTTAGGAACCTTTTTTATTAGCTTACCTGGTTATAGAAGTAGAAGAGGGCAAAAGAGTGCCTGTATCTCACCTACAGCCATACCACATTGGATTCGCCCAATCCTGTCTGATCTTGGAAGCTAAGCAGTGTTGGGCCTGGTTAGTACTTGGTTGGGAGACCACATGGAAACACCAGGTGCTGTAGGTTTTTTCCCATTACTGGCAAATTGTTTTTATTCTCTAGCTATTTAAATTGGAAACTTTTTCTTTTTATTGCCAATACAGACATTTGGGAGAGGTCAAACAGACACAATAGCCATCACCAAAAGACTTACCACACTGTTTCGGCCCAATTCCAACTGCTTTTGGCAGCTAAACAGTGTTGAGCCTCTTTAGTAGTTTAATTTGAGACCACCTGCTAATATTATGTCCTGTAGATCTTTTTACATTACCAACACATGATTTTTTTCAGTAAGCCAATATAGTTAGGAACCTTTTTATTAGCTTACCTGGTTATAGAAGTAGAAGAGGGCAAAAGAGTGCCTGTATCTTACCTACAGCCATACCACATTGGATATGCCCAATCTCGTCTAATCCTGGAAGCTAAGCAGTGTTGGGCCTGGTTAGTACTTGGGTGGGAGACCACATGGGAACACCAGGTGCTGTAGGTTTTTTCCCATTACTGGCAAATTGTTTTTATTCTCTAGCTATTTAAATTGGAAACTTTTTCTTTTTATGGCCAATACAGACATTTGGGAGAGGTCAAACAGACACAATAGCCATCACCAAAAGACTTACCACACTGTTTCGGCCCAATTCCAACTGCTTTTGGCAGCTAAACAGTGTTGAGCCTCTTTAGTAGTTTAATTTGAGACCACCTGCTAATATTATGTCCTGTAGATCTTTTTACATTACCAACACATGATTTTTTTCAGTAAGCCAATATAGTTAGGAACCTTTTTTATTAGCTTACCTGGTTATAGAAGTAGAAGAGGGCAAAAAAGTGCCTGTATCTCACCTACAGCCATACCACATTGTATATGCCCAATCTTGTCCGATCTTGGAAGCTAAGCAGTGTTGGGCCTGGTTAGTACTTGGGTGGGAGACCACATGGGAACACCAGGTGCTGTAGGTTTTTTCCCATTACTGGGCAAATTGTTTTTATTCTCTAGCTATTTAAATTTGAAACTTTTTCTTTTCATTACCAATACAGACATTTGGGAGAGGTCAAACAGACATATAACCATAACCTAAAGACTTACCACACTGTTTCGGCCCAATTCCAACTGCTTTTGCAGCTAAACAGTGTTGAGCCTCTTTAGTAGTTTAATTTGAGACCACCTGCTAATATTATGTCCTGTAGGTCTTTTTACATTACCAACACATGATTTTTTTCAGTAAGCCAAAACAGTTACGAAACTTTTTTATTACCTTACCTGGTTATAGAATTAGAAGTGGGCAAAAAAGTTCTTGTGTCTCAATTACAGCCATACCACATCGGATACGCCTGATCTTGAAAGCTAAGCAGTGATAGGCCTGGTTAGTACTTAGGTGGGAGACCACATGGGAACCCCAGGTGCTGTATGTTTTTTCCCATTACTGGCAAATTGTTTTTATTCTCTAGCTATTTTAATTGGAAACTTTTTTTTTATTGCCAGTACAGACATTTGGGAGAGGTCAAACAGACACAATAGCCATCAACTAAAAACTTACCAAACTGTTTCGGCCCATTTCCAACTGCTTTTGGCAGCTAAACAGTGTTGAGCCTCTTTAGTAGTTTAATTTGAGACCACCTGCTAATATTATGTCCTGTAGATCTTTTTACATTACCAACACATGATTTTTTTCAGTAAGCCAATATAGTTAGGAACCTTTTTTATTAGCTTACCTGGTAATAGAAGTAGAAGATGGCAAAAGAGTGCCTGTATCTCAGCTACAGCCATACCACATTGGATATGCCCAATCCCGTCTGATCTTGGAAGCTAAGCAGTGTTGGGCCTGGTTAGTACTTGGGTGGGAGACCACATGGAAACACCAGGTGCTGTAGGTTTTTTCCCATTACTGACAAATTGTTTTTATTCTCTAGCTATTTAAATTGGAAACTTTTTCTTTTTATTGCCAATACAGACATTTGGGAGAGGTCAAACAGACACAATAGCCATCACTAAAAGACTTACCACACTGTTTAGGCCCAATTCCAACTGCTTTTGGCAGCTAAACAATTTTGAGCCTCTTTAGTAGTTTAATTTGAGACCACCTGCTAATATTATGTCCTGTAGGTCTTTTTACATTACCAACACATGATTTTTTTCAGTAAGCCAATATAGTTAGGAACCTTTTTTATTAGCTTACCTGGTTATAGAAGTAGAAGAGGGCAAAAAAGAGCCGGTATCTCTCCTACAGCCATACCACATTGGATACGCCCAATCTCGTCTGATCTTGGAAGCTAAGCAGTGTTGGGCCTGGTTAGTACTTGGGTGGAAGACCACATGGGAACACCAGGTGCTGTAGGTTTTTTCCCATTACTGGCAAATTGTTTTTATTCTCTAGCTATTTAAATTGGAAACTTTTTCTTTTTATTACCAATACAGACATTTGGGAGAGGTCAAAAAGACACAATAACCATCACCTAAAGACTTACCACACTGTTTCGGCCCAATTCCAACTGCTTTTAGCAGCTAAACAGTGTTGAGCCTCTTTAGTAGTTTAATTTGAGACCACCTGCTAATATTATGTCCTGTAGGTCTTTTTACATTACCAACACATGATTTTTTTCAGTAAGCCAAAACAGTTACGAAACTTTTTTATTACCTTACCTGGTTATAGAAGTAGAAGAGGGCAAAAAAGTGCCTGTATCTCACCTACAGCCATACCACATTGGATACGCCCAATCTCGTCTGATCTTGGAAGCTAAGCAGTGTTGGGCCTGGTTAGTACTTGGGTGGGAGACCACATTGGATCACCAGGTGCTGTAGGTTTTTTCCCATTACTGGCAAATTGTTTTTATTCTCTAGCTATTTAAATTGGAAACTTTTTCTTTTTATTGCCAATACAGACATTTGGGAGAGGTCAAACAGACACAATAGCCATCAGCTAAAGACTTACCACACTGTTTCGGCCCAATTCCAACTGCTTTTGGCAGCTAAACAGTGTTGAGCCTCTTTAGTAGTTTAATTTTAGACCACCTGCTAATATTATGTCCTGTAGAACTTTTTACATTACCAACACATGATTTTTTTCAGTAAGCCAATATAGTTAGGAACCTTTTTTATTAGCTTACCTGGTTATAGAAGTAGAAGAGGGCAAAAGAGTGCCTGTATCTCACCTACAGCCATACCACATTGGATACGCCCAATCCCGTCTGATCTTGGAAGCTAAGCAGTGTTGGGCCTGGTTAGTACTTGGTTGGGAGACCACATGGAAACACCAGGTGCTGTAGGTTTTTTCCCATTACTGGCAAATTGTTTTTATTCTCTAGCTATTTCAATTGGAAACTTTTTCTTTTTATTACCAATACAGACATTTGGGAGAGGTCAAACAGACACAACAAACTTCAACTAAAAACTTACCAAACTTTTTCGGCCCAATTCCAACTGCTTTTGGCAGCTAAACAGTGTTGAGCCTCTTTAGTAGTTTAATTTGAGACCACCTGCTAATATTATGTCCTGTAGATCTTTTTACATTACCAACACATGATTTTTTTCAGTAAGCCAATATAGTTAGGAACCTTTTTTATTAGCTTACCTGGTTATAGAAGTAGAAGATGGCAAAAGAGTGCCTGTATCTCACCTACAGCCATACCACATTGGATATGCCCAATCCCGTCTGGTCTTGGAAGCTAAGCAGTGTTGGGCCTGGTTAGTACTTGGGTGGGAGACCACATGGAAACACCAGGTGCTGTAGGTTTTTTCCCATTACTGACAAATTGTTTTTATTCTCTAGCTATTTAAATTGGAAACTTTTTCTTTTTATTGCCAATACAGACATTTGGGAGAGGTCAAACAGACACAATAGCCATCACCAAAAGACTTACCACACTGTTTAGGCCCAATTCCAACTGCTTTTGGCAGCTAAACAGTTTTGAGCCTCTTTAGTAGTTTAATTTGAGAACACCTGCTAATATTATGTCCTGTAGGTCTTTTTACATTACCAACACATGATTTTTTTCAGTAAGCCAATATAGTTAGGAACCTTTTTTATTAGCTTACCTGGTTATAGAAGTAGAAGAGGGCAAAAAAGAGCCGGTATCTCATCTACAGCCATACCACATTGGGTACGCCCAATCTCGTCTGATCTTGGAAACTAAGCACTGTTGGGCCTGGTTAGTACTTGGGTGGGAGACCACATGGGAACACCAGGTGCTGTAGGTTTTTTCCCATTACTGGCAAATTGTTTTTATTCTCTAGCTATTTAAATTGGAAACTTTTTCTTTTTATTACCAATACAGACATTTGGGAGAGGTCAAACAGACACAATAACCATCACCTAAAGACTTACCACACTGTTTCGGCCCAATTCCAACTGCTTTTGGCAGCTAAACAGTGTTGAGCCTCTTTAGTAGTTTAATTTGAGACCACCTGCTAATATTATGTCCTGTAGATCTTTTTACATTACCAACACATGATTTTTTTCAGTAAGCCAATATAGTTAGGAACCTTTTTTATTAGCTTACCTGGTTATAGAAGTAGAAGAGGGCAAAAGAGTGCCTGTATCTCACCTACAGCCATACCACATTGGATACGCCCAATCCTGTCTGATCTTGGAAGCTAAGCAGTGTTGGGCCTGGTTAGTACTTGGTTGGGAGACCACATGGAAACACCAGGTGCTGTAGGTTTTTTCCCATTACTGGCAAATTGTTTTTATTCTCTAGCTATTTAAATTGGAAACTTTTTCTTTTTATTGCCAATACAGACATTTGGGAGAGGTCAAACAGACACAATAGCCATCACCAAAAGACTTACCACACTGTTTCGGCCCAATTCCAACTGCTTTTGGCAGCTAAACAGTGTTGAGCCTCTTTAGTAGTTTAATTTGAGACCACCTGCTAATATTATGTCCTGTAGATCTTTTTACATTACCAACACATGATTTTTTTCAGTAAGCCAATATAGTTAGGAACCTTTTTATTAGCTTACCTGGTTATAGAAGTAGAAGAGGGCAAAAGAGTGCCTGTATCTTACCTACAGCCATACCACATTGGATATGCCCAATCTCGTCTAATCCTGGAAGCTAAGCAGTGTTGGGCCTGGTTAGTACTTGGGTGGGAGACCACATGGGAACACCAGGTGCTGTAGGTTTTTTCCCATTACTGGCAAATTGTTTTTATTCTCTAGCTATTTAAATTGGAAACTTTTTCTTTTTATGGCCAATACAGACATTTGGGAGAGGTCAAACAGACACAATAGCCATCACCAAAAGACTTACCACACTGTTTCGGCCCAATTCCAACTGCTTTTGGCAGATAAACAGTGTTGAGCCTCTTTAGTAGTTTAATTTGAGACCACCTGCTAATATTATGTCCTGTAGATCTTTTTACATTACCAACACATGATTTTTTTCAGTAAGCCAATATAGTTAGGAACCTTTTTTATTAGCTTACCTGGTTATAGAAGTAAAAGAGGGCAAAAAAGAGCCGGTATCTCATCTACAGCCATACCACATTGGGTACGCCCAATCTCGTCTGATCTTGGAAGCTAAGCACTGTTGGGCCTGGTTAGTACTTGGGTGGGAGACCACATGGGAACACCAGGTGCTGTAGGTTTTTTCCCATTACTGGCAAATTGTTTTTATTCTCTAGCTATTTAAATTGGAAACTTTTTCTTTTTATTACCAATACAGACATTTGGGAGAGGTCAAACAGACACAATAACCATCACCTAAAGACTTACCACACTGTTTCGGCCCAATTCCAACTGCTTTTGGCAGCTAAACAGTGTTGAGCCTCTTTAGTAGTTTAATTTGAGACCACCTGCTAATATTATGTCCTGTAGATCTTTTTACATTACCAACACATGATTTTTTTCAGTAAGCCAATATAGTTAGGAACCTTTTTTATTAGCTTACCTGGTTATAGAAGTAGAAGAGGGCAAAAGAGTGCCTGTATCTCACCTACAGCCATACCACATTGGATACGCCCAATCCTGTCTGATCTTGGAAGCTAAGCAGTGTTGGGCCTGGTTAGTACTTGGTTGGGAGACCACATGGAAACACCAGGTGCTGTAGGTTTTTTCCCATTACTGGCAAATTGTTTTTATTCTCTAGCTATTTAAATTGGAAACTTTTTCTTTTTATTGCCAATACAGACATTTGGGAGAGGTCAAACAGACACAATAGCCATCACCAAAAGACTTACCACACTGTTTCGGCCCAATTCCAACTGCTTTTGGCAGCTAAACAGTGTTGAGCCTCTTTAGTAGTTTAATTTGAGACCACCTGCTAATATTATGTCCTGTAGATCTTTTTACATTACCAACACATGATTTTTTTCAGTAAGCCAATATAGTTAGGAACCTTTTTATTAGCTTACCTGGTTATAGAAGTAGAAGAGGGCAAAAGAGTGCCTGTATCTTACCTACAGCCATACCACATTGGATATGCCCAATCTCGTCTAATCCTGGAAGCTAAGCAGTGTTGGGCCTGGTTAGTACTTGGGTGGGAGACCACATGGGAACACCAGGTGCTGTAGGTTTTTTCCCATTACTGGCAAATTGTTTTTATTCTCTAGCTATTTAAATTGGAAACTTTTTCTTTTTATGGCCAATACAGACATTTGGGAGAGGTCAAACAGACACAATAGCCATCACCAAAAGACTTACCACACTGTTTCGGCCCAATTCCAACTGCTTTTGGCAGATAAACAGTGTTGAGCCTCTTTAGTAGTTTAATTTGAGACCACCTGCTAATATTATGTCCTGTAGATCTTTTTACATTACCAACACATGATTTTTTTCAGTAAGCCAATATAGTTAGGAACCTTTTTTATTAGCTTACCTGGTTATAGAAGTAGAAGAGGGCAAAAAAGTGCCTGTATCTCACCTACAGCCATACCACATTGTATATGCCCAATCTTGTCCGATCTTGGAAGCTAAGCAGTGTTGGGCCTGGTTAGTACTTGGGTGGGAGACCACATGGGAACACCAGGTGCTGTAGGTTTTTTCCCATTACTGGCAAATTGTTTTTATTCTCTAGCTATTTAAATTGGAAACTTTTTCTTTTTATTGCCAATACAGACATTTGGGAGAGGTCAAACAGACACAATAGCCATCACCTAAAGACTTACCACACTGTTTATGCCCAATTCCAACTGCTTTTGGCAGATAAACAGTGTTGAGCCTCTTTAGTAGTTTAATTTGAGAACACCTGCTAATATTATGTCCTGTAGGTCTTTTTACATTACCAACACATGATTTTTTTCAGTAAGCCAATATAGTTAGGAAATTTTTTTATTAGCTTTCCTGGTTATAGAAGTAGAAGAGGGCAAAAAAGTGCCTGTATCTCACCTACAGCCATACCACATTGGATACGCCCAATCTCGTCTGATCTTGGAAGCTAAGCAGTGTTGGGCCTGGTTAGTACTTGGGTGGGAGACCACATTGGATCACCAGGTGCTGTAGGTTTTTTCCCATTACTGGCAAATTGTTTTTATTCTCTAGCTATTTAAATTGGAAACTTTTTCTTTTTATTGCCAATACAGACATTTGGGAGAGGTCAAACAGACACAATAGCCATCAGCTAAAGACTTACCACACTGTTTCGGCCCAATTCCAACTGCTTTTGGCAGCTAAACAGTGTTGAGCCTCTTTAGTAGTTTAATTTTAGACCACCTGCTAATATTATGTCCTGTAGAACTTTTTACATTACCAACACATGATTTTTTTCAGTAAGCCAATATAGTTAGGAACCTTTTTTATTAGCTTACCTGGTTATAGAAGTAGAAGAGGGCAAAAGAGTGCCTGTATCTCACCTACAGCCATACCACATTGGATACGCCCAATCCCGTCTGATCTTGGAAGCTAAGCAGTGTTGGGCCTGGTTAGTACTTGGTTGGGAGACCACATGGAAACACCAGGTGCTGTAGGTTTTTTCCCATTACTGGCAAATTGTTTTTATTCTCTAGCTATTTCAATTGGAAACTTTTTCTTTTTATTACCAATACAGACATTTGGGAGAGGTCAAACAGACACAACAAACTTCAACTAAAAACTTACCAAACTTTTTCGGCCCAATTCCAACTGCTTTTGGCAGCTAAACAGTGTTGAGCCTCTTTAGTAGTTTAATTTGAGACCACCTGCTAATATTATGTCCTGTAGATCTTTTTACATTACCAACACATGATTTTTTTCAGTAAGCCAATATAGTTAGGAACCTTTTTTATTAGCTTACCTGGTTATAGAAGTAGAAGATGGCAAAAGAGTGCCTGTATCTCACCTACAGCCATACCACATTGGATATGCCCAATCCCGTCTGGTCTTGGAAGCTAAGCAGTGTTGGGCCTGGTTAGTACTTGGGTGGGAGACCACATGGAAACACCAGGTGCTGTAGGTTTTTTCCCATTACTGACAAATTGTTTTTATTCTCTAGCTATTTAAATTGGAAACTTTTTCTTTTTATTGCCAATACAGACATTTGGGAGAGGTCAAACAGACACAATAGCCATCACCAAAAGACTTACCACACTGTTTAGGCCCAATTCCAACTGCTTTTGGCAGCTAAACAGTTTTGAGCCTCTTTAGTAGTTTAATTTGAGAACACCTGCTAATATTATGTCCTGTAGGTCTTTTTACATTACCAACACATGATTTTTTTCAGTAAGCCAATATAGTTAGGAACCTTTTTTATTAGCTTACCTGGTTATAGAAGTAGAAGAGGGCAAAAAAGAGCCGGTATCTCACCTACAGCCATACCACATTGGGTACGCCCAATCTCGTCTGATCTTGGAAGCTAAGCACTGTTGGGCCTGGTTAGTACTTGGGTGGGAGACCACATGGGAACACCAGGTGCTGTAGGTTTTTTCCCATTACTGGCAAATTGTTTTTATTCTCTAGCTATTTAAATTGGAAACTTTTTCTTTTTATTACCAATACAGACATTTGGGAGAGGTCAAACAGACACAATAACCATCACCTAAAGACTTACCACACTGTTTCGGCCCAATTCCAACTGCTTTTGGCAGCTAAACAGTGTTGAGCCTCTTTAGTAGTTTAATTTGAGACCACCTGCTAATATTATGTCCTGTAGATCTTTTTACATTACCAACACATGATTTTTTTCAGTAAGCCAATATAGTTAGGAACCTTTTTATTAGCTTACCTGGTTATAGAAGTAGAAGAGGGCAAAAGAGTGCCTGTATCTTACCTACAGCCATACCACATTGGATATGCCCAATCTCGTCTAATCCTGGAAGCTAAGCAGTGTTGGGCCTGGTTAGTACTTGGGTGGGAGACCACATGGGAACACCAGGTGCTGTAGGTTTTTTCCCATTACTGGCAAATTGTTTTTATTCTCTAGCTATTTAAATTGGAAACTTTTTCTTTTTATGGCCAATACAGACATTTGGGAGAGGTCAAACAGACACAATAGCCATCACCAAAAGACTTACCACACTGTTTCGGCCCAATTCCAACTGCTTTTGGCAGATAAACAGTGTTGAGCCTCTTTAGTAGTTTAATTTGAGACCACCTGCTAATATTATGTCCTGTAGATCTTTTTACATTACCAACACATGATTTTTTTCAGTAAGCCAATATAGTTAGGAACCTTTTTTATTAGCTTACCTGGTTATAGAAGTAGAAGAGGGCAAAAAAGTGCCTGTATCTCACCTACAGCCATACCACATTGTATATGCCCAATCTTGTCCGATCTTGGAAGCTAAGCAGTGTTGGGCCTGGTTAGTACTTGGGTGGGAGACCACATGGGAACACCAGGTGCTGTAGGTTTTTTCCCATTACTGGGCAAATTGTTTTTATTCTCTAGCTATTTAAATTTGAAACTTTTTCTTTTCATTACCAATACAGACATTTGGGAGAGGTCAAACAGACATATAACCATCACCTAAAGACTTACCACACTGTTTCGGCCCAATTCCAACTGCTTTTGCAGCTAAACAGTGTTGAGCCTCTTTAGTAGTTTAATTTGAGACCACCTGCTAATATTATGTCCTGTAGGTCTTTTTACATTACCAACACATGATTTTTTTCAGTAAGCCAAAACAGTTACGAAACTTTTTTATTACCTTACCTGGTTATAGAAGTAGAAGAGGGCAAAAAAGTTCTTGTGTCTCACTTACAGCCATACCACATCGGATACGCCCAATCTTGTCTGATCTTGAAAGCTAAGCAGTGATAGGCCTGGTTAGTACTTAGGTGGGAGACCACATGGGAACCCCAGGTGCTGTATGTTTTTTCGCATTACTGGCAAATTGTTTTTATTCTCTAGCTATTTTAATTGGAAACTTTTTTTTTATTGCCAGTACAGACATTTGGGAGAGGTCAAAAAGACACAATAGCCATCAACTAAAAACTTACCAAACTGTTTCGGCCCATTTCCAACTGCTTTTGGCAGCTAAACAGTGTTGAGCCTCTTTAGTAGTTTAATTTGAGACCACCTGCTAATATTATGTCCTGTAGATCTTTTTACATTACCAACACATGATTTTTTTCAGTAAGCCAATATAGTTAGGAACCTTTTTTATTAGCTTACCTGGTTATAGAAGTAGAAGAGGGCAAAAGAGTGCCTGTATCTTACCTACAGCAATACCACATTGGATACGCCCAATCTCGTCTGATCCTGGAAGCTAAGCAGTGTTGGGCCTGGTTAGTACTTGGGTGGGAGACCACATGGGAACACCAGGTGCTGTAGGTTTTTTCCCATTACTGGCAAATTGTTTTTATTCTCTAGCTATTTAAATTGGAAACTTTTTCTTTTTATGGCCAATACAGACATTTGGGAGAGGTCAAACAGACACAATAGCCATCACCAAAAGACTTACCACACTGTTTCGGCCCAATTCCAACTGCTTTTGGCAGATAAACAGTGTTGAGCCTCTTTAGTAGTTTAATTTGAGACCACCTGCTAATATTATGTCCTGTAGATCTTTTTACATTACCAACACATGATTTTTTTCAGTAAGCCAATATAGTTAGGAACCTTTTTTATTAGCTTACCTGGTTATAGAAGTAGAAGAGGGCAAAAAAGTGCCTGTATCTCACCTACAGCCATACCACATTGTATATGCCCAATCTTGTCCGATCTTGGAAGCTAAGCAGTGTTGGGCCTGGTTAGTACTTGGGTGGGAGACCACATGGGAACACCAGGTGCTGTAGGTTTTTTCCCATTACTGGGCAAATTGTTTTTATTCTCTAGCTATTTAAATTTGAAACTTTTTCTTTTCATTACCAATACAGACATTTGGGAGAGGTCAAACAGACATATAACCATCACCTAAAGACTTACCACACTGTTTCGGCCCAATTCCAACTGCTTTTGCAGCTAAACAGTGTTGAGCCTCTTTAGTAGTTTAATTTGAGACCACCTGCTAATATTATGTCCTGTAGGTCTTTTTACATTACCAACACATGATTTTTTTCAGTAAGCCAAAACAGTTACGAAACTTTTTTATTACCTTACCTGGTTATAGAAGTAGAAGAGGGCAAAAAAGTTCTTGTGTCTCACTTACAGCCATACCACATCGGATACGCCCAATCTTGTCTGATCTTGAAAGCTAAGCAGTGATAGGCCTGGTTAGTACTTAGGTGGGAGACCACATGGGAACCCCAGGTGCTGTATGTTTTTTCGCATTACTGGCAAATTGTTTTTATTCTCTAGCTATTTTAATTGGAAACTTTTTTTTTATTGCCAGTACAGACATTTGGGAGAGGTCAAAAAGACACAATAGCCATCAACTAAAAACTTACCAAACTGTTTCGGCCCATTTCCAACTGCTTTTGGCAGCTAAACAGTGTTGAGCCTCTTTAGTAGTTTAATTTGAGACCACCTGCTAATATTATGTCCTGTAGATCTTTTTACATTACCAACACATGATTTTTTTCAGTAAGCCAATATAGTTAGGAACCTTTTTTATTAGCTTACCTGGTTATAGAAGTAGAAGAGGGCAAAAGAGTGCCTGTATCTTACCTACAGCAATACCACATTGGATACGCCCAATCTCGTCTGATCCTGGAAGCTAAGCAGTGTTGGGCCTGGTTAGTATTTGGGTGGGAGACCACATGGGAACACCAGGTGCTGTAGGTTTTTTCCCATTACTGGTAAATTGTTTTTATTCTCTAGCTATTTAAATTGGAAACTTTTTCTTTTTATGGCCAATACAGACATTTGGGAGAGGTCAAACAGACACAATAGCCATCACCAAAAGACTTACCACACTGTTTCGGCCCAATTCCAACTGCTTTTGGCAGCTAAACAGTGTTGAGCCTCTTTAGTAGTTTAATTTGAGACCACCTGCTAATATTATGTCCTGTAGGTCTTTTTACATTACCAACACATGATTTTTTTCAGTAAGCCAATATAGTTAGGAACCTTTTTTATTAGCTTACCTGGTTATAGAAGTAGAAGAGGGCAAAAAAGTGCCTGTATCTCACCTACAGCCATACCACATTGGATATGCCCAATCTCGTCTGATCTTGGAAGCTAAGCAGTGTTGGGCCTGGTTAGTACTTGGTTGGGCGACCACATGGGATCACCAGGTGCTGTAGGTTTTTTCCCATTACTGGCAAATTGTTTTTATTCTCTAGCTATTTAAATTGGAAACTTTTTCTTTTCATTACCAATACAGACATTTGGGAGAGGTCAAACAGACATATAACCATCACCTAAAGACTTACCACACTGTTTCGGCCCAATTCCAACTGCTTTTGCAGCTAAACAGTGTTGAGCCTCTTTAGTAGTTTATTTGAGACCACCTGCTAATATTATGTCCTGTAGGTCTTTTTACATTACCAACACATGATTTTTTTCAGTAAGCCAAAACAGTTACGAAACTTTTTTATTACCTTACCTGGTTATAGAAGTAGAAGAGGGCAAAAAAGTGCCTGTATCTCACCTACAGCCATACCACATTGGATACGCCCAATCTCGTCTGATCTTGGAAGCTAAGCAGTGTTGGGCCTGGTTAGTACTTGGGTGGGAGACCACATTGGATCACCAGGTGCTGTAGGTTTTTTCCCATTACTGGCAAATTGTTTTTATTCTCTAGCTATTTAAATTGGAAACTTTTTCTTTTTATTGCCAATACAGACATTTGGGAGAGGTCAAACAGACACAATAGCCATCAGCTAAAGACTTACCACACTGTTTCGGCCCAATTCCAACTGCTTTTGGCAGCTAAACAGTGTTGAGCCTCTTTAGTAGTTTAATTTGAGACCACCTGCTAATATTATGTCCTGTAGATCTTTTTACATTACCAACACATGATTTTTTTCAGTAAGCCAATATAGTTAGGAACCTTTTTTATTAGCTTACCTGGTTATAGAAGTAGAAGAGGGCAAAAGAGTGCCTGTGTCTCACCTACAGCCATACCACATTGGATACGCCCAATCCCGTCTGATCTTGGAAGCTAAGCAGTGTTGGGCCTGGTTAGTACTTGGTTGGGAGACCACATGGAAACACCAGGTGCTGTAGGTTTTTTCCCATTACTGGCAAATTGTTTTTATTCTCTAGCTATTTAAATTGGAAACTTTTTCTTTTTATTACCAATACAGACATTTGGGAGAGGTCAAACAGACACAACAGCCTTCAACTAAAAACTTACCAAACTTTTTCGCCCCAATTCCAACTGCTTTTGGCAGCTAAACAGTGTTGAGCCTCTTTAGTAGTTTAATTTGAGACCACCTGCTAATATTATGTCCTGTAGATCTTTTTACATTACCAACACATGATTTTTTTCAGTAAGCCAATATAGTTAGGAACCTTTTTTATTAGCTTACCTGGTTATAGAAGTAGAAGATGGCAAAAGAGTGCCTGTATCTCACCTACAGCCATACCACATTGGATATGCCCAATCCCGTCTGATCTTGGAAGCTAAGCAGTGTTGGGCCTGGTTAGTACTTGGGTGGGAGACCACATGGAAACACCAGGTGCTGTAGGTTTTTTCCCATTACTGACAAATTGTTTTTATTCTCTAGCTATTTAAATTGGAAACTTTTTCTTTTTATTGCCAATACAGACATTTGGGAGAGGTCAAACAGACACAATAGCCATCACCAAAAGACTTACCACACTGTTTAGGCCCAATTCCAACTGCTTTTGGCAGCTAAACAGTTTTGAGCCTCTTTAGTAGTTTAATTTGAGAACACCTGCTAATATTATGTCCTGTAGGTCTTTTTACATTACCAACACATGATTTTTTTCAGTAAGCCAATATAGTTAGGAACCTTTTTTATTAGCTTACCTGGTTATAGAAGTAGAAGAGGGCAAAAGAGTGCCTGTATCTCACCTACAGCCATACCACATTGGATACGCCCAATCCCGTCTGATCTTGGAAGCTAAGCAGTGTTGGGCCTGGTTAGTACTTGGTTGGGAGACCACATGGAAACACCAGGTGCTGTTGGTTTTTTCCCATTACTGGCAAATTGTTTTTATTCTCTAGCTATTTAAATTGGAAACTTTTTCTTTTTATTGCCAATACAGACATTTGGGAGAGGTCAAACAGACACAATAGCCATCACCAAAAGACTTACCACACTGTTTCGGCCCTATTCCAACTGTTTTTGGCAGCTAAACAGTGTTGAGCCTCTTTAGTAGTTTAATTTGAGACCACCTGCTAATATTATGTCCTGTAGATCTTTTTACATTACCAACACATGATTTTTTTCAGTAAGCCAATATCGTTAGGAACCTTTTTATTAGCTTACCTGGTTATAGAAGTAGAAGAGGGCAAAAGAGTGCCTGTATCTTACCTACAGCCATACCACATTGGATACGCCCAATCTCGTCTGATCCTGGAAGCTAAGCAGTGTTGGGCCTGGTTAGTACTTGGGTGGGAGACCACATGGGAACACCAGGTGCTGTAGGTTTTTTTCCCATTACTGGCAAATTGTTTTTATTCTCTAGCTATTTAAATTGGAAACTTTTTCTTTTTATGGCCAATACAGACATTTGGGAGAGGTCAAACAGACACAATAGCCATCACCAAAAGACTTACGACACTGTTTCGGCCCAATTCCAACTGCTTTTGGCAGCTAAACAGTGTTGAGCCTCTTTAGTAGTTTAATTTGAGACCACCTGCTAATATTAAGTCCTGTAGATCTTTTTACATTACCAACACATGATTTTTTTCAGTATGCCAATATAGTTAGGAACCTTTTTTATTAGCTTACCTGGTTATAGAAGTAGAAGAGGGCAAAAAAGTGCCTGTATCTCACCTACAGCCATACCACATTGTATACGCCCAATCTTGTCCGATCTTGGAAGCTAAGCAGTGTTGGGCCTGGTTAGTACTTGGGTGGGAGACCACATGGGAACACCAGGTGCTGTAGGTTTTTTCCCATTACTGGGCAAATTGTTTTTATTCTCTAGCTATTTAAATTTGAAACTTTTTCTTTTCATTACCAATACAGACATTTGGGAGAGGTCAAACAGACATATAACCATCACCTAAAGACTTACCACACTGTTTCGGCCCAATTCCAACTGCTTTTGCAGCTAAACAGTGTTGAGCCTCTTTAGTAGTTTAATTTGAGACCACCTGCTAATATTATGTCCTGTAGGTCTTTTTACATTACCAACACATGATTTTTTTCAGTAAGCCAAAACAGTTACGAAACATTTTTATTACCTTACCTGGTTATAGAAGTAGAAGAGGGCAAAAAAAGTGCCTGTGTCTCACTTACAGCCATACCACATTGGATACGCCCAATCTTGTCTGATCTTGGAAGCTAAGCAGTGATGGGTCTGGTTAGTACTTTGGTGGGAGACGACATGGGAACACCAGGTGCTGTTTGTTTTTTCCCATTACTGGCAAATTGTTTTTATTCTCTAGCTATTTAAATTGGAAACTTTTTTCTTATTGCCAGTTCAGACATTAGGGAGAGGTCAAACAGACACAATAGCCATCAACTAAAAACTTACCAAACTGTTTCGGCCCTATTCCAACTGCTTTTGGCAGCTAAACAGTGTTGAGCCTCTTTAGTAGTTTAATTTGAGACCACCTGCTAATATTATGTCCTGTAGATCTTTTTACATTACCAACACATGATTTTTTTCAGTAAGCCAATATAGTTAGGAACCTTTTTTATTAGCTTACCTGGTTATAGAAGTAGAAGAGGGCAAAAGAGTGCCTTTATCTCACCTACAGCCATACCACATTGGATACGCCCAATCCCGTCTGATCTTGGAAGCTAAGCAGTGTTGGGCCTGGTTAGTACTTGGTTGGGAGACCACATGGAAACACCAGGTGCTGTAGGTTTTTTTCCCATTACTGGCAAATTGTTTTTATTCTCTAGCTATTTAAATTGGAAACTTTTTCTTTTTATTGCCAATACAGACATTTGGGAGAGGTCAAACAGACACAATAGCCATCACCAAAAGACTTACCACACTGTTTCGGCCCAATTCCAACTGCTTTTGGCAGCTAAACAGTGTTGAGCCTCTTTAGTAGTTTAATTAAAGACCACCTGCTAATGTTATATCCTGTATATCTTTTTACATTACCAACACATGATTTTTTTCAGTAAGCCAATATAGTTAGGAACCTTTTTATTAGCTTACCTGGTTATAGAAGTAGAAGAGGGCAAAAGAGTGCCTGTATCTTACCTACAGCCATACCACATTGGATACGCCCAATCTCGTCTGATCTTGGAAGCTAAGCAGTGTTGGGCCTGGTTAGTACTTGGGTGGGAAACCACATGGGAACACCAGGTGCTGTAGGTTTTTTCCCATTACTGGCAAATTGTTTTTATTCTCTAGCTATTTAAATTGGAAACTTTTTCTTTTTATGGCCAATACAGACATTTGGGAGAGGTCAAACAGACATATAACCATCACCTAAAGACTTACCACACTGTTTCAGCCCAATTCCAACTGCTTTTGCAGCTAAACAGTGTTGAGCCTCTTTAGTAGTATAATTTGAGACCACCTGATAATATTATGTCCTGTAGGTCTTTTTACATTACCAACACATGACTTTTTTCAGTAAGCCAAAACAGTTACGAAACTTTTTTATTACCTTACCTGGTTATAGAAGTAGAAGAGGGCAAAAAAGTTCCTGTGTCTCACTTACAGCCATACCATATTGGATACGCCCAATCTCGTCTGATCTTGGAAGCTAAGCAGTGATGGGCCTGGTTAGTTCTTGGGTGGGAGACCACATGGGAACACCAGGTGCTGTATGTTTTTTTCCCATTACTGGCAAATTGTTTTTATTCTCTAGCTATTTAAATTGGAAACTTTTTTTTTATTGCCAGTACAGACATTTGGGAGAGGTCAAACAGACACAATAGCCATCAACTAAAAACTTACCAAACTTTTTCGGCCCAATTCCAACTGCTTTTGGCAGCTAAACAGTGTTGAGCCTCTTTAGTAGTTTAATTTGAGACCACCTGCTAATATTATGTCCTGTAGATCTTTTTACATTACCAACACATGATTTTTTTCAGTAAGCCAATATAGTTAGGAACCTTTTTTATTAGCTTACCTGGTTATAGAAGTAGAAGATGGCAAAAGAGTGCCTGTATCTCACCTACAGCCATACCACATTGGATACGCCCAATCCCGTCTGATCTTGGAAGCTAAGCAGTGTTGGGCCTGGTTAGTACTTCGGTGGGAGACCACATGGAAACACCAGGTGCTGTAGGTTTTTTTCCCATTACTGACAAATTGTTTTTATTCTCTAGCTATTTAAATTGGAAACTTTTTCTTTTTATTGCCAATACAGACATTTGGGAGAGGTCAAACAGACACAATAGCCATCACCAAAAGACTTACCACACTGTTTAGGCCCAATTCCAACTGCTTTTGGCAGCTAAACAGTTTTGAGCCTCTTTAGTAGTTTAATTTGAGACCACCTGCTAATATTATGTCCTGTAGGTCTTTTTACATTACCAACACATGATTTTTTTCAGTAAGCCAATATAGTTAGGAACCTTTTTTATTAGCTTACCTGGTTATAGAAGTAGAAGAGGGCAAAAAAGAGCCGGTATCTCACCTACAGCCATACCACATTGGGTACGCCCAATCTCGTCTGATCTTGGAAGCTAAGCACTGTTGGGCCTGGTTAGTACTTTGGTGGGAGACCACATGGGAACACCAGGTGCTGTAGGTTTTTTCCCATTACTGGCAAATTGTTTTTATTCTCTAGCTATTTAAATTGGAAACTTTTTCTTTTTATTACCAATACAGACATTTGGGAGAGGTCAAACAGACACAATAACCATCACCTAAAGACTTACCACACTGTTTCGGCCCAATTCCAATTGCTTTTGGCAGCTAAACAGTGTTGAGCCTCTTTAGTAGTTTAATTTGAGACCACCTGCTAATATTATGTCCTGTAGATCTTTTTACATTACCAACACATGATTTTTTTCAGTAAGCCAATATAGTTAGGAACCTTTTTTATTAGCTTACCTGGTTATAGAAGTAGAAGAGGGCAAAAAAGAGCCGGTGTCTCACCTACAGCCATACCACATTGGATACGCCCAATCTCGTCTGATACTGGAAGCTAAGCAGTGTTGGGCCTGGTTAGTACTTGGGTGGGAGACCACATGGGAACACCAGGTGCTGTAGGTTTTTTCCCATTACTGGCAAATTGTTTTTATTCTCTAGCTATTTAAATTGGAAACTTTTTCTTTTTATGGCCAATACAGACATTTGGGAGAGGTCAAACATACACAATAGCCATCACCTAAAGACTTACCACACTGTTTCGGTCCAATTCCAACTGCTTTTGGCAGCTAAACAGTGTTGAGCCTCTTTAGTAGTTTAATTTGAGACCACCTGCTAATATTATGTCCTGTAGGTCTTTTTACATTACCAACACATGATTTTTTTTAGTAAGCCAAAACAGTTAGGAAACTTTTTTATTAGCTTACCTGGTTATAGAAGTAGAAGAGGGCAAAAAAGTGCCTGTATCTCACCTACAGCCATACCACATTGGATACGCCCAATCTCTTCCGATCTTGGAAGCTAAGCAGTGTTGGGCCTGGTTAGTACTTGGGTGGGAGACCACATGGGAACACCAGGTGCTGTAGGTTTTTTCCCGTTACTGGCAAATTCTTTTTATTCTCTAGCTATTTAAATTGGAAACTTTTTTTTTATTGCCAGTCCAGACATTTGGGAGAGGTCAAACAGACACAATAACCATCACCTAAAGACTTACCACACTGTTTCGGCCCAATTCCAACTGCTTTTGGCAGCTAAACAGTGTTGAGCCTCTTTAGTAGTTTTATTTGAGACCACCTGCTAACATCATGTCCTGTAGGTCTTTTTACATTACCAACACATGATTTTTTTCAGTAAGCCAATACAGTTAGGCAACTTTTTTATTAGCTTACCTGGTTATAGAAGTAGAAGAGGGCAAAAAAGTGCTTGAATCTCACCTACAGCCATAGCATATTGGATACGCCCAATCTCGTCCGATCTTGGAAGCTAAGCAGTGTTGGGCCTGGTTAGTACTTGGGTGGGAGACCACATGGGAACACCAGGTGCTGTAGGTTTTTTCTTATTACTGGCAAATTGTTTTTATTCTCTAGCTATTTAAATTGGAAACTTTTTCTTTTTATTGCCAATACAGACATTTGGGAGAGGTCAAACAGACACAATAGCCATCACCTAAAGACTTACCACACTGTTTAGGCCCAATTCCAACTGCTTATTGCAGCTAAACAGTGTTGAGCCTCTTTAGTAGTTTAATTTGAGACCACCTGCTAATATCATGTCCTGTAGGTCTTTTTACATTACCAACACATGATTTTTTTCAGTAAGCCAATACAGTTAGGAAACTTTTTTATTAGCTTACCTGGTTTTAGAAGTAGGAGAGGGCAAAAAACTGCCTGTATCTCACCTACAGCCATACCACTTTGGATACGCTTGATCTTGGAAGCTAAGCAGTGTTGGGCCTGGTTAGTACTTGGGTGGGAGACCACATTGGAACACCAGGTGCTGTAGGTTTTTTCCCATTACTGGCAAATTGTTTTTATTCTCTAGCTATTTAAATTGGAAACTTTTTTTTTATTGCCAGTACAGACATTTGGGAGAGGTGAAACAGACACAATAGCCATCACCTAAAAACTTACCACACTGTTTAGGCCCAATTCCAGCTGCTTTTGGCAGCTAAACAGTGTTGAGCCTCTTTAGTAGTTTCATTTGAGACCACCTGCTAATATCATGTCCTGTAGGTCTTTTTACATTACCAACACATGCTTTTTTTCTTTAAGCCAAAACAGTTAGGAAACTTTTTTATTAGCTTACCTGGTTATAGAAGTAGAAGAGGGCAAAAAAGCGCCTATATCCCACCTACAGCCATACCACATTGGATGCGCCCAATCTCGTCCAATCTTGGAAGCTAAGCAGTGTTGGGCCTGGTTAGTACTTGGGTGGGAGACCACATGGGAACACCAGGTGCTGTAGGTTTTTTCCCATTACTGGCAAATTGTTTTTATTCTCTAGCTATTTAAATTGGAAACTTTTTATTTTTATTGCCAATACAGACATTTGGGAGAGGTCAAACATACACAATAGCCATCACCTAAAGACTTACCACACTGTTTCGGTCCAATTCCAACTGCTTTTGGCAGCTAAACAGTGTTGAGCCTCTTTAGTAGTTTAATTTGAGACCACCTGCTAATATTATGTCCTGTAGGTCTTTTTACATTACCAACACATGATTTTTTTCAGTAAGCCAAAACAGTTAGGAAACTTTTTTATTACCTTACCTGGTTATAGAAGTAGAAGAGGGCAAAAAAGTGCCTATATCTCACCTACTGCCATACCACATTGGATACGCCCAATCTTGTCTGATCTTGGAAGCTAAGCAGTGTTGGGCCTGGTTAGTACTTGGGTGGGAGACCACATGGGAACACCATGTGCTGTTGGTTTTTTCTCATTACTGGCAAATTGTTTTTATTCACTAGCTATTTAAATTGGAAACTTTTTATTTTTATTGCCAATACAGACATTTGGGAGAGGTCAAACAGACACAATAACAATCACTTAAAAACTTACCACACTGTTTAGGCCCAATTCCAACTGCTTTTGGCATCTAAACATTGTTGAGCCTCTTTAGTAGTTTAATTTGAGACCACCTGCTTATATCATGTCTTGTAGGTCTTTTTACATTACCAACACATGATTTTTTTTTCAGTAAGCCAAAACAGTTAGGGAACTTTTTTATTAGCTTACCTGGTTATAGAAGTAGAAGAGGGCAAAAAAGTGCTTGAATCTCACCTACAGCCATAGCACATTGGATACGCCCAATCTCGTCCGATCTTGGAAGCTAAGCAGTGTTGGGCCTGGTTAGTACTTGGGTGGGAGACCACATTGGAACACCAAGTGCTGTAGGTTTTTTCCCATTACTGGCAAATTGTTTTTATTCTCTAGCTATTTAAATTGGAAACTTTTTTTTTATTGCCAGTACAGACATTTGGGAGAGGTGAAACAGACACAATAGCCATCACCTAAAAACTTACTACACTGTTTAGGCCCAATTCCAGCTGCTTTTGGCAGCTACACAGTGTTTAGCCTCTTTAGTAGTTTCATTTGAGACCACCTGCTAATATCATGTCGTGTAGGTCTTTTTACATTACCAACACATGATTTTTTTCTGTAAGCCAAAACAGTTAGGAAACTTTTTTATTAGCTTACCTGGTTATAGAAGTAGAAGAGGGCAAAAAAGCGCCTATATCCCACCTACAGCCATACCACATTGGATGCGCCCAATCTCGTCCGATCTTGGAAACTAAGCAGTGTTGGGCCTGGTTAGTACTTGGGTGGGAGACCACATGGGAACACCAGGTGCTGTAGGTTTTTTCCCATTACTGGCAAATTGTTTTTATTCTCTAGCTATTTAAATTGGAAACTTTTTCTTTTTATTGCCAATACAGACATTTGGGAGAGGTCAAACAGACACAATAGCCATCACTTAAAAACTTACCACACTGTTTAGGCCCAATTCCAACTGCTTTTGGCAGCTAAACATTGTTGAGCCTCTTTAGTAGTTTAATTTGAGACCACCTGCTTATATCATGTCTTGTAGGTCTTTTTACATTACCAACACATGATTTTTTTTCAGTAAGCCAAAACAGTTAGGGAACTTTTTTATTAGCTTACCTGGTTATAGAAGTAGAAGAGGGCAAAAAAGTGCTTGAATCTCACCTACAGCCATAGCACATTGGATACGCCCAATCTCGTCCGATCTTGGAAGCTAAGCAGTGTTGGGCCTGGTTAGTACTTGGGTGGGAGACCACATTGGAACACCAGGTGCTGTAGGTTTTTTCCCATTACTGGCAAATTGTTTTTATTCTCTAGCTATTTAAATTGGAAACTTTTTTTTTATTGCCAGTACAGACATTTGGGAGAGGTGAAACAGACACAATAGCCATCACCAAAAAACTTACTACACTGTTTAGGCCCAATTCCAGCTGCTTTTGGCAGCTAAACAGTGTTTAGCCTCTTTAGTAGTTTCATTTGAGACCACCTGCTAATATCATGTCGTGTAGGTCTTTTTACATTACCAACACATGATTTTTTTCTGTAAGCCAAAACATTTAGGAAACTTTTTTATTAGCTTACCTGGTTATAGAAGTAGAAGAGGGCAAAAAAGCGCCTATATCCTACCTACAGCCATACCACATTGGATACGCCCAATCTCGTCTGATCTTGGAAGCTAAGCAGTGTTGGGCTTGGTTAGTACTTGGGTGGGAGACCACATGGGAACACCATGTGCTGTTGGTTTTTTCTCATTACTGGCAAATTGTTTTTATTCACTAGCTATTTAAATTGGAAACTTTTTATTTTTATTGCCAATACAGACATTTGGGAGAGGTCAAACAGACACAATAACAATCACTTAAAAACTTACCACACTGTTTCGGCCCAATTCCAACTGCTTTTGGCAGCTAAACAGTGTTGAGCCTCTTTAGTAGTTTAATTTGAGACCACCTGCTAATATTATGTCCTGTAGGTCTTTTTACATTACCAACACATGATTTTTTTCAGTAAGCCAATATAGTTAGGACATTTTTTTTATTAGCTTACCTGGTTATAGAAGTAGAAGAGGGCAAAAAAGTGCCTGTATCTCACCTACAGCCATACCACATTGGATATGCCAAATCTCATCTGATCTTGGAAGCTAAGCAGTGTTGGGCCTGGTTAGTACTTGGGTGGGAGACCACATGGGAACACCAGGTGCTGTAGGTTTTTTCCCATTACTGGCAAATTGTTTTTATTCTCTAGCTATTTAAATTGGAAACTTTTTATTTTTATTGCCAATACAGACATTTGGGAGAGGTCAAACAGACACAATAGCCATCTCCTAAAGACTTACCACACTGTTTAGGCCCAATTCCAACTGCTTTTGGCAGCTAAACAGTGTTGAGCCTCTTTAGTAGTTTAATTTGAGACCACCTGCTAATATTATGACCTGTAGGTCTTTTTACATTACCAATACATGATTTTTTTCAGTAAGCCAATATAGTTAGGAACCTTTTTTATTAGCTTACCTGGTTATAGAAGTAGAAGAGGGCAAAAAAGTGCCTGTATCTCACATACAGCCATACCACATTGGATACGCCCAATCTCGTCTGATCTTGGAAGCTAAGCAGTGTTGGGCCTGGTTAGTACTTGGGTGGGAGACCACATGGGAACACCAGGTGCTGTAGGTTTTTTCCCATTACTGGCAAATTGTTTTTATTCTCTAGCTATTTAAATTGGAAACTTTTTCTTTTTATTGCCAATACAGACATTTGGGAGAGGTCAAACAGACACAATAGCCATCACCTAAAGACTTACCACACTGTTTCGGCCCAATTCCAACTGCTTTTGGCAGCAAAACAGTGTTCAGCCTCTTTAGTAGTTTAATTTGAGACCACCTGCTAATATTATGTCCTGTAGGTCTTTTTACATTACCAACACATGATTTTTTTCAGTAAGCCAAAACAGTTGGGAAACTTTTTTATTACCTTACCTGGTTATAGAAGTAGAAGAGGGCAAAAAAGTGCCTGTATCTCACCTACAGCCATACCACATTGGATACGCCCAATCTTGTCTGATCTTGGAAGCTATGCAGTGTTGGGCCTGGTTAGTGCTTGGGTGGGAGACCACATGGGAACACCATGTGCTGTTGGTTTTTTCTCATTACTGGCAAATAGTTTTTATTCACTAGCTATTTAAATTGGAAACTTTTTATTTTTATTGCCAATACAGACATTTGGGAGAGGTCAAACAGACACAATAACAATCACTTAAAAACTTACCACACTGTTTCGGCCCAATTCCAACTGCTTTTGGCAGCTAAACAGTGTTGAGCCTCTTTAGTAGTTTAATTTGAGACCACCTGCTAATATTATGTCCTGTAGGTCTTTTTACATTACCAACACATGATTTTTTTCAGTAAGCCAATATAGTTAGGACATTTTTTTTATTAGCTTACCTGGTTATAGAAGTAGAAGAGGGCAAAAAAGTGCCTGTATCTCACCTACAGCCATACCACATTGGATATGCCAAATCTCATCTGATCTTGGAAGCTAAGCAGTGTTGGGCCTGGTTAGTACTTGGGTGGGAGACCACATGGGAACACCAGGTGCTGTAGGTTTTTTCCCATTACTGGCAAATTGTTTTTATTCTCTAGCTATTTAAATTGGAAACTTTTTATTTTTATTGCCAATACAGACATTTGGGAGAGGTCAAACAGACACAATAGCCATCTCCTAAAGACTTACCACACTGTTTAGGCCCAATTCCAACTGCTTTTGGCAGCTAAACAGTGTTGAGCCTCTTTAGTAGTTTAATTTGAGACCACCTGCTAATATTATGACCTGTAGGTCTTTTTACATTACCAATACATGATTTTTTTCAGTAAGCCAATATAGTTAGGAACCTTTTTTATTAGCTTACCTGGTTATAGAAGTAGAAGAGGGCAAAAAAGTGCCTGTATCTCACATACAGCCATACCACATTGGATACGCCCAATCTCGTCTGATCTTGGAAGCTAAGCAGTGTTGGGCCTGGTTAGTACTTGGGTGGGAGACCACATGGGAACACCAGGTGCTGTAGGTTTTTTCCCATTACTGGCAAATTGTTTTTATTCTCTAGCTATTTAAATTGGAAACTTTTTCTTTTTATTGCCAATACAGACATTTGGGAGAGGTCAAACAGACACAATAGCCATCACCTAAAGACTTACCACACTGTTTCGGCCCAATTCCAACTGCTTTTGGCAGCAAAACAGTGTTCAGCCTCTTTAGTAGTTTAATTTGAGACCACCTGCTAATATTATGTCCTGTAGGTCTTTTTACATTACCAACACATGATTTTTTTCAGTAAGCCAAAACAGTTGGGAAACTTTTTTATTACCTTACCTGGTTATAGAAGTAGAAGAGGGCAAAAAAGTGCCTGTATCTCACCTACAGCCATACCACATTGGATACGCCCAATCTTGTCTGATCTTGGAAGCTATGCAGTGTTGGGCCTGGTTAGTGCTTGGGTGGGAGACCACATGGGAACACCATGTGCTGTTGTTTTTTTCTCATTACTGGCAAATAGTTTTTATTCACTAGCTATTTAAATTGGAAACTTTTTATTTTTATTGCCAATACAGACATTTGGGAGAGGTCAAACAGACACAATAACAATCACTTAAAAACTTACCACACTGTTTCGGCCCAATTCCAACTGCTTTTGGCAGCTAAACAGTGTTGAGCCTCTTTAGTAGTTTAATTTGAGACCACCTGCTAATATTATGTCCTGTAGGTCTTTTTACATTACCAACACATGATTTTTTTCAGTAAGCCAATATAGTTAGGACATTTTTTTTATTAGCTTACCTGGTTATAGAAGTAGAAGAGGGCAAAAAAGTGCCTGTATCTCACCTACAGCCATACCACATTGGATATGCCAAATCTGGTCTGATCTTGGAAGCTAAGCAGTGTTGGGCCTGGTTAGTACTTGGGTGGGAGACCACATGGGAACACCAGGTGCTGTAGGCTTTTTCCCATTACTGGCAAATTGTTTTTATTCTCTAGCTATTTAAATTGGAAACTTTTTATTTTTATTGCCAATACAGACATTTGGGAGAGGTCAAACAGACACAATAGCCATCTCCTAAAGACTTACCACACTGTTTAGGCCCAATTCCAACTGCTTTTTGCAGCTAAACAGTGTTGAGCCTCTTTAGTAGTTTCATTTGAGACCACCTGCTAATATTATGACCTGTAGGTCTTTTTACATTACCAATACATGATTTTTTTCAGTAAGCCAATATAGTTAGGAACCTTTTTTATTAGCTTACCTGGTTATAGAAGTAGAAGAGGGCAAAAAAGTGCCTGTATCTCACATACAGCCATACCACATTGGATACGCCCAATCTCGTCTGATCTTGGAAGCTAAGCAGTGTTGGGCCTGGTTAGTACTTGGGTGGGAGACCACATGGGAACACCAGGTGCTGTAGGTTTTTTCCCATTACTGGCAAATTGTTTTTATTCTCTAGCTATTTAAATTGGAAACTTTTTCTTTTTATTGCCAATACAGACATTTGGGAGAGGTCAAACAGACACAATAGCCATCACCTAAAGACTTACCACACTGTTTCGGCCCAATTCCAACTGCTTTTGGCAGCAAAACAGTGTTCAGCCTCTTTAGTAGTTTAATTTGAGACCACCTGCTAATATTATGTCCTGTAGGTCTTTTTACATTACCAACACATGATTTTTTTCAGTAAGCCAAAACAGTTGGGAAACTTTTTTATTACCTTACCTGGTTATAGAAGTAGAAGAGGGCAAAAAAGTGCCTGTATCTCACCTACAGCCATACCACATTGGATACGCCCAATCTTGTCTGATCTTGGAAGCTATGCAGTGTTGGGCCTGGTTAGTGCTTGGGTGGGAGACCACATGGGAACACCATGTGCTGTTGTTTTTTTCTCATTACTGGCAAATAGTTTTTATTCACTAGCTATTTAAATTGGAAACTTTTTATTTTTATTGCCAATACAGACATTTGGGAGAGGTCAAACAGACACAATAACAATCACTTAAAAACTTACCACACTGTTTCGGCCCAATTCCAACTGCTTTTGGCAGCTAAACAGTGTTGAGCCTCTTTAGTAGTTTAATTTGAGACCACCTGCTAATATTATGTCCTGTAGGTCTTTTTACATTACCAACACATGATTTTTTTCAGTAAGCCAATATAGTTAGGACATTTTTTTTATTAGCTTACCTGGTTATAGAAGTAGAAGAGGGCAAAAAAGTGCCTGTATCTCACCTACAGCCATACCACATTGGATATGCCAAATCTGGTCTGATCTTGGAAGCTAAGCAGTGTTGGGCCTGGTTAGTACTTGGGTGGGAGACCACATGGGAACACCAGGTGCTGTAGGCTTTTTCCCATTACTGGCAAATTGTTTTTATTCTCTAGCTATTTAAATTGGAAACTTTTTATTTTTATTGCCAATACAGACATTTGGGAGAGGTCAAACAGACACAATAGCCATCTCCTAAAGACTTACCACACTGTTTAGGCCCAATTCCAACTGCTTTTTGCAGCTAAACAGTGTTGAGCCTCTTTAGTAGTTTCATTTGAGACCACCTGCTAATATTATGACCTGTAGGTCTTTTTACATTACCAATACATGATTTTTTTCAGTAAGCCAATATAGTTAGGAACCTTTTTTATTAGCTTACCTGGTTATAGAAGTAGAAGAGGGCAAAAAAGTGCCTGTATCTCACTTACAGCCATACCACATTGGATACGCCCAATCTCGTCTGATCTTGGAAGCTAAGCAGTGTTGGGCCTGGTTAGTACTTGGGTGGGAGACCACATGGGAACACCAGGTGCTGTAGGTTTTTTCCCATTACTGGCAAATTGTTTTTATTCTCTAGCTATTTAAATTGGAAACTTTTTCTTTTTATTACCAATATAGACATTTGGGAGAGGTCAAACAGACACAATAACCATCACCTAAAGACTTACCACACTATTTCGGAACAATTCCAACTGCTTTTGGCAGCTAAACAGTGTTGAGCCTCTTTAGTAGTTTAATTTGAGACCACCTGCTAATATTATGTCCTGTAGGTCTTTTTACATTACCAACACATGATTTTTTTCAGTAAGCCAATATAGTTAGGAACCTTTTTTATTAGCTTACCTGGTTATAGAAGTAGAAGAGGGCAAACAAGTGCCTGTATCTCACCTACAGCCATACCACATTGGATACGCCCAATCTTGGAAGCTAAGCAGTGTTGGGCCTGGTTAGACTTGGGTGGGCGACCACATGCCACATGGGAACACCAGGTGCTGTAGATTTTTTCCCATTACTGGCTAATTGTTTTTATTCTCTAGCTATTTAAAGTGGAAACTTTTTCTTTTTATTGCCAATACAGACATTTGGTAGAGGTCAAACAGACACAATAGCCATCACCTAAAGACTTACCACACTGTTTCGGCCCAATTCCAACTGCTTTTGGCAGCTAAACAGTGTTGAGCCTCTTTAGTAGTTTAATTTGAGACCACCTGCTAATATTATGTCCTGTAGGTCTTTTTACATTACCAACACATGATTTTTTTCAGTAAGCCAATATATTTTGGAACCTTTTTTATTAGCTTACCTGGTTATAGAAGTAGAAGAGGGCAAAAAAGTGCCTGTGTCTCACCTACAGCCATACCACATTGGATACGCCCAATCTCGTCTGATCTTGGAAGCTAAGCAGTGTTGGGGCTGGTTAGTACTTGGGTGGGAGACCACGTGGGAACACCAGGTGCTGTAGGTTTTTTCCCATTACTGGCAAATTGTTTTTATTCTCTAGCTATTTAAATTGGAAACTTTTTATTTTTATTGCCAATACAGACATTTGGGAGAGGTCAAACAGACACAATAGCCATCACCTAAAGACTTACCACACTGTTTAGGCCCAATTCCAACTGCTTTTGGCAGCTAAACAGTGTTGAGCCTCTTTAGTAGTTTAATTTGAGACCACCTGCTTATATCATGTAGTGTAGGTCTTTTTACATTACCAACACATGATTTTTTTCAGTAAGCCAAAACAGTTAGGAAACTTTTTTATTAGCTTACCTGGTTATAGAAGTAGAAGAGGGCAAAAAAGTGCCTGTATCTCACCTACTGCCATACCACATTGGATACGCCCAATCTCGTCCGATCTTGGAAGCTAAGCAGTGTTGGGCCTGGTTAGTACTTGGGTGGGAGACCACATGGGAACACCAGGTGCTGTAGGTTTTTTCCCATTACTGGCAAATTGTTTTTATTCTCTAGCTATTTAAATTGGAAACTTTTTTTTTATTGCCAGTCCAGACATTTGGGAGAGGTCAAACAGACACAATAACCATCACCTAAAGACTTACCACACTGTTTCGGCCCAATTCCAACTGCTTTTGGCAGCTAAACATTGTTGAGCCTCTTTAGTAGTTTAATTTGAGACCACCTGCTTATATCATGTCTTGTAGGTCTTTTTACATTACCAACACATGATTTTTTTCAGTAAGCCAATACAGTTAGGAAACTTTTTTATTAGCTTACCTGGTTTTAGAAGTAGAAGAGGGCAAATAACTGCCTGTATCTCACCTACAGCCATACTACTTTGGATACGCCTGATCTTGGAAGCTAAGCAGTGTTGGGCCTGGTTAGTACTTGGGTGGGAGACCACATTGGAACACCAGGAGCTGTAGGTTTTTTCCCATTACTGGCAAATTGTTTTTATTCTCTAGCTATTTAAATTGGAAACTTTTTTTTTATTGCCAGTACAGACATTTGGGAGAGGTGAAACAGACACAATAGCCATCACCTAAAAACTTACCACACTGTTTAGGCCCAATTCCAACTGCTTTTGGCAGCTAAACATTGTTGAGCCTCTTTAGTAGTTTAATTTGAGACCACCTGCTTATATCATGTCTTGTAGGTCTTTTTACATTACCAACACATGATTTTTTTTCAGTAAGCCAAAACAGTTAGGGAACTTTTTTATTAGCTTACCTGGTTATAGAAGTAGAAGAGGGCAAAAAAGTGCTTGAGTCTCACCTACAGCCATAGCATATTGGATACGCCCAATCTCGTCCGATCTTGGAAGCTAAGCAGTGTTGGGCCTGGTTAGTACTTGGGTGGGAGACCACATGGGAACACCAGGTGCTGTAGGTTTTTTCCCGTTACTGGCAAATTCTTTTTATTCTCTAGCTATTTAAATTGGAAACTTTTTTTTTATTGCCAGTCCAGACATTTGGGAGAGGTCAAACAGACACAATAACCATCACCTAAAGACTTACCACACTGTTTCGGCCCAATTCCAACTGCTTTTGGCAGCTAAACAGTGTTGAGCCTCTTTAGTAGTTTTATTTGAGACCACCTGCTAACATCATGTCCTGTAGGTCTTTTTACATTACCAACACATGATTTTTTTCAGTAAGCCAATACAGTTAGGCAACTTTTTTATTAGCTTACCTGGTTATAGAAGTAGAAGAGGGCAAAAAAGTGCTTGAATCTCACCTACAGCCATAGCATATTGGATACGCCCAATCTCGTCCGATCTTGGAAGCTAAGCAGTGTTGGGCCTGGTTAGTACTTGGGTGGGAGACCACATGGGAACACCAGGTGCTGTAGGTTTTTTCTTATTACTGGCAAATTGTTTTTATTCTCTAGCTATTTAAATTGGAAACTTTTTCTTTTTATTGCCAATACAGACATTTGGGAGAGGTCAAACAGACACAATAGCCATCACCTAAAGACTTACCACACTGTTTAGGCCCAATTCCAACTGCTTATTGCAGCTAAACAGTGTTGAGCCTCTTTAGTAGTTTAATTTGAGACCACCTGCTAATATCATGTCCTGTAGGTCTTTTTACATTACCAACACATGATTTTTTTCAGTAAGCCAATACAGTTAGGAAACTTTTTTATTAGCTTACCTGGTTTTAGAAGTAGGAGAGGGCAAAAAACTGCCTGTATCTCACCTACAGCCATACCACTTTGGATACGCTTGATCTTGGAAGCTAAGCAGTGTTGGGCCTGGTTAGTACTTGGGTGGGAGACCACATTGGAACACCAGGTGCTGTAGGTTTTTTCCCATTACTGGCAAATTGTTTTTATTCTCTAGCTATTTAAATTGGAAACTTTTTTTTTATTGCCAGTACAGACATTTGGGAGAGGTGAAACAGACACAATAGCCATCACCTAAAAACTTACCACACTGTTTAGGCCCAATTCCAGCTGCTTTTGGCAGCTAAACAGTGTTGAGCCTCTTTAGTAGTTTCATTTGAGACCACCTGCTAATATCATGTCCTGTAGGTCTTTTTACATTACCAACACATGCTTTTTTTCTTTAAGCCAAAACAGTTAGGAAACTTTTTTATTAGCTTACCTGGTTATAGAAGTAGAAGAGGGCAAAAAAGCGCCTATATCCCACCTACAGCCATACCACATTGGATGCGCCCAATCTCGTCCAATCTTGGAAGCTAAGCAGTGTTGGGCCTGGTTAGTACTTGGGTGGGAGACCACATGGGAACACCAGGTGCTGTAGGTTTTTTCCCATTACTGGCAAATTGTTTTTATTCTCTAGCTATTTAAATTGGAAACTTTTTATTTTTATTGCCAATACAGACATTTGGGAGAGGTCAAACATACACAATAGCCATCACCTAAAGACTTACCACACTGTTTCGGTCCAATTCCAACTGCTTTTGGCAGCTAAACAGTGTTGAGCCTCTTTAGTAGTTTAATTTGAGACCACCTGCTAATATTATGTCCTGTAGGTCTTTTTACATTACCAACACATGATTTTTTTCAGTAAGCCAAAACAGTTAGGAAACTTTTTTATTACCTTACCTGGTTATAGAAGTAGAAGAGGGCAAAAAAGTGCCTATATCTCACCTACTGCCATACCACATTGGATACGCCCAATCTTGTCTGATCTTGGAAGCTAAGCAGTGTTGGGCCTGGTTAGTACTTGGGTGGGAGACCACATGGGAACACCATGTGCTGTTGGTTTTTTCTCATTACTGGCAAATTGTTTTTATTCACTAGCTATTTAAATTGGAAACTTTTTATTTTTATTGCCAATACAGACATTTGGGAGAGGTCAAACAGACACAATAACAATCACTTAAAAACTTACCACACTGTTTAGGCCCAATTCCAACTGCTTTTGGCATCTAAACATTGTTGAGCCTCTTTAGTAGTTTAATTTGAGACCACCTGCTTATATCATGTCTTGTAGGTCTTTTTACATTACCAACACATGATTTTTTTTTCAGTAAGCCAAAACAGTTAGGGAACTTTTTTATTAGCTTACCTGGTTATAGAAGTAGAAGAGGGCAAAAAAGTGCTTGAATCTCACCTACAGCCATAGCACATTGGATACGCCCAATCTCGTCCGATCTTGGAAGCTAAGCAGTGTTGGGCCTGGTTAGTACTTGGGTGGGAGACCACATTGGAACACCAAGTGCTGTAGGTTTTTTCCCATTACTGGCAAATTGTTTTTATTCTCTAGCTATTTAAATTGGAAACTTTTTTTTTATTGCCAGTACAGACATTTGGGAGAGGTGAAACAGACACAATAGCCATCACCTAAAAACTTACTACACTGTTTAGGCCCAATTCCAGCTGCTTTTGGCAGCTACACAGTGTTTAGCCTCTTTAGTAGTTTCATTTGAGACCACCTGCTAATATCATGTCGTGTAGGTCTTTTTACATTACCAACACATGATTTTTTTCTGTAAGCCAAAACAGTTAGGAAACTTTTTTATTAGCTTACCTGGTTATAGAAGTAGAAGAGGGCAAAAAAGCGCCTATATCCCACCTACAGCCATACCACATTGGATGCGCCCAATCTCGTCCGATCTTGGAAACTAAGCAGTGTTGGGCCTGGTTAGTACTTGGGTGGGAGACCACATGGGAACACCAGGTGCTGTAGGTTTTTTCCCATTACTGGCAAATTGTTTTTATTCTCTAGCTATTTAAATTGGAAACTTTTTCTTTTTATTGCCAATACAGACATTTGGGAGAGGTCAAACAGACACAATAGCCATCACTTAAAAACTTACCACACTGTTTAGGCCCAATTCCAACTGCTTTTGGCAGCTAAACATTGTTGAGCCTCTTTAGTAGTTTAATTTGAGACCACCTGCTTATATCATGTCTTGTAGGTCTTTTTACATTACCAACACATGATTTTTTTTCAGTAAGCCAAAACAGTTAGGGAACTTTTTTATTAGCTTACCTGGTTATAGAAGTAGAAGAGGGCAAAAAAGTGCTTGAATCTCACCTACAGCCATAGCACATTGGATACGCCCAATCTCGTCCGATCTTGGAAGCTAAGCAGTGTTGGGCCTGGTTAGTACTTGGGTGGGAGACCACATTGGAACACCAGGTGCTGTAGGTTTTTTCCCATTACTGGCAAATTGTTTTTATTCTCTAGCTATTTAAATTGGAAACTTTTTTTTTATTGCCAGTACAGACATTTGGGAGAGGTGAAACAGACACAATAGCCATCACCAAAAAACTTACTACACTGTTTAGGCCCAATTCCAGCTGCTTTTGGCAGCTAAACAGTGTTTAGCCTCTTTAGTAGTTTCATTTGAGACCACCTGCTAATATCATGTCGTGTAGGTCTTTTTACATTACCAACACATGATTTTTTTCTGTAAGCCAAAACATTTAGGAAACTTTTTTATTAGCTTACCTGGTTATAGAAGTAGAAGAGGGCAAAAAAGCGCCTATATCCTACCTACAGCCATACCACATTGGATACGCCCAATCTCGTCTGATCTTGGAAGCTAAGCAGTGTTGGGCTTGGTTAGTACTTGGGTGGGAGACCACATGGGAACACCATGTGCTGTTGGTTTTTTCTCATTACTGGCAAATTGTTTTTATTCACTAGCTATTTAAATTGGAAACTTTTTATTTTTATTGCCAATACAGACATTTGGGAGAGGTCAAACAGACACAATAACAATCACTTAAAAACTTACCACACTGTTTCGGCCCAATTCCAACTGCTTTTGGCAGCTAAACAGTGTTGAGCCTCTTTAGTAGTTTAATTTGAGACCACCTGCTAATATTATGTCCTGTAGGTCTTTTTACATTACCAACACATGATTTTTTTCAGTAAGCCAATATAGTTAGGACATTTTTTTTATTAGCTTACCTGGTTATAGAAGTAGAAGAGGGCAAAAAAGTGCCTGTATCTCACCTACAGCCATACCACATTGGATATGCCAAATCTCATCTGATCTTGGAAGCTAAGCAGTGTTGGGCCTGGTTAGTACTTGGGTGGGAGACCACATGGGAACTCCAGGTGCTGTAGGTTTTTTCCCATTACTGGCAAATTGTTTTTATTCTCTAGCTATTTAAATTGGAAACTTTTTATTTTTATTGCCAATACAGACATTTGGGAGAGGTCAAACAGACACAATAGCCATCTCCTAAAGACTTACCACACTGTTTAGGCCCAATTCCAACTGCTTTTGGCAGCTAAACAGTGTTGAGCCTCTTTAGTAGTTTAATTTGAGACCACCTGCTAATATTATGACCTGTAGGTCTTTTTACATTACCAATACATGATTTTTTTCAGTAAGCCAATATAGTTAGGAACCTTTTTTATTAGCTTACCTGGTTATAGAAGTAGAAGAGGGCAAAAAAGTGCCTGTATCTCACATACAGCCATACCACATTGGATACGCCCAATCTCGTCTGATCTTGGAAGCTAAGCAGTGTTGGGCCTGGTTAGTACTTGGGTGGGAGACCACATGGGAACACCAGGTGCTGTAGGTTTTTTCCCATTACTGGCAAATTGTTTTTATTCTCTAGCTATTTAAATTGGAAACTTTTTCTTTTTATTGCCAATACAGACATTTGGGAGAGGTCAAACAGACACAATAGCCATCACCTAAAGACTTACCACACTGTTTCGGCCCAATTCCAACTGCTTTTGGCAGCAAAACAGTGTTCAGCCTCTTTAGTAGTTTAATTTGAGACCACCTGCTAATATTATGTCCTGTAGGTCTTTTTACATTACCAACACATGATTTTTTTCAGTAAGCCAAAACAGTTGGGAAACTTTTTTATTACCTTACCTGGTTATAGAAGTAGAAGAGGGCAAAAAAGTGCCTGTATCTCACCTACAGCCATACCACATTGGATACGCCCAATCTTGTCTGATCTTGGAAGCTATGCAGTGTTGGGCCTGGTTAGTGCTTGGGTGGGAGACCACATGGGAACACCATGTGCTGTTGGTTTTTTCTCATTACTGGCAAATAGTTTTTATTCACTAGCTATTTAAATTGGAAACTTTTTATTTTTATTGCCAATACAGACATTTGGGAGAGGTCAAACAGACACAATAACAATCACTTAAAAACTTACCACACTGTTTCGGCCCAATTCCAACTGCTTTTGGCAGCTAAACAGTGTTGAGCCTCTTTAGTAGTTTAATTTGAGACCACCTGCTAATATTATGTCCTGTAGGTCTTTTTACATTACCAACACATGATTTTTTTCAGTAAGCCAATATAGTTAGGACATTTTTTTTATTAGCTTACCTGGTTATAGAAGTAGAAGAGGGCAAAAAAGTGCCTGTATCTCACCTACAGCCATACCACATTGGATATGCCAAATCTTGTCTGATCTTGGAAGCTAAGCAGTGTTGGGCCTGGTTAGTACTTGGGTGGGAGACCACATGGGAACACCAGGTGCTGTAGGCTTTTTCCCATTACTGGCAAATTGTTTTTATTCTCTAGCTATTTAAATTGGAAACTTTTTATTTTTATTGCCAATACAGACATTTGGGAGAGGTCAAACAGACACAATAGCCATCTCCTAAAGATTTACCACACTGTTTAGGCCCAATTCCAACTGCTTTTTGCAGCTAAACAGTGTTGAGCCTCTTTAGTAGTTTCATTTGAGACCACCTGCTAATATTATGACCTGTAGGTCTTTTTACATTACCAATACATGATTTTTTTCAGTAAGCCAATATAGTTAGGAACCTTTTTTATTAGCTTACCTGGTTATAGAAGTAGAAGAGGGCAAAAAAGTGCCTGTATCTCACTTACAGCCATACCACATTGGATACGCCCAATCTCGTCTGATCTTGGAAGCTAAGCAGTGTTGGGCCTGGTTAGTACTTGGGTGGGAGACCACATGGGAACACCAGGTGCTGTAGGTTTTTTCCCATTACTGGCAAATTGTTTTTATTCTCTAGCTATTTAAATTGGAAACTTTTTCTTTTTATTACCAATATAGACATTTGGGAGAGGTCAAACAGACACAATAACCATCACCTAAAGACTTACCACACTATTTCGGAACAATTCCAACTGCTTTTGGCAGCTAAACAGTGTTGAGCCTCTTTAGTAGTTTAATTTGAGACCACCTGCTAATATTATGTCCTGTAGGTCTTTTTACATTACCAACACATGATTTTTTTCAGTAAGCCAATATAGTTAGGAACCTTTTTTATTAGCTTACCTGGTTATAGAAGTAGAAGAGGGCAAACAAGTGCCTGTATCTCACCTACAGCCATACCACATTGGATACGCCCAATCTTGGAAGCTAAGCAGTGTTGGGCCTGGTTAGACTTGGGTGGGCGACCACATGCCACATGGGAACACCAGGTGCTGTAGATTTTTTCCCATTACTGGCTAATTGTTTTTATTCTCTAGCTATTTAAAGTGGAAACTTTTTCTTTTTATTGCCAATACAGACATTTGGTAGAGGTCAAACAGACACAATAGCCATCACCTAAAGACTTACCACACTGTTTCGGCCCAATTCCAACTGCTTTTGGCAGCTAAACAGTGTTGAGCCTCTTTAGTAGTTTAATTTGAGACCACCTGCTAATATTATGTCCTGTAGGTCTTTTTACATTACCAACACATGATTTTTTTCAGTAAGCCAATATATTTTGGAACCTTTTTTATTAGCTTACCTGGTTATAGAAGTAGAAGAGGGCAAAAAAGTGCCTGTGTCTCACCTACAGCCATACCACATTGGATACGCCCAATCTCGTCTGATCTTGGAAGCTAAGCAGTGTTGGGGCTGGTTAGTACTTGGGTGGGAGACCACGTGGGAACACCAGGTGCTGTAGGTTTTTTCCCATTACTGGCAAATTGTTTTTATTCTCTAGCTATTTAAATTGGAAACTTTTTATTTTTATTGCCAATACAGACATTTGGGAGAGGTCAAACAGACACAATAGCCATCACCTAAAGACTTACCACACTGTTTAGGCCCAATTCCAACTGCTTTTGGCAGCTAAACAGTGTTGAGCCTCTTTAGTAGTTTAATTTGAGACCACCTGCTTATATCATGTAGTGTAGGTCTTTTTACATTACCAACACATGATTTTTTTCAGTAAGCCAAAACAGTTAGGAAACTTTTTTATTAGCTTACCTGGTTATAGAAGTAGAAGAGGGCAAAAAAGTGCCTGTATCTCACCTACTGCCATACCACATTGGATACGCCCAATCTCGTCCGATCTTGGAAGCTAAGCAGTGTTGGGCCTGGTTAGTACTTGGGTGGGAGACCACATGGGAACACCAGGTGCTGTAGGTTTTTTCCCATTACTGGCAAATTGTTTTTATTCTCTAGCTATTTAAATTGGAAACTTTTTTTTTATTGCCAGTCCAGACATTTGGGAGAGGTCAAACAGACACAATAACCATCACCTAAAGACTTACCACACTGTTTCGGCCCAATTCCAACTGCTTTTGGCAGCTAAACATTGTTGAGCCTCTTTAGTAGTTTAATTTGAGACCACCTGCTTATATCATGTCTTGTAGGTCTTTTTACATTACCAACACATGATTTTTTTCAGTAAGCCAATACAGTTAGGAAACTTTTTTATTAGCTTACCTGGTTTTAGAAGTAGAAGAGGGCAAATAACTGCCTGTATCTCACCTACAGCCATACTACTTTGGATACGCCTGATCTTGGAAGCTAAGCAGTGTTGGGCCTGGTTAGTACTTGGGTGGGAGACCACATTGGAACACCAGGAGCTGTAGGTTTTTTCCCATTACTGGCAAATTGTTTTTATTCTCTAGCTATTTAAATTGGAAACTTTTTTTTTATTGCCAGTACAGACATTTGGGAGAGGTGAAACAGACACAATAGCCATCACCTAAAAACTTACCACACTGTTTAGGCCCAATTCCAACTGCTTTTGGCAGCTAAACATTGTTGAGCCTCTTTAGTAGTTTAATTTGAGACCACCTGCTTATATCATGTCTTGTAGGTCTTTTTACATTACCAACACATGATTTTTTTTCAGTAAGCCAAAACAGTTAGGGAACTTTTTTATTAGCTTACCTGGTTATAGAAGTAGAAGAGGGCAAAAAAGTGCTTGAGTCTCACCTACAGCCATAGCATATTGGATACGCCCAATCTCGTCCGATCTTGGAAGCTAAGCAGTGTTGGGCCTGGTTAGTACTTGGGTGGGAGACCACATTGGAACACCAGGTGCTGTAGGTTTTTTCCCATTACTGGCAAATTGTTTTTATTCTCTAGCTATTTAAATTGGAAACTTTTTTTTTATTGCCAGTACAGACATTTGGGAGAGGTGAAACAGACACAATAGCCATCACCTAAAAACTTACTACACTGTTTAGGCCCAATTCCAGCTGCTTTTGGCAGCTAAACAGTGTTTAGCCTCTTTAGTAGTTTCATTTGAGACCACCTGCTAATATCATGTCGTGTAGGTCTTTTTACATTACCAACACATGATTTTTTTCTGTAAGCCAAAACAGTTAGGAAACTTTTTTATTAGCTTACCTGGTTATAGAAGTAGAAGAGGGCAAAAAAGCACCTATATCCCACCTACAGCCATACCACATTGGATGCGCCCAATCTCGTCCGATCTTGGAAACTAAGCAGTGTTGGGCCTGGTTAGTGCTTGGGTGGGAGACCACATGGGAACACCAGGTGCTGTAGGTTTTTTCCCATTACTGGCAAATTGTTTTTATTCTCTAGCTATTTAAATTGGAAACTTTTTCTTTTTATTGCCAATACAGACATTTGGGAGAGGTCAAACAGACACAATAGCCATCACCTAAAGACTTACCACACTGTTTCGGCCCAATTCCAACTGCTTTTGGCAGCTAAACAGTGTTGAGCCTCTTTAGTAGTTTAATTTGAGACCACCTGCTAATATCCTGTAGGTCTTTTTACATTACCAACACATGATTTTTTTCAGTAAGCCAAAACAGTTAGGAAACTTTTTTATTACCTTACCTGGTTATAGAAGTAGAAGAGGGCAAAAAAGTGCCTGTATCTCACCTACAGCCATACCACATTGGATACGCCCAATCTCGTCTTATCTTGGAAGCTAAGCAGTGTTGGGCCTGGTTAGTACTTGGTTGGGAGACCACATGGGAACACCATGTGCTGTTGGTTTTTTCTCATTACTGGCAAATTGTTTTTATTCACTAGCTATTTAAATTGGAAACTTTTTATTTTTATTGCCAATACAGACATTTGGGAGAGGTCAAACAGACACAATAACAATCACTTAAAAACTTACCACACTGTTTCGGCCCAATTCCAACTGCTTTTGGCAGCTAAACAGTGTTGAGCCTCTTTAGTAGTTTAATTTGAGACCACCTGCTAATATTATGTCCTGTAGGTCTTTTTACATTACCAACACATGATTTTTTTCAGTAAGCCAATATAGTTAGGACATTTTTTTTATTAGCTTACCTGGTTATAGAAGTAGAAGAGGGCAAAAAAGTGCCTGTATCTCACCTACAGCCATACCACATTGGATATGCCAAATCCCATCTGATCTTGGAAGCTAAGCAGTGTTGGGCCTGGTTAGTACTTGGGTGGGAGACCACATGGGAACACCAGGTGCTGTAGGTTTTTTCCCATTACTGGCAAATTGTTTTTATTCTCTAGCTATTTAAATTGGAAACTTTTTATTTTTATTGCCAATACAGACATTTGGGAGAGGTCAAACAGACACAATAGCCATCTCCTAAAGACTTACCACACTGTTTAGGCCCAATTCCAACTGCTTTTGGCAGCTAAACAGTGTTGAGCCTCTTTAGTAGTTTAATTTGAGACCACCTGCTAATATTATGACCTGTAGGTCTTTTTACATTACCAATACATGATTTTTTTCAGTAAGCCAATATAGTTAGGAACCTTTTTTATTAGCTTACCTGGTTATAGAAGTAGAAGAGGGCAAAAAAGTGCCTGTATCTCACATACAGCCATACCACATTGGATACGCCCAATCTCGTCTGATCTTGGAAGCTAAGCAGTGTTGGGCCTGGTTAGTACTTGGGATGGAGACCACATGGGAACACCAGGTGCTGTAGGTTTTTTCCCATTACTGGCAAATTGTTTTTATTCTCTAGCTATTTAAATTGGAAACTTTTTCTTTTTATTGCCAATACAGACATTTGGGAGAGGTCAAACAGACACAATAACCATCACCTAAAGACTTACCACACTATTTCGGAACAATTCCAACTGCTTTTGGCAGCTAAACAATGTTGAGCCTCTTTAGTAGTTTAATTTGAGACCACCTGCTAATATTATGTCCTGTAGGTCTTTTTACATTACCAACACATGATTTTTTTCAGTAAGCCAATATAGTTAGGAACCTTTTTTATTAGCTTACCTGGTTATAGAAGTAGAAGAGGGCAAACAAGTGCCTGTATCTCACCTACAGCCATACCACATTGGATACGCCCAATCTTGGAAGCTAAGCAGTGTTGGGCCTGGTTAGTACTTGGGTGGGCGACCACATGCCACATGGGAACACCAGGTGCTGTAGATTTTTTCCCATTACTGGCTAATTGTTTTTATTCTCTAGCTATTTAAAGTGGAAACTTTTTCTTTTTATTGCCAATACAGACATTTGGTAGAGGTCAAACAGACACAATAGCCATCACCTAAAGACTTACCACACTGTTTCGGCCCAATTCCAACTGCTTTTGGCAGCTAAACAGTGTTGAGCCTCTTTAGTAGTTTAATTTGAGACCACCTACTAATATTATGTCCTGTAGGTCTTTTTACATTACCAACACATGATTTTTTTCAGTAAGCCAATATAGTTAGGAACCTTTTTTATTAGCTTACCTGGTTATAGAAGTAGAAGAGGGCAAAAAAGTGCCTGTGTCTCACCTACAGCCATACCACATTGGATACGCCCAATCTCGTCTGATCTTGGAAGCTAAGCAGTGTTGGGGCTGGTTAGTACTTGGGTGGGAGACCACGTGGGAACACCAGGTGCTGTAGGTTTTTTCCCATTACTGGCAAATTGTTTTTATTCTCTAGCTATTTAAATTGGAAACTTTTTATTTTTATTGCCAATACAGACATTTGGGAGAGGTCAAACAGACACAATAGCCATCACCTAAAGACTTACCACACTGTTTAGGCCCAATTCCAACTGCTTTTGGCAGCTAAACAGTGTTAAGCCTCTTTAGTAGTTTAATTTGAGACCACCTGCTAATATCATGTCCTGTAGGTCTTTTTACATTACCAACACATGATTTTTTTCAGTAAGCCAAAACAGTTAGGGAACTTTTTTATTAGCTTACCTGGTTATAGAAGAAGAAGAGGGCAAAAAAGTGCTTGATTCTCACCTACAGCCATAGCACATTGGATATGCCCAATCTCATCCGATCTTGGAAGCTAAGCAGTGTTGGGCCTGGTTAGTACTTGGGTGGGAGACCACATGGGAACACCAGGTGCTGTAGGTTTTTTCCCATTACTGGCAAATTGTTTTTATTCTCTAGCTATTTAAATTGGAAACTTTTTCTTTTTATTGCCAATACAGACATTTGGGAGAGGTCAAACAGACACAATAGCCATCACCTAAAGACTTACCACACTGTTTCGGCCCAATTCCAACTGCTTTTGGCAGCTAAACAGTGTTGAGCCTCTTTAGTAGTTTAATTTGAGACCACCTGCTAATATTATGTCCTGTAGGTCTTTTTACATTACCAACACATGATTTTTTTCAGTAAGCCAATATAGTTAGGAAATTTTTTTTATTAGCTTACCTGGTTATAGAAGTAGAAGAGGGCAAAAAAGTGCCTGTATCTCACCTACAGCCATACCACATTGGATATGCTAAATCTCATCTGATCTTGGAAGCTAAGCAGTGTTGGGCCTGGTTAGTTCTTGGGTGGGAGACCACATGGGAACACCAGGTGCTTTAGGTTTTTAATCATTACTGGCAAATTGTTTTTATTCTCTAGCTATTTAAATTGGAAACTTTTTATTTTTATTGCCAATACAGACATTTGGGAGAGGTCAAACAGACACAATAGCCATCACCTAAAAACTTACCACACTGTTTAGGCCCGATTCCAACTGCTTTTGGCAGCTAAACATTGTTGAGCCTCTTTAGTAGATTAATTTGAGACCACCTGCTTATATCATGTCTTGTAGGTCTTTTTACATTACCAACACATGATTTTTTTTCAGTAAGCCAAAACAGTTAGGAAACTTTTTTATTAGCTTACCTGGTTATAGAAGTAGAAGAGGGCAAAAAAGTGCTTGAATCTCACCTACAGCCATAGCACATTGGATACGCCCAATCTCGTCCGATCTTGGAAGCTAAGCAGTGTTGGGCCTGGTTAGTTCTTGGGTGGGAGACCACATGGGAACACCAGGTGCTGTAGGTTTTTTCCCATTACTGGCAAATTGTTTTTATTCTCTAGCTATTTAAATTGGAAACTTTTTATTTTTATTGCCAATACAGACATTTGGGAGAGGTCAAACAGACACAATAGCAATCACCTAAAAACTTACCACACTGTTTAGGCCCAATTCCAACTGCTTTTGGCAGCTAAACATTGTTGAGCCTTTTTAGTAGTTTAATTTAAGACCACCTGCTTATATCATGTCTTGTAGGTCTTTTTACATTACCAACACATGATTTTTTTTCAGTAAGCCAAAACAGTTAGGAAACTTTTTTATTAGCTTACCTGGTTATAGAAGTAGAAGAGGGCAAAAAAGTGCTTGAATCTCACCTACAGCCATAGCACATTGGATACGCCCAATCTCGTCCGATCTTGGAAGCTAAGCAGTGTTGGGCCTGGTTAGTTCTTGGGTGGGAGACCACATGGGAACACCAGGTGCTGTAGGTTTTTTCCCATAACTGGCAAATTGTTTTTATTCTCTAGCTATTTAAATTGGAAACTTTTTCTTTTTATTGCCAATACAGACATTTGGGAGAGGTCAAACAGACACTATTTCCATCACCTAAAGACTTACCACACTGTTTCTGCCCAATTCCAACTGCTTTTGGCAGCTAAACAGTGTTGAGCCTCTTTAGTAGTTTAATTTGAGACCACCTGCTAATATTATGTCCTGTAGGTCTTTTTACATTACCAACACATGATTTTTTTCAGTAAGCCAATATAGTTAGGAACCTTTTTTATTAGCTTAACTGGTTATAGAAGTAGAAGAGGGCAAAAAAAGTGCCTGAATCTCACCTCCAGCCATAGCACATTGGATACGCCCAATCTCATCCGATCTTGGAAGCTAAGCAGTGTTGGGCCTGGTTAGTACTTGGGTGGGAGACCACATGGGAACACCAGGTGCTGTAGGTTTTTTCCCATTACTGGCAAATTAGTTTTATTCTCTAGCTATTTAAATTCGAAACTTTTTCTTTTTATTGCCAATACAGACATTTGGGAGAGGTCAAACAGACACAATAGCCATCACCTAAAGACTTACCACACTGTTTCGGCCCAATTCCAACTGCTTTTGGCAGCTAAACAGTGTTGAGCCTCTTTAGTAGTTTAATTTGAGACCACCTGCTAATATTATGTCCTGTAGGTCTTTTTACATTACCAACACATGATTTTTTTCAGTAAGCCAATATAGTTAGGAACCTTTTTTATTAGCTTACCTGGTTATAGAAGTAGAAGAGGGCAAAAAAGTGCCTGTATCTCACCTACAGCCATACGACATTAGATACGCTCAATCTCGTCCAATCTTGGAAGCTAAGCAGTGTTGGGCCTGGTTAGTACTTGGGTGGGAGACCACATGCCACATGGGAACACCAGGTGCTGTTGGTTTTTTTCCCATTACTGGCAAATTGTTTTTATTCTCTAGCTATTTAAATTGGAAACTTTTTCTTTTTATTGCCAATACAGACATTTGGGAGAGGTCAAACAGACACAATAGCCATCACCTAAAGACTTACCACACTGTTTTGTCTCAAATCCAACTGCTTTTGGCAGCGAAACAGTGTTGAGCCTCTTTAGTAGTTTAATTTGAGACCACCTGCTAATATTATGTCCTGTAGGTCTTTTTACATTACCAACACATGATTTTTTTCAGTAAGCCAATATAGTTAGGAACCTTTTTTATTAGCTTACCTGGTTATATAAGTAGAAGAGGGCAAAAAAGTGCCTGTATCTCACCTACAGCCATACCACATTGGATACGCCCAATCTCGTCTGATCTTGGAAGCTAAGTAGTGTTGGGCCTGGTTAGTACTTGGGTAGGAGACCACGTGGGAACACCAGGTGCTGTAGGTTTTTTCCCATTACTGACAAATTGTTTTTATTCTCTAGCTATTTAAATTGGAAACCTTTTCTTTTTATTGCCAGCACAGACATTTGGAAGAGGTCAAACAGACACAATAGCCATCACCTAAAGACTTACCACACTGTTTAGTCCCAATTCCAACTGCTTTTGGCAGCTAAACAGTGTTGAGCCTCTTTAGTAGTTTAATTTGAGACCACCTGCTTATATCATGTCTTGTAGGTCTTTTTACATTACCAACACATGATTTTTTTTCAGTAAGCCAAAACAGTTAGGAAACTTTTTTATTAGCTTACCTTGTTATAGAAGTAGAAGAGGGCAAAAAAGTGCCTGTATTTCTCATACAGCCATACCACATTGGATACGCCCAATCTCTTCTGATCTTGGAAGCTAAGCAGTGTTGGGCCTGGTTAGTACTTGAGTGGGAGACCACATGGGAACACCAGGTGCTGTAGGTTTTTTCCCATTACTGGCAAATTGTTTTTATTCTCTAGCTATTTAAATTGGAAACTTTTTCTTTTTATTACCAATACAGACATTTGGAAGAGGTCAAACATACACAATAACCATCACCTAAAGACTTACCACACTGTTTCGGCCCAATTCCAACTGCTTTTGGCAGCTAAACAGTGTTGAGCCTCTTTAGTAGTTTAATTTGAGACCACCTGCTAATATCATGTCCTGTAGGTCTTTTTACATTACCAACACATGATTTTTTTCAGTAAGCCAATACAGTTAGTAAACTTTTTTATTAGCTTACCTGGTTTTAGAAGTAGAAGAGGGCAAATAACTGCCTGTATTTCACCTACAGCCATACCACTTTGGATACGCCTGATCTTGGAAGCTAAGCAGTGTTGGGCCTGATTAGTACTTGGGTGGGAGACCACATTGGAACACCAGGTGCTGTAGGTTTTTTCCCATTACTGGCAAATTGTTTTTATTCTCTAGCTATTTAAATTGGAATCTTTTTTTTTATTGCCAGTACAGACATTTGGGAGAGGTGAAACAGACACAATAGCCATCACCTAAAAACTTACCACACTGTTTAGGCCCAATTCCAACTGCTTTTGGCAGCTAAACAGAGTTGAGCCTCTTTAGTAGTTTCATTTGAGACCACCTGCTAATATCATGTCCTGTAGGTCTTTTTACATTACCAACACATGATTTTTTTCTGTATGCCAAAACAGTTAGGAAACTTTTTTATTAGCTTACCTGGTTATAGAAGTAGAAGAGGGCAAAAAAGCGCCTATATCCCACCTACAGCCATACCACATTGGATGCGCCCAATCTCGTCCGATCTTGGAAGCTAAGCAGTGTTGGGCCTGGTTAGTACTTGGGTGGGAGACCACATGGGAACACCAGGTGCTGTAGGTTTTTTCCCATTACTGGCAAATTGTTTTTATTCTCTAGCTATTTAAATTGGAAACTTTTTATTTTTATTGCCAATACAGACATTTGGGAGAGGTCAAACAGACACAATAGCCATCACCTAAAAACTTACCACACTGTTTAGGCCCGATTCCAACTGCTTTTGGCAGCTAAACATTGTTGAGCCTCTTTAGTAGTTTAATTTGAGACCACCTGCTTATATCATGTCCTGTAGGTCTTTTTACATTACCAACACATGATTTTTTTCTGTAAGCCAAAACAGTTAGGAAACTTTTTTATTAGCTTACCTGGTTATAGAAGTAGAAGAGGGCAAAAAAGTGCCTGCATCTCACCTACAGCCATACCACATTGGATACGCCCAATCTCGTCCGATCTTGGAAGCTAAGCAGTGTTGGGCCTGGTTAGTACTTGGGTGGGAGACCACATGGGAACACCAGGTGCTGTAGGTTTTTTCCCATTACTGGCAAATTGTTTTTATTCTCTAGCTATTTAAATTGGAAACTTTTTCTTTTTATTGCCAATACAGACATTTGGGAGAGGTCAAACAAACACAATAGCCATCACCTAAAGACTTACCACACTGTTTCGGCCCAATTCCAACTGCTTTTGGCAGCTAAACATTGTTGAGCCTCTTTAGTAGTTTAATTTGAGACCACCTGCTAATATTATGTCCTGTAGGTCTTTTTACATTACCAACATATGATTTTTTTCAGTAAGCCAAAACAGTTAGGAATTTTTTTTGATTACCTTACCTGGTTATAGAAGTAGAAGAGGGCAAAAAAGTGCCTATGTCTCACCTACAGCCATACCACATTGGATACGCCCAATCTCGTCTGATCTTGGAAGCTAAGCAGTGTTGGGCCTGGTTAGTACTTGGGTGGGAGACTACATGGGAACACCAGGTGTTGTAGCTTTTTTCCCATTACTGGCAAATTGTTTTTATTCTCTAGCTTTTTAAATTGGAAACTTTTTCTTTTTATTGCCAATACAGACTTTTGGGAGAGGTCAAACAGACACAATAGCCATCACCTAATGACTTACCACACTGTTTAGGCCCAATTCCAACTGCTTTTGGCAGCTAAACAGTGTTAAGCCTCTTTAGTAGTTTAATTTGAGACCACCTGCTAATATCATGTCCTGTAGGTCTTTTTACATTACCAACACATGATTTTTTTCAGTAAGCCAATACAGTTAGGAAACTTTTTTATTAGCTTACCTGGTTTTAGAAGTAGAAGAGGGCAAAGAACTGCCTGTATTTCACCTACAGCCATACCACTTTGGATACGCCTGATCTTGGAAGCTAAGCAGTGTTGGGCCCGGTTAGTACTTGGGTGGGAGACCACATTGGAACACCAGGTGCTGTAGGTTTTTTTCCCATTACTGGCAAATTGTTTTTATTCTCTAGCTATTTAAATTGGAAACTTTTTTTTATTGCCAGTACAGACATTTGGGAGAGGTGAAACAGACACAATAGCCATCACCTAAAAACTTACCACACTGGTAAGCCCAATTCCAACTGCTTTTGGCAGCTAAACAGTGTTGACCCTCTTTAGTAGTTTCATTTGAGACCACCTGCTAATATCATGTCCTGTAGGTCTTTTTACATTACCAACACATGATTTTTTTCTGTAAGCCAAAACAGTTAGGAAACTTTTTTATTAGCTTACCTGGTTATAGAAGTAGAAGAGGGCAAAAAAGCGCCTATATCCCACCTACAGCCATACCACATTGGATGCGCCCAATCTCGTCCTATCTTGGAAGCTAAGCAGTGTTGGGCCTGGTTAGTACTTGGGTGGGAGACCAAATGGGAACACCAGGTATGGTAGGTTTTTTCCCATTACTGGCAAATTGTTTTTATTCTCTAGCTATTTAAATTGGAAACTTTTTATTTTTATTGCCAATACAGACATTTGGGAGAGGTCAAACAGACACAATAGCCATCACCTAAAGACTTACCACACTGTTTCGGCCCAATTCCAACTGCGTTTGGCAGCTAAACAGTGTTGAGCCTCTTTAGTAGTTTAATTTGAGACCACCTGCTAATATTATGTCCTGTAGGTCTTTTTACATTACCAACACATGATTTTTTTCAGTAAGCCAATATAGTTAGGAACCTTTTTTATTAGCTTACCTGGTTATAGAAGTAGAAGAGGTCAAAAAAGTGCCTGAATCTCACCTCCAGCCATAGCACATTGGATACGCCCAATCTCGTCCGATCTTGGAAGCTAAGCAGTGTTGGGCCTGGTTAGTACATAGGTGGGAGACCACATGGGAACACCAGGTGCTGTAGGTTTTTTCCCATTACTGGCAAATTGTTTTTATTCTCTAGCTATTTAAATTGGAAACTTTTTATTTTTATTGCCAATACAGACATTTGGGAGAGGTCAAACAGACACAATAGCAATCACCTAAAGACTTACCACACTGTTTCGGCCCAATTCAAACTGCTTTTGGCAGCTAAACAGTGTTGAGCCTCTTTAGTAGTTTAATTTGAGACCACCTGCTAATATTATGTCCTGTAGGTCTTTTTACATTACGAACATATGATTTTTTTCAGTAAGCCATAACAGTTAGGAAACTTTTTTATTACCTTACCTGGTTATAGAAGTAGAAGAGGGCAAAAAAGTGCCGGTATCTCATCTACAGCCATTCCACATTGGATACGCCCAATCTCGTCTGATCTTGGAAGCTAAGCAGTGTTGGTCCTGGTTAGTACTTGGGTGGGAGACCACATGGGAACACCATGTGCTGTAGGTTTTTTCTCATTACTGGCAATTTTTTTTTATTCACTAGCTATTTAAATTGGAAACTTTTTCTTTTTATTGCCAATACAGACATTTGGGAGAGGTCAAACAGACACAATAGCAATCACCTAAAAACTTACCACACTGTTTAGGCCCAATTCCAACTGCTTTTGGCAGCTAAACATTGTTGAGCCTCTTTAGTAGTTTAATTTGAGACCACCTGCTTATATCATGTCTTGTAGGTCTTTTTACATTACCAACACATGATTTTTTTTCAGTAAGCCAAAACAGTTAGGGAACTTTTTTATTAGCTTACCTGGTTATAGAAGTAGAAGAGGGCAAAAAAGTGCCTGAATCTCACCTACAGCCATAGCACATTCGATACGCCCAATCTCGTCCGATCTTGGAAGCTAAGCAGTGTTGGGCCTGGTTAGTACTTGGGTGGGAGACCACATGGGAACACCAGGTGCTGTAGGTTTTTTCCCATTACTGGCAAATTGTTTTTACTCTCTAGCTATTTAAATTGGAAACTTTTTTTTTTTTATTGCCAATACAGACATTTGGGAGAGGTCAAACAGACACAATAGCCATCACCTAAAGACTTACCACACTGTTTCGGCCCAATTCCAACTGCTTTTGGCAGCTAAACAGTGTTGAGCCTCTTTAGTAGTTTAATTTGAGACCACCTGCTAATATTATGTCCTTTAGGTCTTTTTACATTACCAACATATGATTTTTTTCAGTAAGCCAAAACAATTAGGAAACTTTTTTATTACCTTACCTGGTTATAGAAGTAGAAGAGGGCAAAAAAGTGCCAGTGTCTCACCTACAGCCATACCACATTGGACACGCCCAATCTCGTCTGATCTTGGAAGCTAAGCAGTGTTGGGCCTGGTTAGTACTTGGGTGGGAGACCACATGGGAACACCATGTGCTGTAGGTTTTTTCTCATTACTGGCAAATTGTTTTTATTCACTAGCTATTTAAATTGGAAACTTTTTATTTTTATTGCCAATACAGACATTTGGGAGAGGTCAAACAGACACAATAGCAATCACCTAAAAACTTACAACACTGTTTAGGCCCAATTCCAACTGCTTTTGGCAGCTAAACATTGTTGAGCCTCTTTAGTAGTTTAATTTGAGACCACCTGCTTAAATCATGTCTTGTAGGTCTTTTTAAATTACCAACACATGATTTTTTTTCAGTAAGCCAAAACAGTTAGGAAACTTTTTTATTAGCTTACCTGGTTATAGAAGTAGAAGAGGGCAAAAAAGTGCCTGAATTTCACCTACAGCCATAGCACATTGGATACGCCCAATCTCTTCTGATCTTGGAAGCTAAGCAGTGTTGGGCCTGGTTAGTACTTGGGTGGGAGACCACATGGGAACCCCAGGTGCTGTAGGTTTTTTCCCATTACTGGCAAATTGTTTTTATTCTCTAGCTATTTAAATTGGAAACTTTTTATTTTTATTGCCAATACAGACATTTGGGAGAGGTCAAACAGACACAATAGCCATCACCTAAAAACTTACCACACTGTTTAGGCCCAATTCCAACTGCTTTTGGCAGCTTAACATTGTTGAGCCTCTTTAGTAGTTTAATTTGAGACCACCTGCTTATATCATGTCCTGTAGGTCTTTTTACATTACCAACACATGATTTTGTTTTCAGTAAGCCAAAACAGTTAGGAAACTTTTTTATTAGCTTACCTGGTTATAGAAGTAGAAGAGTGCAAAAAAGTGCCTATATCTCATCTACAGCCATACCACATTGGATACGCCCAATCTCGTCCGCTCTTCAAAGCTAAGCAGTGTTGGGCCTGGTTAGTACTTGGGTGGGAGACCACATGGGAACACCAGATACTGTAGGTTTTTTCCCATTACTGGCAAATTGTTTTTATTCTCTAGCTATTTAAATTGGAAACTTTTTATTTTTATTGCCAATACAGACATTTGGGAGAGGTCAAACAGACACAATAGCCATCACCTAAAAACTTACCACACTGTTTAGGCCCAATTCCAACTGCTTTTGGCAGCTAAACATTGTTGAGCCTCTTTAGTAGTTTAATTTGAGACCACCTGCTTATATCATGTCCTGTAGGTCTTTTTACATTACCAACACATGATTTTTTTCTGTAAGCCAAAACAGTTAGGAAACTTTTTTATTAGCTTACCTGGTTATAGAAGTAGAAGAGGGCAAAAAAGTGCCTGTATCTCACTTACAGCCATACCACATTGGACACGCCCAATCTCATCCAATCTTGGAAGCTAAGCAGTGTTGGGCCTGGTTAGTACTTGGGTGGGAGACCACATGGGAACCCCAGGTGCTGTAGGTTTTTTCCCATTACTGGCAAATTGTTTTTATTCTCTAGCTATTTAAATTGGAAACTTTTTATTTTTATTGCCAATACAGACATTTGGGAGAGGTCAAACAGACACAATAGCCATCACCTAAAAACTTACCACACTGTTTAGGCCCAATTCCAACTGCTTTTGGCAGCTTAACATTGTTGAGCCTCTTTAGTAGTTTAATTTGAGACCACCTGCTTATATCATGTCCTGTAGGTCTTTTTACATTACCAACACATGATTTTGTTTTCAGTAAGCCAAAACAGTTAGGAAACTTTTTTATTAGCTTACCTGGTTATAGAAGTAGAAGAGTGCAAAAAAGTGCCTATATCTCATCTACAGCCATACCACATTGGATACGCCCAATCTCGTCCGCTCTTCAAAGCTAAGCAGTGTTGGGCCTGGTTAGTACTTGGGTGGGAGACCACATGGGAACACCAGGTGCTGTAGGTTTTTTCCCATTACTGGCAAATTGTTTTTATTCTCTAGCTATTTAAATTGGAAACTTTTTCTTTTTATTGCCAATACAGACATTTGGGAGAGGTAAAACAGACACAATAGCCATCACCTAAAGACTTACCACACTGTTTCGGCCCAATTCCAACTGCTTTTGGCAGCTAAACAGTATTGAGCCTCTTTAGTAGTTTAATTTGAGACCACCTGCTAATATTATGTCCTGTAGGTCTTTTTACATTACCAACATATGATTTTTTTCAGTAAGCCAAAACAGTTAGGAAACTTTTTTATTACCTTACCTGGTTATAGAAGTAGAAGAGGGCAAAAAAGTGCCTGTGTCTCACCTACAGCCATACCACATTGGATACGCCCAATCTCGTCTGATCTTGGAAGCTAAGCAGTGTTGGGCCTGGTTAGTACTTGGGTGGGAGACCACATGGGAACACCATGTGCTGTAGGTATTTTCTCATTACTGGCAAATTGTTTTTATTCACTAGCTATTTAAATTGGAAACTTTTTATTTTTATTGCCAATACAGACATTTGGGAGAGGTCAAACAGACACAATAGCAATCACCTAAAAACTTACCACACTGTTTAGGCCCAATTCCAACTGCTTTTGGCAGCTAAACATTGTTGAGCCTCTTTAGTAGTTTAATTTGAGACCACCTGCTTATATCATGTCCTGTAGGTCTTTTTACATTACCAACACATAATTTTTTTTTTTCAGTAAGCCAAAACAGTTAGGAAACTTTTTTATTAGCTTACCTGGTTATAGAAGTAGAAGAGGGCAAAACGGTGCCTGAATCTCACCTACAGCCATAGCACATTGGATACGCCCAATCTCGTCCGATCTTGGAAGCTAAGCAGTGTTGGGCCTGGTTAGTACTTGGGTGGGAGAGCACATGGGAACACCAGGTGCTGTAGGTTTTTTCCCATTACTGGCAAATTGTTTTTATTCTATAGCTATTTAAATTGGAAACTTTTTCTTTTTATTGCCAATACAGACATTTGGGAGAGGTAAAACAGACACAATAGCCATCACCTAAAGACTTACCACACTGTTTCGGCCCAATTCCAACTGCTTTTGGCAGCTAAACAGTATTGAGCCTCTTTAGTAGTTTAATTTGAGACCACCTGCTAATATTATGTCCTGTAGGTCTTTTTACATTACCAACATAAGATTTTTTTCAGTAAGCCAAAACAGTTAGGAAACTTTTTTATTACCTTACCTGGTTATAGAAGTAGAAGAGGGCAAAAAAGTGCCTGTGTCTCACCTACAGCCATACCACATTGGATACGCCCAATCTCGTCTGATCTTGGAAGCTAAGCAGTGTTGGGCCTGGTTAGTATTTGGGTGGGAGACCACATGGGAACACCAGGTGCTGTAGGTTTTTTCTCATTACTGGCAAATTGTTTTTATTCACTAGCTATTTAAATTGGAAACTTTTTATTTTTATTGCCAATACAGACATTTGGGAGAGGTCAAACAGACACAATAGCAATCACCTAAAAACTTACCACACTGTTTAGGCCCAATTCCAACTGCTTTTGGCAGCTAAACATTGTTGAGCCTCTTTAGTAGTTTAATTTGAGACCACCTGCTTATATTATGTCCTGTAGGTCTTTTTACATTACCAACACATGATTTTTTTTTTTTTTTCAGTAAGCCAAAACAGTTAGGAAACTTTTTTATTAGCTTACCTGGTTATAGAAGTAGAAGAGGGCAAAAAAGTGCCTGAATCTCACCTACAGCCATAACACATTGGATACGCCCAATCTCGTCCGATCTTGGAAGCTAAGCAGTGTTGGGCCTGGTTAGTACTTGGGTGGGAGACCACATGGGAACACCAGGTGCTGTATGTTTTTTCCCATTACTGGCAAATTGTTTTTATTCTATAGCTATTTAAATTGGAAACTTTTTCTTTTTATTGCCAATACAGACATTTGGGAGAGGTCAAACAGACACAATAGCCATCACCTAAAGACTTACCACACTGTGGGGGGCGTTGCCTGGCACGCGAGCGGACCAGACGTGCCTTTCGTGTGCTCCCTCCGCCAGGCTCTTTCAACAGCCCAAGAGCTACCTTTTAGAGGACTCCATCCCTCCACATCAACCCCACCGACTGCCCCATCGCCTCCGGCTGCGACAGGTCCCCGCCGCGGAGCCGGGAAGCGCTTCTAAGCGCTTTTGCGGGTTGCGGCCTGGTCCGGTGGCCGGAGCCGGGGGCTCGATTTTGGAGCCGCGGTGACCGAGCGGCCCTCAACCTCCCGCATCGCAGGACGGAGCGGCGATCCCCAGCTGGGACGGTCCCCGCACAGCACCACCCTAGAACGGGGTCACCGTCGCCCCCCATACAGGCCTGATCTGGAGCCCGCTGCTCTGCACAGCCGGAAGAGTATGCAGCAGCCATCATAGGAGACGGTCTATGTCTCCCAACGCATACTGCGCTATCCAGTGGACCTGAAATCAGGGGACCCAGCTCTTTGCCTGTGAGTACCCCTCTAAGGGTGAGCCTACATCCCTTCAATACCCTGCTTCCCCTCTTCCCAGCCAGCATCTATATTTACAATTCCACAGTCAGTGGAGCCTACCACCTTCCCCTGAGTTCCTCCCCTGGAGCTCCCACAGAGACCCCCAAAACTGAGCCCAACACACTGCCTCTCAACACAGCTTAACATAACTTGCTGTGCGGATTCATATCACCCCCACCTGTCCTCACTTTGGGGACCATACCAAAAGGTCCACGTTGCCTGACCTCTAACTGACCTGTTACAAGTCCCATAGCAGCTCCAGCACACCCTAGTGGATTCAACACAGATTTTTTCATCCCTATCTGCACAAATGTGATCACCTTGACTTCATGGCTGCCACTACTTAAAACCGGAACTCCAGCAACTACCATGTCATCTTAGCCTGAGTCAAACACCCCCACGGTACCACACTATAACTGTATCCTAATATTTTGTTTTTTGTGCCGTCACTATCAATATGCCCGCTAAGAGACCCAAGGACGCTGTCCCGGCAAAAATCTCCATGTCCTCGCGGAGATCTTCTCAAATCCCTGCCCCCCATTCTAGCCCTCCGAAGCACATGCCTTCCCCGCTGGGAGTAATCGAGGAGCTTACCCCTGCAACTGGAGTGGCAGGGATAGACGCAAACTCAGATGAACCGGTGATGGTAAAGTCTCTATGCCAGGTTTTCTCGGCGTTCCAGGCTGAGATAGCCAAAGATCTCAAACTAGCTATTCGAGAGGTCAAAACTGAGCTAGTGGCAATAGGCGACAGAACAGACCACTTAGAGCGGAAAATGGAAGAACTGGTTGCGTCCCACAACGACCTGATATCCTCCTATGATCAACAACAACAGGAGATTACCCAGTTTAAATCCAAGTTGGCGGACTTAGAGGACAGGTCCAGACGTAATAACGTGAAAATCCGAGGCATACCCGACTCTGTAGCTAACTCTGAGCTTAAAGAATATGCCGTCTCCCTCTTTCGCAAACTTCTCCCCTCCACAGATCCCAAGGAGCTGTTGATTGACCGCATACACCGCCTCCCCAGACCTAAGACGGTCTCCGCCGACCTACCCCGAGATACCCTCCTCAGAGTTCATTTTTTCACGATAAAAGAACAGCTACTGAGAGCGGCACGTGAGCAAAGGAACACTGACGTCTTGGGCGGCCTCCAGCTGTTTCAGGACTTCTCCCCCGCTACCCTGGCTAACAGGAGAGCATTTGCCCCCATCACTTCGGCACTAGGATTCCTAGTGGGGGTTCCCAGTCAAGCTGATAATATACCATGATGACACCTCTTACACCATATCCTCCTTGGATGCGGGGATCAAGCTCCTACTGGAATGGGACATCTCGATCACCAGACCTCCAGAACCGAGACGCCCGCAGTCCAAGCGCCAGGAATGGTCCGACACCTGAAAAACTGTCCCTCTACACGTTTGTTCATAATTGCTGACCCATGGACCCTACGGCCGTCCCCCCTGCTTCCTCCTCCACCGGGATGAGGACTTAGCGATGAGTATACTCTCTCTAGTTGTTTAGCAAAGCAGGGCGTCAGACGCCTAGCCCCATGGTTATAGTTGTAACTTTTTCTATTTCCAGTTAGCTATTTGTTATGGTATTTGATAGTATATTAGACAGTTCAATATAATTTTATACTACCTACTTCTGATTACTTAGATGTGTCAAATGGTTTGTTTGTTATATTCTCGGGTTCTATTATATTATAATATGCTGGTTTTCCCCCCCATTATATGTTTATGTCTGTTTGTATAATTACGAGTGGCGGCCTTGATTTCTCTCCCCGCTCAAAACCCTGGCCACCCCCCTAACCTCTAGTTACTACTGCACGAGTTTCTCCTTCCTTTTCTCTCCCCTGCAGTAGTCATGCGGGCCCAATTACTGGACCCTTTTGTTTTGCCTTTCCCTTTTTCTTACTCTACTCCTCGCTCTCTGTCCCCACCCTACTCCACACCTTCCTCCCTACCCCCTCCCCTCCCTGTAATGGATAGCGAAGACTGCTGCCCTAGCCCCCACCAGACCAGATGCCCTCCACCTTTATTGTACCCTCCTAAGCCCCTAAATGCCTAAGTTCCTATCACTCAATGTTAAAGGTCTGAACTCTCCCAATAAGCGCAGGCTTGCCCTTACATATTTTCACAAGCAAAGGGCGGATGTGGTTGCGCTCCAGGAGACACACTTTGCCTCTCCCAACCCCCCCACCTTTAAGAACTCGAATTATCCCGTAGCCTACTATGCTAATGGCCCATCCAAACGAAATGTAGTAGCAATCCTGTTCAGCAGCCACACCTCCTTTGTCCATCAATCCCAAATAGCAGACAAGAATGGTAGGTATCTAATCCTGACGGGTCTCCTCGAGGATAAGCTGACGACCATTGTCTGTATATACGCTCCCAACTCCAACCAACTCCCCTTCCTGCGCAAGCTACTCTCGCTGGTTAGGAATTCCGCTAAAGGCTCCCTCATACTGTTAGGCGACTTTAACCTGACCCTAGATCCCCTGCTGGACAAATCCCGACGCCCCGCCACCGGCCAATCCTCCTCCAATAACACGTCCTTAGCATTCCGCAACCTCCTGCTAGAATTTGATCTCTATGACACCTGGAGAACTTCTTACCCCACCGGGCGTGAATATACATTTTATTCCCCAGTATACAACACGTACTCTAGGATTGATTTCATCCTATGCGATAAATGGGCCTTACAGCACACCACCAAGGTGGATATCCTCCCAATTACTTGGTCTGACCACGCGCCAGTTCTGTGGCAGTGGGACTTCCAGCCATCTAAAATCCCCCCCAGACCATGGCGTCTTTTCCCGCACTTATTGACAGACCCCACCGCCAAAGCATCTATCTTAGCATCTATCAATTCCTACATGTCTCATAATGCACCGCAGGACACCTCTGTGACCACCCACTGGTGCGCTTTTAAAGCGGTCACCAGGGGGGCGGCCATACAGGCGGGAGCAACCCTAAAAAGAAGGGCCATTGCAACACAGAAAGCCTTGGAGACTAAGCTGGTTGCCCTGGAATCACAAAATAAGTCAGCCCCATCGAACCTCCTGAAGAAGGAGTTGGCCAACAGCTCCAAAAACTCCTCCTGGCACGTACCCAGTCCGCCTTGACTAGATTAAGACATAAATTCTATCTCTCCAGCAACAGATCCGGCAGAATGTTAGCCCGCAAATTACGTGCCCAACAAGCCAGGAATAGAATCAAATTCATAATCTCCCTGTCTAAAGAGAAATTTAGCAACCCTAAAGATATAGCTAACCAATTTGCAGACTATTACTCCAAACTGTACAATCTGTCTTCAGACCCTTCCACACCACAGCCCACCAGTGACACCATCTCAAGTTTCCTACACGACCTACAATTCCCCTCCATCACCCCAGAACAACTAGACTCCCTAAATGCCCCCTGGACACAGCCAGAGGTTCAATCGGCCATTAAATCCCTTCCCCGCAACAAAGCCCCTGGACCCGACGGGTTTATCACAGACTTCTATATCACCTTTAGCGATCTTTTATCCCAATACTTGACGAATCTTTTCAATGAACTGTCCTCCACAGGTCATGCTGCCCCAGAGCTCTTAGAGGCCCGTATAGTAACTATCCCGAAACCAGGCAAAAACCCGGCCTTCTGTCAGAATTATCGACCTATCGCCCTATTAAATACCGATATTAAGTTATTTGCTAAACTTATGGTGCTCCGTATTAACCAAATTCTGCCCTTGCTGGTGCACCCAGATCAGGCGGGGTTCGTCCCAGGGCGTCAGGCCTCGGACAATACCAGAAGAGTGTTTGACCTGGTCGACTCTCTTTCGGCGGAACAGCACCTCCTCCTCCTATCGTTGGATGCCGAAAAGGCATTTGATAGACTAAACTGGAAATATATGGAGGAGGTGTTGTTGCGCTTTGGCTTCAGAGATCGGATTCTCACATCGATCCTGTCCCTATATGGCTCCCCATCGGCCCGGGTGTTCACCAACGGCTTTGTTTCGGACCCATTTAAGATCTCAAACGGCACTAGGCAGGGCTGCCCCCTCTCCCCATTAATTTTTGTTCTTTCCATAGAACCTCTGGCCATTTCCATTCGCAATAACCCAAATCTCCCAGGTCTGCAAACAGGATCCATCAACCATAAACTTAGCCTATTCACAGACGATGTACTCCTTTTTGTGACCAACCCTATTACCTCCCTTCCGTCTCTCCACTCAACACTAGCTTTATATAGCGCAGCCTCATACTATAAACTCAATACTACTAAAACTGATGCCCTCCCGATAAACATCACTAACTCACTGCCTCAACTAAAATCCATATACAAATACAATTGGCAAACCAAATCAATAAAATATCTTGGCATACACATTACACCCCTTATGGCAAATGTCTTTGATGCCAACCTATCCCCCCTCCTCACCTCCCTTGCCGCCCTTTCCAAATTCTGGCTATCATTTGAAATCTCCTGGTTGGGACGCATGGCAGCTTTTAAAATGTCATTACTCCCTAAACTAATGTACCTGTTTCGTACCATCCTCTATATCTTCCCTAAAAAGTCCTTACAACTTGCCACTTCCATTCTGACAAAATATATCTGGGCAGCGAAACCCCCGACTATGGCCCGCTCCAGGATGTCAATCCCAAGAGCCTTTGGGGGACTTGATCTCCCCGATCTGTTCCAATACCAAGCAGCATGCCTACTAGCCCCAATTAAGCATTACGCTGACCCTTCTCCCCCCAGAGCATGGGTGACCATTGAACAAACCCGCTCCCCCTTATCCCATTATCAGATCTCCTTAAGATCCCGAAACATGTTAGACCCACCCTCCCGAATCTGCTTCCATCCACTATAGCTTCCCTTCACACGTGGGACCAACTTATGGCCACGCTCCCCCCTTCGAACTCTCTTATAGCCACCTTACCTATCACCACAGTAGCGAAATTGATACCCAATCTTCGACTGACGGTCTGGAGAGCCTGTGGGATTAAAACCCTAAGTGACATCCTGGAAGCACACTCTGTGACTCCCTTTACCTCCCTCGAACACCAATTCTCTCTCCCCAAATCGGAATACTACCACTATCTGCAACTCGCTCATTGGTGGAAATCCAACTTCCATAATTATTCCCCCCCAGATACAATCTCCCAAGTAGCCCTCGCAAGGCCCAACATGGTGCATTCTAAGGGGGATATATCGTTTTGGTATAAAGTCTTGGTGACCCCTCCTGAATTTTCCAAAACCTCAGCCCATAAGAAGTGGGAGGTGGACCTTGGCGGACCACTGTCGCCCGCCCAGTGACGTCAAATATTTCTATCTTCCTACACAATGTCCCGCTGCCTAAACCACACTGAGATGCATATCAAACTTGTCAATAGACTCTACCTAACCCCTGACCGCCTCCACACCTTTTGGCCTTCTTGTTCTAATAAGTGCTGGAGGCAGTGTGGCGGTGTGGGGAACATATACCACATCTTTTGGTCCTGCCCAAAACTCCGGGAGTACTGGGAGGAAGTCTTCAACCTAGCCTCCACAGTCCTCCAGACGCCTATTACTCCCTCCCCTCATATCGCCCTGTTCCACATCTACCCCCGGGATGTCCCGACAGAGAAAACATATGTCCTAGGGCATATCCTCATCGCTGCTCGGGCCAATTAGGCACAGCAATGGAAACAACCCTCCCCCCCCCTTCCCTCCTAAAGGTTATCCTGAAGACTAACCACCATTATCTTATGGAAACCAATGCCCTACCCCTCCCCTCCAGACCTCCCCCCCACACTCCCGCTGGCTGCCTTGGTTTATATACACCTCGGAGGGTAATGGTGCTGGTCACCTACCACCTGATACTACTCCGATTTCGCCACAATTCAATCTGATTGAACCTCCGGATGCCTTCCCAGTTCAAAGTCAGCCCCGCAGCCCTGCTCCCACCACCTCCTATAACTTAGAGTCCACTATTTCTGGGCTATAGGGCAGCATTGTATAGTAAAAGTCAATGTTTGTGTTGTATTGTTTGTATTTATGCCTTTAATGTGGATCACTCTGCGCAGTGATATGTTATGATTTATGTCTGATTTGTAATCCCTCTTATGTTTGCTATCCATGCCCCCTCCCCCCCCCTCCCTCCCTGGAATGCCCCTTTTTCTTTTTTGTACCCCATATAAATTTTCTGCACCAATAAAAATCTATTGATGGAAAAAAAAAAGACTTACCACACTGTTTCGGCCCAATTCCAACTGCTTTTGGCAGCTAAACAGTGTTGAGCCTCTTTAGTAGTTTAATTTGAGACCACCTGCTAATATTATGTCCTGTAGGTCTTTTTACATTACCAACACATGATTTTTTTCAGTAAGCCAATATAGTTAGGAACCTTTTTTATTAGCTTACCTGGTTATAGAAGTAGAAGAGGGCAAAAAAGAGCCTGTATCTCACCTACAGCCATACCACATTGGATACGCCCAATCTCGTCTGATCTTGGAAGCTAAGCAGTGTTGGGCCTGGTTAGTACTTGGGTGGGAGACCACATGGGAACACCAGGTGCTGTAGGTTTTTTCCCATTACTGGGCAAATTGTTTTTATTCTCTAGCTATTTAAATTGGAAACTTTTTCTTTTTATTACCAATACAGACATTTGGGAGAGGTCAAACAGACACAATAACCATCACCTAAAGACTTACCACACTGTTTTGGCCCAATTCCAACTGCTTTTGGCAGCTAAACAGTGTTGAGCCTCTTTAGTAGTTTAATTTGAGACCACCTGCTAATATTATGTCCTGTAGGTCTTTTTACATTACCAACACATGATTTTTTTCAGTAAGCCAATATAGTTAGGAACCTTTTTTATTAGCTTACCTGGTAATAGAAGTAGAAGAGGGCAAAAAAGAGCCTGGATCTCACCTACAGCCATACCACATTGGATACGCCCAATCTCGTCTGATCTTGGAAGCTAAGCAGTGTTGGGCCTGGTTAGTACTTGGGTGGGAGACCACATGGGAACACCATGTGCTGTAGGTTTTTTCCCATTACTTGGCAAATTGTTTTTATTCTCTAGCTATTTAAATTGGAAACTTTTTCTTTTTATTACCAATACAGACATTTGGGAGAGGTCAAAAAGACACAATAACCATCACCTAAAGACTTACCACACTGTTTCGGCCCAATTCCAACTGCTTTTGGCAGCTAAACAGTGTTGAGCCTCTTTAGTAGTTTAAATTGAGACCACCTGCTAATATTATGTCCTGTAGGTCTTTTTACATTACCAACATATGATTTTTTTCAGTAAGCCAATATAGTCAGGAACCTTTTTTATTAGCTTACATGGTTATAGAAGTAGAAGAGGGCAAAAAAGTGCCTGTATCTCACCTACAGCCATACCACATTGGATACGCCCAATCTCGTCTGATCTTGGAAGCTAAGCAGTGTTGGGCCTGGTTAGTACTTGGATGGGAGACCACATGGGATCACCAGGTGCTGTAGGTTTTTTCCCATTACTGGCAAATTGTTTTTATTCTCTAGCTATTTAAATTGGAAACTTTTTATTTTTATTGCCAATACAGACATTTAGGAGAGGTCAAACAGACACAATAGCAATCACCTAAAAACTTACCACACTGTTTAGGCCCAATTCCAACTGCTTTTGGCAGCTAAACATTGTTGAGCCTCTTTAGTAGTTTAATTTGAGACCACCTGCTTATATTATGTCCTGTAGGTCTTTTTACATTACCAACACATGATTTTTTTTTTTTTCAGTAAGCCAAAACAGTTAGGAAACTTTTTTATTAGCTTACCTGGTTATAGAAGTAGAAGAGGGCAAAAAAGTGCCTGAATCTCACCTACAGCCATAACACATTGGATACGCCCAATCTCGTCCGATCTTGGAAGCTAAGCAGTGTTGGGCCTGGTTAGTACTTGGGTGGGAGACCACATGGGAACACCAGGTGCTGTATGTTTTTTCCCATTACTGGCAAATTGTTTTTATTCTATAGCTATTTAAATTGGAAACTTTTTCTTTTTATTGCCAATACAGACATTTGGGAGAGGTCAAACAGACACAATAGCCATCACCTAAAGACTTACCACACTGTGGGGGCGTTGCCTGGCACGCGAGCGGACCAGACGTGCCTTTCGTGTGCTCCCTCCGCCGGGCTCTTTCAACAGCCCAAGAGCTACCTTTTAGAGGACTCCATCCCTCCACATCAACCCCGCCGACTGCCCCATCGCCTCCGGCTGCGACAGGTCCCCGCCGCGGAGCCGGGAAGCGCTTCTAAGCGCTTTTGCGGGTTGCGGCCTGGTCCGGTGGCCGGAGCCGGGGGCTCGATTTTGGAGCCGCGGTGTCCGAGCGGCCCTCAACCTCCCGCATCGCAGGACGGAGCGGCGATCCCCAGCTGGGACGGTCCCCGCACAGCACCACCCTAGAACGGGGTCACCGTCGCCCCCCATACAGGCCTGATCTGGAGCCCGCTGCTCTGCACAGCCGGAAGAGTATGCAGCAGCCATCATAGGAGACGGTCTATGTCTCCCAACGCATACTGCGCTATCCAGTGGACCTGAACTCAGGGGACCCAGCTCTTTGCCTGTGAGTACCCCTCTAAGGGTGAGCCTACATCCCTTCAATACCCTGCTTCCCCTCTTCCCAGCCAGCATCTATATTTACAATTCCACAGTCAGTGGAGCCTACCACCTTCCCCTGAATTCCTCCCCTGGAGCTCCCACAGAGACCCCCAAAACTGAGCCCAACACACTGCCTCTCAACACAGCTTAACATAACTTGCTGTGCGGATTCATATCACCCCCACCTGTCCTCACTTTGGGGACCATACCAAAAGGTCCACGTTGCCTGACCTCTAACTGACCTGTTACAAGTCCCATAGCAGCTCCAGCACACCCTAGTGGATTCAACACAGATTTTTTCATCCCTATCTGCACAAATGTGATCACCTTGACTTCATGGCTGCCACTACTTAAAACCGGAACTCCAGCAACTACCATGTCATCTTAGCCTGAGTCAAACACCCCCACGGTACCACACTATAACTGTATCCTAATATTTTGTTTTTTGTGCCGTCACTATCAATATGCCCGCTAAGAGACCCAAGGACGCTGTCCCGGCAAAAATCTCCATGTCCTCGCGGAGATCTTCTCAAATCCCTGCCCCCCATTCTAGCCCTCCGAAGCACATGCCTTCCCCGCTGGGAGTAATCGAGGAGCTTACCCCTGCAACTGGAGTGGCAGGGATAGACGCAAACTCAGATGAACCGGTGATGGTAAAGTCTCTATGCCAGGTTTTCTCGGCGTTCCAGGCTGAGATAGCCAAAGATCTCAAACTAGCTATTCGAGAGGTCAAAACTGAGCTAGTGGCAATAGGCGACAGAACAGACCACTTAGAGCGGAAAATGGAAGAACTGGTTGCGTCCCACAACGACCTGATATCCTCCTATGATCAACAACAACAGGAGATTACCCAGTTTAAATCCAAGTTGGCGGACTTAGAGGACAGGTCCAGACGTAATAACGTGAAAATCCGAGGCATACCCGACTCTGTAGCTAACTCTGAGCTTAAAGAATATGCCGTCTCCCTCTTTCGCAAACTTCTCCCCTCCACAGATCCCAAGGAGCTGTTGATTGACTGCATACACCGCCTCCCCAGACCTAAGACGGTCTCCGCCGACCTACCCCGAGATACCCTCCTCAGAGTTCATTTTTTCACGATAAAAGAACAGCTACTGAGAGCGGCACGTGAGCAAAGGAACACTGACGTCTTGGGCGGCCTCCAGCTGTTTCAGGACTTCTCCCCCGCTACCCTGGCTAACAGGAGAGCATTTGCCCCCATCACTTCGGCACTAGGATTCCTAGTGGGGGTTCCCAGTCAAGCTGATAATATACCATGATGACACCTCTTACACCATATCCTCCTTGGATGCGGGGATCAAGCTCCTACTGGAATGGGACATCTCGATCACCAGACCTCCAGAACCGAGACGCCCGCAGTCCAAGCGCCAGGAATGGTCCGACACCTGAAAAACTGTCCCTCTACACGTTTGTTCATAATTGCTGACCCATGGACCCTACGGCCGTCCCCCCTGCTTCCTCCTCCACCGGGATGAGGACTTAGCGATGAGTATACTCTCTCTAGTTGTTTAGCAAAGCAGGGCGTCAGACGCCTAGCCCCATGGTTATAGTTGTAACTTTTTCTATTTCCAGTTAGCTATTTGTTATGGTATTTGATAGTATATTAGACAGTTCAATATAATTTTATACTACCTACTTCTGATTACTTAGATGTGTCAAATGGTTTGTTTGTTATATTCTCGGGTTCTATTATATTATAATATGCTGGTTTTCCCCCCCATTATATGTTTATGTCTGTTTGTATAATTACGAGTGGCGGCCTTGATTTCTCTCCCCGCTCAAAACCCTGGCCACCCCCCTAACCTCTAGTTACTACTGCACGAGTTTCTCCTTCCTTTTCTCTCCCCTGCAATAGTCATGCGGGCCCAATTACTGGACCCTTTTGTTTTGCCTTTCCCTTTTTCTTACTCTACTCCTCGCTCTCTGTCCCCACCCTACTCCACACCTTCCTCCCTACCCCCTCCCCTCCCTGTAATGGATAGCGAAGACTGCTGCCCTAGCCCCCACCAGACCAGATGCCCTCCACCTTTATTGTACCCTCCTAAGCCCCTAAATGCCTAAGTTCCTATCACTCAATGTTAAAGGTCTGAACTCTCCCAATAAGCGCAGGCTTGCCCTTACATATTTTCACAAGCAAAGGGCGGATGTGGTTGCGCTCCAGGAGACACACTTTGCCTCTCCCAACCCCCCCACCTTTAAGAACTCGAATTATCCCGTAGCCTACTATGCTAATGGCCCATCCAAACGAAATGGAGTAGCAATCCTGTTCAGCAGCCACACCTCCTTTGTCCATCAATCCCAAATAGCAGACAAGAATGGTAGGTATCTAATCCTGACGGGTCTCCTCGAGGATAAGCTGACGACCATTGTCTGTATATACGCTCCCAACTCCAACCAACTCCCCTTCCTGCGCAAGCTACTCTCGCTGGTTAGGAATTCCGCTAAAGGCTCCCTCATACTGTTAGGCGACTTTAACCTGACCCTAGATCCCCTGCTGGACAAATCCCGACGCCCCGCCACCGGCCAATCCTCCTCCAATAACACGTCCTTAGCATTCCGCAACCTCCTGCTAGAATTTGATCTCTATGACACCTGGAGAACTTCTTACCCCACCGGGCGTGAATATACATTTTATTCCCCAGTATACAACACATACTCTAGGATTGATTTCATCCTATGCGATAAATGGGCCTTACAGCACACCACCAAGGTGGATATCCTCCCAATTACTTGGTCTGACCACGCGCCAGTTCTGTGGCAGTGGGACTTCCAGCCATCTAAAATCCCCCCCAGACCATGGCGTCTTTTCCCGCACTTATTGACAGACCCCACCGCCAAAGCATCTATCTTAGCATCTATCAATTCCTACATGTCTCATAATGCACCGCAGGACACCTCTGTGACCACCCACTGGTGCGCTTTTAAAGCGGTCACCAGGGGGGCGGCCATACAGGCGGGAGCAACCCTAAAAAGAAGGGCCATTGCAACACAGAAAGCCTTGGAGACTAAGCTGGTTGCCCTGGAATCACAAAATAAGTCAGCCCCATCGAACCTCCTGAAGAAGGAGTTGGCCAACAGCTCCAAAAACTCCTCCTGGCGCGTACCCAGTCCGCCTTGAATAGATTAAGACATAAATTCTATCTCTCCAGCAACAGATCCGGCAGAATGTTAGCCCGCAAATTACGTGCCCAACAAGCCAGGAATAGAATCAAATTCATAATCTCCCTGTCTAAAGAGAAATTTAGCAACCCTAAAGATATAGCTAACCAATTTGCAGACTATTACTCCAAACTGTACAATCTGTCTTCAGACCCTTCCACACCACAGCCCACCAGTGACACCATCTCAAGTTTCCTACACGACCTACAATTCCCCTCCATCACCCCAGAACAACTAGACTCCCTAAATGCCCCCTGGACACAGCCAGAGGTTCAATCGGCCATTAAATCCCTTCCCCGCAACAAAGCCCCTGGACCCGACGGGTTTATCACAGACTTCTATATCACCTTTAGCGATCTTTTATCCCAATCCTTGACGAATCTTTTCAATGAACTGTCCTCCACAGGTCATGCTGCCCCAGAGCTCTTAGAGGCCCGTATAGAAACTATCCCGAAACCAGGCAAAAACCCGGCCTTCTGTCAGAATTATCGACCTATCGCCCTATTAAATACCGATATTAAGTTATTTGCTAAACTTATGGTGCTCCGTATTAACCAAATTCTGCCCTTGCTGGTGCACCCAGATCAGGCGGGGTTCGTCCCAGGGCGTCAGGCCTCGGACAATACCAGAAGAGTGTTTGACCTGGTCGACTCTCTTTCGGCGGAACAGCACCTCCTCCTCCTATCGTTGGATGCCGAAAAGGCATTTGATAGACTAAACTGGAAATATATGGAGGAGGTGTTGTTGCGCTTTGGCTTCAGAGATCGGATTCTCACATCGATCCTGTCCCTATATGGCTCCCCATCGGCCCGGGTGTTCACCAACGGCTTTGTTTCGGACCCATTTAAGATCTCAAACGGCACTAGGCAGGGCTGCCCCCTCTCCCCATTAATTTTTGTTCTTTCCATAGAACCTCTGGCCATTTCCATTCGCAATAACCCAAATCTCCCAGGTCTGCAAACAGGATCCATCAACCATAAACTTAGCCTATTCACAGACGATGTACTCCTTTTTGTGACCAACCCTATTACCTCCCTTCCGTCTCTCCACTCAACACTAGCTTCATATAGCGCAGCCTCATACTATAAACTCAATACTACTAAAACTGATGCCCTCCCGATAAACATCACTAACTCACTGCCTCAACTAAAATCCATATACAAATACAATTGGCAAACCAAATCAATAAAATATCTTGGCATACACATTACACCCCTTATGGCAAATGTCTTTGATGCCAACCTATCCCCCCTCCTCACCTCCCTTGCCGCCCTTTCCAAATTCTGGCTATCATTTGAAATCTCCTGGTTGGGACGCATGGCAGCTTTTAAAATGTCATTACTCCCTAAACTAATGTACCTGTTTCGTACCATCCTCTATATCTTCCCTAAAAAGTCCTTACAACTTGCCACTTCCATTCTGACAAAATATATCTGGGCAGCGAAACCCCCGACTATGGCCCGCTCCAGGATGTCAATCCCAAGAGCCTTTGGGGGACTTGATCTCCCCGATCTGTTCCAATACCAAGCAGCATGCCTACTAGCCCCAATTAAGCATTACGCTGACCCTTCTCCCCCCAGAGCATGGGTGACCATTGAACAAACCCGCTCCCCCTTATCCCATTATCAGATCTCCTTAAGATCCCGAAACATGTTAGACCCACCCTCCCGAATCTGCTTCCATCCACTATAGCTTCCCTTCACACGTGGGACCAACTTATGGCCACGCTCCCCCCTTCGAACTCTCTTATAGCCACCTTACCTATCACCACAGTAGCGAAATTGATACCCAATCTTCGACTGACGGTCTGGAGAGCCTGTGGGATTAAAACCCTAAGTGACATCCTGGAAGCACACTCTGTGACTCCCTTTACCTCCCTCGAACACCAATTCTCTCTCCCCAAATCGGAATACTACCACTATCTGCAACTCGCTCATTGGTGGAAATCCAACTTCCATAATTATTCCCCCCCAGATGCAATCTCCCAAGTAGCCCTCGCAAGGCCCAACATGGTGCATTCTAAGGGGGATATATCGTTTTGGTATAAAGTCTTGGTGACCCCTCCTGAATTTTCCAAAACCTCAGCCCATAAGAAGTGGGAGGTGGACCTTGGCGGACCACTGTCGCCCGCCCAGTGACGTCAAATATTTCTATCTTCCTACACAATGTCCCGCTGCCTAAACCACACTGAGATGCATATCAAACTTGTCAATAGACTCTACCTAACCCCTGACCGCCTCCACACCTTTTGGCCTTCTTGTTCTAATAAGTGCTGGAGGCAGTGTGGCGGTGTGGGGAACATATACCACATCTTTTGGTCCTGCCCAAAACTCCGGGAGTACTGGGAGGAAGTCTTCAACCTAGCCTCCACAGTCCTCCAGACGCCTATTACTCCCTCCCCTCATATCGCCCTGTTCCACATCTAACCCCGGGATGTCCCGACACAGAAAACATATGTCCTAGGGCATATCCTCATCGCTGCTCGGGCCAATTAGGCACAGCAATGGAAACAACCCCCCCCCCCTTCCCTCCTAAAGTTATCCTGAAGACTAACCACCATTATCTTATGGAAACCAATGCCCTACCCCTCCCCTCCAGACCTCCCCCCCACACTCCCGCTGGCTGCCTTGGTTTATATACACCTCGGAGGGTAATGGTGCTGGTCACCTACCACCTGATACTACTCCGATTTCGCCACAATTCAATCTGATTGAACCTCCGGATGCCTTCCCAGTTCAAAGTCAGCCCCGCAGCCCTGCTCCCACCACCTCCTATAACTTAGAGTCCACTATTTCTGGGCTATAGGGCAGCATTGTATAGTAAAAGTCAATGTTTGTGTTGTATTGTTTGTATTTATGCCTTTAATGTGGATCACTCTGCGCAGTGATATGTTATGATTTATGTCTGATTTGTAATCCCTCTTATGTTTGCTATCCATGCCCCCTCCCCCCCCCTCCCTCCCTGGAATGCCCCTTTTTCTTTTTTGTACCCCATATAAATTTTCTGCACCAATAAAAATCTATTGATGGAAAAAAAAGACTTACCACACTGTTTCGGCCCAATTCCAACTGCTTTTGGCAGCTAAACAGTGTTGAGCCTCTTTAGTAGTTTAATTTGAGACCACCTGCTAATATTATGTCCTGTAGGTCTTTTTACATTACCAACACATGATTTTTTTCAGTAAGCCAATATAGTTAGGAACCTTTTTTATTAGCTTACCTGGTTATAGAAGTAGAAGAGGGCAAAAAAGTGCCTGAATCTCACCTCCAGCCATAGCACATTGGATACGCCCAATCTCGTCCGATCTTGGAAGCTAAGCAGTGTTGGGCCTGGTTAGTACTTGGGTGGGAGACCACATGGGAACACCAGGTACTGTAGGTTTTTTTCCATTACTGGCAAATTGTTTTTATTCTCTAGCTATTTAAATTGGAAACTTTTTATTTTTATTGCCAATACAGACATTTGGGAGAGGTCAAACAGACACAATAGCCATCACCTAAAAACTTACCACACTGTTTAGACCCAATTCCAACTGCTTTTGGCAGCTAAACAGTGTTGAGCCTCTTTAGTAGTTTAATTTGAGACCACCTGCTAATATCATGTCCTGTAGGTCTTTTTACATTACCAACACATGATTTTTTTCTGTAAGCCAAAACAGTTAGGAAACTTTTTTATTAGCTTACCTGGTTATAGAAGTAGAAGAGGGCAAAAAAGTGCCTGAATCTCACCTCCAGCCATAGCACATTGGATACGCCCAATCTCGTCCGATCTTGGAAGCTAAGCAGTGTTGGGCCTGGTTAGTACTTGGGTGGGAGACCACATGGGAACACCAGGTACTGTAGGTTTTTTTCCATTACTGGCAAATTGTTTTTATTCTCTAGCTATTTAAATTGGAAACTTTTTATTTTTATTGCCAATACAGACATTTGGGAGAGGTCAAACAGACACAATAGCCATCACCTAAAAACTTACCACACTGTTTCGGCCCAATTCCAACTGCTTTTGGCAGCTAAACAGTGTTGAGCCTCTATAGTAGTTTAATTTGAGACCACCTGCTAATATCATGTCCTGTAGGTCTTTTTACATTACCAACACATGATTTTTTTCTGTAAGCCAAAACAGTTAGGAAACTTTTTTATTAGCTTACCTGGTTATAGAAGTAGAAGAGGGCAAAAAAGTGCCTGTATCCCACCTACAGCCATACCACATTAGATACGCCCAATCTCGTCCGATCTTGGAAGCTAAGCAGTGTTGGGCCTGCTTAGTACTTGGGTGGGAGACCACATGGGAACACCAGGTGCTGTAGGTTATTTCCCATTACTGGCAAATTGTTTTTATTCTCTAGCTATTTAAATTGGAAACTTTTTCTTTTTATTGCCAATACAGACATTTGGGAGAGGTCAAACAGACACAATAGCCATCACCTAAAGACTTACCACACTGTTTCGGCCCAATTCCAACTGCTTTTGGCAGCTAAACAGTGTTGAGCCTCTTTAGTAGTTTAATTTGAGACCACCTGCTTATATTATGTCCTGTAGGTCTTTTTACATTACCAACATATGATTTTTTTCAGTAAGCCAAAACAGTTAGGAAACTTTTTTATTACCTTACCTGGTTATAGAAGTAGAAGAGGGCAAAAAAGTGCCTGTGTCTCACCTACAGCCATACCACATTGGATACGCCCCCAATCTCGTCTGATCTTGGAAGCTAAGCAGTGTTGGGCCTGGTTAGTACTTGGGTGGGAGACCACAACAGGAACGCCATGTGCTGTAGGTATTTTCTCATTACTGGCAAATTGTTTTTATTCACTAGCTATTTAAATTGGAAACTTTTTATTTTTATTGCCAATACAGACATTTGGGAGAGGTCAAACAGACACAATAGCAATCACCTAAAAACTTACCACACTGTTTAGGCCCAATTCCAACTGCTTTTGGCAGCTAAACATTGTTGAGCCTCTTTAGTAGTTTAATTTGAGACCACCTGCTTATATCATGTCTTGTAGGTCTTTTTACATTACCAACACATGATTTTTTTTCAGTAAGCCAAAACAGTTAGGAAACTTTTTTATTAGCTTACCTGGTTATAGAAGTAGAAGAGGGCAAAAAAGTGCCTGAATCTCACCTCCAGCCATAACACATTGGATACGCCCAATCTCGTCCGATCTTGGAAGCTAAGCAGTGTTGGGCCTGGTTAGTACTTGGGTGGGAGACCACATGGGAACACCAGGTACTGTAGGTTTTTTTCCATTACTGGCAAATTGTTTTTATTCTCTAGCTATTTAAATTGGAAACTTTTTATTTTTATTGCCAATACAGACATTTGGGAGAGGTCAAACAGACACAATAGCCATCACCTAAAAACTTACCACACTGTTTAGGCCCAATTCCAACTGCTTTTGGCAGCTAAACAGTGTTGAGCCTCTTTAGTAGTTTAATTTGAGACCACCTGCTAATATCATGTCCTGTAGGTCTTTTTACATTACCAACACATGATTTTTTTCTGTAAGCCAAAACAGTTAGGAAACTTTTTTATTAGCTTACCTGGTTATAGAAGTAGAAGAGGGCAAAAAAGTGCCTGTATCCCACCTACAGCCATACCACATTAGATACGCCCAATCTCGTCCGATCTTGGAAGCTAAGCAGTGTTGGGCCTGCTTAGTACTTGGGTGGGAGACCACATGGGAACACCAGGTGCTGTAGGTTATTTCCCATTACTGGCAAATTGTTTTTATTCTCTAGCTATTTAAATTGGAAACTTTTTCTTTTTATTGCCAATACAGACATTTGGGAGAGGTCAAACAGACACAATAGCCATCACCTAAAGACTTACCACACTGTTTCGGCCCAATTCCAACTGCATTTGGCAGCTAAACAGTGTTGAGCCTCTTTAGTAGTTTAATTTGAGACCACCTGCTTATATCATGTCTTGTAGGTCTTTTTACATTACCAACACATGATTTTTTTTCAGTAAGCCAAAACAGTTAGGAAACTTTTTTATTAGCTTACCTGGTTATAGAAGTAGAAGAGGGCAAAAAAGTGCCTGAATCTCACCTACAGCCATAGCACATTGGATATGCCCAATCTCGTCCGATCTTGGAAGTTAAGCAGTGTTGGGCCTGGTTAGTACTTGGGTGGGAGACCACATGGGAACTCCAGGTGCTGTAGGTTTTTTCCCATTACTGGCAAATTGTTTTTATTCTCTAGCTATTTAAATTGGAAACTTTTTCTTTTTATTGCCAATACAGACATTTGGGAGAGGTCAAACAGACACAATAGCCATAACCTAAAAACTTACCACACTGTTTAGGCCCAATTCCAACTGCTTTTGGCAGCTAAACATTGTTGAGCCTCTTTAGTAGTTTAATTTTAGACCACCTGCTTATATCATGTCCTGTAGGTCTTTTTACATTACCAACACATGATTTTTTTTCAGTAAGCCAAAACAGTTAGGAAACCTTTTTATTAGCTTACCTGGTTATAGAAGTAGAAGGGGGCAAAAAAGTGCCTGTATCTCACCTACAGCCATACCACATTGGATACGCCCAATCTCGTCCGATCTTCAAAGCTAAGCAGTGTTGTGCCTGGTTAGTACTTGGGTGGGAGACCACATGGGAACACCAGGTGCTGTAGGTTTTTTCCCATTACTGGCAAATTGTTTTTATTCTCTAGCTATTTAAATTGGAAACTTTTTCTTTTTATTGCCAGTACAGAAATTTGGGAGAGGGCAAACAGACACAATAGCCATCACCTAAAGACTTACCACACTGTTTCGGCCCAATTCCAACTGCTTTTGGCAGCTAAACAGTGTTGCGCCTCTTTAGTAGTTTGATTTGAGACCACCTGCTAATATCATGTCCTGTAGTTTTTTTTTACATTACCAACACATAATTTTTTTCTGTAAGCCAAAACAGTTAGGAAACTTTTATATTAGCTTACCTGGTTATAGAAGTAGAAGAGGGCAAAAAAGTGCATGTATCCCACCTACAGCCATACCACATTGGATACGCCTGATCTTGGAAGCTAAGCAGTGTTGGGCCTGGTTAGTACTTGGGTGGGAGACCACAACAGGAACACCATGTGCTGTAGGTATTTTCTCATTACTGGCAAATTGTTTTTATTCACTAGCTATTTAAATTGGAAACTTTTTATTTTTATTGCCAATACAGACATTTGGGAGAGGTCAAACAGACACAATAGCAATCACCTAAAAACTTACCACACTGTTTAGGCCCAATTCCAACTGCTTTTGGCAGCTAAACATTGTTGAGCCTCTTTAGTAGTTTAATTTGAGACCACCTGCTTATATCATGTCTTGTAGGTCTTTTTACATTACCAACACATGATTTTTTTTCAGTAAGCCAAAACAGTTAGGAAACTTTTTTATTAGCTTACCTGGTTATAGAAGTAGAAGAGGGCAAAAAAGTGCCTGTATTTCACCTACTGCCATACCACATTGGATACACCCAATCTTGTCTGATCTTGGAAGCTAAGCAGTGTTGGGCCTGGTTAGTACTTAGGTGGGATTCCACATGGGAACACCAGGTGCTGTAGGTTTTTTCCCATTACTGGCAAATTGTTTTTATTCTCTAGCTATTTAAATTGGAAACTTTGGTACTTGTGAGTTATCCGGGCGTCCGATTTTTAAATCGGGTCGGATCGGGACATCGCATCGCATCGCATGCGACCATCGGATGCGATGCGATGCGATGCGATGACCCGATTTTTCCATAGGAATCAATGTTAAAATGGACTGAGTCCATTTTAACATGGAATTCAATGGGAAAAAGGGGTCCTTTTCATACCCCTACTATCCAAGTGGGCATGGAGTTGGATATAAACCTGTGGCGAGCGTAGCGAGCCACCGAGCCCGAAGCGTGGCGAGCCCCGCGAGGGGACACGGAATACCGTTCGCTCGCCACGCTTCGGGCTCGGTGGCTCGCTACGCTCGCCACAGGTTTATATCCAACTCCATGCCCACTTGGATAGTAGGGGTATGAAAAGGACCCCTTTTTCCCATTGAATTCCATGTTAAAATGGACTCAGTCCATTTTAACATTGATTCCTATGGAAAAATCGGGTCATCGCATCCGATGGTCGCATGCGATGCGATGCGATGCGATGCGATATCGCATCGCATCTGATTGTATGCCTTAACTTAAGGCATACAATCAAAAAATCGGACGCCCAGCTAACTCACAAGTACCGAAACTTTTTCTTTTTATTGCCAATACAGACATTTGGGAGAGGTCAAACAGACACAATAGCCATCACCTAAAAACTTACCACACTGTTCAGGCCCAATTCCAACTGCTTTTGGCAGCTCAACATTGTTGAGCCTCTTTAGTAGTTTAAATTGAGACCACCAGCTTATATCATGTCCTGTAGGTCTTTTTACATTACCAACACATGATTTTTTTTCAGTAAGCCAATATAGTTAGGAACCTTTTTTATTAGCTTACCTGGTTATAGAAGTAGAAGAGGGCAAAAAAGTGCCTGTATTTCACCTACTGCCATACCACATTGGATACACCCAATCTTTTCTGATCTTGGAAGCTAAGCAGTGTTGGGCCTGGTTACTACTTAGGTGGGATTCCACATGGGAACACCAGGTGCTGTAGGTTTTTTCCCATTACTGGCAAATTGTTTTTATTCTCTAGCTATTTAAATTGGAAACTTTTTCTTTTTATTGCCAATACAGACATTTGGGAGAGGTCAAACAGACACAATAGCCATCACCTAAAAACTTACCACACTGTTCAGGCCCAATTCCAACTGCTTTTGGCAGCTCAACATTGTTGAGCCTCTTTAGTAGTTTAATTTGAGACCACCAGCTTATATCATGTCCTGTAGGTCTTTTTACATTACCAACACATGATTTTTTTCAGTAAGCCAAAACAGTTAGGAAACTTTATTATTAGCTTACCTGGTAATAGAAGTAGAAGGGGGCAAAAAAGTGCCTGAATCTCACCTACAGCCATAGCACATTGGATACGCCCAATCTTGTCTGTTCTTTAAAGCTAAGCAGTGATGGGCCTGGTTAGTACTTGGGTAGGAGACCACATGGGAACACCAGGTGCTGTATGTTTTTTTCCCATTACTGGCAAATTGTTTTTATTCTCTAGCTATTTAAATTGGAAACTTTTTTTTTATTGCCGGTACAGGCATTTGGGAGAGGTCAAACAGACACAATAGCCATCACCTAAAAACTTATCACACTGTTTAGGCCCAATTCCAACTGCTTTTGGCAGCTAAACAGTGTTGCGCCTCTTTAGTAGTTTAATTTGAGACCACCTGCTAATATCATGTCCTGTAGTTTTTTTTTACATTACCAACACATGATTTTTTTCTGTAAGCCAAAACAGTTAGGAAACTTTTATATTAGCTTACCTGGTTATAGAAGTAGAAGAGGGCAAAAAAGTGCATGTATCCCACCTACAGCCATACCACATTGGATACGCCCAATCTCGTCCGATCTTGGAAGCTAAGCAGTGTTGGGACTGGTTAGTACTAAGGTGGGAGACCACATGGGAACACCAGGTGCCGTAGGTTTTTTCCCATTACTGGCAAATTGTTTTTATTCTCTAGCTATTTAAATTGGAAACTTTTTCTTTTTATTGCCAATACAGACATTTGGGAGAGGTCAAACAGACACAATAGCCATCACCTAAAGACTTACCACACTGTTTAGGCCCAATTCCAACTGCTTTTGGCAGCTAAACAGTGTTGAGCCTCTTTAGTAGTTTAATTTGAGACCACCTGCTAATATCATGTCCTGTAGGTCTTTTTACATTACCAACACCTGATTTTTTTCAGTAAGCCAATACAGTTAGGAACCTTTTTTATTAGCTTACCTGGTTATAGAAGTAGAAGAGGGCAAAAAAGTGCCTGTATTTCACCTACTGCCATACCACATTGGATACACCCAATCTTTTCTGATCTTGGAAGCTAAGCAGTGTTGGGCCTGGTTAGTACTTAGGTGGGATTCCACATGGGAACACCAGGTGCTGTAGGTTTTTTCCCATTACTGGCAAATTGTTTTTATTCTCTAGCTATTTAAATTGGAAACTTTTTCTTTTTATTGCCAATACAGACATTTGGGAGAGGTCAAACAGACACAATAGCCATCACCTAAAAACTTACCACACTGTTCAGGCCCAATTCCAACTGCTTTTGGCAGCTCAACATTGTTGAGCCTCTTTAGTAGTTTAATTTGAGACCACCAGCTTATATCATGTCCTGTAGGTCTTTTTACATTACCAACACATGATTTTTTTCAGTAAGCCAAAACAGTTAGGAAACTTTATTATTAGCTTTCCTGGTAATAGAAGTAGAAGGGGGCAAAAAAGTGCCTGAATCTCACCTACAGCCATAGCACATTGGATACGCCCAATCTTGTCTGTTCTTTAAAGCTAAGCAGTGATGGGCCTGCTTAGTACTTGGGTAGGAGACCACATGGGAACACCAGGTGCTGTATGTTTTTTTCCCATTACTGGCAAATTGTTTTTATTCTCTAGCTATTTAAATTGGAAACTTTTTTTTTATTGCCGGTACAGGCATTTGGGAGAGGTCAAACAGACACAATAGCCATCACCTAAAAACTTATCACACTGTTTAGGCCCAATTCCAACTGCTTTTGGCAGCTAAACAGTGTTGCGCCTCTTTAGTAGTTTAATTTGAGACCACCTGCTAATATCATGTCCTGTAGTTTTTTTTTACATTACCAACACATGATTTTTTTCTGTAAGCCAAAACAGTTAGGAAACTTTTATATTAGCTTACCTGGTTATAGAAGTAGAAGAGGGCAAAAAAGTGCATGTATCCCACCTACAGCCATACCACATTGGATACGCCCAATCTCGTCCGATCTTGGAAGCTAAGCAGTGTTGGGACTGGTTAGTACTAAGGTGGGAGACCACATGGGAACACCAGGTGCCGTAGGTTTTTTCCCATTACTGGCAAATTGTTTTTATTCTCTAGCTATTTAAATTGGAAACTTTTTCTTTTTATTGCCAATACAGACATTTGGGAGAGGTCAAACAGACACAATAGCCATCACCTAAAGACTTACCACACTGTTTAGGCCCAATTCCAACTGCTTTTGGCAGCTAAACAGTGTTGAGCCTCTTTAGTAGTTTAATTTGAGACCACCTGCTAATATCATGTCCTGTAGGTCTTTTTACATTACCAACACCTGATTTTTTTCAGTAAGCCAATACAGTTAGGAAACTTTTTTATTAGCTTACCTGGTTATAGAAGTAGAAGAGGGCAAAATAGTGCCTGTATCTTACCTACTGCCATACCACATTGGATACGCCCAATCTCGTCTGATCTTGGAAGCTAAGCAGTGTTGGGCCTGGTTAGTACTTGGGTGGGAGACCACATGGGAACACCAGGTGCTGTAGGTTTTTTCCCATTACTGGCAAATTGTTTTTATTCTCTAGCTATTTAAATTGGTAACTTTTTTTTTATTGCCAGTACAGACATTTGGGAGAGGTCAAACAGACACAATAGCCATCACCTAAAAACTTATCACACTGTTTAGGCCCAATTCCAACTGCTTTTGGCAGCTAAACAGTGTTGCGCCTCTTTAGTAGTTTAATTTGAGACCACCTGCTAATATTATGTCCTGTAGGTCTTTTTACATTACCAACATATGATTTTTTTCAGTAAGCCAATATAGTCAGGAACCTTTTTTATTAGCTTACCTGGTTATAGAAGTAGAAGAGGGCAAAAAAGTGCCTGTATCTCACCTACAGCCATACCACTTTGGATGCACCCAATCTCGTCCGATCTTGGAAGCTAAGCAGTGTTGGGCCTGGTTAGTGCTTGGGTGGGAGACCACATGGGAACACCAGGTGCTGTAGGTTTTTTCCCATTACTGGCAAATTGTTTTTATTCTCTAGCTATTTAAATTGGAAACTTTTTCTTTTTATTGCCAATACAGACATTTGGGAGAGGTCAAACAGACACAATAGCCATCACCTAAAGACTTACCACACTGTTTAGGCCCAATTCCAACTGCTTTTGGCAGCTAAACAGTGTTGAGCCTCTTTAGTAGTTTAATTTGAGACCACCTGCTAATATCATGTCCTGTAGGTCTTTTTACATTACCAACACCTGATTTTTTTCAGTAAGCCAATACAGTTAGGAAACTTTTTTATTAGCTTACCTGGTTATAGAAGTAGAAGAGGGCAAAAAAGTGCCTGTATCTCACTTACAGCCATATCACTTTGGATACGCCCAATCTCGTCTGATCTTGGAAGCTAAACAGTGTTGGGCCTGGTTAGTACTTGGGTGGGAGACCACATGGGAACACCAGGTGCTGTAGGTTTTTTCCCATTACTGGCAAATTGTTTTTATTCTCTAGCTATTTAAATTGGAAACTTTTTCTTTTTATTGCCAATACAGACATTTGGGAGAGGTCAAACAGACACAATAGCCATCACCTAAAGACTTACCACACTGTTTAGGCCCAATTCCAACTGCTTTTGGCAGCTAAACAGTGTTGAGCCTCTTTAGTAGTTTAATTTGAGACAACCTGCTAATATCATGTCCTGTAGGTCTTTTTACATTACCAACACCTGATTTTTTTCAGTAAGCCAATACAGTTAGGAAACTTTTTTATTAGCTTACCTGGTTATAGAAGTAGAAGAGGGCAAAAAAGTGCCTGTATCTCACTTGCAGCCATATCACTTTGGATACGCCCAATCTCGTCTGATCTTGGAAGCTAAACAGTGTTGGGCCTGGTTAGTACTTGGGTGGGAGACCACATGGGAACACCAGGTGCTGTAGGTTTTTTCCCATTACTGGCAAATTGTTTTTATTCTCTAGCTATTTAAATTGGAAACTTTTTTTTTATTGCCAGTATAGACATTTGGGAGAGGTCAAACAGACACAATAGCCATCACCTAAAGACTTACCACACTGTTTAGGCCCAATTCCAACTGCTTTTGGCAGCTAAACAGTGTTGAGCCTCTTTTTTTTTTAACTTCTTTATTTTTTTTATTAAATTTTGCAAAAAGAGATACACATTTACTTACAATGCAAACATACAATTCATACATTTTCTCATACATTTGATACAGAAATAGCCATATGCCACAAACAAAAAAAAATAACAATGGATATTAACCGTTTTTTCGACAGCTATAATCTACTGTATCCGCTCCCCAAAAATTTCAATTCCTATCCATACATTATTTCTGTATCCTACACTTCGCAATAAAATCAGGCACACACACAGCAACACTACACGTCCAGTACTGATCTCATTATACCCCTATTTCTTTTTTTTTTTTTTTTTTCCTTTGTCTAATTGCCATTGTTTATTCCTTCTCCTGTAGCATGACCATTTTCGATAACTTTATAGAACATGTTCGGAAACCTTCTCTCCTTTTTCTCCCCTTTCCTTTTTTCCTTTTCTTTTCCCTTCCCTTCCCTTCTCCTCCATCTACCCCTTCGCTTTCACTTTGGATTATACAGACTTGATACTACTTAATAACGAGAGTGATCATTCTTTTCTTTTATCATTCAAAAGTGCATTTATATCTTCCTCTTATATTCTATAGATGATTGCTTCTCAGTTTCATCCCCCTCCATTCCCACCCTCAATCCGAGTGCCCTTCTAATCATTACTCCACATACCCCCTTTAATCCCTAACTTACCCCCCTCCCTATTACCCACCCTACCCTACCCTCCCTACCCATTCCCCCACACTCCCTAATCCTGAATCTATTTCCTCAAAACCGCCCACCCTATTCTTTTCTCACATCCCCCCCCACCCCCCCCCTCCCGCTTCCCTAGTGCCTGCTCCTAAAAAAAAAAAAAAAAAAAGTGACAAATCCCTTACCCTTTCCCTCCACTCAGTGTTCAGGTATGGATCATATTAATAGATCACTTCATCAACCATCTGTGCCATATTTTATAAAATTTATTTATTGTGTTTCTATTATTGTAAAGGTGCTTCTCATGTGATACCGTATAATCCATCAATGCCTTCCATTTCTCATACTCCGGAGCTTCCTTTGCCATCCATGTTCTGGCTATTATGACTTTGGCTATTGCACAGGAATTCATGACGAACACCCTATCCTCCCATTTTGTTACACTAGCAGTATTAATGTTTATCAAACAACATCCAGGCGTGAGACTGTTCTCGTTTATCCCCAAGTTCACCAGGGTATTTTTTACTCTATCCCAAAACCCCTGTACTGCGCAGCATTCCCATATCAAATGATAGAATGTCCCAACAGCGTTATTACATTTTGGACAATTGTCCGAGGTTCTTCCCCCGAATTTCACCAACTTCACCGCAGTTAAATACACTCTATGTAGTATATACAATTGGACTTGATGTACCCTAATTGAATTTGTACACTGATAGACTGCTGACAATGCACTATCCCATTCTGTATCCTCCATAGGACCAATATCTTCCTCCCATTTTTCCCTCAATTGTGGAAGGCTACCTTCATTCTTCTCCCTCATAAGCTGACTATAGATTTTAGCAATTTTACAGTCACTATTACCTGCCATTAATTTTTAACTGGGGAAATCCCAAATTCCGGGGGGTTGCCTCTAAATTGTATATACAGGGCCCTCCTCAGTTGGATGTATCTAAAAAATTGTGTTGAGGGGACATTATATTCTTCCTGAAGCTGAGTAAAGGGCTTTAAATCTTTATTCACAAATAATTGACTAACCGTTGTAATACTATATGGTCCCCACACCTTATCGACCTGGAGTGCTTTTAACCCGGCTAGCCTACTGAAATCATTTAAAGGGTGATCTACCTCCATTTTTTTAAATTTCAAGATTTTATTTGCTTCTTTCCAGACTCTCATCGCCTGCGTAACCGCTGGGGGGTCCTGTTTGCTCGTTTGTCCCGTTATTAATTTTTGCATAGGAGTATTTTCCTTTCTCTCTGATTTAATCATTTTCATTATCCTACTGTTTTCCTCATCTCCAGTCCTCCACCCAGCTAAAGCTCTTATTTGCCCTGATAAATAATACATTTTAAGGTCTGGAAGGGACATTCCCCCTTCCTCCCTCTTCCTCATTAAGGTTTGGAGCTTTATTCTTGGACGCGAGTTGTTCCATACAAAAGAAGAGAACAGACTGTTTACTTTCCTAAAGAATGCATCCCCTATATAACAGGGAGAATGCTGCATTATATAAAGGAACTTGGGTAGTATTGACATCTTCAAGAGATTTACTCTTCCTACCGTTGTCAGTGGTAGTCTAGCCCATTGTTTTAATTTTACAGCCAGGTGTGCCATCAAAGGTTCCAGGTTTAGCCCCGCAAATTCTCTTGGGTCCCGTGCTATCCAAACTCCCAGGTATTTAAAGGTATTGACATATTTGAGGGGTAAGTTAGGGGGCAGTTTTTCTATGGTCCCAGGGTTTATCGGGAGAACACAAGATTTCCCCCAATTCACCCTGAATCCAGAGTGGTCACCAAAGTTCTCAATTTCTTCCAGGGCCACAGGTATTGCCTTGGCTCCGTCAGCCAAAAATATTAATAGGTCGTCGGCATACAAGGACACCACCTCCGTGCTGTCTCTTGTGCCGAACCCCACCAGCTCAGGATGGTTACGCAAGAAGCAAGCCAAAGGCTCTATCGCCAGCGCAAAGAGGCTGGGGGACAGGGGACACCCCTGTCTAGTTCCTCTATACAGGGGAAAAGGCTGAGAAATACTCCCATTGATTGCCATCCTGGCTTTAGGATCCACGTACATTAGCTGCACCCATTTAATAAAGCCTGGACCCAGCCCAAACGCCCTCATAACCGCCCAGAGGTAGTGCCACTCGACCGTGTCAAAAGCTTTGACCGCATCGAGCGACACCACCACTGGGCACGGATCCTGTTCTCTGGGAATCTGCAGATGTACAAAGAGTTTACGCAAGTTCAGAGAAGTTGATTTTCCTGGCATAAAGCCCGTCTGATCACTATGCACGATTTCTGCAATGTAACGGTTCAGTCTTGTTGCGAGGACCTTGGCCAAAATTTTAGCTTCAACCGAAATTAATGATATTGGACGGTAGGATTCCACTAACATGGGGTTTTTACCTTCTTTTAAGATCACTACTATCTTTGCCTCCTGCATAGACGCAGGGAGCTTATCTTCTTCAAAGCTGTAATTAAGTGTCTCCAATAACATTGGGGCCAATACCTCCGCATATTTCTTATAAATCTCCCCAGGTATACCGTCCAGACTAGGAGCTTTGCCATTTGGCAGGGAGTTAATTGCCTCTTTAATCTCCTGTAGTGTTATTAAGGCATCCAAATCCTTTTTGCCCTCGGCAGATATCGTAGGGAGATTTATATTCTTAATAAAGTTAACAGTATCTACTGGGTTATGAAGTGGGCTAGATTCATAAGTTTTTGCAAAATAATCTCTGAAGACATTTAATATATCCCCCCCTTCGTCGACCAATTTCCCCGAGGCGTCCACTATTCTCGTGATTGTTGTTAAGGGGCTATCGGCCTGCGCGAGATACGCCAAAAACCTCCCAGATCTATCCGAGCTAGTATAAGTTGTAAATGAGTTATATCGTAGCCTTCTAACGTTTTCTTCCTTTAGCCCATCTAACCACTCCCCCTGAGCTATTAACCATGCATTTTTATTATCTTCTGTGGTATTACCCAAATACACTATCTCCAGCTCTCTACATTTTTTTTCTAATTCAGTTAGTTTACTCCTACCTTTCCTTTTTACACCGCTGATTTCTTTCTTTAGTAACCCTCTTAAATATGCCTTAAAGGCATCCCATACCACATACAAGGGAGCTGAGCCCTTGTTTATTTCCCAGAACTCAAGCCATTTCTCCTTCAATCCATCCAAAATATCTATTTTCTCCAGCCACCTGGTGTCAAATCTCCAAAAAACAGTGCCCACTTCTTTATCATTGTTCAAATCCAACATTATTGGAGAATGGTCTGATATCCCTCTTGTTAAATATTCAACAGTTTTAACTCTGGTCATTAATCTTCTAGAGACCAGTGCCAGGTCGATCCTTGAGAAAGAGTGATATGAAGCGGAGAAGCATGAGAACTGCTTATCTCCTGGATGTTTTTCTCTCCATGCTTCTACCCAGCCTAAATTTTGTATATATGAGTCAAAGCCTCCATTCCCTCTACCCGTCCCCACCGATGATCTGCTCCACCTATCCAGGTGTATATCCATAATGTTGTTAAAATCTCCAATGCAGATCACCGGTAGGTCCGGGGAGACGGAAATGAAGTCCACTGCTTCGGACATTATGTCATAAGAAAACGGGGGGGGGGGGACATACACTGCTAGTAAATACAATTGTAAAGAGTGAACCACACATTCCAAAAATATATAGCGACCCAATACATCAATTTTGACTCTGTTCATGACAAAGGGAAGAGATCTCTTAATCAGAATCGATACACCCCTTGATCCTGTGGAGAAGGGGGCATGAAAAGTCTGGCCAACCCACGTTTTTTTAAGTGATTTTAATTTATTGCCCACTAAATGGGTTTCTACCAGGCATGTGATGTCAGGATTGTATTGTTTTACCTGGTTCATGATCAGAGATCTCTTTATCTTGTCATTTGCACCTCTAATATTCCATGCAAGTATTTTCACCATATTTACGCTTTTTTTTTTATTTTCCTCCTCCTATAATTTCTTTTCAGCACTGGACACATACACACACTTAACATATAACTACCCACCCCCCCTCCCCCCCCACCCCCCACCCTGTATACCATCCCCTTTTGTGGCATACCTATTCCCTTACCCTCTACCCTTCCTTCTGTTTGGGCTCTAATTCCAGACCACCATCGTGCGTTGAGCTCCCTGGAGTTTTAGTATTATTTTTTCAACTCCGAGCCCGCAAGCTGTTGTGCCCCCGGGACCCATTTATCCACCCATCTCGCGGCCTCTTGTGGGTTGGAAAAGAATATTGTTTCCCCTCTCGCCACCACCCTCAACTTGGCTGGGTACATCATGGAATACTTCAGTTCATGCTCCCGTAGCCTTCGCTTCACTTCTGAGTATTTAGCCCTTTCCTTTTGTACATCGATTGCGAAGTCGGGAAAAATTGAGATCCTTGTCCCATTATGCTCCAGTGGGCCCTTTACTCGTGCTGCCTGCAGAAGATTGTCCCGATCAGAGAAGTGCAGCATTTTTATTATTATTGTACGGGGAGGGGCACCCGGAGGCAAGGGTCTTGAAGGGACTCTGTGTGCTCGCTCAATGGAGAAAAATGGGGTGAAAGTGTCCCTTCCAAGTTTTTCCTTAAACCATTTCTCCATGAACAATAAAGGATTAGCTCCCTCTTCCCGCTCCGGCATACCCACCACCCTTACATTATTTCTTCGACACCTCCCTTCCAGATCTGATATTTTATTTTTCATATCTCGTACTTGGGCGGAGATGCCATCCACTTTTGTTACCAGAACATTATTACTGTCCTCGAGTTTAGAGATACGATCTTCAGCTTCGCTGATTTGACCTTGCACCACCTTTAGATCTTGTCTTAGGCAGGTCACGTCTGTCTGTATGTCCGTTATTTTATCTGTTAATCTCTGCTCGCTTCCCCTAATCGCCTCCAGTACCTGCTGCAGTGTGATATCAGGAGTATCTTGGTGTTCACTGCATTTTACTGGAGTTGAAACAGGAGTACTAGTCGGGGTTTGTGCCCTAGTGGTGGTTTGGGAACGGGAGAATTTTTCCAGCCTGGCTGCGGCTGCTGCGTTGCCTGTCTTACCCATTTTGCTCATAGAATGTTTTTTAGTTTTTATTTTTTTTTAACAGTGTCCAGGACTCTCTCGGGCCGGGGAGTGAACTTACACTTATAAAGGGGCGAGAAAGGCGGCTTTTATTGAGAGTAGTCAGAGCCAAAGATTGAGTCTGAGTTTATCAGCAGTTCCTACTATTTTTTTACTGACTGCTATGAAAAAAGGAATTTCGGGGCAAACAGTTTTCCTTTTCTACCAAGGCCGTTCAGAGGGCAGTATATGAATTATCCACTGTCTTTAATCAACAAAAAGTCACATCAAAAGGGCAAGTCTGTCTTTGACCTGGAGATCCTTAATTTCATACAGTCAGTTATATCCAGTTTAGGCAGATCTCACCTTTATTCACCGTCGGGGTTCTCCCGGGGATCACAGGCTCACCTGGTCTTTTGGAGCCTACAGGAGACACCTTGTGGATAATTGTCAGAAATGCTGGGCTGACCTCAATCCAGCACAGGCCGTCTCTTCACCCAGTCTGCGACCATGGATCACCCCACTGCTGGTTCTGCTGGAGTATGCTGGGCTCTCCTCCTCAGCGTTTGCACAGGCGGCAGGCCGTCTCTTCACCCGGCCCGCAACACTGGCGTACGCCGCTTCTGGCACTCTCCTCTCCTGTGGCTATGCACTCTCAAGGCGTTTCTGGGCTCACCCCCGCAGTCTTGTCTTCGGCGTCCAGCCGTCTCTTCACCCGGCAGGCGCCTCAGACTCGCGTCGGTACCTCGAGCTGCTCCCCCGTATCCGTGACACTGGCGTCCAGCCGCCTCTTCACCCGGCTGGCGCCTCAGGCACTTGTCAGCAGCTCGGGCTTCTCCCCCGTGTCAGCCGCGCTGGCGTCTGTCCGCCTCGTCACCCGGCAGGCGCCACGCAATTGCACCACGTCACCACCTGCGCCCTCACTGCCGGCGTCCAGCGTCTCAGCCTCGCTCTCCACCGCCACAGGATCTCCTCGTAACCGCAGCCCCCAGCAAGAGGACAGAGGGAGGGGAGGTAAGGGACTAAACTTGTGGTTCTCCCGGTGGGCAGCAATCAAACAGGCAGGTCCAGGCTCATATTACATGCAGGATTTTCTCCAGGGAGCTCACCTGCTACCTCCTCACTCCCGCGCTGCCGTGGTCCCGCCCCGCATGTCCCCTAACGGTCTTAACGAGCCTCTTTAGTAGTTTAATTTGAGACCACCTGCTAATATCATGTCCTGTAGGTCTTTTTACATTACCAACACCTGATTTTTTTCTGTAAGCCAAAACAGTTAGGAAACTTTTCTATTAGCTTACCTGGTTATAGAAGTAGAAGAGGGCAAAAAAGTGCCTGTATCCCACCTACAGCCATACCACATTGGATACGCCCAATCTTGTCCGATCTTGGAAGCTAAGCAGTTTTGGGCCTGGTTAGTACTTGGGTGGGAGACCACATGGGAACACCAGGTGCTGTAGGTTTTTTCCCATTACTGGCAAATTGTTTTTATTCTCTAGCTATTTAAATTGGAAACTTTTTCTTTTTATTGCCAATACAGACATTTGGGAGAGGTCAAACAGACACAATAGCCATCACCTAAAGACTTACCACACTGTTTAGGCCCAATTCCAACTGCTTTTGGCAGCTAAACAGTGTTGAGCCTCTTTAGTAGTTTAATTTGAGACCACCTGCTAATATCATGTCCTGTAGGTCTTTTTACATTACCAACACCTGATTTTTTTCAGTAAGCCAATACAGTTAGGAAACTTTTTTATTAGCTTACCTGGTTATAGAAGTAGAAGAGGGCAAAATAGTGCCTGTATCCCACCTACAGCCATACCACATTGGATACGCCCAATCTCGTCTGATCTTGGAAGCTAAGCAGTGTTGGGCCTGGTTAGTACTTGGGTGGGAGACCACATGGGAACACCAGGTGCTGTAGGTTTTTTCCCATTACTGGCAAATTGTTTTTATTCTCTAGCTATTTAAATTGGAAACTTTTTTTTTATTGCCAGTACAGACATTTGGGAGAGGTCAAACAGACACAATAGCCATCACCTAAAGACTTACCACACTGTTTAGGCCCAATTCCAACTGCTTTTGGCAGCTAAACAGTGTTGAGCCTCTTTAGTAGTTTAATTTGAGACCACCTGCTAATATCATGTCCTGTAGGTCTTTTTACATTACCAACACATGATTTTTTTCAGTAAGCAAATACAGTTAGGAAACTTTTTTATTAGCTTACCTGGTTTTAGAAGTAGAAGAGGGCAAAAAAGTGCCTGTATCTCACCTACAGCAATACCACTTTGGATACACCCAATCTCGTCCGATCTTGGAAGCTAAGCAGTGTTGGGCCTGGTTAGTACTTGGGTGGGAGACCACATGGGAACACCAGGTGCTGTAGGTTTTTTCCCATTACTGGCAAATTGTTTTTATTCTCTAGCTATTTAAATTGGAAACTTTTTCTTTTTATTGCCAATACAGACATTTGGGAGAGGTCAAACAGACACAATAGCCATCACCTAAAGACTTACTACACTGTTTAGGCCCAATTCCAACTGCTTTTGGCAGCTAAACAGTGTTGAGCCTCTTTAGTAGTTTAATTTGAGACCACCTGCTAATATCATGTCCTGTAGGTCTTTTTACATTACCAACACATGATTTTTTTCAGTAAGCCGATACAGTTAGGAAACTTTTTTATTAGCTTACCTGGTTTTAGAAGTAGAAGAGGGCAAAAAAGTGCCTGTATCTCACTTACAGCCATATCACTTTGTATACTCCCAATCTCGTCTGATCTTGGAAGCTAAGCAGTGTGGGGCCTGGTTAGTACTTGGGTGGGAGACCACATGGGAACACCAGGTGCTGTAGGTTTTTTCCCATTACTGGCAAATTGTTTTTATTCTCTAGCTATTTAAATTGGAAACTTTTTCTTTTTATTGCCAATACAGACATTTGGGAGAGGTCAAACAGACACAATAGCCATCACCTAAAAACTTACCACACTGTTTAGGCCCAATTCCAACTGTTTTTGGCAGCTAAACAGTGTTGAGCCTCTTTAATAGTTTAATTTGAGAACACCTGCTAATATCATGTCCTGTAGGTCTTTTTACATTACCAACACATGATTTTTTTCTGTAAGCCAAAAAGGTTAGGAAACTTTTTTATTAGCTTACCTGGTTATAGAAGTAGAAGAGGGCAAAAAAGTGCCTGTATCACACCTACAGCCATACCACATTGGATACGCCCAATCTCATCCGATTTGGAAGCTAAGCAGTTTTGGGCCTGGTTAGTACTTGGGTGGGAGACCACATGGGAACACCAGGCGCTGTAGGTTTTTTCCCATTACTGGCAAATTGTTTTTATTCTCTAGCTATTTAAATTGGAAACTTTTTCTTTTTATTGCCAATACAGACATTTGGGAGAGGTCAAACAGACACAATAGCCATCACCTAAAAACTTACCACACTGTTTTGGCCCAATTCCAACTGCTTTTGGCAGCTAAACAGTGTTGAGCCTCTTTAGTAGTTTAATTTGAGACCACCTGCTAATATTATGTCCTGTAGGTCTTTTTACATTACCAACACATGATTTTTTTCAGTAAGCCAAAACAGTTAGGAAACTTTTTTATTACCTTACCTGGTTATAGAAGTAGAAGAGGGCAAAAAAGTGCCTGTGTCTCACCTACAGCCATACCACATTGGATACGCCCAATCTCGTCTGATCTTGGAAGCTAAGCAGTGTTGGGCCTGTTTAGTACTTGGGTGGGAGACCACATAGGAACACCATGTGCTGTAGGTTTTTTCTCATTACTGGCAAATTGTTTTTATTCACTAGCTATTTAAATTGGAAACTTTTTATTTTTATTGCCAATACAGACATTTGGGAGAGGTCAAACAGACACAATAGCCATAGCTAAAAACTTACCACACTGTTTAGGCCCAATTGCAACTGCTTTTGGCAGCTAAACATTGTTGAGCCTCTTTAGTAGTTTAATTTGAGACCACCTGCTTATATCATGTCCTGTAGGTCTTTTTACATTACCAACACATGATTTTTTTTCAATAAGCCAAAACAGTTAGGAAACTTTTTTATTAGCTTACATGGTTATAGAAGTAGAAGAGGGCAAAAAAGTGCCTGTATCCCACCTACATCCATACCACATTGGACACGCCCAATCTCGTCTGATCTTGGAAGCTAAGCAGTGTTGGGCCTGGTTAGTACTTGGGTGGGAGACCACATGGGAACCCCAGGTGCTGTAGGTTTTTTCCCATTACTGGCAAATTGTTTTTATTCTCTAGCTATTTAAATTGGAAACTTTTTATTTTTATTGCCAATACAGACATTTGGGAGAGGTCAAACAGACACAATAGCCATCACCTAAAAACTTACCACACTTTTTAGGCCCAATTCACTCTGATTTTGGCAGCTAAACATTGTTGAGCCTCTTTAGTAGTTTAATTTGAGACCACCTGCTTATATCATGTCCTGTAGGTCTTTTTACATTACCAACACATGATTTTTTTTTTCAGTAAGCCAAAACAGTTAGGAAACTTTTTTATTAGCTTACCTGGTTATAGAAGTAGAAGAGGGCAAAAAAGTGCCTGTATTTCACCTACAGCCATACCACATTGGATACGCCCAATCTCGTCCGATCTTCAAAGCTAAGCAGTGTTGTGCCTGGTTAGTACTTGGGTGGGAGACCACATGGGAACACCAGGTGCTGTAGGTTTTTTCCCATTACTGGCAAATTGTTTTTATTCTCTAGCTATTTAATTTGGAAACTTTTTATTTTTATTGCCAATACAGACATTTGGGAGAGGTCAAACAGACAAAATAGCCATACCTAAAAACTTACCACACTGTTTAGGCCCAATTGCAACTTCTTTTGGCAGCTAAACATTGTTGAGCCTCTTTAGTAGTTTAATTTGAGACCACCTGCTTATATCATGTCCTGTAGGTCTTTTTACATTACCAACACATGATTTTTTTTCAATAAGCCAAAACAGTTAGGAAACTTTTTTATTAGCTTAACTGGTTATAGAAGTAGAAGAGGGCAAAAAAGTGCCTGTATCTCTCCTACAGCCATACCACACTGGATACGCCCAATCTCGTCCGATCTTCAAAGCTAAGCAGTGTTGGGCGTGGTTAGTACTTGGGTGGGAGACCACATGGGAACACCAGGTGCTGTAGGTTTTTTCCCATTACTGGCAAATTGTTTTTATTCTCTAGCTATTTAAATTGGAAACTTTTTCTTTTTATTGCCAATACAGACATTTGGGAGAGGTCAAACAGACACAATAGCCATCACCTAAAGACTTACCACACTGTTTCGGCCCAATTCCAACTGCTTTTGGCAGCTAAACAGTGTTGAGCCTTTTTAATAGTTTAATTTGAGACCACCTGCTAATATTATGTCCTGTAGGTCTTTTTACATTACCAACACATGATTTTTTTCAGTAAGCCAATATAGTTAGGAACCTTTTTTATTAGCTTTCCTGGTTATAGAAGTAGAAGAGGGCAAAAAAGTGCCAATATTTCACCTACAGCCATACCACATTGGATACGCCCAATCTCGTCTGTTCTTTGAAGCTAAGTAGTGATGGGCCTGGTTAGTATTTGGGTGGGAGACCACATGGGAACACCAGTTGCTGTATGTTTTTTCCCATTACTGGCAAATTGTTTTTATTCTCTAGCTATTTAAATTGGAAACTTTTTATTTTTATTGCCAATACAGAAACATTTGGGAGAGGTCAAACAGACACAATAGCCATCACCTAAAAACTTACCACACTGTTTAGGCCCAATTCCAACTGCTTTTGGCAGCTAAACAGTGTTGAGCCTCTTTAGTAGTTTAATTTGAGACCACCTGCTTATATCATGTCCTGTAGGTCTTTTTACATTACCAACACATGATTTTTTTCAGTAAGCCAAAACAGTTAGGAAACTTTTTTATTAGCTTACCTGGTTATAGAAGTAGAAGGGGGCAAAAAATTGCCTGTATCTCACCTACAGCCATACCACATTGGATACGCCCAATCTCGTCTGTTCTTTGAAGCTAAGCAGTGATGGGCCTGGTTAGTACTTGGGTAGCAGACCACATGGAAACGCCAGGTGCTGTATGTTTTTTCCCATTACTGGCAAATTGTTTTTATTCTCTAGCTATTTAAATTGGAAACTTTTTTTTATTGCCAGTACAGACATTTGGGAGAGGTCAAACAGACACAATAGACATCACCTAAAAACTTACCACACTGTTTAGGCCCAATTCCAACTGCTTTTGGCAGCTAAACATTGTTGAGCCTCTTTAGTAGTTTTATTTGAGACCACCTGCTAATATCATGTCCTGTAGGTCTTTTTACATTACCAACACATGATTTTTTTCTGTAAGCCAAAACAGTTAGGAAACTTTTTTATTAGCTTACCTGGTTATAGAAGTAGAAGAGGGCAAAAAAGTGCCTGTATCCCACCTACATCCATACCACATTGGACACGCCCAATCTCGTCTGATCTTGGAAGCTAAGCAGTGTTGGGCCTGGTTAGTACTTGGGTGGGAGACCACATGGGAACCCCAGGTGCTGTAGGTTTTTTCCCATTACTGGCAAAATGTTTTTATTCTCTAGCTATTTAAATTGGAAACTTTTTATTTTTATTGCCAATACAGACATTTGGGAGAGGTCAAACAGACACAATAGCCATCACCTAAAAACTTACCACACTTTTTAGGCCCAATTCCAACTGATTTTTGCAGCTAAACATTGTTGAGCCTCTTTAGTAGTTTAATTTGAGACCACCTGCTTATATCATGTCCTGTAGGTCTTTTTACATTACCAACACATGATTTTTTTTTCAGTAAGCCAAAACAGTTAGGAAACTTTTTTATTAGCTTACCTGGTTATAGAAGTAGAAGAGGGCAAAAAAGTGCCTGTATCTCACCTACAGCCATACCACATTGGATACGCCCAATCTCGTCCGATCTTCAAAGCTAAGCAGTGTTGTGCCTGGTTAGTACTTGGGTGGGAGACCACATGGGAACACCAGGTGCTGTAGGTTTTTTCCCATTACTGGCCAATTGTTTTTATTCTCTAGCTATTTAAATTGGAAACTTTTTCTTTTTATTGCCAATACAGACATTTGGGAGAGGTCAAACAGACACAATAGCCATCACCTAAAGACTTACCACACTGTTTCGGCCCAATTCCAACTGCTTTTGGCAGCTAAACAGTGTTGAGCCTCTTTAGTAGTTTAATTTGAGACCACCTGCTAATATTATGTCCTGTAGGTCTTTTTACATTACCAACACATGCTTTTTTTCAGTAAGCCAATATAGTTAGGAACCTTTTTTATTAGCTTACCTGGTTATAGAAGTAGAAGAGGGCAAAAAAGTGCCTGTATCCCACCTACAGCCATACCACATTGGACACGCCCAATCTCGTCTGATCTTGGAAGCTAAGCAGTGTTGGGCCTGGTTAGTACTTAGGTGGAATTCCACATGGGAGCACCAGGTGCTGTAGGTTTTTTCCCATTACTGGCAAATTGTTTTTATTCTCTAGCTATTTAAATTGGAAACTTTTTCTTTTTATTGCCAATACAGACATTTGGGAGAGGTCAAACAGACACAATAGCCATCACCTAAAGACTTACCACACTGCTTAGGCCCAATTCCAACTGCTTTTGGCAGCTAAACATTGTTGAGCCTCTTTAGTAGTTTAATTTGAGACCACCAGCTTATATCATGTCCTGTAGGTCTTTTTACATTACCAACACATGATTTTTTTCAGTAAGCCAAAACAGTTAGGAAACTTTTATATTACCTCACCTGGTTATAGAAGTAGAAGGGGGCAAAAAAGTGCCTGTATCTCACCTACAGCCATACCACATTGGATACGCCCAATCTCGTCTGTTCTTTGAAGCTAAGCAGTGATGGGCCTGGTTAGTACTTGGGTAGGAGACCACATGGGAACACCAGGTGCTGTATGTTTTTTCCCATTACTGGCAAATTGTTTTTATTCTCTAGCTATTTAAATTGGAAACTTTTTTTTTTTTTATTGCCGGTACAGACATTTGGGAGAGGTCAAACAGACACAATAGCCATCACCTAAAGACTTACCACACTGTTTAGGCCCAATTCCAACTGCTTTTGGCAGCTAAACAGTGTTGAGCCTCTTTAGTAGTTTAATTTGAGACCACCTGCTAATATCATGTCCTGTAGGTCTTTTTACATTACCAACACATGATTTTTTTCAGTAAGCCAATACAGTTAGGAAACTTTTTTATTAGCTTACCTGGTTATAGAAGTAGAAGAGGGCAAAAAAGTTCCTGTATCTCACCTACAGCCATACCACTTTGGATACGCCCAATCTCGTCTGATCTTGGAAGCTAAGCAGTGTTGGGCCTGGTTAGTACTTGGGTGGGAGACCACATGGGAACACCAGGTGCTGTAGGTTTTTTCCCATTACTGGCAAGTTGTTTTTATTCTCTAGCTATTTAAATTGGAAACTTTTTCTTTTTATTGCCAATACAGACATTTGGGAGAGGTCAAACAGACACAATAGCCATCACCTAAAGACTTACCACACTGTTTCGGCCCAATTCCAACTGCTTTTGGCAGCTAAAGAGTGTTGAGCCTCTTTAGTAGTTTAATTTGAGACCACCTGCTAATATTATGTCCTGTAGGTCTTTTTACATTACCAACACATGCTTTTTTTCAGTAAGCCAATATAGTTAGGAACCTTTTTTATTAGCTTACCTGGTTATAGAAGTAGAAGAGGGCAAAAAAGTGCCTGTATCTCACCTACAGCCATACCACATTGGATACGCCCAATCCCGTCTGATCTTGTAAGCTAAGCAGTGTTGGGCCTGGTTAGTACTTAGGTGGTATTCCACATGGGAGCACCAGGTGCTGTAGGTTTTTTCCCATTACTGGCAAATTGTTTTTATTCTCTAGCTATTTAAATTGGAAACTTTTTCTTTTTATTGCCAATACAGACATTTGGGAGAGGTCAAAAAGACACAATAGCCATCACCTAAAGACTTACCACACTGTTTAGGCCCAATTCCAACTGCTTTTGGCAGCTAAACATTGTTGAGCCTCTTTAGTAGTTTAATTTGAGACCACCAGCTTATATCATGTCCTGTAGGTCTTTTTACATTACCAACACATGATTTTTTTCAGTAAGCCAAAACAGTTAGGAAACTTTTATATTAGCTTACCTGGTTATAGAAGTAGAAGGGGGCAAAAAAGTGCCTGTATCTCACCTACAGCCATACCACATTGGATACGCCCAATCTCATCTGTTCTTTGAAGCTAAGCAGTGATGGGCCTGGTTAGTACTTGGGTAGGAGACCACATGGGAACACCAGGTGCTGTATGTTTTTTTCCCATTACTGGCAAATTGTTTTTATTCTCTAGCTATTTAAATTGGAAACTTTTTTTTTATTGCCAGTACAGACATTTGGGAGAGGTCAAACAGACACAATAGCTATCACCTAAAAACTTACCACACTGTTTAGGCCCAATTCCAACTGCTTTTGGCAGCTAAACAGTGTTGAGCCTCTTTAGTAGTTTAATTTGAGACCACCTGCTAATATCATGTCCTGTAGGTCTTTTTACATTACCAACACATGATTTTTTTCAGTAAGCCAATACAGTTAGGAAACTTTTTTATTAGCTTACCTGGTTATAGAAGTAGAACAGGGCAAAAAAGTGCCTGTATCTCACCTACAGCCATACCACTTTGGATACGCCCAATCTCGTCTGATCTTGGAAGCTAAGCAGTGTTGGGCCTGGTTAGTACTTGGGTGGGAGACCACATGGGAACACCAGGTGCTGTAGGTTTTTTCCCACTACTTGCAAATTGTTTTTATTCTCTAGCTATTTAAATTGGAAACTTTTTCTTTTTATTGCCAATACAGACATTTGGGAGAGGTCAAACAGACACAATAGCTATCACCTAAAAACTTACCACACTGTTTAGGCCCAATTCCAACTGCTTTTGGCAGCTAAACAGTATTGAGCCTCTTTAGTAGTTTAATTTGAGACCACCTGCTAATATCATGTCCTGTAGGTCTTTTTACATTACCAACACATGATTTTTTTCAGTAAGCCAATACAGTAAGGAAACTTTTTTATTAGCTTACCTGGTTATAGAAGTAGAAGAGGGCAAAAAAGTGCCTGTATCTCACCTACAGCCATACCACTTTGGATATGTCCATTCTCGTCTGATCTTGGAAGCTAAGCAGTGTTGGGCCTGGTTAGTACTTGGGTGTGAGACCACATGGGAACACCAGGTGCTGTAGGTTTTTTCCCATTACTGGCAAATTGTTTTTATTCTCTAGCTATTTAAATTGGAAACTTTTTTTTATTGCCAGTACAGACATTTGGGAGAGGTCAAACAGACACAATAGCCATCACCTAAAAACTTACCACACTGTTTAGGCCCAATTCCAACTGCTTTTGGCAGCTAAACAGTGTTGAGCCTCTTTAGTAGTTTAATTTGAGAACACCTGCTAATATCATGTCCTGTAGGTCTTTTTACATTACCAACACATGATTTTTTTCTGTAAGCCAAAACAGTTAGGAAACTTTTTTATTAGCTTACCTGGTTATAGAAGTAGAAGAGGGCAAAAAAGTGCCTGTATCCCACCTACAGCCATACCACATTGGATACGCCCAATCTCGTCCGATCTTGGAAGCTAAGCAGTGTTGGGCCTGGTTCAGGGGCGGATTGGCCTGGCGGGAAACCGGGCCGTTTCCCGGTCGGCCGGTCCTTAAGACCCCAGAACCGGCCGCTCTCCCCCCTGTCTGGGCCGCGGACAGCTTATCCGCGACCACAGCGTTTTGCCCTGATCAAAGATGGCCGCGGGAGGGCTGCTGCGCATGCGCGGCCGCAAGCAGCTCCTCCCGCGGTGCTTTGCTAGTGTGCCCCAGATCCTCTCCAGCAGCAGAGCCAGCCTAGGGGGGAGCTGGTAAACGGCACCTGCTCCTGGGCTCCGGCAAGACGGTTTCCGAAAGGGGGCGTGGCCACGGGGGTTCCGTGATTAGGCCACGCCCCCAACTTTCCCTGGCCCTGCTCTGCAGTAGCTGGCTGCTGTGTGGTCCTGTGTGTCCTGTCCAGAAGCCAGGCAGGTAATGTGTGTTATTGTGTGTGCATGGACTGGGGACCACAGCACCACACACTGTGATACTGTGTGGGGATATACACTGTGTGTGCTGTCATGAAGGAGAGGGGCACGGGAGCAATTTCATAGTGCCCACCCCCCCTTGTACTGGGACTTGTAGTACAAGGATAACTATTATATCCCTGGCAGTCTGTCCCTGGCTTGCTGCATGGCTTACTGCACTGCTTTGTCTTAAGACATGTGCAGCATGGCCTCCCTATGTCCCTCTCCGACCTCTCTGCACCTTCTCCACCCTGCCAGCTCTTCCTCCCTCCCACATCACACGCATGTGCGGTCGATGGTGACATGATGTCATTCGCACTGCGCAACAGGAGGAAGGGAACCAAAAATCCCCCCAGGTACAAACAGGAACCTCGGGCAGGGCTGGGATTTGGATAGCATCAGTGGGACTCTGAGTTGGGCAGCAGGAGTCGGGTGGCGGTCAGCAGTCAGCCAAGAGTACCGCAGGCAGTGGCCAAATGTAATTTTGTTCCCCCCTAATCCAGCACCCAGGTCGAGTGACCCCTTAGCCCCCCCTCCTAGTTATGGCCCTGATATAGGCCCTCTTCATCAGGTCGGCACTAACACAAGGGTTAAGTGAGCTGGAACTGCATTCCGATTGGAGCCAGAACTGATTTATTTTAGAACATGAATATGGATCAATGCATGCTGTAATGCCCAGTACACATTACAGCACACACCGTAATGCCCAGTACACATTACAGTACACACCGTAATGCCCAGTACACATTACAGCACACACCGTAATGCCCAGTACACATTACAGCACACACCGTAATGCCCAGTACACATTACAGCACACACCGTTATGCCCAGTACACATTACAGCGCACACCGTAATGCCCAGTACACATTACAGCACACACCGTAATGCCCAGTACACATTACAGCACACACCGTTATGCCCAGTACACATTATAGTACACACCGTTATGCCCAGTATACATTACACCACACACCATAATGCCCAGTACACATAACAGCACACACCGTTATGCCCAGTACACATTACAGCACACACCGTTATGCCCAGTACACATTACAGCACACACCGTTATGCCCAGTATACATTACAGCACACACCATTATGCCCAGTACACATTACAGCATATACCGTAATGCCCAGTACACATTACAGCACACACCGTAATGCCCAGTACACATTATAGCACACACCGTAATGCCCAGTACACATTACAGTACACATTACAGCACACACCGTAATGCCCAGTACACATTACAGCACACACCGTAATGCCCAGTACACATTACAGCACACACCGTAATGCCCAGTACACATTACAGTACACACCGTAATGCCCAGTACACATTACAGCACACACCGTTATGCCCAGTACACATTACAGTACACACCGTTATGCCCAGTACACATTACAGCACACACCGTTATGCCCAGTACACATTACAGCACACACCGTAATGCCCAGTACACAATACAGCACACACCGTAATGCCCAGTACACATTATAGCACACACCGTAATGCCCAGTACACATTACAGTGCACATTACAGCACACACCGTAATGCCCAGTACACATTGCAGCACACACCGTAATGCCCAGTACACATTACAGCACACACCGTTATACCCAGTACACATTACAGCACACACCGTTATGCCCAGTACACATTACAGCACACACCGTAATGCCCAGTACACATTACAGCACACACCGTAATGCCCAGTACACATTATAGCACACACCGTAATGCCCAGTACACATTACAGTACACATTACAGCACACACCGTAATGCCCAGTACACATTACAGCACACACCGTAATGCCCAGTACACATTACAGCACACACCGTAATGCCCAGTACACATTACAGTACACACCGTAATGCCCAGTACACATTACAGCACACACCGTAATGCCCAGTACACATTACAGCACACACCGTAATGCCCAGTACACATTACAGCACACACCGTTATGCCCAGTACACATTACAGCACACATCGTAAGGCCCAGTACACATTACAGCACACACCGAAATGCCCAGTACACATTATAGCACACACCGTAATGCCCAGCACACATTACAGTACACATTACAGCACACACCGTAATGCCCAGTACACATTACAGCACACACCGTAATGCCCAGTACACATTACAGCACACACCGTTATGCCCAGTACACATTACAGTACACACCGTTATGCCCAGTACACATTACAGCACACACCGTTATGCCCAGTACACATTATAGTACACACCGTTATGCCCAGTATACATTACACCACACACCATAATGCCCAGTACACATTACAGCACACACCGTTATGCCCAGTACACATTACAGCACACACCGTTATGCCCAGTATACATTACACCACACACCGTAATGCCCAGTACACATTATTGCACACACCGTTATGCCCAGTACACATTACAGCACACACCGTAATGCCCAGTACACATTATAGTACACACCGTTATGCCCAGTATACATTACACCACACACCGTAATGCCCAGTACACATTATAGTACACACTGATATGCCCAGTACACATTATAGCACACACCGTTATGCCCAGTACACATTACAGCATACACCGTAATGCCCAGTCCACATTATAGCACACACCGTTATGCCCAGTACATATTATAGTACACACCGATATGCCCAGTACACATTATAGCACACACCGTTATGCCCAGTACACATTATAGCACACACTGATATGCCCAGTACACATTATAGCACACACCGATATGCCCAGTACACATTATAGCACACACCGATATGCCCAGTACACATTATAGAACACACCAATATGCCCAGTACACACCGATAAGTGCCGCTTACCTACATGCCTGTTGCTAGGGGTCATATGCTCCTTGCAGGGGTTACATGCTGGGGGGGCATTTTATGCTGGTTGCCACAGGGGAGAGGGCGTTTTATGCTGGTTGCCATGAGGCGGGAGGTGGGGGGGGTTGGCATTTTAGGTTCGTTGCCACAGTGGAAGGGGGGGGGGCATTTTTTGCTTTTTGCCAAGGAGGGGGAGAGAGGGGAGGGGGTCGTTGCCCAAGGGCTGGAAAAGCCGACATGCTGCTCAGCAGAGTAGATGAGCGGGCTATCATCATGGCGGTGGACTGGATGTGGCTGGAATAGCTGACACGCTGCTCTGAGTTGTTTTAGTCACATCCAGTCCCCCGCCACCCTGACAGCCCGCTCACCGCCACCTACTCTGCTGAGAGCGGCTGTTACAGCCACATCCCATCCTGTCATGTCCCCCCCCCGCTCTCAGCAGCGGATTGGACTCTGACACGGTAACCTGCTCTCAAAATGCAGGGCGCACGGCTTTAGGGTGCGCAGCGGCAGCAACCTGTAAAATCTAAAGTGATTGGCTGCCAGGCGGCCACTGTTCAATGATTGAGTCCCGGCGGCCGCTGCAGTGATTGGCTCGCAACGGCTCACGGCGGCGGCTCACAGGTACCGAATCTGCACAGCGCGTCCTCGGGGACCCCTTTAGTTTTAAAAACTGAGTCCCCGGGGACTGTTTTGGGGTAAAATACGCGCTATAGCGCGCTTTTGCGAACCCTGGGTCACTACATGCAGTGTAATGTGAATATGGGTCACTGCATGCAGTGTAATCTGAATATGGGTCACTACATACTGTGTAATGTGAATATGGGTCACTACGTGCAGTGTACTGTGAATATGGGTCACTACGTGCAGTGTAATGTCAATATGGGTCAATATGTGCTGTGTAATGTGAATATGGGTCACAACGTGCTGTGTAATGTGAATATGGGTCACTACGTGCAGTGTAATGTGACTATGGGTCACTACGTGCAGTGTAATGTCAATATGGGTCAATATGTGCTGTGTAATGTGACTATGGGTCACTACGTGCTGTGTAATGTGAATATGGGTCACTACGTGCAGTGTAATGGGAATATGGGTCACTACGTGCAGTGTAATGGGAATATGGGTCACTATGTGCTGTGTAATGTGACTATGGGTCACTACATGCTGTGTAATGTGAATATGGGTCACTACGTGCTGTGTAATGTGACTATGGGTCACTATGTGCTGGGTAATGTGAATATGGGTCACTACGTGCAGTGTAATGGGAATATGGGTCACTATGTGCGAATATTGGTCACTACATGCTGTGTAATGTCAATATGGGTCACTATTTGTGTAAGGTGAATATGGGTCACTACTTGTGTAAGGTAATAATTTGAACTGGGGGTACTACTCTGTGACGACACTAATTTCTTTTGATACTCTACCCTTTTTATTTGGTGTGCACCTTCAGCGTGCACTATTCCTTTCTAACATTTTTGCGGCAGGGCACAGTTTATAATTTGTAGGGGGCACTAAACACATGAGCACCAGCCCTTCGGGGGGGGGGGGGGGCACATTGGAAGGGAAGATGAGTTCTACCACCTCTCCATGACCATGTTAGGCCCTGCCGCTGGTGGTGGAGCCTTAATATGGGCAGAGTCATCCCTGTGCAGCAGCTCTTGCCGTTGGGCTCTCTTAAATAGTAGGGCCCTACCCCCTATTCTCCCCCTTAATCTGGCACTGCCTTTGCTTGGAGAAGGGTTTTGAAACATAGGTGAAACTAGCAGTGGGGCTAGAGGGCACCAGCCAAATTTTTGCATAGGTCACCCAATTGGGCCGGATCTACCCAGCAGGCAATGCAGGAGTTTTTCACGTGGCTGAGGATCATCAACAACAGTAATAATTAATATATGATGCAGTGCAGCCTGGCTCTGTGTGTCTGGAAGCAGTGGTAAAAACATATATTCCCCTCAAGACGTCCCCTATTCCTCCTCTTCTCTCATCTCCCCCTGTTCCTCCTCCTTTCATGTGTACCCCTGTTCCTCTCTTCTTATGTCTGCCCGTTTCTCTCCCTCTCTCACATCTCCCCATGTCCTCTCCCTCTCTTACATCTAACCCTGTCCTCTCCTCCTCTCACATCTCCCCGTCCTCTCCCTCTCTTACATCTCCACCTGTCCTCTCCTCCTCTCACATCTCCCCCTGTCCTCTCCTTCTTTCACATCTCCACCTGTTTCTCTCCCTCTTTCATCTAAATGTTTCTCTCCTCCTCTCAAGTCTCCCCCTGTTCCTCTCCTCCTCCCACATATCCCCGTTCCTCTCCTCCTCTCACATCTCCCCCTATTACTCTTACATCTCCTCCTCTCACGTCTCCCCGTTCCTCCTTTCACCTCTACCCCTGAACCTCCTCCTTTCACCTCTCCCCCTGTTACTTCTCTCATGTCTCTTCCGTGTTCCTTCTTCTGTCATGTCTCCCCCTGTTCCTCTCTCATGTCTAACCCTTTTATTTCTCCCCCTGTTACCCTCTCACATCTTCCCCTGTTCCTCTCCTCTCACGTCTCCCCCTGTTACTCTCATGTCTCCCCCTGTTCATCTCCTCCTCTCAGGCCTCTCCCTGTTCCTTCTCCTCTCTCATCTCTCCCTGCTCCTCATCTGAAGTGTCTCAGTTCCTCCTCTCACGTCTCTACCTGTTACTCCTCCTTTTAAGTCTCCCCCTTTACCTCCTCTTGCGTGTCCCCTTGTTCCTCCTCCCACATTTTCCTCTGTTCCTGTTCTAATGGGCCCTACACACATGCTGATGTGTGCAGGGCTACCTAGCTATGCTAGGTCGGGCTGTGCTGCGCCGCTATCGCCTAGCACACAGAGCTGACAGCCCACACACAGAGCGAGCTGTCAGCTCTGTGTGCTAAGCGAGCGGACAGCGCCAGTGTTCTCCGGTGGGAGAACACTGCCGATGCCGAGATTGATGGACACTGTCCATCAATCTCGGCCACCGATAAAGACGCGCGGGGAGGCGCACGGATGCCGATACAGCCCCCACACATACACCGATGTGAGGGCATTTGCTAAGCGACTTTGCCAAACTAAGCAAAATCGCTTAGAAAATGCCTTACTATCGGCATGTGTGTAGGCCGTATAACTCTCACATCTCCCCAGGGAAGATGGCAGTGCCTATTTTTAGTCCCAGTACAGTCCTGGAGTGTGTGTGGTACAAGGCAGGAGGAAGCTGTTGCTTTTGATAAGGGGGTTCCCTGCCTTTCCCTCTTTAAAAGACTCCACCTCCTTCATTGACTCCACCCCTTTTGTAGGGCTGCTTTTAGAAATTTCCCTGGCTGGTTTTTCATCCCAATCCGCCCCTGGCCTGGTTAGTACTTGGGTGGGAGACCACATGGGAACACCAGGTGCTGTAGGTTTTTTCCCATTACTGGCAAATTGTTTTTATTCTCTAGCTATTTAAATTGGAAACTTTTTCTTTTTATTGCCAATACAGACATTTGGGAGAGGTCAAACAGACACAATAGCCATCACCTAAAGACTTACCACACTGTTTAGGCCCAATTCCAACTGCTTTTGGCAGCTAAACATTGTTGAGCCTCTTTAGTAGTTTTATTTGAGACCACCTGCTAATATCATGTCCTGTAGGTCTTTTTACATTACCAACACATGATTTTTTTCTGTAAGCCAAAACAGTTAGGAAACTTTTTTATTAGCTTACCTGGTTATAGAAGTAGAAGAGGGCAAAAAAGTGCCTCTATCCCACCTACAGCCATACCACATTGGACACGCCCAACCTCATCCGATCTTGGAAGCTAAGCAGTGTTAGGCCTGGTTAGTACTTGGGTGGGAGACCACATGGGAACCCCAGGTGCTGTAGGTTTTTTCCCATTACTGGCAAATTGTTTTTATTCTCTAGCTATTTAAATTGATAACTTTTTATTTTTATTGCCAATACAGACATTTGGGAGAGGTCAAACAGACACAATAGCCATCACCTAAAAACTTACCACACTTTTTAGGCCCAATTCCAACTGATTTTGGCAGCTAAACATTGTTGAGCCTCTTTAGTAGTTTAATTTGAGACCACCTGCTTATATCATGTCCTGTAGGTCTTTTTACATTACCAACACATGATTTTTTTTTCAGTAAGCCAAAACAGTTAGGAAACTTTTTTATTAGCTTACCTAGTTATAGAAGTAGAAGAGTGCAAAAAAGTGCCTGTATCCCGGCTGTATCCCACCTACAGCCATACCACATTGGATGCGCCCAATCTTGTCCGATCTTGGAAGCTAAGCAGTGTTGGGCCTGGTTAGTACTTGGGTGGGAGACCACATGGGAACACCAGGTGCTGTAGGTTTTTTTCCCATTACTGGCAAATTGTTTTTATTCTCTAGCTATTTAAATTGGAAACTTTTTCTTTTTATTGCCAATACAGACATTTGGGAGAGGTCAAACAGACACAATAGCCATCACCTAAAGACTTACCACACTGTTTAGGCCCAATTCCAACTGCTTTTGGCAGCTAAACAGTGTTGAGAATCTTTAGTAGTTTAATTTGAGAACACCTGCTAATATCATGTCCTGTAGGTCTTTTTACATTACCAACACATGATTTTTTTCTGTAAGCCAAAACAGTTAGGAAACTTTTTTATTAGCTTACCTGGTTATAGAAGTAAAAGAGGGCAAAAAAGTGCCTATATCCCACCTACAGCCATAACACATTGGATATGCCCAATCTCGTCCGATCTTGGAAGCTAAGCAGTGTTTGGCCTGGTTAGTACTTGGGTGGGAGACCACATGGGAACACCAGGTGCTGTAGGTTTTTCCCATTACTGGCAAATTGTTTTTATTCTCTAGCTATTTAAATTGGAAACTTTTTCTTTTTATTGCCAATACAGACATTTGGGAGAGGTCAAACAGACACAATAGCCATCACCTAAAGACTTACCACACTGTTTCGGCCCAATTCCAACTGCTTTTACCAGCTAAACAGTGTTGAGCCTCTTTAATAGTTTAATTTGAGACCACCTGCTAATATTATGTCCTGTAGGTCTTTTTACATTACCAACACATGATTTTTTTCAGTAAGCCAAAACAGTTAGGAAACATTTTTATTACCTTACCTGGTTATAGAAGTAGAAGAGGGCAAAAAAGTGCCTGTGTCTCACCTACAGCCATACCAGGCCCAACACTGCTTAGCTTCCAAGATCAGACGAGATTGGGCCTATCCAATGTGGTATGGCTGTAGGTGAGATACAGGCACTTTTGTGCCCTCTTCTACTTCTATCACCAGGTAAGCTAATAAAAAAGTTTCCTAACTGTATTGGCTTACAGAAAAAAAACATGTGTTGGTAATGTAAAAAGACCTACAGGACATGATATTAGCAGGGGGTCTTAAATTAAACTACTAAAGAGGCTCAACAATGTTTAGCTGCCAAAAGCAGTTGGAATTGGGCCTAAGATGTGTGGTAAGTCTTTAGGTGATGGCTATTGTGTCTGTTTGACCTCTTTCAAATGTCTGTACTCGCATTAAAAAGAAAAAGTTTCCAATTTAAATAGCTAGAGAATAAAATCAATTTGCCAGTAATGTGAAAAAACCTACAGCACCTGGTGCTCCCATGTGGTCTCCCACCCAAGTACTAACCAGGCCCAACACTGCTTAGCTTCCAAGATCAGACGAGATTGGGCCTATCCAATGTGGTATGGCTGTATATGAGATACAGGCACTTTTTTGCCCTCTTCTAATTCTATCACCAGGTAAGCTAATAAAAAAGTTTCAGAACTGTATTGACTTACTGAAAAAAATCCTGTGTTGGTAATGTAAAAAGTCCTACAGGACATGATATTAGCAGGGGGTCTTAAATTAAACTACTAAAGAGGCTCAACAATGTTTATCTGCCAAAAGCAGTTGGAATCGGGCCTAAGCAGTGTTGTAAGTCTTTAAGTGATGGCTATTGTGTCTGTTTGACCTCTTCCAAATGTCTGTACTCGCAATAAAAAGAAAAAGTTTCCAATTTAAATAGCTAGAGAATAAAAACAATTTGCCAGTAATGTGAAAAAACCTACAGCACCTGGTGTTCCCATGTGGTCTCCCACCCAAGTACTAATCAGGCCCAACACTGCTTAGCTTCCAAGATCAGACAAGATTGGGCCTATCCAATGTGGTATGGCTGTAGATGAGATACAGGCACTTTTTTGCCCTTTTCTACTTCTATCACCAGGTAAGCTAATAAAAAAAGTTTCCTAACTGTATTGGCTTACTGAAAAAAATCATGTGTTGGTAATGTAAAAAGTCCTACAGGACATGATATTAGCAGGGGGTCTTAAATTAAACTACTAAAGAGGCTCAACACTGTTTAGCTGCCAAAAGCAGTTGGAATTGGGCCTAAACAGTGTTGTAAGTCTTTAGGTGATGGCTATTGTGTCTGTTTGACCTCTTCCAAATGTCAGTGTTGGCAATAAAAAGAAAAAGTTTCCAATTTAAATAGCTAGAGAATAAAAACAATTTGCCAGTAATGTGAAAAAACCTACAGCACCTGGTGTTCCCATGTGGTCTCCCACACAAGTACTAACCAGGCCCAACACTGCTTAGCTTCCAAGTTTAGACGAGATTGGGCCTATCCAATGTGGTATGGCTGTAGATGAGATGCAGGCACGTTTTTGCCCTCTTCTACTTCTATCACCAGGTAAGCTAATAAAAAAGTTTCCTAACTGTATTGGCTTACTGAAAAAAATCATGTGTTGGTAATGTAAAAAGTCCTACAGGACATGATATTAGCAGGGGGTCTTAAATTAAACTACTAAAGAGGCTCAACACTGTTTAGCTGCCAAAAGCAGTTGGAATTGGGCCTAAACAGTGTGGTAAGTCTTTAGGTGATGGCTGTTGTGTCTGTTTGACCTTTTCCAAATGTCTGTGCTGGCAATAAAAAGAAAAAGTTTCCAATTTAAATAGCTATAGAATAAAAACAATTTGCCAGTAATGTGAAAAAACCTACAGCACCTGGTGTTCCCATGTGGTCTCCCACCCAAGTACTAACCAGGCCCAACACTGCTTAGATTCCAAGATCAGACAAGATTGGGCCTATCCAATGTGGTATGGCTGTAGGTGAGATACAGGCACTTTTTTGCCCTCTTCTACTCCTATCAGCAGGTAAGCTAATATAAAAGTTTCCTAACTGTATTGGCTTACTGAAAATAATCATGTGTTGGTAATGTAAAAAGTCCTACAGGACATGATATTAGCAGGGGGTCTTAAATTAAACTACTAAAGAGGCTCAACACTGTTTAGCTGCCAAAAGCAGTTGGAATTGGGCCTAAACAGTGTGGTAATAGGTGATGGCTATTGTGTATGTTTGACCTTTTCCAAATGTCTGTGCTGGCAATAAAAAGAAAAAGTTTCCAATTTAAATAGCTAGAGAATAAAAACAATTTGCCAGTAATGTGAAAAAACCTACAGCACCTGGTGTTCCCATGTGGTCTCCCACCTAAGTACTAACCAGGCCCAACACTGCTTAGCTTCCAAGATCAGACGAGATTGGGCCTATCCAATGTGGTATGGCTGTAGGTGAGATACAGGCACTTTTTTGCCCTCTTCTACTCCTATCAGCAGGTAAGATAATAAAAAAGTTTCCTAACTGTATTGGCTTACTGAAAAAAATCATGTGTTGGTAATGTAAAAAGTCCTACAGGACATGATATTAGCAGGGGGTCTTAAATTAAACTACTAAAGAGGCTCAACACTGTTTAGCTGCCAAAAGCAGTTGGAATTGGGCCTAAACAGTGTGGTAAGTCTTTAGGTGATGGCTATTGTGTCTGTTTGAGCTTTTCCAAATGTCTGTGCTGGCAATAAAAAGAAAAAGTTTCCAATTTAAATAGCTAGAGAATTAAAACAATTTGCCAGTAATGTGAAAAAACCTACAGCACCTGGTGTTCCCATGTGGTCTCCCACCCAAGAACTAACCAGGCCCAACACTGCTTAGCTTCCAAGATCAGACGAGATTGGGCCTATCCAATGTGGTATGGCTGTAGGTGAGATACAGGCACTTTTTTGCCCTCTTCTACTCCTATCAGCAGGTAAGCTAATAAAAAAGTTAACTAACTGTATTGGCTTACTGAAAAAAAAATCATGTGTTGGTAATGTAAAAAGTCCTACAGGACATTATATTAGCAGGGGGTCTTAAATTACACTACTAAAGAGGCTCAACACTGTTTAGCTGCCAAAAGCAGTTGGAATTGGGACTAAACAGTGTGGTAAGTCTTTAGGTGATGGCTACTGTGTCTGTTTGACCTCTTCCAAATGTCTGTGCTGGCAATAAAAAGAAAAAGTTTTCAATTTAAATAGCTAGAGAATAAAAACAATTTGCCAGTAATGTGAAAAAACCTACAGCACCTGGTGTTCCCATGTGGTCTCCCACCCAAGTACTAACCAAGCTCAACACTGCTTAGCTTCTAAGATCAGACGTAATTGGGCCTATCCAATATGGTATGGCTGTAGGTGAGATACAGGCACTTTTTTGCCCTCTTCTACTTCTATCACCAGGATAGCTAATAAAAAAGTTTCCTAACTGTATTGGCTTACTGAAAAAAATCATGTGTTGGTAATGTAAAAATACCTACAGGACATGATATTAGCAGGGGGTCTTAAATTAAACTACTAAAGAGGCTCAACACTGTTTAGCTGCCAAACGCAGTTGGAATTGGGCCTAAACAGTGTGGTAAGTCTTTAGGTGATGGCTATTGTGTCTGTTTGACCTCTTCCAAATGTCTGTGCTGGCAATAAAAAGAAAAAGTTTCCAATTTAAATAGCTAGAGAATAAAAACAATTTGCCAGTAATGTGAAAAAACCTACAGCACCTGGTGTTCCCATGTGGTCTCCCACCCAAGTACTAACCAGGCCCAACACTGCTAACCTTCCAAGATCAGACGAGATTGGGCCTATCTAATGTGGTATGGCTGTAGGTGAGATACAGGCACTTTTGCCCACTTCTACTTCTATCACCAGGTAAGCTAATAAAAAAGTTTCCTAAGTGTATTGGCTTACTGAAAAAAATCATGTGTAGGTAATGTAAAAAGACCTACAGGACATGATATTAGCAGGGGGTCTTAAATTAAACTACTAAAGAGGCTCAACACTGTTTAGCTGCCAAACGCAGTTGGAATTGGGCCTAAACAGTGTGGAAAGTCTTTAGGTGATGGCTATTGTGTCTGTTTGACCTCTTCCAAATGTCTGTGCTGGCAATAAAATGAAAAGGTTTCCAATTTAAATAGCTAGAGAATAAAAACAATTTGTCAGTAATGTGAAAAAACCTACAGCACCTGTTGTTCCCATGTGGTCTCCCACCCAAGTACTAACCAGGCCCAACACTGCTTAGCTTCCAAGAACAGACGAGATTGGGCCTATCCAATGTGGTATGGCTGTAGGTGAGATACAGGCACTTTTTTGCCCTCTTCTACTCCTATCAGCAGGTAAGCTAATAAAAAAGTTTCCTAACTGTATTGGCTTACTGAAAAAAATCATGTGTTGGTATTGTAAAAAGTCCTACAGAACATGCTATTAGCAGGGGGTCTTAAATTAAACTACTAAAGAGGCTCAACACTGTTTAGCTGCCAAAAGCAGTTGGAATTGGGACTAAACAGTGTGGTAAGTCTTTAGGTGATGGCTATTGTGTCTGTTTGACCTCTTCCAAATGTCTGTGCTGGCAATAAAAAGAAAAAGTTTCCAATTTAAATAGCTAGAGAATAAAAACAATTTGCCAGTAATGTGAAAAAACCAACAGCACCTGATGTTCCCATGTGGTCTCCCACCCAAGTACTAACCAGGCCCAACACTGCTAAGCTTCCAAAATCAGACGAAATTGGGCCTATCTAATGTGGTATGGCTGTAGGTGAGATACAGGCACTTTTGCCCACTTCTACTTCTATCACCAGGTAAGCTAATAAAAAAGTTTATTAAGTGTATTGGCTTACTGAAAAAAAATCATGTGTTGGTAATGTAAAAAGACCTACAGGACATTATATTAGCAGGGGGTCTTAAATTAAACTACTAAAGAGGCTCAACACTGTTTAGCTGCCAAAAGCAGTTGGAATTGGGACTAAACAGTGTGGTAAGTCTTTAGGTGATGGCTATTGTGTCTGTTTGACCTCTTCCAAATGTCTGTGCTGGCAATAAAAAGAAAAAGTTTCCAATTTAAATAGCTAGAGAATAAAAACAATTTGCCAGTAATGTGAAAAAACCTACAGAACCTCGTGTTCCCATGTGGTCTCCCACCCAAGTACTAACCAAGCCCAACACTGCTTAGCTTCTAAGATCAGACGAAATTGGGCCTATCCAATGTGGTATGGCTGTAGGTGAGATACAGGCACTTTTTTGCCCTCTTCTACTTCTATCACCAGGATAGCTAATAAAAAAGTTTCCTAACTGTATTGGCTTACTGAAAAAAATCATGTGTTGGTAATGTAAAAATACCTACAGGACATGATATTAGCAGGGGGTCTTAAATTAAAATACAAAAGATGCTCAACACTGTTTAGCTGCCAAAAGCAGTTGGAATTGGGCCTAAACAGTGTGGTAAGTCGTTAGGTGATGGCTATTGTGTCTGTTTGACCTCTTCCAAATGTCTGTACTGGCAATAAAAAGAAAAAGTTTCCAATTTAAATAGCTAGAGAATAAAAACAATTTGCCAGTAATGTGAAAAAACCTACAGCAGCTGGTGTTCCCATGTGGTCTCCCACCCAAGTACTAACCAGGCCCAACACTGCTAAGCTTCCAAGATCAGACGAGATTGGGCCTATCTAATGTGGTATGGCTGTAGGTGAGATACAGGCACTTTTGCCCACTTCTACTTCTATCACCAGGTAAGCTAATAAAAAAGTTTCCTAAGTGTATTGGCTTACTGAAAAAAATCATGTGTAGGTAATGTAAAAAGACCTACAGGACATTATATTAGCAGGGGGTCTTAAATTAAACTACTAAAGAGGCTCAACACTGTTTAGCTGCCAAACGCAGTTGGAATTGGGCCTAAACAGTGTGGAAAGTCTTTAGGTGATGGCTATTGTGTCTGTTTGACCTCTTCCAAATGACTGTGCTGGCAATAAAAAGAAAAGGTTTCCAATTTAAATAGCTAGAGAATAAAAACAATTTGTCAGTAATGTGAAAAAACCTACAGCACCTGTTGTTCCCATGTGGTCTCCCACCCAAGTACTAACCAGGCCCAACACTGCTTAGTTTCCAAGAACAGACGAGATTGGGCCTATCCAATGTGGTATGGCTGTAGGTGAGATACAGGCACTTTTTTGCCCTCTTCTACTCCTATCAGCAGGTAAGCTAATAAAAAAGTTTCCTAACTGTATTGGCTTACTGAAAAAAATCATGTGTTGGTAATGTAAAAAGTCCTACAGAACATGATATTAGCAGGGGGTCTTAAATTAAACTACTAAAGAGGCTCAACACTGTTTAGCTGCCAAAAGCAGTTGGAATTGGGACTAAACAGTGTGGTAAGTCTTTAGGTGATGGCTATTGTGTCTGTTTGACCTCTTCCAAATGTTTGTGCTGGCAATAAAAAGAAAAAGTTTCCAATTTAAATAGCTAGAGAATAAAAACAATTTGCCAGTAATGTGAAAAAACCTACAGCACCTCGTGTTCCCATGTGGTCTCCCACCCAAGTACTAACCAAGCCCAACACTGCTTAGCTTCTAAGATCAGACGAAATTGGGCCTATCCAATGTGGTATGGCTGTAGGTGAGATACAGGCACTTTTTTGCCCTCTTCTACTTCTATCACCAGGATAGCTAATAAAAAAGTTTCCTAACTGTATTGGCTTACTGAAAAAAATCATGTGTTGGTAATGTAAAAATACCTACTGGACATGATATTAGCAGGGGGTCTTAAATTAAACTACAAAAGATGCTCAACACTGTTTAGCTGCCAAAAGCAAATGGAATTGGGCCTAAACAGTGTGGTAAGTCGTTAGGTGATGGCTATTGTGTCTGTTTGACCTCTTCCAAATGTCTGTACTGGCAATAAAAAGAAAAAGTTTCCAATTTAAATAGCTAGAGAATAAAAACAATTTGCCAGTAATGTAAAAAAACCTACAGCACCTGGTGTTCCCATGTGGTCTCCGACCCAAGTACTAACCAGGCCCAACACTGCTAAGCTTCCAAGATCAGACGAGATTGGGCCTATCTAATGTGGTATGGCTGTAGGTGAGATACAGGCACTTTTGCCCACTTCTACTTCTATCACCAGGTAAGCTAATAAAAAAGTTTCCTAAGTGTATTGGCTTACTGAAAAAAATCATGTGTAGGTAATGTAAAATGACCTACAGGACATTATATTAGCAGGGGGTCTTAAATTAAACTACTAAAGAGGCTCAACACTGTTTAGCTGCCAAACGCAGTTGGAATTGGGCCTAAACAGTGTGGTAAGTCTTTAGGTGATGGCTATTGTGTCTGTTTGACCTCTTCCAAATGTCTGTGCTGGCAATAAAAAGAAAAGGTTTCCAATTTAAATAGCTAGAGAATAAAAACAATTTGTCAGTAATGTGAAAAAACCTACAGCACCTGGTGTTCCCATGTGGTCTCCCACCCAAGTACTAACCAGGCCCAACACTGCTAAGCTTCCAAGACCAGACGAGATTGGGCCTATCTAATATGGTATGGCTGTAGGTGAGATACAGGGACTTTTTTGCCCACTTCTACTTCTATCACCCGGTAAGCTAATAAAAAAGTTTCCTAAGTGTATTGGCTTACTGAAAAAAATCATGTGTAGGTAATGTAAAAAGACCTACAGGACATTATATTAGCATGGGGTCTTAAATTAAACTACTAAAGAGGCTCAACACTGTTTAGCTGCCAAACGCAGTTGGAATTGGGCCTAAACAGTGTGGTAAGTCGTTAGGTTATGGCTATTGTGTCTGTTTGACCTCTTCCAAATGTCTGTGCTGGCAATAAAAAGAAAAAGTTTCCAATTTAAATAGCTAGAGAATAAAAACAATTTGCCAGTAATGTGAAAAAACCTACAGCACCTCGTGTTCCCATGTGGTCTCTCACCCAAGTAATAACCAAGCCCAACACTGCTTAGCTTCTAAGATCAGACGAAATTGGGCCTATCCAATGTGGTATGGCTGTAGGTGAGATACAGGCACTTTTTTGCCCTCTTCTACTTCTATCACCAGGATAGCTAATAAAAAAGTTTCCTAACTGTATTGGCTTACTGAAAAAAATCATGTGTTGGTAATGTAAAAATACCTACAGGACATGATATTAGCAGGGGGTCTTAAATTAAACTACAAAAGATGCTCAACACTGTTTAGCTGCCAAAAGCAGTTGGAATTGGGCCTAAACAGTGTGGTAAGTCGTTAGGTGATGGCTATTGTGTCTGTTTGACCTCTTCCAAATGTCTGTGCTGGCAATAAAAAGAAAAGGTTTCCAATTTAAATAGCTAGAGAATAAAAACAATTTGTCAGTAATGTGAAAAAACCTACAGCACCTGTTGTTCCCATGTGGTCTCCCACCCAAGTACTAACCAGGCCCAACACTGCTTTGCTTCCAAGAACAGACGAGATTGGGCCTATCCAATGTGGTATGGCTGTAGGTGAGATACAGACACTTTTTTTCCCTCTTCTACTCCTATCAGCAGGTAAGCTAATAAAAAAGTTTCCTAACTGTATTGGCTTACTGAAAAAAATCATGTGTTGGTAATGTAAAAAGTCCTACAGAACATGATATTAGCAGGGGGTCTTAAATTAAACTACTAAAGAGGCTCAACACTGTTTAGCTGCCAAAAGCAGTTGGAATTGGGACTAAACAGTGTGGTAAGTCTTTAGGTGATGGCTAATGTGTCTGTTTGACCTCTTCCAAATGTCTGTGCTGGCAATAAAAAGAAAAAGTTTCCAATTTAAATAGCTAGAGAATAAAAACAATTTGCCAGTAATGTGAAAAAACCTACAGCACCTCGTGTTCCCATGTGGTCTCCCACCCAAGTACTAACCAAGCCCAACACTGCTTAGCTTCTAAGATCAGACGAAATTGGGCCTATCCAATGTGGTATGGCTGTAGGTGAGATACAGGCACTTTTTTGCCCTCTTCTACTTCTATCACCAGGATAGCTAATAAAAAAGTTTCCTAACTGTATTGGCTTACTGAAAAAAATCATGTGTTGGTAATGTAAAAATACCTACAGGACATGATATTAGCAGGGGGTCTTAAATTAAACTACAAAAGATGCTCAACACTGTTTAGCTGCCAAAAGCAGTTGGAATTGGGCCTAAACAGTGTGGTAAGTCGTTAGGTGATGGCTATTGTGTCTGTTTGACCTCTTCCAAATGTCTGTACTGGCAATAAAAAGAAAAAGTTTCCAATTTAAATAGCTAGAGAATAAAAACAATTTGCCAGTAATGTGAAAAAACCTACAGCACCTGGTGTTCCCATGTGGTCTCCGACCCAAGTACTAACCAGGCCCAACACTGCTAAGCTTCCAAGATCAGACGAGATTGGGCCTATCTAATGTGGTATGGCTGTAGGTGAGATACAGGCACTTTTGCCCACTTCTACTTCTATCACCAGGTAAGCTAATAAAAAAGTTTCCTAAGTGTATTGGCTTACTGAAAAAAATCATGTGTAGGTAATGTAAAAAGACCTACAGGACATTATATTAGCAGGGGGTCTTAAATTAAACTACTAAAGAGGCTCAACACTGTTTAGCTGCCAAACGCAGTTGGAATTGGGCCTAAACAGTGTGGTAAGTCTTTAGGTGATGGCTATTGTGTCTGTTTGACCTCTTCCAAATGTCTGTGCTGGCAATAAAAAGAAAAGGTTTCCAATTTAAATAGCTAGAGAATAAAAACAATTTGTCAGTAATGTGAAAAAACCTACAGCACCTGGTGTTCCCATGTGGTCTCCCACCCAAGTACTAACCAGGCCCAACACTGCTAAGCTTCCAAGACCAGACGAGATTGGGCCTATCTAATGTGGTATGGCTGTAGGTGAGATACAGGCACTTTTTTGCCCACTTCTACTTCTATCACCAGGTAAGCTAATAAAAAAGTTTCCTAAGTGTATTGGCTTACTGAAAAAAATCATGTGTAGGTAATGTAAAAAGACCTACAGGACATTATATTAGCAGGGGGTCTTAAATTAAACTACTAAAGAGGCTCAACACTGTTTAGCTGCCAAACGCAGTTGGAATTGGGCCTAAACAGTGTGGTAAGTCGTTAGGTGATGGCTATTGTGTCTGTTTGACCTCTTCCAAATGTCTGTGCTGGCAATAAAAAGAAAAAGTTTCCAATTTAAATAGCTAGAGAATAAAAACAATTTGCCAGTAATGTGAAAAAACCTACAGCACCTCGTGTTCCCATGTGGTCTCTCACCCAAGTACTAACCAAGCCCAACACTGCTTAGCTTCTAAGATCAGACGAAATTGGGCCTATCCAATGTGGTATGGCTGTAGGTGAGATACAGGCACTTTTTTGCCCTCTTCTACTTCTATCACCAGGATAGCTAATAAAAAAGTTTCCTAACTGTATTGGCTTACTGAAAAAAATCATGTGTTGGTAATGTAAAAATACCTACAGGACATGATATTAGCAGGGGGTCTTAAATTAAACTACAAAAGATGCTCAACACTGTTTAGCTGCCAAAAGCAGTTGGAATTGGGCCTAAACAGTGTGGTAAGTCGTTAGGTGATGGCTATTGTGTCTGTTTGACCTCTTCCAAATGTCTGTACTGGCAATAAAAAGAAAAAGTTTCCAATTTAAATAGCTAGAGAATAAAAACAATTTGCCAGTAATGTGAAAAAACCTACAGCACCTGGTGTTCCCATGTGGTCTCCGACCCAAGTACTAACCAGGCCCAACACTGCTAAGCTTCCAAGATCAGACGAGATTGGGCCTATCTAATGTGGTATGGCTGTAGGTGAGATACAGGCACTTTTGCCCACTTCTACTTCTATCACCAGGTAAGCTAATAAAAAAGTTTCCTAAGTGTATTGGCTTACTGAAAAAAATTATGTGTAGGTAATGTAAAAAGACCTACAGGACATTATATTAGCAGGGGGTCTTAAATTAAACTACTAAAGAGGCTCAACACTGTTTAGCTGCCAAACGCAGTTGGAATTGGGCCTAAACAGTGTGGTAAGTCTTTAGGTGATGGCTATTGTGTCTGTTTGACCTCTTCCAAATATCTGTGCTGGCAATAAAAAGAAAAGGTTTCCAATTTAAATAGCTAGAGAATAAAAACAATTTGTCAGTAATGTGAAAAAACCTACAGCACCTGTTGTTCCCATGTGGTCTCCCACCCAAGTACTAACTAGGCCCAACACTGCTTAGCTTCCAAGAACAGACGAGATTGGGCCTATCCAATGTGGTATGGCTGTAGGTGAGATACAGGCACTTTTTTACCCTCTTCTACTCCTATCAGCAGGTAAGCTAATAAAAAAGTTTCCTAACTGTATTGGCTTACTGAAAAAAATCATGTGTTGGTAATGTAAAAAGTCCTACAGAACATGATATTAGCAGGGGGTCTTAAATTAAACTACTAAAGAGGCTCAACACTGTTTAGCTGCCAAAAGCAGTTGGAATTGGGACTAAACAGTGTGGTAAGTCTTTAGGTGATGGCTATTGTGTCTGTTTGACCTCTTCCAAATGTTTGTGCTGGCAATAAAAAGAAAAAGTTTCCAATTTAAATAGCTAGAGAATAAAAACAATTTGCCAGTAATGTGAAAAAACCTACAGCACCTCGTGTTCCCATGTGGTCTCCCACCCAAGTACTAACCAAGCCCAACACTGCTTAGCTTCTAAGATCAGACAAAATTGGGCCTATCCAATGTGGTATGGCTGTAGGTGAGATACAGGCACTTTTTTGCCCTCTTCTACTTCTATCACCAGGATAGCTAATAAAAAAGTTTCCTAACTGTATTGGCTTACTGAAAAAAATCATGTGTTGGTAATGTAAAAATACCTACAGGACATGATATTAGCAGGGGGTCTTAAATTAAACTACAAAAGATGCTCAACACTGTTTAGCTGCAAAAAGCAGTTGGAATTGGGCCTAAACAGTATGGTAAGTCGTTAGGTGATGGCTATTGTGTCTGTTTGACCTCTTCCAAATGTCTGTACTGGCAATAAAAAGAAAAAGTTTCCAATTTAAATAGCTAGAGAATAAAAACAATTTGCCAGTAATTTAAAAAAACCTACAGCACCTGGTGTTCCCATGTGGTCTCCGACCCAAGTACTAACCAGGCCCAACACTGCTAAGCTTCCAAGATCAGACGAGATTGGGCCTATCTAATGTGGTATGGCTGTAGGTGAGATACAGGCACTTTTGCCCACTTCTACTTCTATCACCAGGTAAGCTAATAAAAAAGTTTCCTAAGTGTATTGGCTTACTGAAAAAAATCATGTGTAGGTAAAGTAAAATGACCTACAGGACATTATATTAGCAGGGGGTCTTAAATTAAACTACTAAAGAGGCTCAACACTGTTTAGCTGCCAAACGCAGTTGGAATTGGGCCTAAACAGTGTGGTAAGTCTTTAGGTGATGGCTATTGTGTCTGTTTGACCTCTTCCAAATGTCTGTGCTGGCAATAAAAAGAAAAGGTTTCCAATTTAAATAGCTAGAGAATAAAAACAATTTGTCAGTAATGTGAAAAAACCTACAGCACCTGGTGTTCCCATGTGGTCTCCCACCCAAGTACTAACCAGGCCCAACACTGCTAAGCTTCCAAGACCAGACGAGATTGGGCCTATCTAATGTGGTATGGCTGTAGGTGAGATACAGGCACTTTTATGCCCACTTCTACTTCTATCACCAGGTAAGCTAATAAAAAAGTTTCCTAAGTGTATTGGCTTACTGAAAAAAATCATGTGTAGGTAATGTAAAAAGACCTACAGGACATTATATTAGCAGGGGGTCTTAAATTAAACTACTAAAGAGGCTCAACACTGTTTAGCTGCCAAACGCAGTTGGAATTGGGCCTAAACAGTGTGGTAAGTCGTTAGGTTATGGCTATTGTGTCTGTTTGACCTCTTCCAAATGTCTGTGCTGGCAATAAAAAGAAAAAGTTTCCAATTTAAATAGCTAGAGAATAAAAACAATTTGCCAGTAATGTGAAAAAACCTACAGCACCTCGTGTTCCCATGTGGTCTCTCACCCAAGTACTAACCAAGCCCAACACTGCTTAGCTTCTAAGATCAGACGAAATTGGGCCTATCCAATGTGGTATGGCTGTAGGTGAGATACAGGCACTTTTTTGCCCTCTTCTACTTCTATCACCAGGATAGCTAATAAAAAAGTTTCATAACTGTATTGGCTTACTGAAAAAAATCATGTGTTGGTAATGTAAAAATACCTACAGGACATGATATTAGCAGGGGGTCTTAAATTAAACTACAAAAGATGCTCAACACTGTTTAGCTGCCAAAAGCAGTTGGAATTGGGCCTAAACAGTGTGGTAAGTCGTTAGGTGATGGCTATTGTGTCTGTTTGACCTCTTCCAAATGTCTGTGCTGGCAATAAAAAGAAAAGGTTTCCAATTTAAATAGCTAGAGAATAAAAACAATTTGTCAGTAATGTGAAAAAACCTACAGCACCTGTTGTTCCCATGTGGTCTCCCACCCAAGTACTAACCAGGCCCAACACTGCTTTGCTTCCAAGAACAGACGAGATTGGGCCTATCCAATGTGGTATGGCTGTAGGTGAGATACAGACACTTTTTTTCCCTCTTCTACTCCTATCAGCAGGTAAGCTAATAAAAAAGTTTCCTAACTGTATTGGCTTACTGAAAAAAATCATGTGTTGGTAATGTAAAAAGTCCTACAGAACATGATATTAGCAGGGGGTCTTAAATTAAACTACTTAAGAAGCTCAACACTGTTTAGCTGCCAAAAGCAGTTGGAATTGGGACTAAACAGTGTGGTAAGTCTTTAGGTGATGGCTATTGTGTCTGTTTGACCTCTTCCAAATGTCTGTGCTGGCAATAAAAAGAAAAAGTTTCCAATTTAAATAGCTAGAGAATAAAAACAATTTGCCAGTAATGTGAAAAAACCTACAGCACCTCGTGTTCCCATGTGGTCTCCCACCCAAGTACTAACCAAGCCCAACACTGCTTAGCTTCTAAGATCAGACGAAATTGGGCCTATCCAATGTGGTATGGCTGTAGGTGAGATACAGGCACTTTTTTGCCCTCTTCTACTTCTATCACCAGGATAGCTAATAAAAAAGTTTCCTAACTGTATTGGCTTACTGAAAAAAATCATGTGTTGGTAATGTAAAAATACCTACAGGACATGATATTAGCAGGGGGTCTTAAATTAAACTACAAAAGATGCTCAACACTGTTTAGCTGCCAAAAGCAGTTGGAATTGGGCCTAAACAGTGTGGTAAGTCGTTAGGTGATGGCTATTGTGTCTGTTTGACCTCTTCCAAATGTCTGTACTGGCAATAAAAAGAAAAAGTTTCCAATTTAAATAGCTAGAGAATAAAAACAATTTGCCAGTAATGTGAAAAAACCTACAGCACCTGGTGTTCCCATGTGGTCTCCGACCCAAGTACTAACCAGGCCCAACACTGCTAAGCTTCCAAGATCAGACGAGATTGGGCCTATCTAATGTGGTATGGCTGTAGGTGAGATACAGGCACTTTTGCCCACTTCTACTTCTATCACCAGGTAAGCTAATAAAAAAGTTTCCTAAGTGTATTGGCTTACTGAAAAAAATCATGTGTAGGTAATGTAAAAAGACCTACAGGACATTATATTAGCAGGGGGTCTTAAATTAAACTACTAAAGAGGCTCAACACTGTTTAGCTGCCAAACGCAGTTGGAATTGGGCCTAAACAGTGTGGTAAGTCTTTAGGTGATGGCTATTGTGTCTGTTTGACCTCTTCCAAATGTCTGTGCTGGCAATAAAAAGAAAAGGTTTCCAATTTAAATAGCTAGAGAATAAAAACAATTTGTCAGTAATGTGAAAAAACCTACAGCACCTGGTGTTCCCATGTGGTCTCCCACCTAAGTACTAACCAGGCCCAACACTGCTAAGCTTCCAAGACCAGACGAGATTGGGCCTATCTAATGTGGTATGGCTGTAGGTGAGATACAGGCACTTTTTTGCCCACTTCTACTTCTATCACCAGGTAAGCTAATAAAAAAGTTTCCTAAGTGTATTGGCTTACTGAAAAAAATCATGTGTAGGTAATGTAAAAAGACCTACAGGACATTATATTAGCAGGGGGTCTTAAATTAAACTACTAAAGAGGCTCAACACTGTTTAGCTGCCAAACGCAGTTGGAATTGGGCCTAAACAGTGTGGTAAGTCGTTAGGTGATGGCTATTGTGTCTGTTTGACCTCTTCCAAATGTCTGTGCTGGCAATAAAAAGAAAAAGTTTCCAATTTAAATAGCTAGAGAATAAAAACAATTTGCCAGTAATGTGAAAAAACCTACAGCACCTCGTGTTCCCATGTGGTCTCTCACCCAAGTACTAACCAAGCCCAACACTGCTTAGCTTCTAAGATCAGACGAAATTGGGCCTATCCAATGTGGTATGGCTGTAGGTGAGATACAGGCACTTTTTTGCCCTCTTCTACTTCTATCACCAGGTAAGCTAATAAAAAAGTTTCCTAACTGTATTGGCTTACTGAAAAAAATCATGTGTTGGTAATGTAAAAAGTCCTACAGGACATGATATTAGCAGGGGGTCTTACATTAAACTACTAAAGAGGCTCAACACTGTTTAGCTGCCAAAAGCAGTTGGAATTGGGCCTAAACAGTGTGGTAACTCTTTAGGTGATGGCTATTGTGTCTGTTTGACCTTTTCCAAATGTCTGTGCTGGCAATAAAAAGAAAAAGTTTCCAATTTAAATAGCTAGAGAATAAAAACAATTTGCCAGTAATGTGAAAAAACCTACAGCACCTGGTGTTCCCATGTGGTCTCCCACCCAAGTACTAACCAGGCCCAACACTGCTTAGCTTCCAAGATCAGACGAGATTGGGACTATCCAATGTGGTATGGCTGTAGGTGAGATACAGGCACTTTTTTGCCCTCTTCTACTCCTATCAGCAGGTAAGCTAATAAAAAAGTTTCCTAACTGTATTGGCTTACTGAAAAAAATCATGTGTTGGTAATGTAAAAAGTCCTACAGGACATGATATTAGCAGGGGGTCTTAAATTAAACAACTAAAGAGGCTCAACACTGTTTAGCTGCCAAAAGCAGTTGGAATTGGGACTAAACAGTGTGGTAAGTCTTTAGGTGATGGCTATTGTGTCTGTTTGACCTCTTCCAAATGTCTGTGCTGGCAATAAAAAGAAATAGTTTCCAATTTAAATAGCTAGAGAATAAAAACAAGTTGCCAGTAATGTGAAAAAACCTACAGCACCTCGTGTTCCCATGTGGTCTCCCACCCAAGTACTAACCAAGCCCAACACTGCTTAGCTTCTAAGATCAGACGAAATTGGGCCTATCCAATGTGGTATGGCTGTAGGTGAGATACAGGCACTTTTTTGCCCTCTTCTACTTCTATCACCAGGATAGCTAATAAAAAAGTTTCCTAACTGTATTGGCTTACTGAAAAAAATCATGTGTTGGTAATGTAAAAATACCTACAGGACATGATATTAGCAGGGGGTCTTAAATTAAACTACAAAAGATGCTCAACACTGTTTAGCTGCCAAAAGCAGTTGGAATTGGGCCTAAACAGTGTGGTAAGTCGTTAGGTGATGGCTATTGTGTCTGTTTGACCTCTTCCAAATGTCTGTACTGGCAATAAAAAGAAAAAGTTTCCAATTTAAATAGCTAGAGAATAAAAACAATTTGCCAGTAATGTGAAAAAACCTACAGCACCTGGTGTTCCCATGTGGTCTCCCACCCAAGTACTAACCAGGCCCAACACTGCTTAGCTTCCAAGATCAGACGAGATTGGGCCTATCCAATGTGGTATGGCTGTAGGTGAGATACAGGCACTTTTTTGCCCTCTTCTACTCCTATCAGCAGGTAAGCTAATAAAAAAGTTTCCTAACTGTATTGGCTTACTGAACAAAATCATGTGTTGGTAATGTAAAAAGTCCTACAGAACATGATATTAGCAGGGGGTCTTAAATTAAACTACTAAAGAGGCTCAACACTGTTTAGCTGCCAAAAGCAGTTGGAATTGGGACTAAACAGTGTGGTAAGTCTTTAGGTGATGGCTATTGTGTCTGTTTGACCTCTTCCAAATGTCTGTGCTGGCAATAAAAAGAAAAAGTTTCCAATTTAAATAGCTAGAGAATAAAAACAATTTGCCAGTAATGTGAAAAAACCTACAGCACCTGGTGTTTCCATGTGGTCTCCCACCCAAGTACTAATCAAGCCCAACACTGCTTAGCTTCTAAGATCAGACGAGATTGGGCCTATCCAATGTGGTATGGCTGTAGGTGAGATACAGGCACTTTTTTGCCCACTTCTACTTCTATCACCAGGTAAGCTAATAAAAAAGTTTCCCAAGTGTATTGGCTTACTGAAAAAAATCATGTGTAGGTAATGTAAAAAGACCTACAGGACATTATATTAGCAGGGGGTCTTACATTAAACTACTAAAGAGGCTCAACACTGTTTAGCTGCCAAAAGCAGTTGGAATTGGGCCTAAACAGTGTGGTAACTCTTTAGGTGATGGCTATTGTGTCTGTTTCAGCTTTTCCAAATGTCTGTGCTGGCAATAAAAAGAAAAAGTTTCCAATTTAAATAGCTAGAGAATAAAAACAATTTGCCAGTAATGTGAAAAAACCTACAGCACCTGATGTTCCCATGTGGTCTCCCACCCAAGTACTAACCAAGCCCAACACTGCTTAGCTTCTAAGATCAGACAAGATTGGGCCTATCCAATGTGTTATAGCTGTAGGTGAGATACAGGCACTTTTTTGCCCACTTCTACTTCTATCACCAGGTAAGCTAATAAAAAAGTTTCCTAAGTGTATTGGCTTACTGAAAAAAATCATGTGTAGGTAATGTAAAAAGACCTATAGGACATTATATTAGCAGGGGGTCTTAAATTAAACTACTAAAGAGGCTCAACACTGTTTAGCTGCCAAACGCAGTTGGAATTGGGCCTACACAGTGTGGTAAGTCGTTAGGTGATGGCTATTGTGTCTGTTTGACCTCTTCCAAATGTCTGTACTGGTAATAAAAAGAAAAAGTTTCCAATTTAAATAGCTAGAGAATAAAAACAATTTGCCAGTAATGTGAAAAAACCTACAGCACCTGGTGTTCCCATGTGGTCTCCCACCCAAGTACTAACCAGGCCCAACACTGCTAAGCTTCCAAGACCAGACGAGATTGGGCCTATCCAATGTGGTATGGCTGTAGGTGAGATACAGGCACTTTTTTGCCCTCTTCTACTCCTATCAGCAGGTAAGCTAATAAAAAAGTTTCCTAACTGTATTGGCTTACTGAAAAAAAAATCATGTGTTGGTAATGTAAAAAGTCCTACAGGACATTATATTAGCAGGGGGTCTTAAATTACACTACTAAAGAGGCTCAACACTGTTTAGCTGCCAAAAGCAGTTGGAATTGGGACTAAACAGTGTGGTAAGTCTTTAGGTGATGGCTACTGTGTCTGTTTGACCTCTTCCAAATGTCTGTGCTGGCAATAAAAAGAAAAAGTTTTCAATTTAAATAGCTAGAGAATAAAAACAATTTGCCAGTAATGTGAAAAAACCTACAGCACCTGGTGTTCCCATGTGGTCTCCCACCCAAGTACTAACCAAGCTCAACACTGCTTAGCTTCTAAGATCAGACGTAATTGGGCCTATCCAATATGGTATGGCTGTAGGTGAGATACAGGCACTTTTTTGCCCTCTTCTACTTCTATCACCAGGATAGCTAATAAAAAAGTTTCCTAACTGTATTGGCTTACTGAAAAAAATCATGTGTTGGTAATGTAAAAATACCTACAGGACATGATATTAGCAGGGGGTCTTAAATTAAACTACTAAAGAGGCTCAACACTGTTTAGCTGCCAAACGCAGTTGGAATTGGGCCTAAACAGTGTGGTAAGTCTTTAGGTGATGGCTATTGTGTCTGTTTGACCTCTTCCAAATGTCTGTGCTGGCAATAAAAAGAAAAGGTTTCCAATTTAAATAGCTAGAGAATAAAAACAATTTGCCAGTAATGTGAAAAAACCTACAGCACCTGATGTTCCCATGTGGTCTCCCACCCAAGTACTAACCAGGCCCAACACTGCTAAGCTTCCAAGATCAGACGAGATTGGGCCTATCTAATGTGGTATGGCTGTAGGTGAGATACAGGCACTTTTGCCCACTTCTACTTCTATCACCAGGTAAGCTAATAAAAAAGTTTATTAAGTGTATTGGCTTACTGAAAAAAATCATGTGTAGGTAATGTAAAAAGACCTACAGGACATTATATTAGCAGGGGGTCTTAAATTAAAATACAAAAGATGCTCAACACTGTTTAGCTGCCAAAAGCAGTTGGAATTGGGCCTAAACAGTGTGGTAAGTCGTTAGGTGATGGCTATTGTGTCTGTTTGACCTCTTCCAAATGTCTGTACTGGCAATAAAAAGAAAAAGTTTCCAATTTAAATAGCTAGAGAATAAAAACAATTTGCCAGTAATGTGAAAAAACCTACAGCACCTGGTGTTCCCATGTGGTCTCCCACCCAAGTACTAACCAGGCCCAACACTGCTAACCTTCCAAGATCAGACGAGATTGGGCCTATCTAATGTGGTATGGCTGTAGGTGAGATACAGGCACTTTTGCCCACTTCTACTTCTATCACCAGGTAAGCTAATAAAAAAGTTTCCTAAGTGTATTGGCTTACTGAAAAAAATCATGTGTAGGTAATGTAAAAAGACCTACAGGACATGATATTAGCAGGGGGTCTTAAATTAAACTACTAAAGAGGCTCAACACTGTTTAGCTGCCAAACGCAGTTGGAATTGGGCCTAAACAGTGTGGAAAGTCTTTAGGTGATGGCTATTGTGTCTGTTTGACCTCTTCCAAATGTCTGTGCTGGCAATAAAATGAAAAGGTTTCCAATTTAAATAGCTAGAGAATAAAAACAATTTGTCAGTAATGTGAAAAAACCTACAGCACCTGTTGTTCCCATGTGGTCTCCCACCCAAGTACTAACCAGGCCCAACACTGCTTAGCTTCCAAGAACAGACGAGATTGGGCCTATCCAATGTGGTATGGCTGTAGGTGAGATACAGGCACTTTTTTGCCCTCTTCTACTCCTATCAGCAGGTAAGCTAATAAAAAAGTTTCCTAACTGTATTGGCTTACTGAAAAAAATCATGTGTTGGTAATGTAAAAAGTCCTACAGAACATGCTATTAGCAGGGGGTCTTAAATTAAACTACTAAAGAGGCTCAACACTGTTTAGCTGCCAAAAGCAGTTGGAATTGGGACTAAACAGTGTGGTAAGTCTTTAGGTGATGGCTATTGTGTCTGTTTGACCTCTTCCAAATGTCTGTGCTGGCAATAAAAAGAAAAAGTTTCCAATTTAAATAGCTAGAGAATAAAAACAATTTGCCAGTAATGTGAAAAAACCAACAGCACCTGATGTTCCCATGTGGTCTCCCACCCAAGTACTAACCAGGCCCAACACTGCTAAGCTTCCAAAATCAGACGAGATTGGGCCTATCTAATGTGGTATGGCTGTAGGTGAGATACAGGCACTTTTGCCCACTTCTACTTCTATCACCAGGTAAGCTAATAAAAAAGTTTATTAAGTGTATTGGCTTACTGAAAAAAAATCATGTGTTGGTAATGTAAAAAGACCTACAGGACATTATATTAGCAGGGGGTCTTAAATTAAACTACTAAAGAGGCTCAACACTGTTTAGCTGCCAAAAGCAGTTGGAATTGGGACTAAACAGTGTGGTAAGTCTTTAGGTGATGGCTATTGTGTCTGTTTGACCTCTTCCAAATGTCTGTGCTGGCAATAAAAAGAAAAAGTTTCCAATTTAAATAGCTAGAGAATAAAAACAATTTGCCAGTAATGTGAAAAAACCTACAGAACCTCGTGTTCCCATGTGGTCTCCCACCCAAGTACTAACCAAGCCCAACACTGCTTAGCTTCTAAGATCAGACGAAATTGGGCCTATCCAATGTGGTATGGCTGTAGGTGAGATACAGGCACTTTTTTGCCCTCTTCTACTTCTATCACCAGGATAGCTAATAAAAAAGTTTCCTAACTGTATTGGCTTACTGAAAAAAATCATGTGTTGGTAATGTAAAAATACCTACAGGACATGATATTAGCAGGGGGTCTTAAATTAAAATACAAAAGATGCTCAACACTGTTTAGCTGCCAAAAGCAGTTGGAATTGGGCCTAAACAGTGTGGTAAGTCGTTAGGTGATGGCTATTGTGTCTGTTTGACCTCTTCCAAATGTCTGTACTGGCAATAAAAAGAAAAAGTTTCCAATTTAAATAGCTAGAGAATAAAAACAATTTGCCAGTAATGTGAAAAAACCTACAGCAGCTGGTGTTCCCATGTGGTCTCCCACCCAAGTACTAACCAGGCCCAACACTGCTAAGCTTCCAAGATCAGACGAGATTGGGCCTATCTAATGTGGTATGGCTGTAGGTGAGATACAGGCACTTTTGCCCACTTCTACTTCTATCACCAGGTAAGCTAATAAAAAAGTTTCCTAAGTGTATTGGCTTACTGAAAAAAATCATGTGTAGGTAATGTAAAAAGACCTACAGGACATTATATTAGCAGGGGGGTCTTAAATTAAACTACTAAAGAGGCTCAACACTGTTTAGCTGCCAAACGCAGTTGGAATTGGGCCTAAACAGTGTGGAAAGTCTTTAGGTGATGGCTATTGTGTCTGTTTGACCTCTTCCAAATGACTGTGCTGGCAATAAAAAGAAAAGGTTTCCAATTTAAATAGCTAGAGAATAAAAACAATTTGTCAGTAATGTGAAAAAACCTACAGCACCTGTTGTTCCCATGTGGTCTCCCACCCAAGTACTAACCAGGCCCAACACTGCTTAGCTTCCAAGAACAGACGAGATTGGGCCTATCCAATGTGGTATGGCTGTAGGTGAGATACAGGCACTTTTTTGCCCTCTTCTACTCCTATCAGCAGGTAAGCTAATAAAAAAGTTTCCTAACTGTATTGGCTTACTGAAAAAAATCATGTGTTGGTAATGTAAAAAGTCCTACAGAACATGATATTAGCAGGGGGTCTTAAATTAAACTACTAAAGAGGCTCAACACTGTTTAGCTGCCAAAAGCAGTTGGAATTGGGACTAAACAGTGTGGTAAGTCTTTAGGTGATGGCTATTGTGTCTGTTTGACCTCTTCCAAATGTCTGTACTGGCAATAAAAAGAAAAAGTTTCCAATTTAAATAGCTAGAGAATAAAAACAATTTGCCAGTAATGTAAAAAAACCTACAGCACCTGGTGTTCCCATGTGGTCTCCGACCCAAGTACTAACCAGGCCCAACACTGCTAAGCTTCCAAGATCAGACGAGATTGGGCCTATCTAATGTGGTATGGCTGTAGGTGAGATACAGGCACTTTTGCCCACTTCTACTTCTATCACCAGGTAAGCTAATAAAAAAGTTTCCTAAGTGTATTGGCTTACTGAAAAAAATCATGTGTAGGTAATGTAAAATGACCTACAGGACATTATATTAGCAGGGGGTCTTAAATTAAACTACTAAAGAGGCTCAACACTGTTTAGCTGCCAAACGCAGTTGGAATTGGGCCTAAACAGTGTGGTAAGTCTTTAGGTGATGGCTATTGTGTCTGTTTGACCTCTTCCAAATGTCTGTGCTGGCAATAAAAAGAAAAGGTTTCCAATTTAAATAGCTAGAGAATAAAAACAATTTGTCAGTAATGTGAAAAAACCTACAGCACCTGGTGTTTCCATGTGGTCTCCCACCCAAGTACTAACCAGGCCCAACACTGCTAAGCTTCCAAGACCAGACGAGATTGGGCCTATCTAATGTGGTATGGCTGTAGGTGAGATACAGGGACTTTTTTGCCCACTTCTACTTCTATCACCCGGTAAGCTAATAAAAAAGTTTCCTAAGTGTATTGGCTTACTGAAAAAAATCATGTGTAGGTAATGTAAAAAGACCTACAGGACATTATATTAGCATGGGGTCTTAAATTAAACTACTAAAGAGGCTCAACACTGTTTAGCTGCCAAACGCAGTTGGAATTGGGCCTAAACAGTGTGGTAAGTCGTTAGGTTATGGCTATTGTGTCTGTTTGACCTCTTCCAAATGTCTGTGCTGGCAATAAAAAGAAAAAGTTTCCAATTTAAATAGCTAGAGAATAAAAACAATTTGCCAGTAATGTGAAAAAACCTACAGCACCTCGTGTTCCCATGTGGTCTCTCACCCAAGTACTAACCAAGCCCAACACTGCTTAGCTTCTAAGATCAGACGAAATTGGGCCTATCCAATGTGGTATGGCTGTAGGTGAGATACAGGCACTTTTTTGCCCTCTTCTACTTCTATCACCAGGATAGCTAATAAAAAAGTTTCCTAACTGTATTGGCTTACTGAAAAAAATCATGTGTTGGTAATGTAAAAAGTCCTACAGAACATGATATTAGCAGGGGGTCTTAAATTAAACTACTAAAGAGGCTCAACACTGTTTAGCTGCCAAAAGCAGTTGGAATTGGGACTAAACAGTGTGGTAAGTCTTTAGGTGATGGCTATTGTGTCTGTTTGACCTCTTCCAAATGTCTGTGCTGGCAATAAAAAGAAAAAGTTTCCAATTTAAATAGCTAGGGAATAAAAACAATTTGCCAGTAATGTGAAAAAACCTACAGCACCTCGTGTTCCCATGTGGTCTCCCACCCAAGTACTAACCAAGCCCAACACTGCTTAGCTTCTAAGATCAGACGAAATTGGGCCTATCCAATGTGGTATGGCTGTAGGTGAGATACAGGCACTTTTTTGCCCTCTTCTACTTCTATCACCAGGATAGCTAATAAAAAAGTTTCCTAAGTGTATTGGCTTACTGAAAAAAATCATGTGTAGGTAATGTAAAAAGACCTACAGGACATTATATTAGCAGGGGGTCTTAAATTAAACTACTAAAGAGGCTCAACACTGTTTAGCTGCCAAACGCAGTTGGAATTGGGCCTAAACAGTGTGGTAAGTCTTTAGGTGATGGCTATTGTGTCTGTTTGACCTCTTCCAAATGTCTGTGCTGGCAATAAAAAGAAAAGGTTTCCAATTTAAATAGCTAGAGAATAAAAACAATTTGTCAGTAATGTGAAAAAACCTACAGCACCTGGTGTTCCCATGTGGTCTCCCACCCAAGTACTAACCAGGCCCAACACTGCTAAGCTTCCAAGACCAGACGAGATTGGGCCTATCTAATGTGGTATGGCTGTAGGTGAGATACAGGCACTTTTTTGCCCACTTCTACTTCTATCACCAGGTAAGCTAATAAAAAAGTTTCCTAAGTGTATTGGCTTACTGAAAAAAATCATGTGTAGGTAATGTAAAAAGACCTACAGGACATTATATTAGCAGGGGGTCTTAAATTAAACTACTAAAGAGGCTCAACACTGTTTAGCTGCCAAACGCAGTTGGAATTGGGCCTAAACAGTGTGGTAAGTCGTTAGGGGATGGCTATTGTGTCTGTTTGACCTCTTCCAAATGTCTGTGCTGGCAATAAAAAGAAAAAGTTTCCAATTTAAATAGCTAGAGAATAAAAACAATTTGCCAGTAATGTGAAAAAACCTACAGCACCTCGTGTTCCCATGTGGTCTCTCACCCAAGTACTAACCAAGCCCAACACTGCTTAGCTTCTAAGATCAGACGAAATTGGGCCTATCCAATGTGGTATGGCTGTAGGTGAGATACAGGCACTTTTTTGCCCTCTTCTACTTCTATCACCAGGATAGCTAATAAAAAAGTTTCCTAACTGTATTGGCTTACTGAAAAAAATCATGTGTTGGTAATGTAAAAATACCTACAGGACATGATATTAGCAGGGGGTCTTAAATTAAACTACAAAAGATGCTCAACACTGTTTAGCTGCCAAAAGCAGTTGGAATTGGGCCTAAACAGTGTGGTAAGTCGTTAGGTGATGGCTATTGTGTCTGTTTGACCTCTTCCAAATGTCTGTACTGGCAATAAAAAGAAAAAGTTTCCAATTTAAATAGCTAGAGAATAAAAACAATTTGCCAGTAATGTGAAAAAACCTACAGCACCTGGTGTTCCCATGTGGTCTCCGACCCAAGTACTAACCAGGCCCAACACTGCTAAGCTTCCAAGATCAGACGAGATTGGGCCTATCTAATGTGGTATGGCTGTAGGTGAGATACAGTCACTTTTGCCCACTTCTACTTCTATCACCAGGTAAGCTAATAAAAAAGTTTCCTAAGTGTATTGGCTTACTGAAAAAAATCATGTGTAGGTAATGTAAAATGACCTACAGGACATTATATTAGCAGGGGGTCTTAAATTAAACTACTAAAGAGGCTCAACACTGTTTAGCTGCCAAACGCAGTTGGAATTGGGCCTAAACAGTGTGGTAAGTCTTTAGGTGATGGCTATTGTGTCTGTTTGACCTCTTCCAAATGTCTGTGCTGGCAATAAAAAGAAAAGGTTTCCAATTTAAATAGCTAGAGAATAAAAACAATTTGTCAGTAATGTGAAAAAACCTACAGCACCTGGTGTTCCCATGTGGTCTCCCACCCAAGTACTAACCAGGCCCAACACTGCTAAGCTTCCAAGACCAGACGAGATTGGGCCTATCTAATGTGGTATGGCTGTAGGTGAGATACAGGCACTTTTATGCCCACTTCTACTTCTATCACCAGGTAAGCTAATAAAAAAGTTTCCTAAGTGTATTGGCTTACTGAAAAAAATCATGTGTAGGTAATGTAAAAAGACCTACAGGACATTATATTAGCAGGGGGTCTTAAATTAAACTACTAAAGAGGCTCAACACTGTTTAGCTGCCAAACGCAGTTGGAATTGGGCCTAAACAGTGTGGTAAGTCGTTAGGTTATGGCTATTGTGTCTGTTTGACCTCTTCCAAATGTCTGTGCTGGCAATAAAAAGAAAAAGTTTCCAATTTAAATAGCTAGAGAATAAAAACAATTTGCCAGTAATGTGAAAAAACCTACAGCACCTCGTGTTCCCATGTGGTCTCTCACCCAAGTACTAACCAAGCCCAACACTGCTTAGCTTCTAAGATCAGACGAAATTGGGCCTATCCAATGTGGTATGGCTGTAGGTGAGATACAGGCACTTTTTTGCCCTCTTCTACTTCTATCACCAGGATAGCTAATAAAAAAGTTTCCTAACTGTATTGGCTTACTGAAAAAAATCATGTGTTGGTAATGTAAAAATACCTACAGGACATGATATTAGCAGGGGGTCTTAAATTAAACTACAAAAGATGCTCAACACTGTTTAGCTGCCAAAAGCAGTTGGAATTGGGCCTAAACAGTGTGGTAAGTCGTTAGGTGATGGCTATTGTGTCTGTTTGACCTCTTCCAAATGTCTGTGCTGGCAATAAAAAGAAAAGGTTTCCAATTTAAATAGCTAGAGAATAAAAACAATTTGTCAGTAATGTGAAAAAACCTACAGCACCTGTTGTTCCCATGTGGTCTCCCACCCAAGTACTAACCAGGCCCAACACTGCTTTGCTTCCAAGAACAGACGAGATTGGGCCTATCCAATGTGGTATGGCTGTAGGTGAGATACAGACACTTTTTTTCCCTCTTCTACTCCTATCAGCAGGTAAGCTAATAAAAAAGTTTCCTAACTGTATTGGCTTACTGAAAAAAATCATGTGTTGGTAATGTAAAAAGTCCTACAGAACATGATATTAGCAGGGGGTCTTAAATTAAACTACTAAAGAAGCTCAACACTGTTTAGCTGCCAAAAGCAGTTGGAATTGGGACTAAACAGTGTGGTAAGTCTTTAGGTGATGGCTATTGTGTCTGTTTGACCTCTTCCAAATGTCTGTGCTGGCAATAAAAAGAAAAAGTTTCCAATTTAAATAGCTAGAGAATAAAAACAATTTGCCAGTAATGTGAAAAAACCTACAGCACCTCGTGTTACCATGTGGTCTCCCACCCAAGTACTAACCAAGCCCAACACTGCTTAGCTTCTAAGATCAGACGAAATTGGGCCTATCCAATGTGGTATGGCTGTAGGTGAGATACAGGCACTTTTTTGCCCTCTTCTACTTCTATCACCAGGATAGCTAATAAAAAAGTTTCCTAACTGTATTGGCTTACTGAAAAAAATCATGTGTTGGTAATGTAAAAATACCTACAGGACATGATATTAGCAGGGGGTCTTAAATTAAACTACTAAAGAGGCTCAACACTGTTTAGCTGCCAAACGCAGTTGGAATTGGGCCTAAACAGTGTGGTAAGTCTTTAGGTGATGGCTATTGTGTCTGTTTGACCTCTTCCAAATGTCTGTGCTGGCAATAAAAAGAAAAGGTTTCCAATTTAAATAGCTAGAGAATAAAAACAATTTGCCAGTAATGTGAAAAAACCTACAGCACCTGATGTTCCCATGTGGTCTCCCACCCAAGTACTAACCAGGCCCAACACTGCTAAGCTTCCAAGATCAGACGAGATTGGGCCTATCTAATGTGGTATGGCTGTAGGTGAGATACAGGCACTTTTGCCCACTTCTACTTCTATCACCAGGTAAGCTAATAAAAAAGTTTATTAAGTGTATTGGCTTACTGAAAAAAATCATGTGTAGGTAATGTAAAAAGACCTACAGGACATTATATTAGCAGGGGGTCTTAAATTAAAATACAAAAGATGCTCAACACTGTTTAGCTGCCAAAAGCAGTTGGAATTGGGCCTAAACAGTGTGGTAAGTCGTTAGGTGATGGCTATTGTGTCTGTTTGACCTCTTCCAAATGTCTGTACTGGCAATAAAAAGAAAAAGTTTCCAATTTAAATAGCTAGAGAATAAAAACAATTTGCCAGTAATGTGAAAAAACCTACAGCACCTGGTGTTCCCATGTGGTCTCCCACCCAAGTACTAACCAGGCCCAACACTGCTAACCTTCCAAGATCAGACGAGATTGGGCCTATCTAATGTGGTATGGCTGTAGGTGAGATACAGGCACTTTTGCCCACTTCTACTTCTATCACCAGGTAAGCTAATAAAAAAGTTTCCTAAGTGTATTGGCTTACTGAAAAAAATCATGTGTAGGTAATGTAAAAAGACCTACAGGACATGATATTAGCAGGGGGTCTTAAATTAAACTACTAAAGAGGCTCAACACTGTTTAGCTGCCAAACGCAGTTGGAATTGGGCCTAAACAGTGTGGAAAGTCTTTAGGTGATGGCTATTGTGTCTGTTTGACCTCTTCCAAATGTCTGTACTGGCAATAAAAAGAAAAAGTTTCCAATTTAAATAGCTAGAGAATAAAAACAATTTGCCAGTAATGTGAAAAAACCTACAGCACCTGGTGTTCCCATGTGGTCTCCGACCCAAGTACTAACCAGGCCCAACACTGCTAAGCTTCCAAGATCAGACGAGATTGGGCCTATCTAATGTGGTATGGCTGTAGGTGAGATACAGGCACTTTTGCCCACTTCTACTTCTATCACCAGGTAAGCTAATAAAAAAGTTTCCTAAGTGTATTGGCTTACTGAAAAAAATCATGTGTAGGTAATGTAAAAAGACCTACAGGACATTATATTAGCAGGGGGTCTTAAATTAAACTACTAAAGAGGCTCAACACTGTTTAGCTGCCAAACGCAGTTGGAATTGGGCCTAAACAGTGTGGTAAGTCTTTAGGTGATGGCTATTGTGTCTGTTTGACCTCTTCCAAATGTCTGTGCTGGCAATAAAAAGAAAAGGTTTCCAATTTAAATAGCTAGAGAATAAAAACAATTTGTCAGTAATGTGAAAAAACCTACAGCACCTGGTGTTCCCATGTGGTCTCCCACCCAAGTACTAACCAGGCCCAACACTGCTAAGCTTCCAAGACCAGACGAGATTGGGCCTATCTAATGTGGTATGGCTGTAGGTGAGATACAGGCACTTTTTTGCCCACTTCTACTTCTATCACCAGGTAAGCTAATAAAAAAGTTTCCTAAGTGTATTGGCTTACTGAAAAAAATCATGTGTAGGTAATGTAAAAAGACCTACAGGACATTATATTAGCAGGGGGTCTTAAATTAAACTACTAAAGAGGCTCAACACTGTTTAGCTGCCAAACGCAGTTGGAATTGGGCCTAAACAGTGTGGTAAGTCGTTAGGTGATGGCTATTGTGTCTGTTTGACCTCTTCCAAATGTCTGTGCTGGCAATAAAAAGAAAAAGTTTCCAATTTAAATAGCTAGAGAATAAAAACAATTTGCCAGTAATGTGAAAAAACCTACAGCACCTCGTGTTCCCATGTGGTCTCTCACCCAAGTACTAACCAAGCCCAACACTGCTTAGCTTCTAAGATCAGACGAAATTGGGCCTATCCAATGTGGTATGGCTGTAGGTGAGATACAGGCACTTTTTTGCCCTCTTCTACTTCTATCACCAGGTAAGCTAATAAAAAAGTTTCCTAACTGTATTGGCTTACTGAAAAAAATCATGTGTTGGTAATGTAAAAAGTCCTACAGGACATGATATTAGCAGGGGGTCTTACATTAAACTACTAAAGAGGCTCAACACTGTTTAGCTGCCAAAAGCAGTTGGAATTGGGCCTAAACAGTGTGGTAACTCTTTAGGTGATGGCTATTGTGTCTGTTTGACCTTTTCCAAATGTCTGTGCTGGCAATAAAAAGAAAAAGTTTCCAATTTAAATAGCTAGAGAATAAAAACAATTTGCCAGTAATGTGAAAAAACCTACAGCACCTGGTGTTCCCATGTGGTCTCCCACCCAAGTACTAACCAGGCCCAACACTGCTTAGCTTCCAAGATCAGACGAGATTGGGACTATCCAATGTGGTATGGCTGTAGGTGAGATACAGGCACTTTTTTGCCCTCTTCTACTCCTATCAGCAGGTAAGCTAATAAAAAAGTTTCCTAACTGTATTGGCTTACTGAAAAAAATCATGTGTTGGTAATGTAAAAAGTCCTACAGGACATGATATTAGCAGGGGGTCTTAAATTAAACAACTAAAGAGGCTCAACACTGTTTAGCTGCCAAAAGCAGTTGGAATTGGGACTAAACAGTGTGGTAAGTCTTTAGGTGATGGCTATTGTGTCTGTTTGACCTCTTCCAAATGTCTGTGCTGGCAATAAAAAGAAATAGTTTCCAATTTAAATAGCTAGAGAATAAAAACAATTTGCCAGTAATGTGAAAAAACCTACAGCACCTCGTGTTCCCATGTGGTCTCCCACCCAAGTACTAACCAAGCCCAACACTGCTTAGCTTCTAAGATCAGACAAAATTGGGCCTATCCAATGTGGTATGGCTGTAGGTGAGATACAGGCACTTTTTTGCCCACTTCTACTTCTATCACCAGGTAAGCTAATAAAAAAGTTTCCCAAGTGTATTGGCTTACTGAAAAAAATCATGTGTAGGTAATGTAAAAAGACCTACAGGACATTATATTAGCAGGGGGTCTTACATTAAACTACTAAAGAGGCTCAACACTGTTTAGCTGCCAAAAGCAGTTGGAATTGGGCCTAAACAGTGTGGTAACTCTTTAGGTGATGGCTATTGTGTCTGTTTCACCTTTTCCAAATGTCTGTGCTGGCAATAAAAAGAAAAAGTTTCCAATTTAAATAGCTAGAGAATAAAAACAATTTGCCAGTAATGTGAAAAAACCTACAGCACCTCGTGTTCCCATGTGGTCTCCCATCCAAGTACTAACCAAGCCCAACACTGCTTAGCTTCTAAGATCAGACGAAATTGGGCCTATCCAATGTGGTATGGCTGTAGGTGAGATACAGGCACTTTTTTGCCCTCTTCTACTTCTATCACCAGGATAGCTAATAAAAAAGTTTCCTAACTGTATTGGCTTACTGAAAAAAATCTTGTGTTGGTAATGTAAAAAGTCCTACAGAACAGGATATTAGCAGGGGGTCTTAAATTAAACTACTAAAGAGGCTCCACACTGTTTAGCTGCCAAAAGCAGTTGGAATTGGGACTAAACAGTGTGGTAAGTCTTTAGGTGATGGCTATTGTGTCTGTTTGACCTCTTCCAAATGTCTGTGCTGGCAATAAAAAGAAAAAGTTTCCAATTTAAAAAGCTAGAGAATAAAAACAATTTGCCAGTAATGTGAAAAAACCTACAGCACCTGATGTTCCCATGTGGTCTCCCACCCAAGTACTAACCAAGCCCAACACTGCTTAGCTTCTAAGATCAGACAAGATTGGGCCTATCCAATGTGTTATAGCTGTAGGTGAGATACAGGCACTTTTTTGCCCACTTCTACTTCTATCACCAGGTAAGCTAATAAAAAAGTTTCCTAAGTGTATTGGCTTACTGAAAAAAATCATGTGTAGGTAATGTAAAAAGACCTATAGGACATTATATTAGCAGGGGGTCTTAAATTAAACTACTAAAGAGGCTCAACACTGTTTAGCTGCCAAACGCAGTTGGAATTGGGCCTACACAGTGTGGTAAGTCGTTAGGTGATGGCTATTGTGTCTGTTTGACCTCTTCCAAATGTCTGTACTGGTAATAAAAAGAAAAAGTTTCCAATTTAAATAGCTAGAGAATAAAAACAATTTGCCAGTAATGTGAAAAAACCTACAGCACCTGATGTTCCCATGTGGTCTCCCACCCAAGTACTAACCAAGCCCAACACTGCTTAGCTTCTAAGATCAGACAAGATTGGGCCTATCCAATGTGTTATAGCTGTAGGTGAGATACAGGCACTTTTTTGCCCACTTCTACTTCTATCACCAGGTAAGCTAATAAAAAAGTTTCCTAAGTGTATTGGCTTACTGAAAAAAATCATGTGTAGGTAATGTAAAAAGACCTATAGGACATTATATTAGCAGGGGGTCTTAAATTAAACTACTAAAGAGGCTCAACACTGTTTAGCTGCCAAACGCAGTTGGAATTGGGCCTACACAGTGTGGTAAGTCGTTAGGTGATGGCTATTGTGTCTGTTTGACCTCTTCCAAATGTCTGTACTGGTAATAAAAAGAAAAAGTTTCCAATTTAAATAGCTAGAGAATAAAAACAATTTGCCAGTAATGTGAAAAAACCTACAGCACCTGGTGTTCCCATGTGGTCTCCCACCCAAGTACTAACCAGGCCCAACACTGCTAAGCTTCCAAGACCAGACGAGATTGGGCCTATCCAATGTGGTATGGCTGTAGGTGAGATACAGGCACTTTTTTGCCCTCTTCTACTCCTATCAGCAGGTAAGCTAATAAAAAAGTTTCCTAACTGTATTGGCTTACTGAAAAAAAAATCATGTGTTGGTAATGTAAAAAGTCCTACAGGACATTATATTAGCAGGGGGTCTTAAATTACACTACTAAAGAGGCTCAACACTGTTTAGCTGCCAAAAGCAGTTGGAATTGGGACTAAACAGTGTGGTAAGTCTTTAGGTGATGGCTACTGTGTCTGTTTGACCTCTTCCAAATGTCTGTGCTGGCAATAAAAAGAAAAAGTTTTCAATTTAAATAGCTAGAGAATAAAAACAATTTGCCAGTAATGTGAAAAAACCTACAGCACCTGGTGTTCCCATGTGGTCTCCCACCCAAGTACTAACCAAGCTCAACACTGCTTAGCTTCTAAGATCAGACGTAATTGGGCCTATCCAATATGGTATGGCTGTAGGTGAGATACAGGCACTTTTTTGCCCTCTTCTACTTCTATCACCAGGATAGCTAATAAAAAAGTTTCCTAACTGTATTGGCTTACTGAAAAAAATCATGTGTTGGTAATGTAAAAATACCTACAGGACATGATATTAGCAGGGGGTCTTAAATTAAACTACTAAAGAGGCTCAACACTGTTTAGCTGCCAAACGCAGTTGGAATTGGGCCTAAACAGTGTGGTAAGTCTTTAGGTGATGGCTATTGTGTCTGTTTGACCTCTTCCAAATGTCTGTGCTGGCAATAAAAAGAAAAGGTTTCCAATTTAAATAGCTAGAGAATAAAAACAATTTGCCAGTAATGTGAAAAAACCTACAGCACCTGATGTTCCCATGTGGTCTCCCACCCAAGTACTAACCAGGCCCAACACTGCTAAGCTTCCAAGATCAGACGAGATTGGGCCTATCTAATGTGGTATGGCTGTAGGTGAGATACAGGCACTTTTGCCCACTTCTACTTCTATCACCAGGTAAGCTAATAAAAAAGTTTATTAAGTGTATTGGCTTACTGAAAAAAATCATGTGTAGGTAATGTAAAAAGACCTACAGGACATTATATTAGCAGGGGGTCTTAAATTAAAATACAAAAGATGCTCAACACTGTTTAGCTGCCAAAAGCAGTTGGAATTGGGCCTAAACAGTGTGGTAAGTCGTTAGGTGATGGCTATTGTGTCTGTTTGACCTCTTCCAAATGTCTGTACTGGCAATAAAAAGAAAAAGTTTCCAATTTAAATAGCTAGAGAATAAAAACAATTTGCCAGTAATGTGAAAAAACCTACAGCACCTGGTGTTCCCATGTGGTCTCCCACCCAAGTACTAACCAGGCCCAACACTGCTAACCTTCCAAGATCAGACGAGATTGGGCCTATCTAATGTGGTATGGCTGTAGGTGAGATACAGGCACTTTTGCCCACTTCTACTTCTATCACCAGGTAAGCTAATAAAAAAGTTTCCTAAGTGTATTGGCTTACTGAAAAAAATCATGTGTAGGTAATGTAAAAAGACCTACAGGACATGATATTAGCAGGGGGTCTTAAATTAAACTACTAAAGAGGCTCAACACTGTTTAGCTGCCAAACGCAGTTGGAATTGGGCCTAAACAGTGTGGAAAGTCTTTAGGTGATGGCTATTGTGTCTGTTTGACCTCTTCCAAATGTCTGTGCTGGCAATAAAATGAAAAGGTTTCCAATTTAAATAGCTAGAGAATAAAAACAATTTGTCAGTAATGTGAAAAAACCTACAGCACCTGTTGTTCCCATGTGGTCTCCCACCCAAGTACTAACCAGGCCCAACACTGCTTAGCTTCCAAGAACAGACGAGATTGGGCCTATCCAATGTGGTATGGCTGTAGGTGAGATACAGGCACTTTTTTGCCCTCTTCTACTCCTATCAGCAGGTAAGCTAATAAAAAAGTTTCCTAACTGTATTGGCTTACTGAAAAAAATCATGTGTTGGTAATGTAAAAAGTCCTACAGAACATGCTATTAGCAGGGGGTCTTAAATTAAACTACTAAAGAGGCTCAACACTGTTTAGCTGCCAAAAGCAGTTGGAATTGGGACTAAACAGTGTGGTAAGTCTTTAGGTGATGGCTATTGTGTCTGTTTGACCTCTTCCAAATGTCTGTGCTGGCAATAAAAAGAAAAAGTTTCCAATTTAAATAGCTAGAGAATAAAAACAATTTGCCAGTAATGTGAAAAAACCAACAGCACCTGATGTTCCCATGTGGTCTCCCACCCAAGTACTAACCAGGCCCAACACTGCTAAGCTTCCAAAATCAGACGAGATTGGGCCTATCTAATGTGGTATGGCTGTAGGTGAGATACAGGCACTTTTGCCCACTTCTACTTCTATCACCAGGTAAGCTAATAAAAAAGTTTATTAAGTGTATTGGCTTACTGAAAAAAAATCATGTGTTGGTAATGTAAAAAGACCTACAGGACATTATATTAGCAGGGGGTCTTAAATTAAACTACTAAAGAGGCTCAACACTGTTTAGCTGCCAAAAGCAGTTGGAATTGGGACTAAACAGTGTGGTAAGTCTTTAGGTGATGGCTATTGTGTCTGTTTGACCTCTTCCAAATGTCTGTGCTGGCAATAAAAAGAAAAAGTTTCCAATTTAAATAGCTAGAGAATAAAAACAATTTGCCAGTAATGTGAAAAAACCTACAGAACCTCGTGTTCCCATGTGGTCTCCCACCCAAGTACTAACCAAGCCCAACACTGCTTAGCTTCTAAGATCAGACGAAATTGGGCCTATCCAATGTGGTATGGCTGTAGGTGAGATACAGGCACTTTTTTGCCCTCTTCTACTTCTATCACCAGGATAGCTAATAAAAAAGTTTCCTAACTGTATTGGCTTACTGAAAAAAATCATGTGTTGGTAATGTAAAAATACCTACAGGACATGATATTAGCAGGGGGTCTTAAATTAAAATACAAAAGATGCTCAACACTGTTTAGCTGCCAAAAGCAGTTGGAATTGGGCCTAAACAGTGTGGTAAGTCGTTAGGTGATGGCTATTGTGTCTGTTTGACCTCTTCCAAATGTCTGTACTGGCAATAAAAAGAAAAAGTTTCCAATTTAAATAGCTAGAGAATAAAAACAATTTGCCAGTAATGTGAAAAAACCTACAGCAGCTGGTGTTCCCATGTGGTCTCCCACCCAAGTACTAACCAGGCCCAACACTGCTAAGCTTCCAAGATCAGACGAGATTGGGCCTATCTAATGTGGTATGGCTGTAGGTAAGATACAGGCACTTTTGCCCACTTCTACTTCTATCACCAGGTAAGCTAATAAAAAAGTTTCCTAAGTGTATTGGCTTACTGAAAAAAATCATGTGTAGGTAATGTAAAAAGACCTACAGGACATTATATTAGCAGGGGGTCTTAAATTAAACTACTAAAGAGGCTCAACACTGTTTAGCTGCCAAACGCAGTTGGAATTGGGCCTAAACAGTGTGGAAAGTCTTTAGGTGATGGCTATTGTGTCTGTTTGACCTCTTCCAAATGACTGTGCTGGCAATAAAAAGAAAAGGTTTCCAATTTAAATAGCTAGAGAATAAAAACAATTTGTCAGTAATGTGAAAAAACCTACAGCACCTGTTGTTCCCATGTGGTCTCCCACCCAAGTACTAACCAGGCCCAACACTGCTTAGCTTCCAAGAACAGACGAGATTGGGCCTATCCAATGTGGTATGGCTGTAGGTGAGATACAGGCACTTTTTTGCCCTCTTCTACTCCTATCAGCAGGTAAGCTAATAAAAAAGTTTCCTAACTGTATTGGCTTACTGAAAAAAATCATGTGTTGGTAATGTAAAAAGTCCTACAGAACATGATATTAGCAGGGGGTCTTAAATTAAACTACTAAAGAGGCTCAACACTGTTTAGCTGCCAAAAGCAGTTGGAATTGGGACTAAACAGTGTGGTAAGTCTTTAGGTGATGGCTATTGTGTCTGTTTGACCTCTTCCAAATGTTTGTGCTGGCAATAAAAAGAAAAAGTTTCCAATTTAAATAGCTAGAGAATAAAAACAATTTGCCAGTAATGTGAAAAAACCTACAGCACCTCGTGTTCCCATGTGGTCTCCCACCCAAGTACTAACCAAGCCCAACACTGCTTAGCTTCTAAGATCAGACGAAATTGGGCCTATCCAATGTGGTATGGCTGTAGGTGAGATACAGGCACTTTTTTGCCCTCTTCTACTTCTATCACCAGGATAGCTAATAAAAAAGTTTCCTAACTGTATTGGCTTACTGAAAAAAATCATGTGTTGGTAATGTAAAAATACCTACTGGACATGATATTAGCAGGGGGTCTTAAATTAAACTACAAAAGATGCTCAACACTGTTTAGCTGCCAAAAGCAAATGGAATTGGGCCTAAACAGTGTGGTAAGTCGTTAGGTGATGGCTATTGTGTCTGTTTGACCTCTTCCAAATGTCTGTACTGGCAATAAAAAGAAAAAGTTTCCAATTTAAATAGCTAGAGAATAAAAACAATTTGCCAGTAATGTAAAAAAACCTACAGCACCTGGTGTTCCCATGTGGTCTCCGACCCAAGTACTAACCAGGCCCAACACTGCTAAGCTTCCAAGATCAGACGAGATTGGGCCTATCTAATGTGGTATGGCTGTAGGTGAGATACAGGCACTTTTGCCCACTTCTACTTCTATCACCAGGTAAGCTAATAAAAAAGTTTCCTAAGTGTATTGGCTTACTGAAAAAAATCATGTGTAGGTAATGTAAAATGACCTACAGGACATTATATTAGCAGGGGGTCTTAAATTAAACTACTAAAGAGGCTCAACACTGTTTAGCTGCCAAACGCAGTTGGAATTGGGCCTAAACAGTGTGGTAAGTCGTTAGGTTATGGCTATTGTGTCTGTTTGACCTCTTCCAAATGTCTGTGCTGGCAATAAAAAGAAAAAGTTTCCAATTTAAATAGCTAGAGAATAAAAACAATTTGCCAGTAATGTGAAAAAACCTACAGCACCACGTGTTCCCATGTGGTCTCTCACCCAAGTACTAACCAAGCCCAACACTGCTTAGCTTCTAAGATCAGACGAAATTGGGCCTATCCAATGTGGTATGGCTGTAGGTGAGATACAGGCACTTTTTTGCCCTCTTCTACTTCTATCACCAGGATAGCTAATAAAAAAGTTTCCTAACTGTATTGGCTTACTGAAAAAAATCATGTGTTGGTAATGTAAAAAGTCCTACAGAACATGATATTAGCAGGGGGTCTTAAATTAAACTACTAAAGAGGCTCAACACTGTTTAGCTGCCAAAAGCAGTTGGAATTGGGACTTAACAGTGTGGTAAGTCTTTAGGTGATGGCTATTGTGTCTGTTTGACCTCTTCCAAATGTCTGTGCTGGCAATAAAAAGAAAAAGTTTCCAATTTAAATAGCTAGAGAATAAAAACAATTTGCCAGTAATGTGAAAAAACCTACAGCACCTCGTGTTCCCATGTGGTCTCCCACCCAAGTACTAACCAAGACCAACACTGCTTAGCTTCTAAGATCAGACGAAATTGGGCCTATCCAATGTGGTATGGCTGTAGGTGAGATACAGGCACTTTTTTGCCCTCTTCTACTTCTATCACCAGGATAGCTAATAAAAAAGTTTCCTAACTGTATTGGCTTACTGAAAAAAATCATGTGTTGGTAATGTAAAAATACCTACAGGACATGATATTAGCAGGGGGTCTTAAATTAAACTACAAAAGATGCTCAACACTGTTTAGCTGCCAAAAGCAGTTGGAATTGGGCCTAAACAGTGTGGTAAGTCGTTAGGTGATGGCTATTGTGTCTGTTTGACCTCTTCCAAATGTCTGTACTGGCAATAAAAAGAAAAAGTTTCCAATTTAAATAGCTAGAGAATAAAAACAATTTACCAGTAATGTGAAAAAACCTACAGCACCTGGTGTTCCCATGTGGTCTCCGACCCAAGTACTAACCAGGCCCAACACTGCTAAGCTTCCAAGATCAGACGAGATTGGGCCTATCTAATGTGGTATGGCTGTAGGTGAGATACAGGCACTTTTGCCCACTTCTACTTCTATCACCAGGTAAGCTAATAAAAAAGTTTCCTAAGTGTATTGGCTTACTGAAAAAAATCATGTGTAGGTAATGTAAAAAGACCTACAGGACATTATATTAGCAGGGGGTCTTAAATTAAACTACTAAAGAGGCTCAACACTGTTTAGCTGCCGAACGCAGTTGGAATTGGGCCTAAACAGTGTGGTAAGTCGTTAGGTGATGGCTATTGTGTCTGTTTGACCTCTTCCAAATGTCTGTGCTGGCAATAAAAAGAAAAAGTTTCCAATTTAAATAGCTAGAGAATAAAAACAATTTGCCAGTAATGTGAAAAAACCTACAGCACCTCGTGTTCCCATGTGGTCTCTCACCCAAGTACTAACCAAGCCCAACACTGCTTAGCTTCTAAGATCAGACGAAATTGGGCCTATCCAATGTGGTATGGCTGTAGGTGAGATACAGGCACTTTTTTGCCCTCTTCTACTTCTATCACCAGGATAGCTAATAAAAAAGTTTCCTAACTGTATTGGCTTACTGAAAAAAATCATGTGTTGGTAATGTAAAAATACCTACAGGACATGATATTAGCAGGGGGTCTTAAATTAAACTACAAAAGATGCTCAACACTGTTTAGCTGCCAAAAGCAGTTGGAATTGGGCCTAAACAGTGTGGTAAGTCGTTAGGTGATGGCTATTGTGTCTGTTTGACCTCTTCCAAATGTCTGTACTGGCAATAAAAAGAAAAAGTTTCCAATTTAAATAGCTAGAGAATAAAAACAATTTGCCAGTAATGTGAAAAAACCTACAGCACCTGGTGTTCCCATGTGGTCTCCGACCCAAGTACTAACCAGGCCCAACACTGCTAAGCTTCCAAGATCAGACGAGATTGGGCCTATCTAATGTGGTATGGCTGTAGGTGAGATACAGGCACTTTTGCCCACTTCTACTTCTATCACCAGGTAAGCTAATAAAAAAGTTTCCTAAGTGTATTGGCTTACTGAAAAAAATTATGTGTAGGTAATGTAAAAAGACCTACAGGACATTATATTAGCAGGGGGTCTTAAATTAAACTACTAAAGAGGCTCAACACTGTTTAGCTGCCAAACGCAGTTGGAATTGGGCCTAAACAGTGTGGTAAGTCTTTAGGTGATGGCTATTGTGTCTGTTTGACCTCTTCCAAATATCTGTGCTGGCAATAAAAAGAAAAGGTTTCCAATTTAAATAGCTAGAGAATAAAAACAATTTGTCAGTAATGTGAAAAAACCTACAGCACCTGTTGTTCCCATGTGGTCTCCCACCCAAGTACTAACTAGGCCCAACACTGCTTAGCTTCCAAGAACAGACGAGTTTGGGCCTATCCAATGTGGTATGGCTGTAGGTGAGATACAGGCACTTTTTTGCCCTCTTCTACTCCTATCAGCAGGTAAGCTAATAAAAAAGTTTCCTAACTGTATTGGCTTACTGAAAAAAATCATGTGTTGGTAATGTAAAAAGTCCTACAGAACATGATATTAGCAGGGGGTCTTAAATTAAACTACTAAAGAGGCTCAACACTGTTTAGCTGCCAAAAGCAGTTGGAATTGGGACTAAACAGTGTGGTAAGTCTTTAGGTGATGGCTATTGTGTCTGTTTGACCTCTTCCAAATGTTTGTGATGGCAATAAAAAGAAAAAGTTTCCAATTTAAATAGCTAGAGAATTAAAACAATTTGCCAGTAATGTGAAAAAACCTACAGCACCTCGTGTTCCCATGTGGTCTCCCACCCAAGTACTAACCAAGCCCAACACTGCTTAGCTTCTAAGATCAGACGAAATTGGGCCTATCCAATGTGGTATGGCTGTAGGTGAGATACAGGCACTTTTTTGCCCTCTTCTACTTCTATCACCAGGATAGCTAATAAAAAAGTTTCCTAACTGTATTGGCTTACTGAAAAAAATCATGTGTTGGTAATGTAAAAATACCTACAGGACATGATATTAGCAGGGGGTCTTAAATTAAACTACAAAAGATGCTCAACACTGTTTAGCTGCAAAAAGCAGTTGGAATTGGGCCTAAACAGTGTGGTAAGTCGTTAGGTGATGGCTATTGTGTCTGTTTGACCTCTTCCAAATGTCTGTACTGGCAATAAAAAGAAAAAGTTTCCAATTTAAATAGCTAGAGAATAAAAACAATTTGCCAGTAATTTAAAAAAACCTACAGCACCTGGTGTTCCCATGTGGTCTCCGACCCAAGTACTAACCAGGCCCAACACTGCTAAGCTTCCAAGATCAGACGAGATTGGGCCTATCTAATGTGGTATGGCTGTAGGTGAGATACAGGCACTTTTGCCCACTTCTACTTCTATCACCAGGTAAGCTAATAAAAAAGTTTCCTAAGTGTATTGGCTTACTGAAAAAAATCATGTGTAGGTAATGTAAAATGACCTACAGGACATTATATTAGCAGGGGGTCTTAAATTAAACTACTAAAGAGGCTCAACACTGTTTAGCTGCCAAACGCAGTTGGAATTGGGCCTAAACAGTGTGGTAAGTCTTTAGGTGATGGCTATTGTGTCTGTTTGACCTCTTCCAAATGTCTGTGCTGGCAATAAAAAGAAAAGGTTTCCAATTTAAATAGCTAGAGAATAAAAACAATTTGTCAGTAATGTGAAAAAACCTACAGCACCTGGTGTTCCCATGTGGTCTCCCACCCAAGTACTAACCAGGCCCAACACTGCTAAGCTTCCAAGACCAGACGAGATTGGGCCTATCTAATGTGGTATGGCTGTAGGTGAGATACAGGCACTTTTATGCCCACTTCTACTTCTATCACCAGGTAAGCTAATAAAAAAGTTTCCTAAGTGTATTGGCTTACTGAAAAAAATCATGTGTAGGTAATGTAAAAAGACCTACAGGACATTATATTAGCAGGGGGTCTTAAATTAAACTACTAAAGAGGCTCAACACTGTTTAGCTGCCAAACGCAGTTGGAATTGGGCCTAAACAGTGTGGTAAGTCGTTAGGTTATGGCTATTGTGTCTGTTTGACCTCTTCCAAATGTCTGTGCTGGCAATAAAAAGAAAAAGTTTCCAATTTAAATAGCTAGAGAATAAAAACAATTTGCCAGTAATGTGAAAAAACCTACAGCACCTCGTGTTCCCATGTGGTCTCTCACCCAAGTACTAACCAAGCCCAACACTGCTTAGCTTCTAAGATCAGACGAAATTGGGCCTATCCAATGTGGTATGGCTGTAGGTGAGATACAGGCACTTTTTTGCCCTCTTCTACTTCTATCACCAGGATAGCTAATAAAAAAGTTTCCTAACTGTATTGGCTTACTGAAAAAAATCATGTGTTGGTAATGTAAAAATACCTACAGGACATGATATTAGCAGGGGGTCTTAAATTAAACTACAAAAGATGCTCAACACTGTTTAGCTGCCAAAAGCAGTTGGAATTGGGCCTAAACAGTGTGGTAAGTCGTTAGGTGATGGCTATTGTGTCTGTTTGACCTCTTCCAAATGTCTGTGCTGGCAATAAAAAGAAAAGGTTTCCAATTTAAATAGCTAGAGAATAAAAACAATTTGTCAGTAATGTGAAAAAACCTACAGCACCTGTTGTTCCCATGTAGTCTCCCACCCAAGTACTAACCAGGCCCAACACTGCTTTGCTTCCAAGAACAGACGAGATTGGGCCTATCCAATGTGGTATGGCTGTAGGTGAGATACAGACACTTTTTTTCCCTCTTCTACTCCTATCAGCAGGTAAGCTAATAAAAAAGTTTCCTAACTGTATTGGCTTACTGAAAAAAATCATGTGTTGGTAATGTAAAAAGTCCTACAGAACATGATATTAGCAGGGGGTCTTAAATTAAACTACTAAAGAAGCTCAACACTGTTTAGCTGCCAAAAGCAGTTGGAATTGGGACTAAACAGTGTGGTAAGTCTTTAGGTGATGGCTATTGTGTCTGTTTGACCTCTTCCAAATGTCTGTGCTGGCAATAAAAAGAAAAAGTTTCCAATTTAAATAGCTAGAGAATAAAAACAATTTGCCAGTAATGTGAAAAAACCTACAGCACCTCGTGTTCCCATGTGGTCTCCCACCCAAGTACTAACCAAGCCCAACACTGCTTAGCTTCTAAGATCAGACGAAATTGGGCCTATCCAATGTGGTATGGCTGTAGGTGAGATACAGGCACTTTTTTGCCCTCTTCTACTTCTATCACCAGGATAGCTAATAAAAAAGTTTCCTAACTGTATTGGCTTACTGAAAAAAATCATGTGTTGGTAATGTAAAAATACCTACAGGACATGATATTAGCAGGGGGTCTTAAATTAAACTACAAAAGATGCTCAACACTGTTTAGCTGCCAAAAGCAGTTGGAATTGGGCCTAAACAGTGTGGTAAGTCGTTAGGTGATGGCTATTGTGTCTGTTTGACCTCTTCCAAATGTCTGTACTGGCAATAAAAAGAAAAAGTTTCCAATTTAAATAGCTAGAGAATAAAAACAATTTGCCAGTAATGTGAAAAAACCTACAGCACCTGGTGTTCCCATGTGGTCTCCGACCCAAGTACTAACCAGGCCCAACACTGCTAAGCTTCCAAGATCAGACGAGATTGGGCCTATCTAATGTGGTATGGCTGTAGGTGAGATACAGGCACTTTTGCCCACTTCTACTTCTATCACCAGGTAAGCTAATAAAAAAGTTTCCTAAGTGTATTGGCTTACTGAAAAAAATCATGTGTAGGTAATGTAAAAAGACCTACAGGACATTATATTAGCAGGGGGTCTTAAATTAAACTACTAAAGAGGCTCAACACTGTTTAGCTGCCAAACGCAGTTGGAATTGGGCCTAAACAGTGTGGAAAGTCTTTAGGTGATGGCTATTGTGTCTGTTTGACCTCTTCCAAATGTCTGTGCTGGCAATAAAAAGAAAAGGTTTCCAATTTAAATAGCTAGAGAATAAAAACAATTTGTCAGTAATGTGAAAAAACCTACAGCACCTGGTGTTCCCATGTGGTCTCCCACCCAAGTACTAACCAGGCCCAACACTGCTAAGCTTCCAAGACCAGACGAGATTGGGCCTATCTAATGTGGTATGGCTGTAGGTGAGATACAGGCACTTTTTTGCCCACTTCTACTTCTATCACCAGGTAAGCTAATAAAAAAGTTTCCTAAGTGTATTGGCTTACTGAAAAAAATCATGTGTAGGTAATGTAAAAAGACCTACAGGACATTATATTAGCAGGGGGTCTTAAATTAAACTACTAAAGAGGCTCAACACTGTTTAGCTGCCGAACGCAGTTGGAATTGGGCCTAAACAGTGTGGTAAGTCGTTAGGTGATGGCTATTGTGTCTGTTTGACCTCTTCCAAATGTCTGTGCTGGCAATAAAAAGAAAAAGTTTCCAATTTAAATAGCTAGAGAATAAAAACAATTTGCCAGTAATGTGAAAAAACCTACAGCACCTCGTGTTCCCATGTGGTCTCTCACCCAAGTACTAACCAAGCCCAACACTGCTTAGCTTCTAAGATCAGACGAAATTGGGCCTATCCAATGTGGTATGGCTGTAGGTGAAATACAGGCACTTTTTTGCCCTCTTCTACTTCTATCACCAGGATAGCTAATAAAAAAGTTTCCTAACTGTATTGGCTTACTGAAAAAAATCATGTGTTGGTAATGTAAAAATACCTACAGGACATGATATTAGCAGGGGGTCTTAAATTAAACTACAAAAGATGCTCAACACTGTTTAGCTGCCAAAAGCAGTTGGAATTGGGCCTAAACAGTGTGGTAAGTCGTTAGGTGATGGCTATTGTGTCTGTTTGACCTCTTCCAAATGTCTGTACTGGCAATAAAAAGAAAAAGTTTCCAATTTAAATAGCTAGAGAATAAAAACAATTTGCCAGTAATGTGAAAAAACCTACAGCACCTGGTGTTCCCATGTGGTCTCCGACCCAAGTACTAACCAGGCCCAACACTGCTAAGCTTCCAAGATCAGACGAGATTGGGCCTATCTAATGTGGTATGGCTGTAGGTGAGATACAGGCACTTTTGCCCACTTCTACTTCTATCACCAGGTAAGCTAATAAAAAAGTTTCCTAAGTGTATTGGCTTACTGAAAAAAATTATGTGTAGGTAATGTAAAAAGACCTACAGGACATTATATTAGCAGGGGGTCTTAAATTAAACTACTAAAGAGGCTCAACACTGTTTAGCTGCCAAACGCAGTTGGAATTGGGCCTAAACAGTGTGGTAAGTCTTTAGGTGATGGCTATTGTGTCTGTTTGACCTCTTCCAAATATCTGTGCTGGCAATAAAAAGAAAAGGTTTCCAATTTAAATAGCTAGAGAATAAAAACAATTTGTCAGTAATGTGAAAAAACCTACAGCACCTGTTGTTCCCATGTGGTCTCCCACCCAAGTACTAACTAGGCCCAACACTGCTTAGCTTCCAAGAACAGACGAGATTGGGCCTATCCAATGTGGTATGGCTGTAGGTGAGATACAGGCACTTTTTTGCCCTCTTCTACTCCTATCAGCAGGTAAGCTAATAAAAAAGTTTCCTAACTGTATTGGCTTACTGAAAAAAATCATGTGTTGGTAATGTAAAAAGTCCTACAGAACATGATATTAGCAGGGGGTCTTAAATTAAACTACTAAAGAGGCTCAACACTGTTTAGCTGCCAAAAGCAGTTGGAATTGGGACTAAACAGTGTGGTAAGTCTTTAGGTGATGGCTATTGTGTCTGTTTGACCTCTTCCAAATGTTTGTGCTGGCAATAAAAAGAAAAAGTTTCCAATTTAAATAGCTAGAGAATAAAAACAATTTGCCAGTAATGTGAAAAAACCTACAGCACCTCGTGTTCCCATGTGGTCTCCCACCCAAGTACTAACCAAGCCCAACACTGCTTAGCTTCTAAGATCAGACGAAATTGGGCCTATCCAATGTGGTATGGCTGTAGGTGAGATACAGGCACTTTTTTGCCCTCTTCTACTTCTATCACCAGGATAGCTAATAAAAAAGTTTCCTAACTGTATTGGCTTACTGAAAAAAATCATGTGTTGGTAATGTAAAAATACCTACAGGACATGATATTAGCAGGGGGTCTTAAATTAAACTACAAAAGATGCTCAACACTGTTTAGCTGCAAAAAGCAGTTGGAATTGGGCCTAAACAGTGTGGTAAGTCGTTAGGTGATGGCTATTGTGTCTGTTTGACCTCTTCCAAATGTCTGTACTGGCAATAAAAAGAAAAAGTTTCCAATTTAAATAGCTAGAGAATAAAAACAATTTGCCAGTAATTTAAAAAAACCTACAGCACCTGGTGTTCCCATGTGGTCTCCGACCCAAGTACTAACCAGGCCCAACACTGCTAAGCTTCCAAGATCAGACGAGATTGGGCCTATCTAATGTGGTATGGCTGTAGGTGAGATACAGGCACTTTTGCCCACTTCTACTTCTATCACCAGGTAAGCTAATAAAAAAGTTTCCTAAGTGTATTGGCTTACTGAAAAAAATCATGTGTAGGTAATGTAAAATGACCTACAGGACATTATATTAGCAGGGGGTCTTAAATTAAACTACTAAAGAGGCTCAACACTGTTTATCTGCCAAACGCAGTTGGAATTGGGCCTAAACAGTGTGGTAAGTCTTTAGGTGATGGCTATTGTGTCTGTTTGACCTCTTCCAAATGTCTGTGCTGGCAATAAAAAGAAAAGGTTTCCAATTTAAATAGCTAGAGAATAAAAACAATTTGTCAGTAATGTGAAAAAACCTACAGCACCTGGTGTTCCCATGTGGTCTCCCACCCAAGTACTAACCAGGCCCAACACTGCTAAGCTTCCAAGACCAGACGAGATTGGGCCTATCTAATGTGGTATGGCTGTAGGTGAGATACAGGCACTTTTATGCCCACTTCTACTTCTATCACCAGGTAAGCTAATAAAAAAGTTTCCTAAGTGTATTGGCTTACTGAAAAAAATCATGTGTAGGTAATGTAAAAAGACCTACAGGACATTATATTAGCAGGGGGTCTTAAATTAAACTACTAAAGAGGCTCAACACTGTTTAGCTGCCAAACGCAGTTGGAATTGGGCCTAAACAGTGTGGTAAGTCGTTAGGTTATGGCTATTGTGTCTGTTTGACCTCTTCCAAATGTCTGTGCTGGCAATAAAAAGAAAAAGTTTCCAATTTAAATAGCTAGAGAATAAAAACAATTTGCCAGTAATGTGAAAAAACCTACAGCACCTCGTGTTCCCATGTGGTCTCTCACCCAAGTACTAACCAAGCCCAACACTGCTTAGCTTCTAAGATCAGACGAAATTGGGCCTATCCAATGTGGTATGGCTGTAGGTGAGATACAGGCACTTTTTTGCCCTCTTCTACTTCTATCACCAGGATAGCTAATAAAAAAGTTTCCTAACTGTATTGGCTTACTGAAAAAAATCATGTGTTGGTAATGTAAAAATACCTACAGGACATGATATTAGCAGGGGGTCTTAAATTAAACTACAAAAGATGCTCAACACTGTTTAGCTGCCAAAAGCAGTTGGAATTGGGCCTAAACAGTGTGGTAAGTCGTTAGGTGATGGCTATTGTGTCTGTTTGACCTCTTCCAAATGTCTGTGCTGGCAATAAAAAGAAAAGGTTTCCAATTTAAATAGCTAGAGAATAAAAACAATTTGTCAGTAATGTGAAAAAACCTACAGCACCTGTTGTTCCCATGTGGTCTCCCACCCAAGTACTAACCAGGCCCAACACTGCTTTGCTTCCAAGAACAGACGAGATTGGGCCTATCCAATGTGGTATGGCTGTAGGTGAGATACAGACACTTTTTTTCCCTCTTCTACTCCTATCAGCAGGTAAGCTAATAAAAAAGTTTCCTAACTGTATTGGCTTACTGAAAAAAATCATGTGTTGGTAATGTAAAAAGTCCTACAGAACATGATATTAGCAGGGGGTCTTAAATTAAACTACTAAAGAAGCTCAACACTGTTTAGCTGCCAAAAGCAGTTGGAATTGGGACTAAACAGTGTGGTAAGTCTTTAGGTGATGGCTATTGTGTCTGTTTGACCTCTTCCAAATGTCTGTGCTGGCAATAAAAAGAAAAAGTTTCCAATTTAAATAGCTAGAGAATAAAAACAATTTGCCAGTAATGTGAAAAAACCTACAGCACCTCGTGTTCCCATGTGGTCTCCCACCCAAGTACTAACCAAGCCCAACACTGCTTAGCTTCTAAGATCAGACGAAATTGGGCCTATCCAATGTGGTATGGCTGTAGGTGAGATACAGGCACTTTTTTGCCCTCTTCTACTTCTATCACCAGGATAGCTAATAAAAAAGTTTCCTAACTGTATTGGCTTACTGAAAAAAATCATGTGTTGGTAATGTAAAAATACCTACAGGACATGATATTAGCAGGGGGTCTTAAATTAAACTACAAAAGATGCTCAACACTGTTTAGCTGCCAAAAGCAGTTGGAATTGGGCCTAAACAGTGTGGTAAGTCGTTAGGTGATGGCTATTGTGTCTGTTTGACCTCTTCCAAATGTCTGTACTGGCAATAAAAAGAAAAAGTTTCCAATTTAAATAGCTAGAGAATAAAAACAATTTGCCAGTAATGTGAAAAAACCTACAGCACCTGGTGTTCCCATGTGGTCTCCGACCCAAGTACTAACCAGGCCCAACACTGCTAAGCTTCCAAGATCAGACGAGATTGGGCCTATCTAATGTGGTATGGCTGTAGGTGAGATACAGGCACTTTTGCCCACTTCTACTTCTATCACCAGGTAAGCTAATAAAAAAGTTTCCTAAGTGTATTGGCTTACTGAAAAAAATCATGTGTAGGTAATGTAAAAAGACCTACAGGACATTATATTAGCAGGGGGTCTTAAATTAAACTACTAAAGAGGCTCAACACTGTTTAGCTGCCAAACGCAGTTGGAATTGGGCCTAAACAGTGTGGTAAGTCTTTAGGTGATGGCTATTGTGTCTGTTTGACCTCTTCCAAATGTCTGTGCTGGCAATAAAAAGAAAAGGTTTCCAATTTAAATAGCTAGAGAATAAAAACAATTTGTCAGTAATGTGAAAAAACCTACAGCACCTGGTGTTCCCATGTGGTCTCCCACCCAAGTACTAACCAGGCCCAACACTGCTAAGCTTCCAAGACCAGACGAGATTGGGCCTATCTAATGTGGTATGGCTGTAGGTGAGATACAGGCACTTTTTTGCCCACTTCTACTTCTATCACCAGGTAAGCTAATAAAAAAGTTTCCTAAGTGTATTGGCTTACTGAAAAAAATCATGTGTAGGTAATGTAAAAAGACCTACAGGACATTATATTAGCAGGGGGTCTTAAATTAAACTACTAAAGAGGCTCAACACTGTTTAGCTGCCAAACGCAGTTGGAATTGGGCCTAAACAGTGTGGTAAGTCGTTAGGTGATGGCTATTGTGTCTGTTTGACCTCTTCCAAATGTCTGTGCTGGCAATAAAAAGAAAAAGTTTCCAATTTAAATAGCTAGAGAATAAAAACAATTTGCCAGTAATGTGAAAAAACCTACAGCACCTCGTGTTCCCATGTGGTCTCTCACCCAAGTACTAACCAAGCCCAACACTGCTTAGCTTCTAAGATCAGACGAAATTGGGCCTATCCAATGTGGTATGGCTGTAGGTGAGATACAGGCACTTTTTTGCCCTCTTCTACTTCTATCACCAGGTAAGCTAATAAAAAAGTTTCCTAACTGTATTGGCTTACTGAAAAAAATCATGTGTTGGTAATGTAAAAAGTCCTACAGGACATGATATTAGCAGGGGGTCTTACATTAAACTACTAAAGAGGCTCAACACTGTTTAGCTGCCAAAAGCAGTTGGAATTGGGCCTAAACAGTGTGGTAACTCTTTAGGTGATGGCTATTGTGTCTGTTTGACCTTTTCCAAATGTCTGTGCTGGCAATAAAAAGAAAAAGTTTCCAATTTAAATAGCTAGAGAATAAAAACAATTTGCCAGTAATGTGAAAAAACCTACAGCACCTCGTGTTCCCATGTGGTCTCCCACCCAAGTACTAACCAGGCCCAACACTGCTTAGCTTCCAAGATCAGACGAGATTGGGACTATCCAATGTGGTATGGCTGTAGGTGAGATACAGGCACTTTTTTGCCCTCTTCTACTCCTATCAGCAGGTAAGCTAATAAAAAAGTTTCCTAACTGTATTGGCTTACTGAAAAAAATCATGTGTTGGTAATGTAAAAAGTCCTACAGGACATGATATTAGCAGGGGGTCTTAAATTAAACAACTAAAGAGGCTCAACACTGTTTAGCTGCCAAAAGCAGTTGGAATTGGGACTAAACAGTGTGGTAAGTCTTTAGGTGATGGCTATTGTGTCTGTTTGACCTCTTCCAAATGTCTGTCCTGGCAATAAAAAGAAATAGTTTCCAATTTAAATAGCTAGAGAATAAAAACAATTTGCCAGTAATGTGAAAAAACCTACAGCACCTCGTGTTCCCATGTGGTCTCCCACCCAAGTACTAACCAAGCCCAACACTGCTTAGCTTCTAAGATCAGACGAAATTGGGCCTATCCAATGTGGTATGGCTGTAGGTGAGATGCAGGCACTTTTTTGCCCTCTTCTACTTCTATCACCAGGATAGCTAATAAAAAAGTTTCCTAACTGTATTGGCTTACTGAAAAAAATCATGTGTTGGTAATGTAAAAATACCTACAGGACATGATATTAGCAGGGGGTCTTAAATTAAACTACAAAAGATGCTCAACACTGTTTAGCTGCCAAAAGCAGTTGGAATTGGGCCTAAACAGTGTGGTAAGTCGTTAGGTGATGGCTATTGTGTCTGTTTGACCTCTTCCAAATGTCTGTACTGGCAATAAAAAGAAAAAGTTTCCAATTTAAATAGCTAGAGAATAAAAACAATTTGCCAGTAATGTGAAAAAACCTACAGCACCTGGTGTTCCCATGTGGTCTCCCACCCAAGTACTAACCAGGCCCAACACTGCTTAGCTTCCAAGATCAGACGAGATTGGGCCTATCCAATGTTGTATGGCTGTAGGTGAGATACAGGCACTTTTTTGCCCTCTTCTACTCCTATCAGCAGGTAAGCTAATAAAAAAGTTTCCTAACTGTATTGGCTTACTGAAAAAAATCATGTGTTGGTAATGTAAAAAGTCCTACAGAACATGATATTAGCAGGGGGTCTTAAATTAAACTACTAAAGAGGCTCAACACTGTTTAGCTGCCAAAAGCAGTTGGAATTGGGACTAAACAGTGTGGTAAGTCTTTAGGTGATGGCTATTGTGTCTGTTTGACCTCTTCCAAATGTCTGTGCTGGCAATAAAAAGAAAAAGTTTCCAATTTAAATAGCTAGAGAATAAAAACAATTTGCCAGTAATGTGAAAAAACCTACAGCACCTGGTGTTTCCATGTGGTCTCCCACCCAAGTACTAACCAAGCCCAACACTGCTTAGCTTCTAAGATCAGACGAGATTGGGCCTATCCAATGTGGTATGGCTGTAGGTGAGATACAGGCACTTTTTTGCCCACTTCTACTTCTATCACCAGGTAAGCTAATAAAAAAGTTTCCCAAGTGTATTGGCTTACTGAAAAAAATCATGTGTAGGTAATGTAAAAAGACCTACAGGACATTATATTAGCAGGGGGTCTTACATTAAACTACTAAAGAGGCTCAACACTGTTTAGCTGCCAAAAGCAGTTGGAATTGGGCCTAAACAGTGTGGTAACTCTTTAGGTGATGGCTATTGTGTCTGTTTCACCTTTTCCAAATGTCTGTGCTGGCAATAAAAAGAAAAAGTTTCCAATTTAAATAGCTAGAGAATAAAAACAATTTGCCAGTAATGTGAAAAAACCTACAGCACCTCGTGTTCCCATGTGGTCTCCCATCCAAGTACTAACCAAGCCCAACACTGCTTAGCTTCTAAGATCAGACGAAATTGGGCCTATCCAATGTGGTATGGCTGTAGGTGAGATACAGGCACTTTTTTGCCCTCTTCTACTTCTATCACCAGGATAGCTAATAAAAAAGTTTCCTAACTGTATTGGCTTACTGAAAAAAATCTTGTGTTGGTAATGTAAAAAGTCCTACAGAACAGGATATTAGCAGGGGGTCTTAAATTAAACTACTAAAAAGGCTCCACACTGTTTAGCTGCCAAAAGCAGTTGGAATTGGGACTAAACAGTGTGGTAAGTCTTTAGGTGATGGCTATTGTGTCTGTTTGACCTCTTCCAAATGTCTGTGCTGGCAATAAAAAGAAAAAGTTTCCAATTTAAAAAGCTAGAGAATAAAAACAATTTGCCAGTAATGTGAAAAAACCTACAGCACCTGATGTTCCCATGTGGTCTCCCACCCAAGTACTAACCAAGCCCAACACTGCTTAGCTTCTAAGATCAGACAAGATTGGGCCTATCCAATGTGTTATAGCTGTAGGTGAGATACAGGCACTTTTTTGCCCACTTCTACTTCTATCACCAGGTAAGCTAATAAAAAAGTTTCCTAAGTGTATTGGCTTACTGAAAAAAATCATGTGTAGGTAATGTAAAAAGACCTATAGGACATTATATTAGCAGGGGGTCTTAAATTAAACTACTAAAGAGGCTCAACACTGTTTAGCTGCCAAACGCAGTTGGAATTGGGCCTACACAGTGTGGTAAGTCGTTAGGTGATGGCTATTGTGTCTGTTTGACCTCTTCCAAATGTCTGTACTGGTAATAAAAAGAAAAAGTTTCCAATTTAAATAGCTAGAGAATAAAAACAATTTGCCAGTAATGTGAAAAAACCTACAGCACCTGGTGTTCCCATGTGGTCTCCCACCTAAGTACTAACCAGGCCCAACACTGCTAAGCTTCCAAGACCAGACGAGATTGGGCCTATCCAATGTGGTATGGCTGTAGGTGAGATACAGGCACTTTTTTGCCCTCTTCTACTCCTATCAGCAGGTAAGCTAATAAAAAAGTTTCCTAACTGTATTGGCTTACTGAAAAAAAAATCATGTGTTGGTAATGTAAAAAGTCCTACAGGACATTATATTAGCAGGGGGTCTTAAATTACACTACTAAAGAGGCTCAACACTGTTTAGCTGCCAAAAGCAGTTGGAATTAGGACTAAACAGTGTGGTAAGTCTTTAGGTGATGGCTACTGTGTCTGTTTGACCTCTTCCAAATGTCTGTGCTGGCAATAAAAAGAAAAAGTTTTCAATTTAAATAGCTAGAGAATAAAAACAATTTGCCAGTAATGTGAAAAAACCTACAGCACCTGGTGTTCCCATGTGGTCTCCCACCCAAGTACTAACCAAGCTCAACACTGCTTAGCTTCTAAGATCAGACGTAATTGGGCCTATCCAATATGGTATGGCTGTAGGTGAGATACAGGCACTTTTTTGCCCTCTTCTACTTCTATCACCAGGATAGCTAATAAAAAAGTTTCCTAACTGTATTGGCTTACTGAAAAAAATCATGTGTTGGTAATGTAAAAATACCTACAGGACATGATATTAGCAGGGGGTCTTAAATTAAACTACTAAAGAGGCTCAACACTGTTTAGCTGCCAAACGCAGTTGGAATTGGGCCTAAACAGTGTGGTAAGTCTTTAGGTGATGGCTATTGTGTCTGTTTGACCTCTTCCAAATGTCTGTGCTGGCAATAAAAAGAAAAGGTTTCCAATTTAAATAGCTAGAGAATAAAAACAATTTGCCAGTAATGTGAAAAAACCTACAGCACCTGATGTTCCCATGTGGTCTCCCACCCAAGTACTAACCAGGCCCAACACTGCTAAGCTTCCAAGATCAGACGAGATTGGGCCTATCTAATGTGGTATGGCTGTAGGTGAGATACAGGCACTTTTGCCCACTTCTACTTCTATCACCAGGTAAGCTAATAAAAAAGTTTATTAAGTGTATTGGCTTACTGAAAAAAATCATGTGTAGGTAATGTAAAAAGACCTACAGGACATTATATTAGCAGGGGGTCTTAAATTAAAATACAAAAGATGCTCAACACTGTTTAGCTGCCAAAAGCAGTTGGAATTGGGCCTAAACAGTGTGGTAAGTCGTTAGGTGATGGCTATTGTGTCTGTTTGACCTCTTCCAAATGTCTGTACTGGCAATAAAAAGAAAAAGTTTCCAATTTAAATAGCTAGAGAATAAAAACAATTTGCCAGTAATGTGAAAAAACCTACAGCACCTGGTGTTCCCATGTGGTCTCCCACCCAAGTACTAACCAGGCCCAACACTGCTAACCTTCCAAGATCAGACGAGATTGGGCCTATCTAATGTGGTATGGCTGTAGGTGAGATACAGGCACTTTTGCCCACTTCTACTTCTATCACCAGGTAAGCTAATAAAAAAGTTTCCTAAGTGTATTGGCTTACTGAAAAAAATCATGTGTAGGTAATGTAAAAAGACCTACAGGACATGATATTAGCAGGGGGTCTTAAATTAAACTACTAAAGAGGCTCAACACTGTTTAGCTGCCAAACGCAGTTGGAATTGGGCCTAAACAGTGTGGAAAGTCTTTAGGTGATGGCTATTGTGTCTGTTTGACCTCTTCCAAATGTCTGTGCTGGCAATAAAATGAAAAGGTTTCCAATTTAAATAGCTAGAGAATAAAAACAATTTGTCAGTAATGTGAAAAAACCTACAGCACCTGTTGTTCCCATGTGGTCTCCCACCCAAGTACTAACCAGGCCCAACACTGCTTAGCTTCCAAGAACAGACGAGATTGGGCCTATCCAATGTGGTATGGCTGTAGGTGAGATACAGGCACTTTTTTGCCCTCTTATACTCCTATCAGCAGGTAAGCTAATAAAAAAGTTTCCTAACTGTATTGGCTTACTGAAAAAAATCATGTGTTGGTAATGTAAAAAGTCCTACAGAACATGCTATTAGCAGGGGGTCTTAAATTAAACTACTAAAGAGGCTCAACACTGTTTAGCTGCCAAAAGCAGTTGGAATTGGGACTAAACAGTGTGGTAAGTCTTTAGGTGATGGCTATTGTGTCTGTTTGACCTCTTCCAAATGTCTGTGCTGGCAATAAAAAGAAAAAGTTTCCAATTTAAATAGCTAGAGAATAAAAACAATTTGCCAGTAATGTGAAAAAACCAACAGCACCTGATGTTCCCATGTGGTCTCCCACCCAAGTACTAACCAGGCCCAACACTGCTAAGCTTCCAAAATCAGACGAGATTGGGCCTATCTAATGTGGTATGGCTGTAGGTGAGATACAGGCACTTTTGCCCACTTCTACTTCTATCACCAGGTAAGCTAATAAAAAAGTTTATTAAGTGTATTGGCTTACTGAAAAAAAATCATGTGTTGGTAATGTAAAAAGACCTACAGGACATTATATTAGCAGGGGGTCTTAAATTAAACTACTAAAGAGGCTCAACACTGTTTAGCTGCCAAAAGCAGTTGGAATTGGGACTAAACAGTGTGGTAAGTCTTTAGGTGATGGCTATTGTGTCTGTTTGACCTCTTCCAAATGTCTGTGCTGGCAATAAAAAGAAAAAATTTCCAATTTAAATAGCTAGAGAATAAAAACAATTTGCCAGTAATGTGAAAAAACCTACAGAACCTCGTGTTCCCATGTGGTCTCCCACCCAAGTACTAACCAAGCCCAACACTGCTTAGCTTCTAAGATCAGACGAAATTGGGCCTATCCAATGTGGTATGGCTGTAGGTGAGATACAGGCACTTTTTTGCCCTCTTCTACTTCTATCACCAGGATAGCTAATAAAAAAGTTTCCTAACTGTATTGGCTTACTGAAAAAAATCATGTGTTGGTAATGTAAAAATACCTACAGGACATGATATTAGCAGGGGGTCTTAAATTAAAATACAAAAGATGCTCAACACTGTTTAGCTGCCAAAAGCAGTTGGAATTGGGCCTAAACAGTGTGGTAAGTCGTTAGGTGATGGCTATTGTGTCTGTTTGACCTCTTCCAAATGTCTGTACTGGCAATAAAAAGAAAAAGTTTCCAATTTAAATAGCTAGAGAATAAAAACAATTTGCCAGTAATGTGAAAAAACCTACAGCAGCTGGTGTTCCCATGTGGTCTCCCACCCAAGTACTAACCAGGCCCAACACTGCTTAGCTTCCAAGATCAGACGAGATTGGGCCTATCCAATGTGGTATGGCTGTAGGTGAGATACAGGAACATTTTTGCCATCTTCTACTTCTATCACCAGGTAAGCTAATAAAAAAGTTTCCTAACTGTATTGGCTTACTGAAAAAAATCATGTGTTGGTAATGTAAAAAGACCTACGGGACATGATATTAGCAGGGGGTCTTAAATAAAACTACTAAAGAGGCTCAACACTGTTTAGCTGCCAAAAGCAGATGGAATTAGGCGTAAACAGTGTGGTAAGTCTTTAGGTGATGGCTATTGTGTCTGTTTGACCTCTTCCAAATGTCAGTGCTGGCAATAAAAAGAAAAAGTTTCCAATTTAAATAGCTAGAGAATAAAAACAATTTGCCAGTAATGTGAAAAAACCTTCAGCACCTGGTGTTCCCATGTGGTATCCCACCCAAGTACTAACCAGGCCCAACACTGCTTAGCTTCCAAGATCAGATGAGATTGGGCCTATCCAATGTGGTATGGCTGTAGGTGAGATACAGGCACTTTTTGCCCTCTTCTACTTCGATCACCAGGTAAGCTAATAAAAAAGTTTCCTAACTGTATTGGCTTACTGAAAAAAATCATGTGTAGGTAATGTAAAAAGACCTACAGGACATTATATTAGCAGGGGGTCTTAAATTAAACTACTAAAGAGGCTCAACACTGTTTAGCTGCCAAAAGCAGTTGGAATTTGGACTAAACAGTGTGGTAAGTCTTTAGGTGATGGCTATTGTGTCTGTTTGACCTCTTCCAAATGTCTGTGCTGGCAATAAAAAGAAAAAGTTTCCAATTTAAATAGCTAGAGAATAAAAACAATTTGCCAGTAATGTGAAAAAACCTACAGCACCTGGTGTTCCCATGTGGTCTCCCACCCAAGTACTAACCAAGCCCAACACTGCTTAGCTTCTAAGATCAGACGAGATTGGGCCTATCCAATGTGGTATGGCTGTAGGTGAGATACAAGCACTTTTTTGCCCACTTCTACTTCTATCACCAGGTAAGCTAATAAAAAAGTTTCCTAAGTGTATTGGCTTACTGAAAAAAATCATGTGTTGGTAATGTAAAAAGACCTACAGGACATTATATTAGCAGGGGGTCTTAAATTAAACTACTAAAGAGGCTCAACACTGTTTAGCTGCCAAACGCAGTTGGAATTGGGCCTAAACAGTGTGGTAAGTCTTTAGGTGATGGCTATTGTGTCTGTTTGACCTCTCCCACATGTCTGTATTGGCAATAAAAAGAAAAAGTTTCCAATTTAAATAGCTAGAGAATAAAAACAATTTGCCAGTAATGGGAAAAAACCTACAGCACCTGGTGATCCCATGTGGTCTCCCACCCAAGTACTAACCAGGCCCAACACTGCTTAGCTTCCAAGATCAGACGAGATTGGGCCTATCCAATGTGGTATGGCTGTAGGTGAGATACAGGCACTTTTTTGCCCTCTTCTACTTCTATCACCAGGTAAGCTAATAAAAAAGTTTCCTAACTGTATTGGCTTACTGAAAAAAATCATGTGTTGGTAATGTAAAAAGTCCTACAGGACATGATATTAGCAGGGGGTCTTACATTAAACTACTAAAGAGGCTCAACACTGTTTAGCTGCCAAAAGCAGTTGGAATTGGGCCTAAACAGTGTGGTAACTCTTTAGGTGATGGCTATTGTGTCTGTTTGACCTTTTCCAAATGTCTGTGCTGGCAATAAAAAGAAAAAGTTTCCAATTTAAATAGCTAGAGAATAAAAACAATTTGCCAGTAATGTGAAAAAACCTACAGCACCTCGTGTTCCCATGTGGTCTCCCACCCAAGTACTAACCAAGCCCAACACTGCTTAGCTTCTAAGATCAGACGAAATTGGGCCTATCCAATGTGGTATGGCTGTAGGTGAGATACAGGCACTTTTTTGCCCTCTTCTACTTCTATCACCAGGATAGCTAATAAAAAAGTTTCCTAACTGTATTGGCTTACTGAAAAAAATCATGTGTTGGTAATGTAAAAATACCTACAGGACATGATATTAGCAGGGGGTCTTAAATTAAACTACAAAAGATGCTCAACACTGTTTAGCTGCCAAAAGCAGTTGGAATCGGGCCTAAACAGTGTGGTAAGTCGTTAGGTGATGGCTATTGTGTCTGTTTGACCTCTTCCAAATGTCTGTACTGGCAATAAAAAGAAAAAGTTTCCAATTTAAATAGCTAGAGAATAAAAACAATTTGCCAGTAATGTGAAAAAACCTACAGCACCTGGCGTTCCCATGTGGTCTCCCACCCAAGTACTAACCAGGCCCAACACTGCTTAGCTTCCAAGATCAGACGAGATTGGGCCTATCCAATGTGGTATGGCTGTAGGTGAGATACAGGCACTTTTTTGCCCTCTTCTACTCCTATCAGCAGGTAAGCTAATAAAAAAGTTTCCTAACTGTATTGGCTTACTGAAAAAAATCATGTGTTGGTAATGTAAAAAGACCTACGGGACATGATATTAGCAGGGGGTCTTAAATAAAACTACTAAAGAGGCTCAACACTGTTTAGCTGCCAAAAGCAGATGGAATTAGGCGTAAACAGTGTGGTAAGTCTTTAGGTGATGGCTATTGTGTCTGTTTGACCTCTTCCAAATGTCAGTGCTGGCAATAAAAAGAAAAAGTTTCCAATTTAAATAGCTAGAGAATAAAAACAATTTGCCAGTAATGTGAAAAAACCTTCAGCACCTGGTGTTCCCATGTGGTATCCCACCCAAGTACTAACCAGGCCCAACACTGCTTAGCTTCCAAGATCAGATGAGATTGGGCCTATCCAATGTGGTATGGCTGTAGGTGAGATACAGGCACTTTTTGCACCCTTCTACTTCGATCACCAGGTAAGCTAATAAAAAAGTTTCCTAACTGTATTGGCTTACTGAAAAAAATCATGTGTAGGTAATGTAAAAAGACCTACAGGACATTATATTAGCAGGGGGTCTTAAATTAAACTACTAAAGAGGCTCAACACTGTTTAGCTGCCAAAAGCAGTTGGAATTTGGACTAAACAGTGTGGTAAGTCTTTAGGTGATGGCTATTGTGTCTGTTTGACCTCTTCCAAATGTCTGTGCTGGCAATAAAAAGAAAAAGTTTCCAATTTAAATAGCTAGAGAATAAAAACAATTTGCCAGTAATGTGAAAAAACCTACAGCACCTGGTGTTCCCATGTGGTCTCCCACCCAAGTACTAACCAAGCCCAACACTGCTTAGCTTCTAAGATCAGACGAGATTGGGCCTATCCAATGTGGTATGGCTGTAGGTGAGATACAAGCACTTTTTTGCCCACTTCTACTTCTATCACCAGGTAAGCTAATAAAAAAGTTTCCTAAGTGTATTGGCTTACTGAAAAAAATCATGTGTAGGTAATGTAAAAAGACCTACAGGACATTATATTAGCAGGGGGTCTTAAATTAAACTACTAAAGAGGCTCAACACTGTTTAGCTGCCAAACGCAGTTGGAATTGGGCCTAAACAGTGTGGTAAGTCTTTAGGTGATGGCTATTGTGTCTGTTTGACCTCTCCCACATGTCTGTATTGGCAATAAAAAGAAAAAGTTTCCAATTTAAATAGCTAGAGAATAAAAACAATTTGCCAGTAATGGGAAAAAACCTACAGCACCTGGTGATCCCATGTGGTCTCCCACCCAAGTACTAACCAGGCCCAACACTGCTTAGCTTCCAAGATCAGACGAGATTGGGCCTATGCAATGTGGTATGGCTGTAGGTGAGATACAGGCACTTTTTTGCCCTCTTCTACTCCTATCAGCAGGTAAGCTAATAAAAAAGTTTCCTAACTGTATTGGCTTACTGAAAAAAATCATGTGTTGGTAATGTAAAAAGACCTACGGGACATGATATTAGCAGGGGGTCTTAAATAAAACTACTAAAGAGGCTCAACACTGTTTAGCTGCCAAAAGCAGATGGAATTAGGCGTAAACAGTGTGGTAAGTCTTTAGGTGATGGCTATTGTGTCTGTTTGACCTCTTCCAAATGTCAGTGCTGGCAATAAAAAGAAAAAGTTTCCAATTTAAATAGCTAGAGAATAAAAACAATTTGCCAGTAATGTGAAAAAACCTTCAGCACCTGGTGTTCCCATGTGGTATCCCACCCAAGTACTAACCAGGCCCAACACTGCTTAGCTTCCAAGATCAGATGAGATTGGGCCTATCCAATGTGGTATGGCTGTAGGTGAGATACAGGCACTTTTTGCACCCTTCTACTTCGATCACCAGGTAAGCTAATAAAAAAGTTTCCTAACTGTATTGGCTTACTGAAAAAAATCATGTGTAGGTAATGTAAAAAGACCTACAGGACATTATATTAGCAGGGGGTCTTAAATTAAACTACTAAAGAGGCTCAACACTGTTTAGCTGCCAAAAGCAGTTGGAATTTGGACTAAACAGTGTGGTAAGTCTTTAGGTGATGGCTATTGTGTCTGTTTGACCTCTTCCAAATGTCTGTGCTGGCAATAAAAAGAAAAAGTTTCCAATTTAAATAGCTAGAGAATAAAAACAATTTGCCAGTAATGTGAAAAAACCTACAGCACCTGGTGTTCCCATGTGGTCTCCCACCCAAGTACTAACCAAGCCCAACACTGCTTAGCTTCTAAGATCAGACGAGATTGGGCCTATCCAATGTGGTATGGCTGTAGGTGAGATACAAGCACTTTTTTGCCCACTTCTACTTCTATCACCAGGTAAGCTAATAAAAAAGTTTCCTAAGTGTATTGGCTTACTGAAAAAAATCATGTGTAGGTAATGTAAAAAGACCTACAGGACATTATATTAGCAGGGGGTCTTAAATTAAACTACTAAAGAGGCTCAACACTGTTTAGCTGCCAAACGCAGTTGGAATTGGGCCTAAACAGTGTGGTAAGTCTTTAGGTGATGGCTATTGTGTCTGTTTGACCTCTCCCACATGTCTGTATTGGCAATAAAAAGAAAAAGTTTCCAATTTAAATAGCTAGAGAATAAAAACAATTTGCCAGTAATGGGAAAAAACCTACAGCACCTGGTGATCCCATGTGGTCTCCCACCCAAGTACTAACCAGGCCCAACACTGCTTAGCTTCCAAGATCAGACGAGATTGGGCCTATCCAATGTGGTATGGCTGTAGGTGAGATACAGGCACTTTTTTGCCCTCTTCTACTTCTATCACCAGGTAAGCTATTAAAAAAGTTTCCTAACTGTATTGGCTTACTGAAAAAAATCATGTGTTGGTAATGTAAAAAGTCCTACAGGACATGATATTAGCAGGGGGTCTTACATTAAACTACTAAAGAGGCTCAACACTGTTTAGCTGCCAAAAGCAGTTGGAATTGGGCCTAAACAGTGTGGTAACTCTTTAGGTGATGGCTATTGTGTCTGTTTGACCTTTTCCAAATGTCTGTGCTGGCAATAAAAAGAAAAAGTTTCCAATTTAAATAGCTAGAGAATAAAAACAATTTGCCAGTAATGTGAAAAAACCTACAGCACCTCGTGTTCCCATGTGGTCTCCCACCCAAGTACTAACCAAGCCCAACACTGCTTAGCTTCTAAGATCAGACGAAATTGGGCCTATCCAATGTGGTATGGCTGTAGGTGAGATACAGGCACTTTTTTGCCCTCTTCTACTTCTATCACCAGGATAGCTAATAAAAAAGTTTCCTAACTGTATTGGCTTACTGAAAAAAATCATGTGTTGGTAATGTAAAAATACCTACAGGACATGATATTAGCAGGGGGTCTTAAATTAAACTACAAAAGATGCTCAACACTGTTTAGCTGCCAAAAGCAGTTGGAATTGGGCCTAAACAGTGTGGTAAGTCGTTAGGTGATGGCTATTGTGTCTGTTTGACCTCTTCCAAATGTCTGTACTGGCAATAAAAAGAAAAAGTTTCCAATTTAAATAGCTAGAGAATAAAAACAATTTGCCAGTAATGTGAAAAAACCTACAGCACCTGGCGTTCCCATGTGGTCTCCCACCCAAGTACTAACCAGGCCCAACACTGCTTAGCTTCCAAGATCAGACGAGATTGGGCCTATCCAATGTGGTATGGCTGTAGGTGAGATACAGGCACTTTTTTGCCCTCTTCTACTCCTATCAGCAGGTAAGCTAATAAAAAAGGGTACTTATGTAGTATCTGGGCTGCCGATTTTTTGATTGTATGCCTTAAGTTAAGGCATACAATCAGATGCGATGCGATGCGATATCGCATCGCATCGCATCGCATCGCATCCGATATCGGATGCGATGACCCGATTTTTCCATAGGAATCAATGTTAAAATGATTCCTATGGAAAAATGGGTCCTTTTCATACCCCTACTATCCAAGTGGGCATGGAGTTGGAAATAAACCTGTGGCGAGCGTAGCGAGCCACCGAGCCCGAAGCGTGGCGAGCGAAGCGAGCCCCGCGAGGGGACGGTATTCGTCCCCTCGCGGGGCTCGCTTCGCTCGCCACGCTTCGGGCTCGGTGGCTCGCTACGCTCGCCACAGGTTTATATCCAACTCCATGCCCACTTGGATAGTAGGGGTATGAAAAGGACCCATTTTTCCCATTGAATTCCATGTTAAAATGGACTCAGTCCATTTTAACATTGATTCCTATGGAAAAATCGGGTCATCGCATCGCATCGCATCGCATCGAATCGCATGGTCGCATGCGATGCGATGCGATCTCCCGATCCGACCCGATTTAGAAATCGGCAGCCCAGATACTACATAAGTACCTAAAAAAGTTTCCTAACTGTATTGGCTTACTGAAAAAAATCATGTGTAGGTAATGTAAAAAGACCTACAGGACATTATATTAGCAGGGGGTCTTAAATTAAACTACTAAAGAGGCTCAACACTGTTTAGCTGCCAAAAGCAGTTGGAATTGGGACTAAATAGTGTGGTAAGTCTTTAGGTGATGGCTATTGTGTCTGTTTGACCTCTTCCAAATGTCTGTGCTGGCAATAAAAAGAAAAAGTTTCCAATTTAAATAGCTAGAGAATAAAAACAATTTGCCAGTAATGTGAAAAAACCTACAGCACCTCGTGTTCCCATGTGGTCTCCCACCCAAGTACTAACCAAGCCCAACACTGCTTAGCTTCTAAGATCAGACGGAATTGGGCCTATCCAATGTAGTATGGCTGTAGGTGAGATACAGGCACTTTTTTGCCCACTTCTACTTCTATCACCAGGATAGCTATTAAAAAAGTTTCCTAACTGTATTGGCTTACTGAAAAAAATCATGTGTTGGTAATGTAAAAATACCTACAGGACATGATATTAGCAGGGGTCTTAAATTAAACTACAAAAGATGCTCAACACTGTTTAGCTGCCAAAAGCAGTTGGAATTGGGCCTAAACAGTGTGGTAAGTCGTTAGGTGATGGCTATTGTGTCTGTTTGACCTCTTCCAAATGTCTGTACTGGCAATAAAAAGAAAAAGTTTCCAATTTAAATAGCTAGAGAATAAAAACAATTTGCCAGTAATGTGAAAAAACCTACAGCACCTGGCGTTCCCATGTGGTCTCCCACCCAAATACTAACCAGGCCCAACACTGCTTAGCTTCCAAGATCAGACGAGATTGGGCCTATCCAATGTGGTATGGCTGTAGGTGAGATACAGGCACTTTTTTGCCCTCTTCTACTTCTATCACCAGGTAAGCTAATAAAAAAGTTTCCTAACTGTATTGGCTTACTGAAAAAAATCATGTGTTGGTAATGTAAAAAGTCCTACAGGACATGATATTAGCAGGGGGTCTTACATTAAACTACTAAAGAGGCTCAACACTGTTTAGCTGCCAAAAGCAGTTGGAATTGGGCCTAAACAGTGTGGTAACTCTTTAGGTGATGGCTATTGTGTCTGTTTGACCTTTTCCAAATGTCTGTGCTGGCAATAAAAAGAAAAAGTTTCCAATTTAAATAGCTAGAGAATAAAAACAATTTGCCAGTAATGTGAAAAAACCTACAGCACCTCGTGTTCCCATGTGGTCTCCCACCCAAGTACTAACCAAGCCCAACACTGCTTAGCTTCTAAGATCAGACGAAATTGGGCCTATCCAATGTGGTATGGCTGTAGGTGAGATACAGGCACTTTTTTGCCCTCTTCTACTTCTATCACCAGGATAGCTAATAAAAAAGTTTCCTAACTGTATTGGCTTACTGAAAAAAATCATGTGTTGGTAATGTAAAAATACCTACAGGACATGATATTAGCAGGGGGTCTTAAATTAAACTACAAAAGATGCTCAACACTGTTTAGCTGCCAAAAGCAGTTGGAATTGGGCCTAAACAGTGTGGTAAGTCGTTAGGTGATGGCTATTGTGTCTGTTTGACCTCTTCCAAATGTCTGTACTGGCAATAAAAAGAAAAAGTTTCCAATTTAAATAGCTAGAGAATAAAAACAATTTGCCAGTAATGTGAAAAAACCTACAGCACCTGGCGTTCCCATGTGGTCTCCCACCCAAGTACTAACCAGGCCCAACACTGCTTAGCTTCCAAGATCAGACGAGATTGGGCCTATCCAATGTGGTATGGCTGTAGGTGAGATACAGGCACTTTTTTGCCCTCTTCTACTCCTATCAGCAGGTAAGCTAATAAAAAAGGGTACTTATGTAGTATCTGGGCTGCCGATTTTTTGATTGTATGCCTTAAGTTAAGGCATACAATCAGATGCGATGCGATGCGATATCGCATCGCATCGCATCGCATCGCATCGCATCCGATATCGGATGCGATGACCCGATTTTTCCATAGGAATCAATGTTAAAATGATTCCTATGGAAAAATGGGTCCTTTTCATACCCCTACTATCCAAGTGGGCATGGAGTTGGAAATAAACCTGTGGCGAGCGTAGCGAGCCACCGAGCCCGAAGCGTGGCGAGCGAAGCGAGCCCCGCGAGGGGACGGTATTCGTCCCCTCGCGGGGCTCGCTTCGCTCGCCACGCTTCGGGCTCGGTGGCTCGCTACGCTCGCCACAGGTTTATATCCAACTCCATGCCCACTTGGATAGTAGGGGTATGAAAAGGACCCATTTTTCCCATTGAATTCCATGTTAAAATGGACTCAGTCCATTTTAACATTGATTCCTATGGAAAAATCGGGTCATCGCATCGCATCGCATCGCATCGAATCGCATGGTCGCATGCGATGCGATGCGATCTCCCGATCCGACCCGATTTAGAAATCGGCAGCCCAGATACTACATAAGTACCTAAAAAAGTTTCCTAACTGTATTGGCTTACTGAAAAAAATCATGTGTAGGTAATGTAAAAAGACCTACAGGACATTATATTAGCAGGGGGTCTTAAATTAAACTACTAAAGAGGCTCAACACTGTTTAGCTGCCAAAAGCAGTTGGAATTGGGACTAAATAGTGTGGTAAGTCTTTAGGTGATGGCTATTGTGTCTGTTTGACCTCTTCCAAATGTCTGTGCTGGCAATAAAAAGAAAAAGTTTCCAATTTAAATAGCTAGAGAATAAAAACAATTTGCCAGTAATGTGAAAAAACCTACAGCACCTCGTGTTCCCATGTGGTCTCCCACCCAAGTACTAACCAAGCCCAACACTGCTTAGCTTCTAAGATCAGACGGAATTGGGCCTATCCAATGTAGTATGGCTGTAGGTGAGATACAGGCACTTTTTTGCCCACTTCTACTTCTATCACCAGGATAGCTATTAAAAAAGTTTCCTAACTGTATTGGCTTACTGAAAAAAATCATGTGTTGGTAATGTAAAAATACCTACAGGACATGATATTAGCAGGGGTCTTAAATTAAACTACAAAAGATGCTCAACACTGTTTAGCTGCCAAAAGCAGTTGGAATTGGGCCTAAACAGTGTGGTAAGTCGTTAGGTGATGGCTATTGTGTCTGTTTGACCTCTTCCAAATGTCTGTACTGGCAATAAAAAGAAAAAGTTTCCAATTTAAATAGCTAGAGAATAAAAACAATTTGCCAGTAATGTGAAAAAACCTACAGCACCTGGCGTTCCCATGTGGTCTCCCACCCAAATACTAACCAGGCCCAACACTGCTTAGCTTCCAAGATCAGACGAGATTGGGCCTATCCAATGTGGTATGGCTGTAGGTGAGATACAGGCACTTTTTTGCCCTCTTCTACTCCTATCAGCAGGTAAGCTAATAAAAAAGTTTCCTAACTGTATTGGCTTACTGAAAAAAATCATGTGTTGGTAATGTAAAAAGACCTACGGGACATGATATTAGCAGGGGGTCTTAAATAAAACTACTAAAGAGGCTCAACACTGTTTAGCTGCCAAAAGCAGATGGAATTAGGCGTAAACAGTGTGGTAAGTCTTTAGGTGATGGCTATTGTGTCTGTTTGACCTCTTCCAAATGTCAGTGCTGGCAATAAAAAGAAAAAGTTTCCAATTTAAATAGCTAGAGAATAAAAACAATTTGCCAGTAATGTGAAAAAACCTTCAGCACCTGGTGTTCCCATGTGGTATCCCACCCAAGTACTAACCAGGCCCAACACTGCTTAGCTTCCAAGATCAGATGAGATTGGGCCTATCCAATGTGGTATGGCTGTAGGTGAGATACAGGCACTTTTTGCACCCTTCTACTTCGATCACCAGGTAAGCTAATAAAAAAGTTTCCTAACTGTATTGGCTTACTGAAAAAAATCATGTGTAGGTAATGTAAAAAGACCTACAGGACATTATATTAGCAGGGGGTCTTAAATTAAACTACTAAAGAGGCTCAACACTGTTTAGCTGCCAAAAGCAGTTGGAATTTGGACTAAACAGTGTGGTAAGTCTTTAGGTGATGGCTATTGTGTCTGTTTGACCTCTTCCAAATGTCTGTGCTGGCAATAAAAAGAAAAAGTTTCCAATTTAAATAGCTAGAGAATAAAAACAATTTGCCAGTAATGTGAAAAAACCTACAGCACCTGGTGTTCCCATGTGGTCTCCCACCCAAGTACTAACCAAGCCCAACACTGCTTAGCTTCTAAGATCAGACGAGATTGGGCCTATCCAATGTGGTATGGCTGTAGGTGAGATACTAGCACTTTTTTGCCCACTTCTACTTCTATCACCAGGTAAGCTAATAAAAAAGTTTCCTAAGTGTATTGGCTTACTGAAAAAAATCATGTGTAGGTAATGTAAAAAGACCTACAGGACATTATATTAGCAGGGGGTCTTAAATTAAACTACTAAAGAGGCTCAACACTGTTTAGCTGCCAAACGCAGTTGGAATTGGGCCTAAACAGTGTGGTAAGTCTTTAGGTGATGGCTATTGTGTCTGTTTGACCTCTCCCACATGTCTGTATTGGCAATAAAAAGAAAAAGTTTCCAATTTAAATAGCTAGAGAATAAAAACAATTTGCCAGTAATGGGAAAAAACCTACAGCACCTGGTGACCCCATGTAATCTCCCACCCAAGTACTAACCAGGCCCAACACTGCTTAGCTTCCAAGATCAGACGAGATTGGGCCTATCCAATGTGGTATGGCTGTAGGTGAGATACAGGCACTTTTTTGCCCTCTTCTACTTCTATCACCAGGTAAGCTAATAAAAAAGTTTCCTAACTGTATTGGCTTACTGAAAAAAATCATGTGTTGGTAATGTAAAAAGTCCTACAGGACATGATATTAGCAGGGGGTCTTACATTAAACTACTAAAGAGGCTCAACACTGTTTAGCTGCCAAAAGCAGTTGGAATTGGGCCTAAACAGTGTGGTAACTCTTTAGGTGATGGCTATTGTGTCTGTTTGACCTTTTCCAAATGTCTGTGCTGGCAATAAAAAGAAAAAGTTTCCAATTTAAATAGCTAGAGAATAAAAACAATTTGCCAGTAATGTGAAAAAACCTACAGCACCTCGTGTTCCCATGTGGTCTCCCACCCAAGTACTAACCAAGCCCAACACTGCTTAGCTTCTAAGATCAGACGAAATTGGGCCTATCCAATGTGGTATGGCTGTAGGTGAGATACAGGCACTTTTTTGCCCTCTTCTACTTCTATCACCAGGATAGCTAATAAAAAAGTTTCCTAACTGTATTGGCTTACTGAAAAAAATCATGTGTTGGTAATGTAAAAATACCTACAGGACATGATATTAGCAGGGGGTCTTAAATTAAACTACAAAAGATGCTCAACACTGTTTAGCTGCCAAAAGCAGTTGGAATTGGGCCTAAACAGTGTGGTAAGTCGTTAGGTGATGGCTATTGTGTCTGTTTGACCTCTTCCAAATGTCTGTACTGGCAATAAAAAGAAAAAGTTTCCAATTTAAATAGCTAGAGAATAAAAACAATTTGCCAGTAATGTGAAAAAACCTACAGCACCTGGCGTTCCCATGTGGTCTCCCACCCAAGTACTAACCAGGCCAAACACTGCTTAGCTTCCAAGATCAGACGAGATTGGGCCTATCCAATGTGGTATGGCTGTAGGTGAGATACAGGCACTTTTTTGCCCTCTTCTACTCCTATCAGCAGGTAAGCTAATAAAAAAGTTTCCTAACTGTATTGGCTTACTGAAAAAAATCATGTGTAGGTAATGTAAAAAGACCTACAGGACATTATATTAGCAGGGGGTCTTAAATTAAACTACTAAAGAGGCTCAACACTGTTTAGCTGCCAAAAGCAGTTGGAATTGGGACTAAACAGTGTGGTAAGTCTTTAGGTGATGGCTATTGTGTCTGTTTGACCTCTTCCAAATGTCTGTGCTGGCAATAAAAAAAAAAAGTTTCCAATTTAAATAGCTAGAGAATAAAAACAATTTGCCAGTAATGTGAAAAAACCTACAGCACCTCGTGTTCCCATGTGGTCTCCCACCCAAGTACTAACCAAGCCCAACACTGCTTAGCTTCTAAGATCAGACGGAATTGGGCCTATCCAATGTAGTATGGCTGTAGGTGAGATACAGGCACTTTTTTGCCCACTTCTACTTCTATCACCAGGATAGCTAATAAAAAAGTTTCCTAACTGTATTGGCTTACTGAAAAAAATCATGTGTTGGTAATGTAAAAATACCTACAGGACATGATATTAGCAGGGGGTCTTAAATTAAACTACAAAAGATGCTCAACACTGTTTAGCTGCCAAAAGCAGTTGGAATTGGGCCTAAACAGTGTGGTAAGTCGTTAGGTGATGGCTATTGTGTCTGTTTGACCTCTTCCAAATGTCTGTACTGGCAATAAAAAGAAAAAGTTTCCAATTTAAATAGCTAGAGAATAAAAACAATTTGCCAGTAATGTGAAAAAACCTACAGCACCTGGCGTTCCCATGTGGTCTCCCACCCAAGTACTAACCAGGCCCAACACTGCTTAGCTTCCAAGATCAGACGAGATTGGGCCTATCCAATGTGGTATGGCTGTAGGTGAGATACAGGCACTTTTTTGCCCTCTTCTACTCCTATCAGCAGGTAAGCTAATAAAAAAGTTTCCTAACTGTATTGGCTTACTGAAAAAAATCATGTGTAGGTAATGTAAAAAGACCTACAGGACATTATATTAGCAGGGGGTCTTAAATTAAACTACTAAAGAGGCTCAACACTGTTTAGCTGCCAAAAGCAGTTGGAATTGGGACTAAACAGTGTGGTAAGTCTTTAGGTGATGGCTATTGTGTCTGTTTGACCTCTTCCAAATGTCTGTGCTGGCAATAAAAAGAAAAAGTTTCCAATTTAAATAGCTAGAGAATAAAAACAATTTGCCAGTAATGTGAAAAAACCTACAGCACCTCGTGTTCCCATGTGGTCTCCCACCTAAGTACTAAGCAAGCCCAACACTGCTTAGCTTCCAAGATCAGACGAGATTGGGCCTATCCAATGTGGTATGGCTGTAGGTGAGATACAGGCACTTTTTTGCCCTCTTCTACTCCTATCAGCAGGTAAGCTAATAAAAAAGTTTCCTAACTGTATTGGCTTACTGAAAAAAATCATGTGTAGGTAATGTAAAAAGACCTACAGGACATTATATTAGCAGGGGGTCTTAAATTAAACTACTAAAGAGGCTCAACACTGTTTAGCTGCCAAAAGCAGTTGGAATTGGGACTAAACAGTGTGGTAAGTCTTTAGGTGATGGCTATTGTGTCTGTTTGACCTCTTCCAAATGTCTGTGCTGGCAATAAAAAGAAAAAGTTTCCAATTTAAATAGCTAGAGAATAAAAACAATTTGCCAGTAATGTGAAAAAACCTACAGCACCTCGTGTTCCCATGTGGTCTCCCACCTAAGTACTAAGCAAGCCCAACACTGCTTAGCTTCTAAGATCAGACGGAATTGGGCCTATCCAATGTAGTATGGCTGTAGGTGAGATACAGGCACTTTTTTGCCCACTTCTACTTCTATCACCAGGATAGCTAATAAAAAAGTTTCCTAACTGTATTGGCTTACTGAAAAAAATCATGTGTTGGTAATGTAAAAATACCTACAGGACATGATATTAGCAGGGGGTCTTAAATTAAACTACAAAAGATGCTCAACACTGTTTAGCTGCCAAAAGCAGTTGGAATTGGGCCTAAACAGTGTGGTAAGTCGTTAGGTGATGGCTATTGTGTCTGTTTGACCTCTTCCAAATGTCTGTACTGGCAATAAAAAGAAAAAGTTTCCAATTTAAATAGCTAGAGAATAAAAACAATTTGCCAGTAATGTGAAAAAACCTACAGCACCTGGCGTTCCCATGTGGTCTCCCACCCAAGTACTAACCAGGCCCAACACTGCTTAGCTTCCAAGATCAGACGAGATTGGGCCTATCCAATGTGGTATGGCTGTAGGTGAGATACAGGCACTTTTTTGCCCTCTTCTACTCCTATCAGCAGGTAAGCTAATAAAAAAGTTTCCTAACTGTATTGGCTTACTGAAAAAAATCATGTGTTGGTAATGTAAAAAGACCTACGGGACATGATATTAGCAGGGGGTCTTAAATAAAACTACTAAAGAGGCTCAACACTGTTTAGCTGCCAAAAGCAGATGGAATTAGGCGTAAACAGTGTGGTAAGTCTTTAGGTGATGGCTATTGTGTCTGTTTGACCTCTTCCAAATGTCAGTGCTGGCAATAAAAAGAAAAAGTTTCCAATTTAAATAGCTAGAGAATAAAAACAATTTGCCAGTAATGTGAAAAAACCTTCAGCACCTGGTGTTCCCATGTGGTATCCCACCCAAGTACTAACCAGGCCCAACACTGCTTAGCTTCCAAGATCAGATGAGATTGGGCCTATCCAATGTGGTATGGCTGTAGGTGAGATACAGGCACTTTTTGCACCCTTCTACTTCGATCACCAGGTAAGCTAATAAAAAAGTTTCCTAACTGTATTGGCTTACTGAAAAAAATCATGTGTAGGTAATGTAAAAAGACCTACAGGACATTATATTAGCAGGGGGTCTTAAATTAAACTACTAAAGAGGCTCAACACTGTTTAGCTGCCAAAAGCAGTTGGAATTTGGACTAAACAGTGTGGTAAGTCTTTAGGTGATGGCTATTGTGTCTGTTTGACCTCTTCCAAATGTCTGTGCTGGCAATAAAAAGAAAAAGTTTCCAATTTAAATAGCTAGAGAATAAAAACAATTTGCCAGTAATGTGAAAAAACCTACAGCACCTGGTGTTCCCATGTGGTCTCCCACCCAAGTACTAACCAAGCCCAACACTGCTTAGCTTCTAAGATCAGACGAGATTGGGCCTATCCAATGTGGTATGGCTGTAGGTGAGATACAAGCACTTTTTTGCCCACTTCTACTTCTATCACCAGGTAAGCTAATAAAAAAGTTTCCTAAGTGTATTGGCTTACTGAAAAAAATCATGTGTAGGTAATGTAAAAAGACCTACAGGACATTATATTAGCAGGGGGTCTTAAATTAAACTACTAAAGAGGCTCAACACTGTTTAGCTGCCAAACGCAGTTGGAATTGGGCCTAAACAGTGTGGTAAGTCTTTAGGTGATGGCTATTGTGTCTGTTTGACCTCTCCCACATGTCTGTATTGGCAATAAAAAGAAAAAGTTTCCAATTTAAATAGCTAGAGAATAAAAACAATTTGCCAGTAATGGGAAAAAACCTACAGCACCTGGTGATCCCATGTGGTCTCCCACCCAAGTACTAACCAGGCCCAACACTGCTTAGCTTCCAAGATCAGACGAGATTGGGCCTATCCAATGTGGTATGGCTGTAGGTGAGATACAGGCACTTTTTTGCCCTCTTCTACTTCTATCACCAGGTAAGCTAATAAAAAAGTTTCCTAACTGTATTGGCTTACTGAAAAAAATCATGTGTTGGTAATGTAAAAAGTCCTACAGGACATGATATTAGCAGGGGGTCTTACATTAAACTACTAAAGAGGCTCAACACTGTTTAGCTGCCAAAAGCAGTTGGAATTGGGCCTAAACAGTGTGGTAACTCTTTAGGTGATGGCTATTGTGTCTGTTTGACCTTTTCCAAATGTCTGTGCTGGCAATAAAAAGAAAAATTTTCCAATTTAAATAGCTAGAGAATAAAAACAATTTGCCAGTAATGTGAAAAAACCTACAGCACCTCGTGTTCCCATGTGGTCTCCCACCCAAGTACTAACCAAGCCCAACACTGCTTAGCTTCTAAGATCAGACGAAATTGGGCCTATCCAATGTGGTATGGCTGTAGGTGAGATACAGGCACTTTTTTGCCCTCTTCTACTTCTATCACCAGGATAGCTAATAAAAAAGTTTCCTAACTGTATTGGCTTACTGAAAAAAATCATGTGTAGGTAATGTAAAAAGACCTACAGGACATTATATTAGCAGGGGGTCTTAAATTAAACTACTAAAGAGGCTCAACACTGTTTAGCTGCCAAAAGCAGTTGGAATTGGGACTAAACAGTGTGGTAAGTCTTTAGGTGATGGCTATTGTGTCTGTTTGACCTCTTCCAAATGTCTGTGCTGGCAATAAAAAGAAAAAGTTTCCAATTTAAATAGCTAGAGAATAAAAACAATTTGCCAGTAATGTGAAAAAACCTACAGCACCTCGTGTTCCCATGTGGTCTCCCACCCAAGTACTAACCAAGCCCAACACTGCTTAGCTTCTAAGATCAGACGGAATTGGGCCTATCCAATGTAGTATGGCTGTAGGTGAGATACAGGCACTTTTTTGCCCTCTTCTACTTCTATCACCAGGTAAGCTAATAAAAAAGTTTCCTAACTGTATTGGCTTACTGAAAAAAATCATGTGTTGGTAATGTAAAAATACCTACAGGACATGATATTAGCAGGGGGTCTTAAATTAAACTACAAAAGATGCTCAACACTGTTTAGCTGCCAAAAGCAGTTGGAATTGGGCCTAAACAGTGTGGTAAGTCGTTAGGTGATGGCTATTGTGTCTGTTTGACCTCTTCCAAATGTCTGTACTGGCAATAAAAAGAAAAAGTTTCCAATTTAAATAGCTAGAGAATAAAAACAATTTGCCAGTAATGTGAAAAAACCTACAGCACCTGGCGTTCCCATGTGGTCTCCCACCCAAGTACTAACCAGGCCCAACACTGCTTAGCTTCCAAGATCAGACGAGATTGGGCCTATCCAATGTGGTATGGCTGTAGGTGAGATACAGGCACTTTTTTGCCCTCTTCTACTCCTATCAGCAGGTAAGCTAATAAAAAAGTTTCCTAACTGTATTGGCTTACTGAAAAAAATCATGTGTAGGTAATGTAAAAAGACCTACAGGACATTATATTAGCAGGGGGTCTTAAATTAAACTACTAAAGAGGCTCAACACTGTTTAGCTGCCAAAAGCAGTTGGAATTGGGACTAAACAGTGTGGTAAGTCTTTAGGTGATGGCTATTGTGTCTGTTTGACCTCTTCCAAATGTCTGTGCTGGCAATAAAAAGAAAAAGTTTCCAATTTAAATAGCTAGAGAATAAAAACAATTTGCCAGTAATGTGAAAAAACCTACAGCACCTCGTGTTCCCATGTGGTCTCCCACCCAAGTACTAACCAAGCCCAACACTGCTTAGCTTCTAAGATCAGACGGAATTGGGCCTATCCAATGTAGTATGGCTGTAGGTGAGATACAGGCACTTTTTTGCCCACTTCTACTTCTATCACCAGGATAGCTAATAAAAAAGTTTCCTAACTGTATTGGCTTACTGAAAAAAATCATGTGTTGGTAATGTAAAAATACCTACAGGACATGATATTAGCAGGGGGTCTTAAATTAAACTACAAAAGATGCTCAACACTGTTTAGCTGCCAAAAGCAGTTGGAATTGGGCCTAAACAGTGTGGTAAGTCGTTAGGTGATGGCTATTGTGTCTGTTTGACCTCTTCCAAATGTCTGTACTGGCAATAAAAAGAAAAAGTTTCCAATTTAAATAGCTAGAGAATAAAAACAATTTGCCAGTAATGTGAAAAAACCTACAGCACCTGGCGTTCCCATGTGGTCTCCCACCCAAGTACTAACCAGGCCCAACACTGCTTAGCTTCCAAGATCAGACGAGATTGGGCCTATCCAATGTGGTATGGCTGTAGGTGAGATACAGGCACTTTTTTGCCCTCTTCTACTCCTATCAGCAGGTAAGCTAATAAAAAAGTTTCCTAACTGTATTGGCTTACTGAAAAAAATCATGTGTTGGTAATGTAAAAAGACCTACGGGACATGATATTAGCAGGGGGTCTTAAATAAAACTACTAAAGAGGCTCAACACTGTTTAGCTGCCAAAAGCAGATGGAATTAGGCGTAAACAGTGTGGTAAGTCTTTAGGTGATGGCTATTGTGTCTGTTTGACCTCTTCCAAATGTCAGTGCTGGCAATAAAAAGAAAAAGTTTCCAATTTAAATAGCTAGAGAATAAAAACAATTTGCCAGTAATGTGAAAAAACCTTCAGCACCTGGTGTTCCCATGTGGTATCCCACCCAAGTACTAACCAGGCCCAACACTGCTTAGCTTCCAAGATCAGATGAGATTGGGCCTATCCAATGTGGTATGGCTGTAGGTGAGATACAGGCACTTTTTGCACCCTTCTACTTCGATCACCAGGTAAACTAATAAAAAAGTTTCCTAACTGTATTGGCTTACTGAAAAAAATCATGTGTAGGTAATGTAAAAAGACCTACAGGACATTATATTAGCAGGGGGTCTTAAATTAAACTACTAAAGAGGCTCAACACTGTTTAGCTGCCAAAAGCAGTTGGAATTTGGACTAAACAGTGTGGTAAGTCTTTAGGTGATGGCTATTGTGTCTGTTTGACCTCTTCCAAATGTCTGTGCTGGCAATAAAAAGAAAAAGTTTCCAATTTAAATAGCTAGAGAATAAAAACAATTTGCCAGTAATGTGAAAAAACCTACAGCACCTGGTGTTCCCATGTGGTCTCCCACCCAAGTACTAACCAAGCCCAACACTGCTTAGCTTCTAAGATCAGACGAGATTGGGCCTATCCAATGTGGTATGGCTGTAGGTGAGATACAAGCACTTTTTTGCCCACTTCTACTTCTATCACCAGGTAAGCTAATAATAAAGTTTCCTAAGTGTATTGGCTTACTGAAAAAAATCATGTGTAGGTAATGTAAAAAGACCTACAGGACATTATATTAGCAGGGGGTCTTAAATTAAACTACTAAAGAGGCTCAACACTGTTTAGCTGCCAAACGCAGTTGGAATTGGGCCTAAACAGTGTGGTAAGTCTTTAGGTGATGGCTATTGTGTCTGTTTGACCTCTCCCACATGTCTGTATTGGCAATAAAAAGAAAAAGTTTCCAATTTAAATAGCTAGAGAATAAAAACAATTTGCCAGTAATGGGAAAAAACCTACAGCACCTGGTGATCCCATGTGGTCTCCCACCCAAGTACTAACCAGGCCCAACACTGCTTAGCTTCCAAGATCAGACGAGATTGGGCCTATCCAATGTGGTATGGCTGTAGGTGAGATACAGGCACTTTTTTGCCCTCTTCTACTTCTATCACCAGGTAAGCTAATAAAAAAGTTTCCTAACTGTATTGGCTTACTGAAAAATATCATGTGTTGGTAATGTAAAAAGTCCTACAGGACATGATATTAGCAGGGGGTCTTACATTAAACTACTAAAGAGGCTCAACACTGTTTAGCTGCCAAAAGCAGTTGGAATTGGGCCTAAACAGTGTGGTAAGTCGTTAGGTGATGGCTATTGTGTCTGTTTGACCTCTTCCAAATGTCTGTACTGGCAATAAAAAGAAAAAGTTTCCAATTTAAATAGCTAGAGAATAAAAACAATTTGCCAGTAATGTGAAAAAACCTACAGCACCTGGCGTTCCCATGTGGTCTCCCACCCAAGTACTAACCAGGCCCAACACTGCTTAGCTTCCAAGATCAGACGAGATTGGGCCTATCCAATGTGGTATGGCTGTAGGTGAGATACAGGCACTTTTTTGCCCTCTTCTACTCCTATCAGCAGGTAAGCTAATAAAAAAGTTTCCTAACTGTATTGGCTTACTGAAAAAAATCATGTGTAGGTAATGTAAAAAGACCTACAGGACATTATATTAGCAGGGGGTCTTAAATTAAACTACTAAAGAGGCTCAACACTGTTTAGCTGCCAAAAGCAGTTGGAATTGGGACTAAACAGTGTGGTAAGTCTTTAGGTGATGGCTATTGTGTCTGTTTGACCTCTTCCAAATGTCTGTGCTGGCAATAAAAAGAAAAAGTTTCCAATTTAAATAGCTAGAGAATAAAAACAATTTGCCAGTAATGTGAAAAAACCTACAGCACCTCGTGTTCCCATGTGGTCTCCCACCCAAGTACTAACCAAGCCCAACACTGCTTAGCTTCTAAGATCAGACGGAATTGGGCCTATCCAATGTAGTATGGCTGTAGGTGAGATACAGGCACTTTTTTGCCCACTTCTACTTCTATCACCAGGATAGCTAATAAAAAAGTTTCCTAACTGTATTGGCTTACTGAAAAAAATCATGTGTTGGTAATGTAAAAATACCTACAGGACATGATATTAGCAGGGGGTCTTAAATTAAACTACAAAAGATGCTCAACACTGTTTAGCTGCCAAAAGCAGTTGGAATTGGGCCTAAACAGTGTGGTAAGTCGTTAGGTGATGGCTATTGTGTCTGTTTGACCTCTTCCAAATGTCTGTACTGGCAATAAAAAGAAAAAGTTTCCAATTTAAATAGCTAGAGAATAAAAACAATTTGCCAGTAATGTGAAAAAACCTACAGCACCTGGCGTTCCCATGTGGTCTCCCACCCAAGTACTAACCAGGCCCAACACTGCTTAGCTTCCAAGATCAGACGAGATTGGGCCTATCCAATGTGGTATGGCTGTAGGTGACATACAGGCACTTTTTTGCCCTCTTCTACTCCTATCAGCAGGTAAGCTAATAAAAAAGTTTCCTAACTGTATTGGCTTACTGAAAAAAATCATGTGTTGGTAATGTAAAAAGACCTACGGGACATGATATTAGCAGGGGGTCTTAAATAAAACTACTAAAGAGGCTCAACACTGTTTAGCTGCCAAAAGCAGATGGAATTAGGCGTAAACAGTGTGGTAAGTCTTTAGGTGATGGCTATTGTGTCTGTTTGACCTCTTCCAAATGTCAGTGCTGGCAATAAAAAGAAAAAGTTTCCAATTTAAATAGCTAGAGAATAAAAACAATTTGCCAGTAATGTGAAAAAACCTTCAGCACCTGGTGTTCCCATGTGGTATCCCACCCAAGTACTAACCAGGCCCAACACTGCTTAGCTTCCAAGATCAGATGAGATTGGGCCTATCCAATGTGGTATGGCTGTAGGTGAGATACAGGCACTTTTTGCACCCTTCTACTTCGATCACCAGGTAAGCTAATAAAAAAGTTTTCTAACTGTATTGGCTTACTGAAAAAAATCATGTGTAGGTAATGTAAAAAGACCTACAGGACATTATATTAGCAGGGGGTCTTAAATTAAACTACTAAAGAGGCTCAACACTGTTTAGCTGCCAAAAGCAGTTGGAATTTGGACTAAACAGTGTGGTAAGTCTTTAGGTGATGGCTATTGTGTCTGTTTGACCTCTTCCAAATGTCTGTGCTGGCAATAAAAAGAAAAAGTTTCCAATTTAAATAGCTAGAGAATAAAAACAATTTGCCAGTAATGGGAAAAAACCTACAGCACCTGGTGATCCCATGTGGTCTCCCACCCAAGTACTAACCAGGCCCAACACTGCTTAGCTTCCAAGATCAGACGAGATTGGGCCTATCCAATGTGGTATGGCTGTAGGTGAGATACAGGCACTTTTTTGCCCTCTTCTACTTCTATCACCAGGTAAGCTAATAAAAAAGTTTCCTAACTGTATTGGCTTACTGAAAAAAATCATGTGTTGGTAATGTAAAAAGTCCTACAGGACATGATATTAGCAGGGGGTCTTACATTAAACTACTAAAGAGGCTCAACACTGTTTAGCTGCCAAAAGCAGTTGGAATTGGGCCTAAACAGTGTGGTAACTCTTTAGGTGATGGCTATTGTGTCTGTTTGACCTTTTCCAAATGTCTGTGCTGGCAATAAAAAGAAAAAGTTTCCAATTTAAATAGCTAGAGAATAAAAACAATTTGCCAGTAATGTGAAAAAACCTACAGCACCTCGTGTTCCCATGTGGTCTCCCACCCAAGTACTAACCAAGCCCAACACTGCTTAGCTTCTAAGATCAGACGAAATTGGGCCTATCCAATGTGGTATGGCTGTAGGTGAGATACAGGCACTTTTTTGCCCTCTTCTACTTCTATCACCAGGATAGCTAATAAAAAAGTTTCCTAACTGTATTGGCTTACTGAAAAAAATCATGTGTTGGTAATGTAAAAATACCTACAGGACATGATATTAGCAGGGGGTCTTAAATTAAACTACAAAAGATGCTCAACACTGTTTAGCTGCCAAAAGCAGTTGGAATTGGGCCTAAACAGTGTGGTAAGTCGTTAGGTGATGGCTATTGTGTCTGTTTGACCTCTTCCAAATGTCTGTACTGGCAATAAAAAGAAAAAGTTTCCAATTTAAATAGCTAGAGAATAAAAACAATTTGCCAGTAATGTGAAAAAACCTACAGCACCTGGCGTTCCCATGTGGTCTCCCACCCAAATACTAACCAGGCCCAACACTGCTTAGCTTCCAAGATCAGACGAGATTGGGCCTATCCAATGTGGTATGGCTGTAGGTGAGATACAGGCACTTTTTTGCCCTCTTCTACTCCTATCAGCAGGTAAGCTAATAAAAAAGTTTCCTAACTGTATTGGCTTACTGAAAAAAATCATGTGTTGGTAATGTAAAAAGACCTACAGGACATGATATTAGCAGGGGGTCTTAAATAAAACTACTAAAGAGGCTCAACACTGTTTAGCTGCCAAAAGCAGATGGAATTAGGCGTAAACAGTGTGGTAAGTCTTTAGGTGATGGCTATTGTGTCTGTTTGACCATTGCCAAATGTCAGTGCTGGCAATAAAAAGAAAAAGTTTCCAATTTAAATAGCTAGAGAATAAAAACAATTTGCCAGTAATGTGAAAAAACCTTCAGCACTTGGTGTTCCCATGTGGTATCCCACCCAAGTACTAACCAGGCCCAACACTGCTTAGCTTCCAAGATCAGATGAGATTGGGCCTATCCAATGTGGTATGGCTGTAGGTGAGATACAGGCACTTTTTGCACCCTTCTACTTCGATCACCAGGTAAGCTAATAAAAAAGTTTCCTAACTGCATTGGCTTACTGAAAAAAATCATGTGTAGGTAATGTAAAAAGACCTACAGGACATTATATTAGCAGGGGGTCTTAAATTAAACTACTAAATAGGCTCAACACTGTTTAGCTGCCAAAAGCAGTTGGAATTTGGACTAAACAGTGTGGTAAGTCTTTAGGTGATGGCTATTGTGTCTGTTTGACCTCTTCCAAATGTCTGTGCTGGCAATAAAAAGAAAAAGTTTCCAATTTAAATAGCTAGAGAATAAAAACAATTTGCCAGTAATGTGAAAAAACCTACAGCACCTGGTGTTCCCATGTGGTCTCCCACCCAAGTACTAACCAAGCCCAACACTGCTTAGCTTCTAAGATCAGACGAGATTGGGCCTATCCAATGTGGTATGGCTGTAGGTGAGATACAAGCACTTTTTTGCCCACTTCTACTTCTATCACCAGGTAAGCTAATAAAAAAGTTTCCTAAGTGTATTGGCTTACTGAAAAAAATCATGTGTAGGTAATGTAAAAAGACCTACAGGACATTATATTAGCAGGGGGTCTTAAATTAAACTACTAAAGAGGCTCAACACTGTTTAGCTGCCAAACGCATTTGGAATTGGGCCTATACAGTGTGGTAAGTCTTTAGGTGATGGCTATTGTGTCTGTTTGACCTCTTCCAAATGTCTGTGCTGGCAATAAAAAGAAAAAGTTTCCAATTTAAATAGCTAGAGAATAAAAACAATTTGCCAGTAATGTGAAAAAACCTACAGCACCTCGTGTTCCCATGTGGTCTCCCACCCAAGTACTAACCAAGCCCAACACTGCTTAGCTTCTAAGATCAGACGGAATTGGGCCTATCCAATGTAGTATGGCTGTAGGTGAGATACAGGCACTTTTTTGCCCACTTCTACTTCTATCACCAGGATAGCTAATAAAAAAGTTTCCTAACTGTATTGGCTTACTGAAAAAAATCATGTGTTGGTAATGTAAAAATACCTACAGGACATGATATTAGCAGGGGGTCTTAAATTAAACTACAAAAGATGCTCAACACTGTTTAGCTGCCAAAAGCAGTTGGAATTGGGCCTAAACAGTGTGGTAAGTCGTTAGGTGATGGCTATTGTGTCTGTTTGACCTCTTCCAAATGTCTGTACTGGCAATAAAAAGAAAAAGTTTCCAATTTAAATAGCTAGAGAATAAAAACAATTTGCCAGTAATGTGAAAAAACCTACAACACCTGGTGTTCCCATGTTGGTCTCCCACCCAAGTACTAACCAGGCCCAACACTGCTAAGCTTCCAAGATCAGACGAGATTGGGCCTATCTAATGTGGTATGGCTGTAGGTGAGATACAGGCACTTTTGCCCACTTCTACTTCTATCACCAGGTAAGCTAATAAAAAAGTTTCCTAAGTGTATTGGCTTACTGAAAAAAATCATGTGTAGGTAATGTAAAAAGACCTACAGGACATTATATTAGCAGGGGGTCTTAAATTAAACTACTAAAGAGGCTCAACACTGTTTAGCTGCCAAACGCAGTTGGAATTGGGCCTAAACAGTGTGGTAAGTCTTTAGTTGATGGCTATTGTGTCTGTTTGACCTCTTCAAAATGTCTGTGCTGGCAATAAAAAGAAAAAGTTTCCAATTTAAATAGCTAGAGAATAAAAACAATTTGCCAGTAATGGGAAAAAACCTACAGCACCTGGTGATCCCATGTGGTCTCCCACCCAAGTACTAACCAGGCCCAACACTGCTTAGCTTCCAAGATCAGACAAAATTGGGCCTATCCAATGTGGTATGGCTGTAGGTGAGATACAGGCACTTTTTTGCCCTCTTCTACTTCTATCACCAGGTAAGCTAATAAAAAAGTTTCCTAACTGTATTGGCTTACTGAAAAAAATCATGTGTTGGTAATGTAAAAAGTCCTACAGGACATGATATTAGCAGGGGGTCTTACATTAAACTACTAAAGAGGCTCAACACTGTTTAGCTGCCAAAAGCAGTTGGAATTGGGCCTAAACAGTGTGGTAAGTCGTTAGGTGATGGCTATTGTGTCTGTTTGACCTCTTCCAAATGTCTGTACTGGCAATAAAAAGAAAAAGTTTCCAATTTAAATAGCTAGAGAATAAAAACAATTTGCCAGTAATGTGAAAAAACCTACAACACCTGGTGTTCCCATGTTGGTCTCCCACCCAAGTACTAACCAGGCCCAACACTGCTAAGCTTCCAAGATCAGACGAGATTGGGCCTATCTAATGTGGTATGGCTGTAGGTGAGATACAGGCACTTTTGCCCACTTCTACTTCTATCACCAGGTAAGCTAATAAAAAAGTTTCCTAAGTGTATTGGCTTACTGAAAAAAATCATGTGTAGGTAATGTAAAAAGACCTACAGGACATTATATTAGCAGGGGGTCTTAAATTAAACTACTAAAGAGGCTCAACACTGTTTAGCTGCCAAACGCAGTTGGAATTGGGCCTAAACAGTGTGGTAAGTCTTTAGTTGATGGCTATTGTGTCTGTTTGACCTCTTCAAAATGTCTGTGCTGGCAATAAAAAGAAAAAGTTTCCAATTTAAATAGCTAGAGAATAAAAACAATTGGCCAGTAATGTGAATAAACCTACAGCACCTGGTGTTCCCATGTGGTCTCCCAGCCAAGTACTAACCAGGCCCAACACTGCTTAGCTTACAAGATCAGACGAGATTGGCCCTATCCAATGTGGTATGGCTGTAGGTGAGATACAGGCACATTTTTGCCATCTTCTACTTCTATCACCAGGTAAGCTAATAAAAAAGTTTCCTAACTGTATTGGCTTACTGAAAAAAATCATGTGTTGGTAATGTAAAAAGACCTACGGGACATGATATTAGCAGGGGGTCTTAAATAAAACTACTAAAGAGGCTCAACACTGTTTAGCTGCCAAAAGCAGATGGAATTAGGCGTAAACAGTGTGGTAAGTCTTTAGGTGATGGCTATTGTGTCTGTTTGACCTCTTCCAAATGTCAGTGCTGGCAATAAAAAGAAAAAGTTTCCAATTTAAATAGCTAGAGAATAAAAACAATTTGCCAGTAATGTGAAAAAACCTACAGCACCTCGTGTTCCCATGTGGTCTCCCACCCAAGTACTAACCAAGCCCAACACTGCTTAGCTTCTAAGATCAGACGGAATTGGGCCTATCCAATGTAGTATGGCTGTAGGTGAGATACAGGCACTTTTTTGCCCACTTCTACTTCTATCACCAGGATAGCTAATAAAAAAGTTTCCTAACTGTATTGGCTTACTGAAAAAAATCATGTGTTGGTAATGTAAAAATACCTAAAGGACATGATATTAGCAGGGGGTCTTAAATTAAACTACAAAAGATGCTTAACACTGTTTAGCTGCCAAAAGCAGTTGGAATTGGGCCTAAACAGTGTGGTAAGTCGTTAGGTGATGGCTATTGTGTCTGTTTGACCTCATCCAAATGTCTGTACTGGCAATAAAAAGAAAAAGTTTCCAATTTAAATAGCTAGAGAATAAAAACAATTTGCCAGTAATGTGAAAAAACCTACAGCACCTGGTGTTCCCATGTGGTCTCCCACCCAAGTACTAACCAGGCCCAACACTGCTTAGCTTCCAAGATCAGACGAGATTGGGCCTATCCAATGTGGTATGGCTGTAGGTGAGATACAAGCACTTTTTTGCCCTCTTCTACTCCTATCAGCAGGTAAGCTAATAAAAAAGTTTCCGAACTGTATTGGCTTACTGAAAAAAATCATGTGTTGGTAATGTAAAAAGTCCTACAGAACAGGATATTAGCAGGGGGTCTTAAATTAAACTACTAAAAAGGCTCAACACTGTTTAGCTGCCAAAAGCAGTTGGAATTGGGACTAAACAGTGTGGTAAGTCTTTAGGTGATGGCTATTGTGTCTGTTTGACCTCTTCCAAATGTCTGTGCTGGCAATAAAAAGAAAAAGTTTCCAATTTAAATAGCTAGAGAATAAAAACAATTTGCCAGTAATGTGAAAAAACCTACAGCACCTGATGTTCCCATGTGGTCTCCCACCCTAGTACTAACCAAGCCCAACACTGCTTAGCTTCTAAGATCAGACGAGATTGGGCCTATCCAATGTGGTATGGCTGTAGGTGAGATACAGGCACTTTTTTGCCCACTTCTACTTCTATCACCAGGTAAGCTAATAAAAAAGTTTCCTAAGTGTATTGGCTTACTGAAAAAAATCATGTGTAGGTAATGTAAAAAGACCTACAGGACATTATATTAGCAGGGGGTCTTCAATTAAACTACTAAAGATGCTCAACACTGTTTAGCTGCCAAACGCAGTTGGAATTGGGCCTAAACAGTGTGGTAAGTCTTTAGGTGATGGCTATTGTGTCTGTTTGACCTCTCCCAAATGTCTGTATTGGCAATAAAAAGAAAAAGTTTCCAATTTAAATAGCTAGAGAATAAAAACAATTTGCCAGTAATGGGAAAAAACCTACAGCACCTGGTGATCCCATGTGGTCTCCCACCCAAGTACTAACCAGGCCCAACACTGCTTAGCTTCCAAGATCAGACAAAATTGGGCCTATCCAATGTGGCATGGCTGTAGGTGAGATACAGGCACTTTTTTGCCCTCTTCTACTTCTATCACCAGGTAAGCTAATAAAAAAGTTTCCTAACTGTATTGGCTTACTGAAAAAAATCATGTGTTGGTAATGTAAAAAGTCCTACAGGACATGATATTAGCAGGGGGTCTTACATTAAACTACTAAAGAGGCTCAACACTGTTTAGCTGCCAAAAGCAGTTGGAATTGGGCCTAAACAGTGTGGTAAGTCGTTAGGTGATGGCTATTGTGTCTGTTTGACCTCTTCCAAATGTCTGTACTGGCAATAAAAAGAAAAAGTTTCCAATTTAAATAGCTAGAGAATAAAAACAATTTGCCAGTAATGTGAAAAAACCTACAGCACCTGGTGTTCCCATGTTGGTCTCCCACCCAAGTACTAACCAGGCCCAACACTGCTAAGCTTCCAAGATCAGACGAGATTGGGCCTATCTAATGTGGTATGGCTGTAGGTGAGATACAGGCACTTTTGCCCACTTCTACTTCTATCACCAGGTAAGCTAATAAAAAAGTTTCCTAAGTGTATTGGCTTACTGAAAAAAATCATGTGTAGGTAATGTAAAAAGACCTACAGGACATTATATTAGCAGGGGGTCTTAAATTAAACTACTAAAGAGGCTCAACACTGTTTAGATGCCAAACGCAGTTGGAATTGGGCCTAAACAGTGTGGTAAGTCTTTAGTTGATGGCTATTGTGTCTGTTTGACCTCTTCCAAATGTCTGTGCTGGCAATAAAAAGAAAAAGTTTCCAATTTAAATAGCTAGAGAATAAAAACAATTTGCCAGTAATGTGAATAAACCTACAGCACCTGGTGTTCCCATGTGGTCTCCCAGCCAAGTACTAACCAGGCCCAACACTGCTTAGCTTACAAGATCAGACGAGATTGGGCCTATCCAATGTGGTATGGCTGTAGGTGAGATACAGGCACATTTTTGCCATCTTCTACTTCTATCACCAGGTAAGCTAATAAAAAAGTTTCCTAACTGTATTGGCTTACTGAAAAAAAATCATGTGTTGGTAATGTAAAAAGACCTACGGGACATGATATTAGCAGGGGGTCTTAAATAAAACTACTAAAGAGGCTCAACACTGTTTAGCTGCCAAAAGCAGATGGAATTAGGCGTAAACAGTGTGGTAAGTCTTTAGGTGATGGCTATTGTGTCTGTTTGACCTCTTCCAAATGTCAGTGCTGGCAATAAAAAGAAAAAGTTTCCAATTTAAATAGCTAGAGAATAAAAACAATTTGCCAGTAATGTGAAAAAACCTTCAGCACCTGGTGTTCCCATGTGGTATCCCACCCAAGTACTAACCAGGCCCAACACTGCTTAGCTTCCAAGATCAGACGAGATTGGGCCTATCCAATGTGGTATGGCTGTAGGTGAGATACAGGCACTTTTTGCCCTCTTCTACTTCGATCACCAGGTAAGCTAATAAAAAAGTTTCCTAACTGTATTGGCTTACTGAAAAAAATCATGTGTAGGTAATGTAAAAAGACCTACAGGACATTATATTAGCAGGGGGTCTTAAATTAAACTACTAAAGAGGCTCAACACTGTTTAGCTGCCAAACACAGTTGGAATTGGGCCTAAACAGTGTGGTAAGTCTTTAGGTGATGGCCATTGTGTCTGTTTGACCTCTTCCAAATGTCTGTGCTGGCAATAAAATGTAAAAGTTTCCAATTTAAATAGCTAGAGAATAAAAACAATTTGCCAGTAATGTGAAAAAATCTACAGCACCTGGTGTTCGCATGTGGTCTCCCACCCAAGAACTAACCAGGCCCAACACTGCTTAACTTCCAAGATCAGATGAGATCGGGCCTATCCAATGTGGTATGGCTTTAGGTGAGATACAGGTACTTTTTTGCCCTCTTCTACTTCTATCACCAGGTAAGCTAATAAAAAAGTTTCCTAACTGTATTGGCTTACTGAAAAAAATCATGTGTTGGTAATGTAAAAAGTCCTACAGGACATGATATTAGCAGGGGGTCTTACATTAAACTACTAAAGAGGCTCAACACTGTTTAGCTGCCAAAAGCAGTTGGAATTGGGCCTACACAGTGTGGTAAGTCTTTAGGTGATGGCTATTGTGTCTGTTTGACCTGTTCCAAATGTCTGTACTGGCAATAAAAAGAAAAAGTTTCCAATTTAAATAGCTAGAGAATAAAAACAATTTGCCAGTAATGGGAAATAACCTACAGCACCTGGTGTTCCCATGTGGTCTCCCACCCAAGTACTAACCAGGCCCAACTCTGCTAAGCTTCCAAGATCAGACGAGATTGGGCCTATCTAATGTGGTATGGCTGTAGGTGAGATACAGGCACTTTTGCCCACTTCTACTTCTATCACCAGGTAAGCTTATAAAAAAGTTTCCTAAGTGTATTGGCTTACTGAAAAAAATCATGTGTAGGTAATGTAAAAAGACCTACAGGACATTATATTAGCAGGGGGTCATAAATTAAATTACTAAAGAGGCTCAACACTGTATAGCTGCCAAACGCAGTTGGAATTGGGCCTAAACAGTGTGGTAAGTCTTTAGGTGATGGCTATTGTGTCTGTTTGACCTCTTCCAAATGTCTGTGCTGGCAATAAAAAGAAAAGGTTTCCAATTTAAATAGCTAGAGAATAAAAACAATTTGCCAGTAATGTGAAAAAACCTACAGCACCTGGTGTTCCCATGTGGTCTCCCACCCAAGTACTAACCAGGCCCAACACTGCTTAGCTTCCAAGATCAGACGAGATTGGGCCTATCCAATGTAGTATGGCTGTAGGTGAGATACAGGCACTTTTTTGCCCTCTTCTACTTCTATCACCAGGTAAGCTAATAAAAAAGTTTCCGAACTGTATTGGCTTACTGAAAAAAATCATGTGTTGGTAATGTAAAAAGACCTACAGGACACGATATTAGCAGGGGGTCTTAAATTAAACTACTAAAGAGGCTCAACACTGTTTAGCTGCCAAAAGCAGTTGGAATTGGGCCTAAACAGTGTGGTAAGTCTTTAGGTGATGGCTATTGTGTCTGTTTGACCTCTTCCAAATGTCTGTGCTGGCAATAAAATGTAAAAGTTTCCAATTTAAATAGCTAGAGAATAAAAACAATTTGCCAGTAATGTGAAAAAACCTACAGCACCTGGTGTTCGCATGTGGTCTCCCACCCAAGTACTAACCAGGCCCAACACTGCTTAGCTTCCAAGATCAGATGAGATCGGGCCTATCCAATGTGGAATGGCTGTAGATGAGATAACAGCACTTTTTTGCCCTCTTTTACTTCTATCACCAGGTAAGCTAATAAAAAAGTTTCCTAACTGTATTGGCTTACTGAAAAAAATCATGTGTTGGTAATGTAAAAAGTCCTACAGGACATGATATTAGCAGGGGGTCCTAAATTAAACTACAAAAGATGCTCAACACTGTTTAGCTGCCAAAAGCAGTTGGAATTGGGCCTAAACAGTGTGGTAAGTCTTTAGGTGATGGCTATTGTGTCTGGTTGACCTTTTCCAAATGTCTGTGCTGGCAATAAAAAGAAAAAAGTTTCCAATTTAAATAGCTAGAGAATAAAAACAATTTGCCAGTAATGTGAAAAAAACCTACAGCACCTGGTGTTCCCATGTGGACTCCCACCCAACTACTAACCAGGCCCAACACTGCTTAGCTTCCAAGATCAGGCCTATCCAATGTGGTATGGCTGTAGGTGAGAAACAGGCACTTTTTTGCCCTCTTCTACTCCTATCAGCAGGTAATCTAATAAAAAAGTTTCCTAACTGTATTGGCTTACTAAAAAAAAAATCATGTGTTGGTAATGTAAAAAGACTTACAGGACATGATATTAGCAGGGGGTCTTAAATGAAACTACAAAAGATGCTCAACACTGTTTAGCTGCCAAAAGCAGTTGTAATTGGGCCTAAACAGTGTTGTAAGTCTTTAGGTGATGGCTATTGCGTCTGTTTGACCTCTTCCAAATGTCTGTGCTGGCAATAAAAAGAAAAAGTTTCCAATTTAAATAGCTAGAGAATAAAAACAATTTGCCAGTAATATGAAAAAACTTACAGCACCTGGTGTTCCCATGTGGTCTCCCACACAAGTACTAACCAGGCCCAACACTGCATAGCTTCCTAGATCAGACGAGATTGGGCCTATCCAATGTGGTATGGCTGTAGGTGAGATATATGCAATTTTTTGCCCTCTTCTACTTCTATCACCAGGTAATCTAATAAAAAAGTTTCCTAACTGTATTGGCTTACTGAAAAAAATCATGTGTTGGTAATGTAAAAAGACCTACAGGACATGATATTAGAAGGGGGTCTTAAATGAAACTACAAAAGAGGCTCAACACTGTTTAGCTGCCAAAAGCAGTTGTAATTGAGCCTAAACAGTGTTGTAAGTCTTTAGGTGATGGCTATTGTGTCTGTTTGACCTCTTCCAAATGTCTGTGCTGGCAATAAAAAGAAAAAGTTTCCAATTTAAATAGCTAGAGAATAAAAACAATTTGCCAGTATTATGAAAAAACTTACAGCACCTGGTGTTCCCATGTGGTCTCCCACCCAAGTACTAACCAGGCCCAACACTGCATAGCTTCCAAGATCAGACGAGATTGGGCCTATCCAATGTTGTATGGCTGTAGGTGCGATACAGGCACATTTTTGCCCTCTTCTACTTCTATCACCAGGTAAGCTAATAAAAAAGTTTCCGAACTGTATTGGCTTACTGAAAAAAATCATGTGTTTGTAATGTAAAAAGACCTACAGGACACGATATTAGCAGGGTGTCTTAAATTAAACTACTTAAGAGGTTCAACACTGTTTAGCTGCCAAAAGCAGTTGGAATTGGGCCTAAACAGTGTGGTAAGTCTTTAGGTGATGGCTATTTTGTCTGTTTGACCTCTTCCAAATGTCTGTGCTGGCAATAAAAAGAAAAAGTTTCCAATTTAAATAGGTAGAGAATAAAAACTATTTGCAAGTAATGTGAAAAACCTACAGCACCTGGTGTTCCCATGTGGTCTCCCACCCAAGCACTAACCAGACCCAACACTGCTTAGCTTCCAAGATCAGACGAGATTGGGCCTATCCTATGTGGTATGACTGTAGATGAGATACAGGCACTTGTTTGCCCTCTTCTACTTCTATCACCAGGTAAGCTAATTAAAAAATGTTCCTAAATGTATTGGCTTACTAAAAAAAAATCATGGGTTGGTAATGTAAAAAGTCCTAGAGGACATGATATTAGCAGGGGGTCTTAAATTAAACTACTAAAGAGGCTCACCACTGTTTAGCTGCCAAAAGCAGTTGGAATTGGGCCTAAACAGTGTGGTAAGTTTTTAGGTGATGGCTATTGTGTCTGTTTGACCTCTTCCAAATGTCTGTGCTGGCAATAAAAAGAAAAAGTTTCCAATTTAAATAGCTAGAGAATAAAAACTATTTGCAAGTAATGTGAAAAACCTACAGCACCTGGTGTTCCCATGTGGTCTCCCACCCAAGCACTAACCAGACCCAACACTGCTTAGCTTCCAAGATCAGACGAAATTGGGCCTATCCAATGTGGTACGGCTGTAGATGAGATACAGGCACTTTTTTGCCCTCTTCTACTTCTATCACCAGGTAAGCTAATAAAAAAGTTTCCTAAATGTATTGGCTTACTAAAAAAAAAATAATGTGTTGGTAATGTAAAAAGTCCTACAGGACATGATATTAGCAGGGGGTCTTAAATTAAACTACTAAAGAGGCTCAACACTGTTTAGCTGCCAAAAGCACTTGGAATTGGGCCTAAACAGTGTGGTAAGTCTTTAGGTGATGGCTATTGTGTCTGTTTGACCTCTTCCAAATGTCTGTGCTGGCAATAAAAAGAAAAAGTTTCCAATTTAAATAGCTAGAGAATAAAAACAATTTGCCAGTAATGTGAAAAAACCCACAGCACCTGGTGTTCCCATGTGGTCTCCCACCCAAGTACTAACCAGGCCCAACACTGCATAGCTTCCAAGATCAGACGAGATTGGGCCTATCCAATGTGGTATGGCTGTAGGTGAGTTACAGGCACTTTTTTCCCTCTTCTACTTCTATCACCAGGATAGCTAATAAAAGTTTCCTAACTGTATTGGCTTACTGAAAAAAATCATGTGTTGGTAATGTAAAAATACCTACAGGACATGATATTAGCAGGGGATCTTAAATTAAACTACAAAAGATGCTCAACACTGTTTAGCTGCCAAAAGCAGTTGGAATTGGGCCTAAACAGTGTGGTAAGTCTTTAGGTGATGGCTATTGTGTCTGTTTGACCTCTTCCAAATGTCTGTACTGGCAATAAAAAAGAAAAAGTTTCCAATTTAAATAGCTAGAGAATAAAAACAATTTGCCAGTAATGTGAAAAAACCTACAGCACCTGGTGTTCCCATGTGGTCTCCCCGCCAAGTACTAACCAGGCCCAACACTGCTTAGCTTCCAAGATCAGACAAGATTGGGCCTTTCCAATGTGGTATGGCTGTAGGTGAGATACAGGCACTTTTTTGCCTTTTTCTACTTCTATCACCAGGTAAGCTAATAAAAATTTTCCTAACTGTATTGGCTTACTGAAAAAAATCATGTGTTGGTAATATAAAAAGACCTACAGGACATGATATTAGCAGGGGGTCTTAAATTAAACTACTAAAGAGGCTCAACACTGTTTAGCTGCCAAAAGCAGTTTGAATTGGGCCTAAACAGTGTGGTAAGTCTTTAGGTGATGGCTATTGTGTCTGTTTGACCTCTTCCAAATGTCTGTGCTGGCAATAAAAAGAAAAAGTTTCCAATATAAACAGCTAGAGAATAAAAACAATTTGCCAGTAATGTGAAAAAACCTTCAGCACCTGGTGTTACCATGTGGTCTCCCACCCAAGTACTAACCAGGCCCAACACTGCTTAGCTTCCAAGATCCGACGAGATTGGGCCTATCCAATGTGGTATAGCTGTAGATGAGATACAGGCACTTTTTTGCCATCTTCTACTTCTATCACCAGGTAAGCTAATAAAAAAGTTTCCTAACTGTATTGGCTTACTGAAAAAAATCATGTGTTGGTAATGTAAAAAGACCTACAGGACATTATATTAGCAGGGGGTCTTAAATTAAACTACTAAAGAGGCTCAACACTGTTTAGCTGCCAAAAGCAGTTGGAATTGGGCCTAAACAGTGTGGTAAGTCTTTAGGTGATGGCTATTGTGTCTGTTTGACCTCTTCCAAATGTCAGTGCTGGCAATAAAAAGAAAAAGTTTCCAATTTAAATAGCTAGAGAATAAAAACAATTTGCCAGTAATGTGAAAAAACCTTCAGCACCTGGTGTTCCCATGTGGTATCCCACCCAAGTACTAACCAGGCCCAACACTGCTTAGCTTCCAAGATCAGATGAGACTGGGCCTATCCAATGTGGTATGGCTGTAGTTGAGAAACAGGCACTTTTTGCCCTCTTCTACTTCGATCACCAGGTAAGCTAATAAAAAAGTTTCCTAACTGTATTGGCTTACTGAAAAAAATCATGTGTAGGTAATGTAAAAAGACCTACAGGACATTATATTAGCAGGGGGTCTTAAATTAAACTACTAAAGAGGCTCAACACTGTTTAGCTGCCAAAAGCAGTTGGAATTGGGCCTAAACAGTGTGGTAAGTCTTTAGGTGATGGCTATTGTGTCTGTTTGACCTCTTCCAAATGTCTGTGCTTGCAATAAAAAGAAAAAGTTTCCAATTTAAATAGCTAGAGAATAAAAACTATTTGCAAGTAATGTGAAAAACCTACAGCACCTGGTGTTCCCATGTGGTCTCCCACCCAAGCACTAACCAGACCCAACACTGCTTAGCTTCCAAGATCAGACGAGATTGGGCCTATCCAATGTGGTACGGCTGTAGATGAGATACAGGCACTTTTTTGCCCTCTTCTACTTCTATCACCAGGTAAGCTAATAAAAAAGTTTCCTAAATGTATTGGCTTACTAAAAAAAAAATAATGTGTTGGTAATGTAAAAAGTCCTACAGGACATGATATTAGCAGGGGGTCTTAAATGAAACTACTAAAGAGGCTCAACACTGTTTAGCTGCCAAAAGCACTTGGAATTGGGCCTAAACAGTGTGGTAAGTCTTTAGGTGATGGCTATTGTGTCTGTTTGACCTCTTCCAAATGTCTGTGCTGGCAATAAAAAGAAAAAGTGTCCAATTTAAATAGCTAGAAAATAAAAACAATTTGCCAGTAATGTGAAAAAACCTACAGCACCTGGTGTTCCCATGTGGTCTCCCACCCAAGTACTAACCAGGCCCAACACTGCATAGCTTCCAAGATCAGACGAGATTGGGCCTATCCAATGTGGTATGGCTGTAGGTGAGTTATAGGCACTTTTTTCCCTCTTCTACTTCTATCACCAGGATAGCTAATAAAAAGTTTCCTAACTGTATTGGCTTACTGAAAAAAATCATGTGTTGGTAATGTAAAAATACCTACAGGACATGATATTAGCAGGGGATCTTAAATTAAACGGTACTTATGTATTATCTGGGCTCCCATGTTAAATGCACCCCATTTTTTCATATCCCTACTATCCAATTACGCATGGAGTTGATTTTATATAGTGTGGCGAGCGCAGCGAGCCACCGTGCCCGGAGCGTGGCGAGCGCAGCGAGCCCCGCGAGGGTACACGGTGTCATAAGAAAAACGGGAGCCCGGATATTACATAAGTACCAATTAAACTACAAAAGATGCTCAACACTGTTTAGCTGCCAAAAGCAGTTGGAATTGGGCCTAAACAGTGTGGTAAGTCTTTAGGTGATGGCTATTGTGTCTGTTTGACCTCTTCCAAATGTCTGTACTGGCAATAAAAAGAAAAAGTTTCCAATATAAATAGCTAGAGAATAAAAACAATTTGCCAGTAATGTGAAAAAACCTACAGCACCTGGTGTTCCCATGTGGTCTCCCCGCCAAGTACTAACCAGGCCCAACACTGCTTAGCTTCCAAGATCAGACGAGATTAAGCCTTTCCAATGTGGTATGGCTGTAGGTGAGATACAGGCACTTTTTTGCCTTTTTCTACTTCTATCACCAGGTAAGCTAATAAAAAAGTTTCCGAACTGTATTGGCTTACTGAAAAAAATCATGTGTTTGTAATGTAAAAAGACCTACAGGACACGATATTAGCAGGGTGTCTTAAATTAAACTACTTAAGAGGTTCAACACTGTTTAGCTGCCAAAAGCAGTTGGAATTGGGCCTAAACAGTGTGGTAAGTCTTTAGGTGATGGCTATTTTGTCTGTTTGACCTCTTCCAAATGTCTGTGCTGGCAATAAAAAGAAAAAGTTTCCAATTTAAATAGCTAGAGAATAAAAACTATTTGCAAGTAATGTGAAAAACCTACAGCACCTGGTGTTCCCATGTGGTCTCTCACCCAAGCACTAACCAGACCCAACACTGCTTAGCTTCCAAGATCAGACGAGATTGGGACTATCCAATGTGGTATGGCTGTAGATGAGATACAGGCACTTGTTTGCCCTCTTCTACTTCTATCACCAGGTAAGCTAATTAAAAAATGTTCCTAAATGTATTGGCTTACTGAAAAAAATCATGTGATGGTAATGTAAAAAGTCCTACAGGACATGATATTAGCAGGGGGTCTTAAATTAAACTACTAAAGAGGTTTACCACTGTTTAGCTGCCAAAAGCAGTTGGAATTGGGCCTAAACAGTGTGGTAAGTCTTTAGGTGATGGCTATTGTGTCTGTTTGACCTCTTCCAAATGTCGGTGCTGGCAATAAAAAGAAAAAGTTTCCAATTTAAATAGCTAGAGAATAAAAACAATTTGCCAGTAATGTGAAAAAACCTACAGCACCTGGTGTTCCCATGTGGTCTCCCACCCAAGTGCTGACCAGGCCCAACACTGCATAGCTTCCAAGATCAGACGAGATTGGGCCTATCCAATGTGGTATGGCTGTAGGTGAGATACAGGTACTTTTTTGCCCTCTTCTACTTCTATCACCAGGTAAGCTAATAAAAAAGTTTCCGAACTGTATTGGCTTACTGAAAAAAATCATGTGTTGGTAATGTAAAAAGACCTACAGGACACGATATTAGCAGGGGGTCTTAAATTAAACTACTAAAGAGGCTCAACACTGTTTAGCTGCCAAAAGCAGTTGTAATTGGGCCTAAACAGTGTTGTAAGTCTTTAGGTGATGGCTATTGTGTCTGTTTGACCTCTACCAAATGTCTGTGCTGGCAATAAAAAGAAAAAGTTTCCAATTTAAATAGCTAGAGAATAAAAACAATTTGCCAGTTATATGAAAAAACTTACAGCACCTGGTGTTCCCATGTGGTCTCCCACCCAAGTACTAACCAGGCCCAACACTGCATAGCTTCCAAGATCAGACGAGATTGGGCCTATCCAATGTTGTATGGCTGTAGGTGAGATACAGGCACATTTTTGCCCTCTTCTACTTCTATCACCAGGTAAGCTAATAAAAAAGTTTCCGAACTGTATTGGCTTACTGAAAAAAATCATGTGTTTGTAATGTAAAAAGACCTACAGGACATGATATTAGCAGGGGGTCTTAAATTAAACTACTTAAGAGGCTCAACACTGTTTAGCTGCCAAAAGCAGTTGGAATTGGGCCTAAACAGTGTGGTACGTCTTTAGGTGATGGCTATTGTGTCTGTTTGACCTCTTCCAAATGTCTGTGCTTGCAATAAAAAGAAAAAGTTTCCAATTTAAATAGCTAGAGAATAAAAACTATTTGCAAGTAATGTGAAAAACCTACAGCACCTGGTGTTCCCATGTGGTCTCCCACCCAAGCACTAACCAGACCCAACACTGCTTAGCTTCCAAGATCAGACGAGATTGGGCCTATTCAATGTGGTACGGCTGTAGATAAGATACAGGCACTTTTTTGCCCTCTTCTACTTCTATCACCAGGTAAGCTAATAAAAAAGTTTCCTAAATGTATTGGCTTACTAAAAAAAAAAATAATGTGTTGGTAATGTAAAAAGTCCTACAGGACATGATATTAGCAGGGGGTCTTAAATTAAACTACTAAAGAGGCTCAACACTGTTTAGCTGCCAAAAGCACTTGGAATTGGGCCTAAACAGTGTGGTAAGTCTTTAGGTGATGGCTATTGTGTCTGTTTGACCTCTTCCAAATGTCTGTGCTGGCAATAAAAAGAAAAAGTTTCCAATTTAAATAGCTAGAGAATAAAAACAATTTGCCAGTAATGTGAAAAAACCTACAGCACCTGGTGTTCCCATGTGGTCTCCCACCCAAGTACTAACCAGGCCCAACACTGCATAGCTTCCAAGATCAGACGAGATTGGGCCTATCCAATGTGGTATGGCTGTAGGTGAGTTACAGGCACTTTTTTCCCTCTTCTACTTCTATCACCAGGATAGCTAATAAAAAGTTTCCTAACTGTATTGGCTTACTGAAAAAAATCATGTGTTGGTAATGTAAAAATACCTACAGGATATGATATTAGCAGGGGATCTTAAATTAAACTACAAAAGATGCTCAACACTGTTTAGCTGCCAAAAGCAGTTGGAATTGGGCCTAAACAGTGTGGTAAGTCTTTAGGTGATGGCTATTGTGTCTGTTTGACCTCTTCCAAATGTCTGTACTGGCAATAAAAAGAAAAAGTTTCCAATTTAAATAGCTAGAGAATAAAAACAATTTGCCAGTAATGTGAAAAAACCTACAGCACCTGGTGTTCCCATGTGGTCTCCCCGCCAAGTACTAACCAGGCCCAACACTGCTTAGCTTCCAAGATCAGACGAGATTGGGCCTTTCCAATGTGGTATGGCTGTAGGTGAGATACAGGCACTTTTTTGCCCTCTTCTACTTCTATCACCAGGTAAGCTAATAAAAAAGTTTCCAAACTGTATTGGCTTACTGAAAAAAATCATGTGTTGGTAATATAAAAAGACCTACAGGACATGATATTAGCAGGGGGTCTTAAATTAAACTACTAAAGAAGCTCAACACTGTTTAGCTGCCAAAAGCAGTTTGAATTGGGCCTAAACAGTGTGGTAAGTCTTTAGGTGATGGCTATTGTGTCTGTTTGACCTCTTCCAAATGTCTGTGCTGGCAATAAAAAGAAAAAGTTTCCAATATAAACAGCTAGAGAATAAAAACAATTTGCCAGTAATGTGAAAAAACCTTCAGCACCTGGTGTTCCCATGTGGTCTCCCACCCAAGTACTAACCAGGCCCAACACTGCTTAGCTTCCAAGATCCGACGAGATTGGGCCTATCCAATGTGGTATGGCTGTAGGTGAGATACAGGCACTTTTTGCCCTCTTCTACTTCGATCACCAGGTAAGCTAATAAAAAAGTTTCCTAACTGTATTGGCTTACTGAAAAAAATCATGTGTAGGTAATGTAAAAAGACCTACAGGACATTATATTAGCAGGGGGTCTTAAATTAAACTACTAAAGAGGCTCAACACTGTTTAGCTGCCAAAAGCAGTTGGAATTGGGCCTAAACAGTGTGGTAAGTCTTTAGGTGATGGCTATTGTGTCTGTTTGACCTCTTCCAAATGTCTGTGCTTGCAATAAAAAGAAAAAGTTTCCAATTTAAATAGCTAGAGAATAAAAACTATTTGCAAGTAATGTGAAAAACCTACAGCACCTGGTGTTCCCATGTGGTCTCCCACCCAAGCACTAACCAGACCCAACACTGCTTAGCTTCCAAGATCAGACGAGATTGTGCCTATCCAATGTGGTACGGCTGTAGATAAGATACAGGCACTTTTTTCCCTCTTCTACTTCTATCACCAGGATAGCTAATAAAAAGTTTCCTAACTGTATTGGCTTACTGAAAAAAATCATGTGTTGGTAATGTAAAAATACCTACAGGACATGATATTAGCAGGGGATCTTAAATTAAACTACAAAAGATGCTCAACACTGTTTAGCTGCCAAAAGCAGTTGGAATTGGGCCTAAACAGTGTGGTAAGACTTTAGGTGATGGCTATTGTGTCTGTTTGACCTCTTCCAAATGTCTGTACTGGCAATAAAAAGAAAAAGTTTCCAATTTAAATAGCTAGAGAATAAAAACAATTTGCCAGTAATGTGAAAAAACCTACAGCACCTGGTGTTCCCATGTGGTCTCCCCGCCAAGTACTAACCAGGCCCAACACTGCTTAGCTTCCAAGATCAGACGAGATTGGGCCTTTCCAATGTGGTATGGCTGTAGGTGAGATACAGGCACTTTTTTGCCTTTTTCTACTTCTATCACCAGGTAAGCTAATAAAAAAGTTTCCGAACTGTATTGGCTTACTGAAAAAAATCATGTGTTTGTAATGTAAAAAGACCTACAGGACACGATATTAGCAGGGTGTCTTAAATTAAACTACTTAAGAGGTTCAACACTGTTTAGCTGCCAAAAGCAGTTGGAATTGGGCCTAAACAGTGTGGTAAGTCTTTAGGTGATGGCTATTTTGTCTGTTTGACCTCTTCCAAATGTCTGTACTGGCAATAAAAAGAAAAAGTTTCCAATTTAAATAGCTAGAGAATAAAAACAATTTGCCAGTAATGTGAAAAAACCTACAGCACCTGGTGTTCCCATGTGGTCTCCCCGCCAAGTACTAACCAGGCCCAACACTGCTTAGCTTCCAAGATCAGACGAGATTGGGCCTTTTCAATGTGGTATGGCTGTAGGTGAGATACAGGCACTTTTTTCCCTCTTCTACTTCTATCACCAGGATAGCTAATAAAAAGTTTCCTAACTGTATTGGCTTACTGAAAAAAATCATGTGTTGGTAATGTAAAAATACCTACAGGACATGATATTAGCAGGGGATCTTAAATTAAACTACAAAAGATGCTCAACACTGTTTAGCTGCCAAAAGCAGTTGGAATTGGGCCTAAACAGTGTGGTAAGTCTTTAGGTGATGGCTATTGTGTCTGTTTGACCTCTTCCAAATGTCTGTACTGGCAATAAAAAGAAAAAGTTTCCAATTTAAATAGCTAGAGAATAAAAACAATTTGCCAGTAATGTGAAAAAACCTACAGCACCTGGTGTTCCCATGTGGTCTCCCCGCCAAGTACTAACCAGGCCCAACACTGCTTAGCTTCCAAGATCAGACGAGATTGGGCCTTTCCAATGTGGTATGGCTGTAGGTGAGATACAGGCACTTTTTTGCCTTTTTCTACTTCTATCACCAGGTAAGCTAATAAAAAAGTTTCCGACCTGTATTGGCTTACTGAAAAAAATCATGTGTTTGTAATGTAAAAAGACCTACAGGACACGATATTAGCAGGGTGTCTTAAATTAAACTACTTAAGAGGTTCAACACTGTTTAGCTGCCAAAAGCAGTTGGAATTGGGCCTAAACAGTGTGGTAAGTCTTTAGGTGATGGCTATTTTGTCTGTTTGACCTCTTCCAAATGTCTGTGCTGGCAATAAAAAGAAAAAGTTTCCAATTTAAATAGCTAGAGAATAAAAACTATTTGCAAGTAATGTGAAAAACCTACAGCACCTCGTGTTCCCATGTGGTCTCTCACCCAAGCACTAACCAGACCCAACACTGCTTAGCTTCCAAGATCAGACGAGATTGGGCCTATCCAATGTGGTATGGCTGTAGATGAGATACAGGCACTTGTTTGCCCTCTTCTACTTCTATCACCAGGTAAGCTAATTAAAAAATGTTCCTAAATGTATTGGCTTACTGAAAAAAATCATGTGTTGGTAATGTAAAAAGTCCTACAGGACATGATATTAGCAGGGGGTCTTAAATTAAACTACTAAAGAGGTTTACCACTGTTTAGCTGCCAAAAGCAGTTGGAATTGGGCCTAAACAGTGTGGTAAGTCTTTAGGTGATGGCTATTGTGTCTGTTTGACCTCTTCCAAATGTCGGTGCTGGCAATAAAAAGAAAAAGTTTCCAATTTAAATAGCTAGAGAATAAAAACAATTTGCCAGTAATGTGAAAAAACCTACAGCACCTGGTGTTCCCATGTGGTCTCCCACCCAAGTACTAACCAGGCCCAACACTGCATAGCTTCCAAGATCAGACGAGATTGGGCCTATCCAATGTGGTATGGCTGTAGGTGAGATACAGGTACTTTTTTGCCCTCTTCTACATCTATCACCAGGTAAGCTAATAAAAAAGTTTCCGAACTGTATTGGCTTACTGAAAAAAATCATGTGTTGGTAATGTAAAAAGACCTACAGGACATGATATTAGCAGGGGGTCTTAAATTAAACTACTAAAGAGGCTCAACACTGTTTTGCTGCCAAAAGCAGTTGTAATTGGGCCTAAACAGTGTTGTAAGTCTTTAGGTGATGGCTATTGTGTCTGTTTGTCCTCTACCAAATGTCAGTGCTGGCAATAAAAAGAAAAAGTTTCCAATTTAAATAGCTAGAGAATAAAAACAATTTGCCAGTTATATGAAAAAACTTACAGCACCTGGTGTTCACATGTGTTCTCCCACCCAAGTACTAACCAGGCCCAACACTGCATAGCTTCCAAGATCAGACGAGATTGGGCCTATCCAATGTTGTATGGCTGTAGGTGAGATACAGGCACATTTTTGCCCTATTCTACTTCTATCACCAGGTAAGCTAATAAAAAAGTTTCCGAACTGTATTGGCTTACTGAAAAAAATCATGTGTTTGTAATGTAAAAAGACCTACAGGACACGATATTAGCAGGGTGTCTTAAATTAAACTACTTAAGAGGTTCAACACTGTTTAGCTGCCAAAAGCAGTTGGACTTGGGCCTAAACAGTGTGGTAAGTCTTTAGGTGATGGCTATTTTGTCTGTTTGACCTCTTCCAAATGTGTGTGCTGGCAATAAAAAGAAAAAGTTTCCAATTTAAATAGCTAGAGAATAAAAACTATTTGCAAGTAATGTGAAAAACCTACAGCACCTGGTGTTCCCATGTGGTCTCTCACCCAAGCACTAACCAGACCCAACACTGCTTAGCTTCCAAGATCAGACGAGATTGGGCCTATCCAATGTGGTATGGCTGTAGATGAGATACAGGCACTTGTTTGCCCTCTTCTACTTCTATCACCAGGTAAGCTAATTAAAAAATGTTTCTAAATGTATTGGCTTACTGAAAAAAATCATGTGTTGGTAATGTAAAAAGTCCTACAGGACATGATATTAGCAGGGGGTCTTAAATTAAACTACTAAAGAGGTTTACCACTGTTTAGCTGCCAAAAGCAGTTGGAATTGGGCCTAAACAGTGTGGTAAGTCTTTAGGTGATGGCTATTGTGTCTGTTTGACCTCTTCCAAATGTCGGTGCTGGCAATAAAAAGAAAAAGTTTCCAATTTAAATAGCTAGAGAATAAAAACAATTTGCCAGTAATGTGAAAAAACCTACAGCACCTGGTGTTCCCATGTGGTCTCCCACCCAAGTACTAACCAGGCCCAACACTGCATAGCTTCCAAGATCAGACGAGATTGGGCCTATCCAATGTGGTATGGCTGTAGGTGAGATACAGGTACTTTTTTGCCCTCTTCTACTTCTATCACCAGGTAAGCTAATAAAAAAGTTTCCGAACTGTATTGGCTTACTGAAAAAAATCATGTGTTGGTAATGTAAAAAGACCTACAGGACACGATATTAGCAGGGGGTCTTAAATTAAACTACTAAAGAGGCTCAACACTGTTTAGCTGCCAAAAGCAGTTGTAATTGGGCCTAAACAGTGTTGTAAGTCTTTAGGTGATGGCTATTGTGTCTGTTTGACCTCTACCAAATGTCTGTGCTGGCAATAAAAAGAAAAAGTTTCCAATTTAAATAGCTAGAGAATAAAAACAATTTGCCAGTTATATGAAAAAACTTACAGCACCTGGTGTTCCCATGTGGTCTCCCACCCAAGTACTAACCAGGCCCAACACTGCATAGCTTCCAAGATCAGACGAGATTGGGCCTATCCAATGTTGTATGGCTGTAGGTGAGATACAGGCACATTTTTGCCCTCTTTTACTTCTATCACCAGGTAAGCTAATAAAAAAGTTTCCGAACTGTATTGGCTTACTGAAAAAAATCATGTGTTTGTAATGTAAAAAGACCTACAGGACATGATATTAGCAGGGGGTCTTAAATTAAACTACTTAAGAGGCTCAACACTGTTTAGCTGCCAAAAGCAGTTGGAATTGGGCCTAAACAGTGTGGTAAGTCTTTAGGTGATGGCTATTGTGTCTGTTTGACCTCTTCCAAATGTCTGTGCTTGCAATAAAAAGAAAAAGTTTCCAATTTAAATAGCTAGAGAATAAAAACTATTTGCAAGTAATGTGAAAAACCTACAGCACCTGGTGTTCCCATGTGGTCTCCCACCCAAGCACTAACCAGACCCAACACTGCTTAGCTTCCAAGATCAGACGAGATTGGGCCTATCCAATGTAATACGGCTGTAGATGAGATACAGGCACTTTTTTGCCCTCTTCTACTTCTATCACCAGGTAAGCTAATAAGAAAGTTTCCTAAATGTATTGGCTTACTAAAAAAAAAATAATGTGTTGGTAATGTAAAAAGTCCTACAGGACATGATATTAGCAGGGGGTCTTAAATTAAACTACTAAAGAGGCTCAACACTGTTTAGCTGCCAAAAGCACTTGGAATTGGGCCTAAACAGTGTGGTAAGTCTTTAGGTGATGGCTATTGTGTCTGTTTGACCTCTTCCAAATGTCTGTGCTGGCAATAAAAAGAAAAAGTTTCCAATTTAAATAGCTAGAGAATAAAAACAATTTGCCAGTAATGTGAAAAAACCCACAGCACCTGGTGTTCCCATGTGGTCTCCCACCCAAGTACTAACCAGACCCAACACTGCATAGCTTCCAAGATCAGACGAGATTGGGCCTATCCAATGTGGTATGGCTGTAGGTGAGTTACAGGCACTTTTTTTTCCTCTTCTACTTCTATCACCAGGATAGCTAATAAAAAGTTTCCTAACTGTATTGGCTTACTGAAAAAAATCATGTGTTGGTAATGTAAAAATACCTACAGGACATGATATTAGCAGGGGATCTTAAATTAAACTACAAAAGATGCTCAACACTGTTTAGCTGCCAAAAGCAGTTTGAATTGGGCCTAAACAGTGTGGTAAGTCTTTAGGTGATGGCTATTGTGTCTGTTTGACCTCTTCCAAATGTCTGTGCTGGCAATAAAAAGAAAAAGTTTCCAATATAAACAGCTAGAGAATAAAAACAATTTGCCAGTAATGTGAAAAAACCTTCAGCACCTGGTGTTCCCATGTGGTCTCCCACCCAAGTACTAACCAGGCCCAACACTGCTTAGCTTCCAAGATCCGACGAGATTGGGCCTATCCAATGTGGTATAGCTGTAGATGAGATACAGGCACTTTTTTGCCCTCTTCTACTTCTATCACCAGGTAAGCTAATCAAAAAGTTTCCTAACTGTATTGGCTTACTGAAAAAAATCATGTGTTGGTAATGTAAAAAGACCTACGAGACATGATATTAGCAGGGGGTCTTAAATAAAACTACTAAAGAGGCTCAACACTGTTTAGCTGCCAAAAGCAGATGGAATTAGGCGTAAACAGTGTGGTAAGTCTTTAGGTGATGGCTATTGTGTCTGTTTGACCTCTTCCAAATGTCAGTGCTGGCAATAAAAAGAAAAAGTTTCCAATTTAAATAGCTAGAGAATAAAAACAATTTGCCAGTAATGTGAAAAAACCTTCAGCACCTGGTGTTCCCATGTGGTATCCCACCCAAGTACTAACCAGGCCCAACACTGCTTAGCTTCCAAGATCAGATGAGATTGGGCCTATCCAATGTGGTATGGCTGTAGGTGAGATACAGGCACTTTTTGCCCTCTTCTACTTCGATCACCAGGTAAGCTAATAAAAAAGTTTCCTAACTGTATTGGCTTACTGAAAAAAATCATGTGTAGGTAATGTAAAAAGACCTACAGGACATTATATTAGCAGGGGGTCTTAAATTAAACTACTAAAGAGGCTCAACACTGTTTAGCTGCCAAAAGCAGTTGGAATTGGGCCTAAACAGTGTGGTAAGTCTTTAGGTGATGGCTATTGTGTCTGTTTGACCTCTTCCAAATGTCTGTGCTTGCAATAAAAAGAAAAAGTTTCCAATTTAAATAGCTAGAGAATAAAAACTATTTGCAAGTAATGTGAAAAACCTACAGCACCTGGTGTTCCCATGTGGTCTCCCACCCAAGCACTAACCAGACCCAACACTGCTTAGCTTCCAAGATCAGACGAGATTGGGCCTATCCAATGTGGTACGGCTGTAGATGAGATACAGGCACTTTTTTGCCCTCTTCTACTTCTATCACCAGGTAAGCTAATAAAAAAGTTTCCTAAATGTATTGGCTTACTAAAAAAAAAAAAATGTGTTGGTAATGTAAAAAGTCCTACAGGACATGATATTAGCAGGGGGTCTTAAATTAAACTACTAAAGAGGCTCAACACTGTTTAGCTGCCAAAAGCACTTGGAATTGGGCCTAAACAGTGTGGTAAGTCTTTAGGTGATGGCTATTGTGTCTGTTTGACCTCTTCCAAATGTCTGTGCTGGCAATAAAAAGAAAAAGTTTCCAATTTAAATAGCTAGAGAATAAAAACAATTTGCCAGTAATGTGAAAAAACCTACAGCACCTGGTGTTCCCATGTGGTCTCCCACCCAAGTACTAACCAGGCCCAACACTGCATAGCTTCCAAGATCAGACGAGATTGGGCCTATCCAATGTGGTATGGCTGTAGATGAGTTATAGGCACTTTTTTCCCTCTTCTACTTCTATCACCAGGATAGCTAATAAAAAGTTTCCTAACTGTATTGGCTTACTGAAAAAAATCATGTGTTGGTAATGTAAAAATACCTACAGGACATGATATTAGCAGGGGATCTTAAATTAAACTACAAAAGATGCTCAACACTGTTTAGCTGCCAAAAGCAGTTGGAATTGGGCCTAAACAGTGTGGTAAGTCTTTAGGTGATGGCTATTGTGTCTGTTTGACCTCTTCCAAATGTCTGTACTGGCAATAAAAAGAAAAAGTTTCCAATTTAAATAGCTAGAGAATAAAAACAATTTGCCAGTAATGTGAAAAAACCTACAGCACCTGGTGTTCCCATGTGGTCTCCCCGCCAAGTACTAACCAGGCCCAACACTGCTTAGCTTCCAAGATCAGACGAGATTGGGCCTTTCCAATGTGGTATGGCTGTAGGTGAGATACAGGCACTTTTTTGCCTTTTTCTACTTCTATCACCAGGTAAGCTAATAAAAAAGTTTCCGAACTGTATTGGCTTAGTGAAAAAAATCATGTGTTTGTAATGTAAAAAGACCTACAGGACACGATATTAGCAGGGTGTCTTAAATTAAACTACTTAAGAGGTTCAACACTGTTTAGCTGCCAAAAGCAGTTGGAATTGGGCCTAAACAGTGTGGTAAGTCTTTAGGTGATGGCTATTTTGTCTGTTTGACCTCTTCCAAATGTCTGTGCTGGCAATAAAAAGAAAAAGTTTCCAATTTAAATAGCTAGAGAATAAAAACTATTTGCAAGTAATGTGAAAAACCTACAGCACCTGGTGTTCCCATGTGGTCTCTCACCCAAGCACTAACCAGACCCAACACTGCTTAGCTTCCAAGATCAGACGAGATTGGGACTATCCAATGTGGTATGGCTGTAGATGAGATACAGGCACTTGTTTGCCCTCTTCTACTTCTATCACCAGGTAAGCTAATTAAAAAATGTTCCTAAATGTATTGGCTTACTGAAAAAAATCATGTGATGGTAATGTAAAAAGTCCTACAGGACATGATATTAGCAGGGGGTCTTAAATTAAACTACTAAAGAGGTTTACCACTGTTTAGCTGCCAAAAGCAGTTGGAATTGGGCCTAAACAGTGTGGTAAGTCTTTAGGTGATGGCTATTGTGTCTGTTTGACCTCTTCCAAATGTCGGTGCTGGCAATAAAAAGAAAAAGTTTCCAATTTAAATAGCTAGAGAATAAAAACAATTTGCCAGTAATGTGAAAAAACCTACAGCACCTGGTGTTCCCATGTGGTCTCCCACCCAAGTACTAACCAGGCCCAACACTGCATAGCTTCCAAGATCAGACGAGATTGGGCCTATCCAATGTGGTATGGCTGTAGGTGAGATACAGGTACTTTTTTGCCCTCTTCTACTTCTATCACCAGGTAAGCTAATAAAAAAGTTTCCGAACTGTATTGGCTTACTGAAAAAAATCATGTGTTGGTAATGTAAAAAGACCTACAGGACACGATATTAGCAGGGGGTCTTAAATTAAACTACTAAAGAGGCTCAACACTGTTTAGCTGCCAAAAGCAGTTGTAATTGGGCCTAAACAGTGTTGTAAGTCTTTAGGTGATGGCTATTGTGTCTGTTTGACCTCTACCAAATGTCTGTGCTGGCAATAAAAAGAAAAAGTTTCCAATTTAAATAGCTAGAGAATAAAAACAATTTGCCAGTTATATGAAAAAACTTACAGTACCTGGTGTTCCCATGTGGTCTCCCACCCAAGTACTAACCAGGCCTAACACTGCATAGCTTCCAAGATCAGACGAGATTGGGCCTATCCAATGTTGTATGGCTGTAGGTGAGATACAGGCACATTTTTGCCCTCTTCTACTTCTATCACCAGGTAAGCTAATAAAAAAGTTTCCGAACTGTATTGGATTACTGAAAAAAATCATGTGTTTGTAATGTAAAAAGACCTACAGGACATGATATTAGCAGGGGGTCTTAAATTAAACTACTTAAGAGGCTCAACACTGTTTAGCTGCCAAAAGCAGTTGGAATTGGGCCTAAACAGTGTGGTAAGTCTTTAGGTGATGGCTATTGTGTCTGTTTGACCTCTTCCAAATGTCTGTGCTTGCAATAAAAAGAAAAAGTTTCCAATTTAAATAGCTAGAGAATAAAAACTATTTGCAAGTAATGTGAAAAACCTACAGCACCTGGTGTTCCCATGTGGTCTCCTACCCAAGCACTAACCAGACCCAACACTGCTTAGCTTCCAAGATCAGACGAGATTGGGCCTATCCAATGTGGTACGGCTGTAGATGAGATACAGGCACTTTTTTGCCCTCTTCTACTTCTATCACCAGGTAAGCTAATAAAAAAGTTTCCTAAATGTATTGGCTTACTAAAAAAAAAAATAATGTGTTGGTAATGTAAAAAGTCCTACAGGACATGATATTAGCAGGGGGTCTTAAATTAAACTACTAAAGAGGCTCAACACTGTTTAGCTGCCAAAAGCACTTGGAATTGGGCCTAAACAGTGTGGTAAGTCTTTAGGTGATGGCTATTGTGTCTGTTTGACCTCTTCCAAATGTCTGTGCTGGCAATAAAAAGAAAAAGTTTCCAATTTAAATAGCTAGAGAATAAAAACAATTTGCCAGTAATGTGAAAAAACCTACAGCACCTGGTGTTCCCATGTGGTCTCCCACCCAAGTACTAACCAGGCCCAACACTGCATAGCTTCCAAGATCAGACGAGATTGGGCCTATCCAATGTGGTATGGCTGTAGGTGAGTTTCAGGCACTTTTTTCCCTCTTCTACTTCTATCACCAGGATAGCTAATAAAAAGTTTCCTAACTGTATTGGCTTACTGAAAAATCATGTGTTGGTAATGTAAAAATACCTACAGGACATGATATTAGCAGGGGATCTTAAATTAAACTACAAAAGATGCTCAACACTGTTTAGCTGCCAAAAGCAGTTGGAATTGGGCCTAAACAGTGTGGTAAGTCTTTAGGTGATGGCTATTGTGTCTGTTTGACCTCTTCCAAATGTCTGTACTGGCAATAAAAAGAAAAAGTTTCCAATTTAAATAGCTAGAGAATAAAAACAATTTGCCAGTAATGTGAAAAAACCTACAGCACCTGGTGTTCCCATGTGGTCTCCCCGCCAAGTACTAACCAGGCCCAACACTGCTTAGCTTCCAAGATCAGACGAGATTGGGCCTTTCCAATGTGGCATGGCTGTAGGTGAGATACAGGCACTTTTTTGCCCTCTTCTACTTCTATCACCAGATAAGCTAATAAAAAAGTTTCCAAACTGTATTGGCTTACTGAAAAAAATCATGTGTTGGTAATATAAAAAGACCTACAGGACATGATATTAGCAGGGGGTCTTAAATTAAACTACTAAAGAGGCTCAACACTGTTTAGCTGCCAAAAGCAGTTTGAATTGGGCCTAAACAGTGTGGTAAGTCTTTAGGTGATGGCTATTGTGTCTGTTTGACCTCTTCCAAATGTCTGTGCTGGCAATAAAAAGAAAAAGTTTCCAATATAAACAGCTAGAGAATAAAAACAATTTGCCAGTAATGTGAAAAAACCTTCAGCACCTGGTGTTCTCATGTGGTCTCCCACCCAAGTACTAACCAGGCCCAACACTGCTTAGCTTCCAAAATCCGACAAGATTGGGCCTATCCAATGTGGTATGGCTGTAGGTGAGATACAGGCACTTTTTGCCCTCTTCTACTTCGATCACCAGGTAAGCTAATAAAAAAGTTTCCTAACTGTATTTGCTTACTGAAAAAAATCATGTGTAGGTAATGTAAAAAGACCTACAGGACATTATATTAGCAGGGGGTCTTAAATTAAACTACTAAAGAGGCTCAACACTGTTTAGCTGCCAAAAGCAGTTGGAATTGGGCCTAAACAGTGTGGTAAGTCTTTAGGTGATGGCTATTGTGTCTGTTTGACCTCTTCCAAATGTCTGTGCTTGCAATAAAAAGAAAAAGTTTCCAATTTAAATAGCTAGAGAATAAAAACTATTTGCAAGTAATGTGAAAACCCTACAGCACCTGGTGTTCCCATGTGGTCTCCCACCCAAGCACTAACCAGACCCAACACTGCTTAGCTTCCAAGATCAGACGAGATTGGGCCTATCCAATGTGGTACGGCTGTAGATGAGATACAGGCACTTTTTTGCCCTCTTCTACTTCTATCACCAGGTAAGGTAATAAAAAAGTTTCCTAAATGTATTGGCTTACTAAAAAAAAAATAATGTGTTGGTAATGTAAAAAGTCCTACAGGACATGATATTAGCAGGGGGTCTTAAATTAAACTACTAAAGAGGCTCAACACTGTTTAGCTGCCAAAAGCACTTGGAATTGGGCCTAAACAGTGTGGTAAGTCTTTAGGTGATGGCTATTGTGTCTGTTTGACCTCTTCCAAATGTCTGTGCTGGCAATAAAAAGAAAAAGTTTCCAATTTAAATAGCTAGAGAATAAAAACAATTTGCCAGTAATGTGAAAAAACCTACAGCACCTGGTGTTCCCATGTGGTCTCCCACCCAAGTACTAACCAGGCCCAACACTGCATAGCTTCCAAGATCAGACGAGATTGGGCCTATCCAATGTGGTATGGCTGTAGGTGAGTTACAGGCACTTTTTTCCCTCTTCTACTTCTATCACCAGGATAGCTAATAAAAAGTTTCCTAACTGTATTGGCTTACTGAAAAAAATCATGCGTTGGTAATGTAAAAATACCTACAGGACATGATATTAGCAGGGGATCTTAAATTAAACTACAAAAGATGCTCAACACTGTTTAGCTGCCAAAAGCAGTTGGAATTGGGCCTAAACAGTGTGGTAAGTCTTTAGGTGATGGCTATTGTGTCTGTTTGACCTCTTCCAAATGTCTGTACTGGCAATAAAAAGAAAAAGTTTCCAATTTAAATAGCTAGAGAATAAAAACAATTTGCCAGTAATGTGAAAAAACCTACAGCACCTGGTGTTCCCATGTGGTCTCCCCGCCAAGTACTAACCAGGCCCAACACTGCTTAGCTTCCAAGATCAGACGAGATTGGGCCTTTCCAATGTGGTATGGCTGTAGGTGAGATACGGGCACTTTTTTGCCTTTTTCTACTTCTATCACCAGGTAAGCTAATAAAAAAGTTTCCGAACTGTATTGGCTTACTGAAAAAAATCATGTGTTTGTAATGTAAAAAGACCTACAGGACACGATATTAGCAGGGTGTCTTAAATTAAACTACTTAAGAGGTTCAACACTGTTTAGCTGCCAAAAGCAGTTGGAATTGGGCCTAAACAGTGTGGTAAGTCTTTAGGTGATGGCTATTTTGTCTTTTTGACCTCTTCCAAATGTCTGTGCTGGCAATAAAAAGAAAAAGTTTCCAATTTAAATAGCTAGAGAATAAAAACTATTTGCAAGTAATGTGAAAAACCTACAGCACCTCGTGTTCCCATGTGGTCTCTCACCCAAGCACTAACCAGACCCAACACTGCTTAGCTTCCAAGATCAGACGAGATTGGGCCTATCCAATGTGGTATGGCTGTAGATGAGATACAGGCACTTGTTTGCCCTCTTCTACTTCTATCACCAGGTAAGCTAATTAAAAAATGTTCCTAAATGTATTGGCTTACTGAAAAAAATCATGTGTTGGTAATGTAAAAAGTCCTACAGGACATGATATTAGCAGGGGGTCTTAAATTAAACTACTTAAGAGGTTTACCACTGTTTAGCTGCCAAAAGCAGTTGGAATTGGGCCTAAACAGTGTGGTAAGTCTTTAGGTGATGGCTATTGTGTCTGTTTGACCTCTTCCAAATGTCGGTGCTGGCAATAAAAAGAAAAAGTTTCCAATTTAAATAGCTAGAGAATAAAAACAATTTGCCAGTAATGTGAAAAAACCTACAGCACCTGGTGTTCCCATGTGGTCTCCCACCCAAGTACTAACCAGGCCCAACACTGCATAGCTTCCAAGATCAGACGAGATTGGGCCTATCCAATGTGGTATGGCTGTAGGTGAGATACAGGTACTTTTTTGCCCTCTTCTACTTCTATCACCAGGTAAGCTAATAAAAAAGTTTCCGAACTGTATTGGCTTACTGAAAAAAATCATGTGTTGTTAATGTAAAAAGACCTACAGGACACGATATTAGCTGGGGGTCTTAAATTAAACTACTAAAGAGGCTCAACACTGTTTAGCTGCCAAAAGCAGTTGTAATTGGGCCTAAACAGTGTTGTAAGTCTTTAGGTGATGGCTATTGTGTCTGTTTGACCTCTTCCAAATGTCTGTGCTTGCAATAAAAAGAAAAAGTTTCCAATTTAAATAGCTAGAGAATAAAAACTATTTGCAAGTAATGTGAAAAACCTACAGCACCTGGTGTTCCCATGTGGTCTCCCACCCAAGCACTAACCAGGCCCAACACTGCATAGCTTCCAAGATCAGACGAGACTGGGCCTATCCAATGTTGTATGGCTGTAGATGAGATACAGGCACTTTTTTGCCCTCTTCTACTTCTATCACCAGGTAAGCTAATAAAAAAGTTTCCGAACTGTATTGGCTTACTGAAAAAAATCATGTGTTTGTAATGTAAAAAGACCTACAGGACATGATATTAGCAGGGGGTCTTAAATTAAACTACTTAAGAGGCTCAACACTGTTTAGCTGCCAAAAGCAGTTGGAATTGGGCCTAAACAGTGTGGTAAGTCTTTAGGTGATGGCTATTGTGTCTGTATGACCTCTTCCAAATGTCTGTGCTTGCAATAAAAAGAAAAAGTTTCCAATTTAAATAGCTAGAGAATAAAAACTATTTGCAAGTAATGTGAAAAACCTACAGCACCTGGTGTTCCCATGTGGTCTCCCACCCAAGCACTAACCAGACCCAACACTGCTTAGCTTCCAAGATCAGACGAGATTGGGCCTATCCAATGTGGTACGGCTGTAGATGAGATACAGGCACTTTTTTGCGCTCTTCTACTTCTATCACCAGGTAAGCTAATAAAAAAGTTTCCTAAATGTATTGGCTTACTAAAAAAAAAATAATGTGTTGGTAATGTAAAAAGTCCTACAAGACATGATATTAGCAGGGGGTCTTAAATTAAACTACTAAAGAGGCTCAACACTGTTTAGCTGCCAAAAGCACTTGGAATTGGGCCTAAACAGTGTGGTAAGTCTTTAGGTGATGGCTATTGTGTCTGTTTGACCTCTTCCAAATGTCTGTGCTGGCAATAAAAAGAAAAAGTTTCCAATTTAAATAGCTAGAGAATAAAAACAATTTGCCAGTAATGTGAAAAAACCTACAGCACCTGGTGTTCCCATGTGGTCTCCCCGCCAAGTACTAACCAGGCCCAACACTGCTTAGCTTCCAAGATCAGACGAGATTGGGCCTTTCCAATGTGGTATGGCTGTAGGTGAGATACAGGCACTTTTTTGCCTTTTTCTACTTCTATCACCAGGTAAGCTAATAAAAAAGTTTCCAAACTGTATTGGCTTACTGAAAAAAATCATGTGTTGGTAATATAAAAAGACCTACAGGACATGATATTAGCAGGGGGTCTTAAATTAAACTACTAAAGAGGCTCAACACTGTTTAGCTCCCAAAAGCAGTTTGAATTGGGCCTAAACAGTGTGGTAAGTCTTTAGGTGATGGCTATTGTGTCTGTTTGACCTCTTCCAAATGTCTGTGCTGGCAATAAAAAGAAAAAGTTTCCAATTTAAATAGCTAGAGAATAAAAACAATTTGCCAGTAATGTGAAAAAACCTTCAGCACCTGGTGTTCCCATGTGGTCTCCCACCCAAGTACTAACCAGGACCAACACTGCTTAGCTTCCAAGATCCGACGAGATTGGGCCTATACAATGTGGTATAGCTGTAGATGAGATACAGGCACTTTTTTGCCATCTTCTACTTCTATCACCAGGTAAGCTAATAAAAAAGTTTCCTAACTGTATTGGCTTACTGAAAAAAATCATGTGTTGGTAATGTAAAAAGACCTACGGGACATGATATTAGCAGGGGGTCTTAAATAAAACTACTAAAGAGGCTCAACACTGTTTAGCTGCCAAAAGCAGATGGAATTAGGCGTAAACAGTGTGGTAAGTCTTTAGGTGATTGCTATTGTGTCTGTTTGACCTCTTCCAAATGTCAGTGCTGGCAATAAAAAGAAAAAGTTTCCAATTTAAATAGCTAGAGAATAAAAACAATTTGCCAGTAATGTGAAAAAACCTTCAGCACCTAGTGTTCCCATGTGGTATCCCACCCAAGTACTAACCAGGCCCAACACTGCTTAGCTTCCAAGATCAGATGAGATTGGGCCTATCTAATGTGGTATGGCTGTAGGTGAGATACAGGCACTTTTTGCCCTCTTCTACTTCGATCACCAGGTAAGCTAATAAAAAAGTTTCCTAACTGTATTGGCTTACTGAAAAAAATCATGTGTAGGTAATGTAAAAAGACCTACAGGACATTATATTAGCAGGGGGTCTTAAATTAAACTACTAAAGAGGCTCAACACTGTTTAGCTGCCAAAAGCAGTTGGAATTGGGCCTAAACAGTGTGGTAAGTCTTTAGGTGATGGCTATTGTGTCTGTTTGACCTCTTCCAAATATCTGTGCTTGCAATAAAAAGAAAAAGTTTCCAATTTAAATAGCTAGAGAATAAAAACTATTTGCAAGTAATGTGAAAAACCTACAGCACCTGGTGTTCCCATGTGGTCTCCCACCCAAGCACTAACCAGACCCAACACTGCTTAGCTTCCAAGATCAGACGAGATTGGGCCTATCCAATGTGGTACGGCTGTAGATGAGATACAGGCACTTTTTTGCCCTCTTCTACTTCTATCACCAGGTAAGCTAATAAAAAAGTTTCCTAAATGTATTGGCTTACTAAAAAAAAAATAATGTGTTGGTAATGTAAAAAGACCTACAGGACATGATATTAGCAGGGGGTCTTAAATTAAACTACTAAAGAGGCTCAACACTGTTTAGCTGCCAAAAGCAATTGGAATTGGGCAAAAACAGTGTGGTAAGTCTTTATGTGATGGCTATTGTGTCTGTTTGACCTCTTCCAAATATCTGTGCTGGCAATAAAAATAAAAAGTTTCCAATTTAAATAGCTAGAGAATAAAAACAATTTGCCAGTAATGTGAAAAAACCTACAGCACCTGGTGTTCCCATGTGGTCTCCCACCCAAGTACTAACCAGGCCCAACACTGCTTAGCTTCCAAGATCAGACGAGATTGGGCCTATACAATGTGGTATGGCTGTAGGTGAGATACAGACACTTTTTTGCCCTCTTCTACTTCTATCACCAGGTAAGCTAATAAAAAAGTTCCCAAACTGTATTGGCTCACTGAAAAAAAATCATGTGTTGGTAATGTAAAAAGACCTACAGGACATGATCTTAGCAGGGGGTCTTAAATTAAACTACTAAAGAGGCTCACCACTGTTTAGCTGCCAAAAGCAGTTGGAATTGGGCCTAAACAGTGTGGTAAGTCTTTAGGTGATGGCTATTGTGTCTGTTTGACCTCTTCCAAATGTCTGTGCTGGCAAAAAAAGAAAAAGTTTCCAATTCAAATAGCTAGAGAATAAAAACAATTTGCCATTAATGTGAAAAAACCTACAGCACCTGGTGTTCCTATGTGGTCTCCCACCCAAGTACTAACCAGGTCCAACACTGCTTGGCTTACAAGATGAGACAAGATTGGGCCTATCCAATGTGGTATGGCTGTAGGTGAGATACAGTCACTTTTTTGCCCTCTTCTACTTCTATCACCAGGTAAGCTAATAAAAAAGTTTCCTAACTGTATTGGCTTACTGAAAAAAAATCATATGTAGGTAATGTAAAAAGACCTACAGGACATGATATTAGCAGGGGGTCTTAAATTAAACTACTAAAGAGGCTCAACACTGTTTAGCTGCCAAAAACATTTTGAATTGGGCCTAAACAGTGTGGTAAGTCTTTAGGTGATGGCTATTGTGTCTGTTTGACCTCTTCCAAATGTCTGTGCTGGCAATAAAAAGAAAAAGTTTCCAATTTAAATAGCTAGAGAATAAAAACAATTTGCCAGTAATGTGAAAAAACCTACAGCACCTGGTGTTCCCATGTGGTCTCCCACCCAAGTACTAACCAGACCCAACACTGCTTAGCTTCTAATATCAGACGAGATTGGGCCTATCCAATGTGGTATGGCTGTAGTTAAGATACAGGCACTTTTTTGCCCTCTTCTACTTCTATCACCAGGTAAGCTAATAAAAAAGTTTCCTAACTGTATTGGCTTACTAAAAAAATCATGTGTTGGTAATGTAAAAAGACCTACAGGACATGATATTAGCAGGGGGTCTTAAATTAAACTACTAAAGAGGCTCAACACTGTTTAGCTGCCAAAAGCACTTGGAATTGGGCCTGAACAGTGTGGTAAGTCTTTAGGTGATGGCTATTGTGTCTGTTTGACCTCTTCCAAATGTCTGTGCTTTGGAATAAAAAGAAAAAGTTTCCAATTTAAATAGCTAGAGAATAAAAACAATTTGCCAGTAATGTGAAAAAACCTACAGCACCTGGTGTTCCCATGTGGTCTCCCATCCAAGTACTAACCAGGCAAACACTGCTTGGCTTCCAAGATGAGACGAGATTGGGCCTATCCAATGTGGTATGGCTGTAGGTGAGATGCAGGCACTTTTTTGCCCACTTCTACTTCTATCACCAGGTAAGCTAATAAAAAAGTTTCCTAACTACATTGGCTAACTGAAAAAAATCATGTGTTGGTAATGTAAAAAGACCTACAGGACATGATATTAGCAGGGGGTCTTAAATTAAACTACTAAAGAGGCTCAACACTGTTTAGCTGCCAAAAGCAGTTGGAATTGGGCAAAAACAGTGTGGTAAGTCTTTATGTGATGGCTATTGTGTCTGTTTGACCTCTTCCAAATGTCTGTGCTGGCAATAAAAATAAAAAGTTTCCAATTTAAATAGCTAGAGAATAAAAACAATTTGCCAGTAATGTGAAAAAACCTACAGCACCTGGTGTTCCCATGTGGTCTCCCACCCAAGTACTAACCAGGCCCAACACTGCTTAGCTTCCAAGATCAGACGAGATTGGGCCTATCCAATGTGGTATGGCTGTAGGTGAGATGCAGGCACTTTTTTTGCCCACTTCTACTTCTATCACCAGGTAAGCTAATAAAAAAGTTTCCTAACTGTATTGGCTCACTGAAAAAAAATCATGTGTTGGTAATGTAAAAAGACCTACAGGACATGATCTTAGCAGGGGGTCTTAAATTAAACTACTAAAGAGGCTCACCACTGTTTAGCTGCCAAAAGCAGTTGGAATTGGGCCTAAACAGTGTGGTAAGTCTTTAGGTGATGGCTATTGTGTCTGTTTGACCTCTTCCAAATGTCTGTGCTGGCAATAAAAAGAAAAAGTTTCCAATTTAAATAGCTAGAGAATAAAAACAATTTGTCATTAATGTGAAAAAACCTACAGCACCTGGTGTTCCCATGTGGTATCCCACGCAAGTACTGACCAGGCCCAACACTGCTTAGCTTCCAAGACCAGACGAGATTGGGCCTATCCAATGTGGTATGGCTGTAGGTGAGATACAGTCACTTTTTTGCCCTCTTCTACTTCTATCACCAGGTAAGCTAATGAAAAAGTTTCCTAACTGTATTGGCTTACTGAAAAAAATCATGTGTAGGTAATGTAAAAAGACCTACAGGACATGATATTAGCAGGGGGTCTTAAATTAAACTACTAAAGAGGCTCAACACTGTTTAGCTGCCAAAAACATTTTGAATTGGGCCTAAACAGTGTGGTAAGTCTTTAGGTGATGGCTATTGTGTCTGTTTGACCTCTTCCAAATGTCTGTGCTGGCAATAAAAAGAAAAAGTTTCCAATTTAAATAGCTAGAGAATAAAAACAATTTGCCAGTAATGTGAAAAAACCTACAGCACCTGGTGTTCCCATGTGGTCTCCCACCCAAGTACTAACCAGGTCCAACACTGCTTGGCTTACAAGATGAGACAAGATTGGGCCTATCCAATGTGGTATGGCTGTAGGTGAGATACAGTCACTTTTTTGCCCTCTTCTACTTCTATCACCAGGTAAGCTAATAAAAAAGTTTCCTAACTGTATTGGCTTACTGAAAAAAAATCATATGTAGGTAATGTAAAAAGACCTACAGGACATGATATTAGCAGGGGGTCTTAAATTAAACTACTAAAGAGGCTCAACACTGTTTAGCTGCCAAAAACATTTGGAATTGGGCCTAAACAGTGTGGTAAGTCTTTAGGTGATGGCTATTGTGTCTGTTTGACCTCTTCCAAATGTCTGTGCTGGCAATAAAAAGAAAAAGTTTCCAATTTAAATAGCTAGAGAATAAGAACAATTTGCCAGTAATGTGAAAAAACCTACAGCACCTGGTGTTCCCATGTGGTCTCCCACCCAAGTACTAACCAGGCCCAACACTGCTTAGCTTCTAATATCAGACGAGATTGGGCCTATCCAATGTGGTATGGCTGTAGTTAAGATACAGGCACTTTTTTGCCCTCTTCTACTTCTATCACCAGGTAAGCTAATAAAAAAGTTTCCTAACTGTATTGGCTTACTAAAAAAATCATGTGTTGGTAATGTAAAAAGACCTACAGGACATGATATTAGCAGGGGGTCTTAAATTAAACTACTAAAGAGGCTTAACACTGTTTAGCTGCTAAAAGCAGTTGGAATTGGGCCTGAACAGTGTGGTAAGTCTTTAGGTGATGGCTATTGTGTCTGTTTGACCTCTTCCAAATGTCTGTGCTTTGGAATAAAAAGAAAAAGTTTCCAATTTAAATAGCTAGAGAATAAAAACAATTTGCCAGTAATGTGAAAAAACCTACAGCACCTGGTGTTCCCATGTGGTCTCCCATCCAAGTACTAACCAGGCAAACACTGCTTGGCTTCCAAGATGAGACGAGATTGGGCCTATCCAATGTGGTATGGCTGTAGGTGAGATGCAGGCACTTTTTTGCCCACTTCTACTTCTATCACCAGGTAAGCTAATAAAAAAGTTTCCTAACTACATTGGCTAACTGAAAAAAATCATGTGTTGGTAATGTAAAAAGACCTACAGGACATGATATTAGCAGGGGGTCTTAAATTAAACTACTAAAGAGGCTCAACACTGTTTAGCTGCCAAAAGCAGTTGGAATTGGGCAAAAACAGTGTGGTAAGTCTTTATGTGATGGCTATTGTGTCTGTTTGACCTCTTCCAAATGTCTGTGCTGGCAATAAAAATAAAAAGTTTCCAATTTAAATAGCTAGAGAATAAAAACAATTTGCCAGTAATGTGAAAAAACCTACAGCACCTGGTGTTCCCATGTGGTCTCCCACCCAAGTACTAACCAGGCCCAACACTGCTTAGCTTCCAAGATCAGACGAGATTGGGCCTATCCAATGTGGTATGGCTGTAGGTGAGATGCAGGCACTTTTTTTGCCCACTTCTACTTCTATCACCAGGTAAGCTAATAAAAAAGTTTCCTAACTGTATTGGCTCACTGAAAAAAAATCATGTGTTGGTAATGTAAAAAGACCTACAGGACATGATCTTAGCAGGGGGTCTTAAATTAAACTACTAAAGAGGCTCACCACTGTTTAGCTGCCAAAAGCAGTTGGAATTGGGCCTAAACAGTGTGGTAAGTCTTTAGGTGATGGCTATTGTGTCTGTTTGACCTCTTCCAAATGTCTGTGCTGGCAATAAAAAGAAAAAGTTTCCAATTTAAATAGCTAGAGAATAAAAACAATTTGTCATTAATGTGAAAAAACCTACAGCACCTGGTGTTCCCATGTGGTATCCCACGCAAGTACTGACCAGGCCCAACACTGCTTAGCTTCCAAGACCAGACGAGATTGGGCCTATCCAATGTGGTATGGCTGTAGGTGAGATACAGTCACTTTTTTGCCCTCTTCTACTTCTATCACCAGGTAAGCTAATGAAAAAGTTTCCTAACTGTATTGGCTTACTGAAAAAAATCATGTGTAGGTAATGTAAAAAGACCTACAGGACATGATATTAGCAGGGGGTCTTAAATTAAACTACTAAAGAGGCTCAACACTGTTTAGCTGCCAAAAACATTTTGAATTGGGCCTAAACAGTGTGGTAAGTCTTTAGGTGATGGCTATTGTGTCTGTTTGACCTCTTCCAAATGTCTGTGCTGGCAATAAAAAGAAAAAGTTTCCAATTTAAATAGCTAGAGAATAAAAACAATTTGCCAGTAATGTGAAAAAACCTACAGCACCTGGTGTTCCCATGTGGTCTCCCACCCAAGTACTAACCAGGCCCAACACTGCTTAGCTTCTAATATCAGACGAGATTGGGCCTATCCAATGTGGTATGGCTGTAGTTGAGATACAGGCACTTTTTTGCCCTCTTCTACTTCTATCACCAGGTAAGCTAATAAAAAAGTTTCCTAACTGTATTGGCTTACTGAAAAAAATCATGTGTTGGTAATGTAAAAAGACCTACAGGACATGATATTAGCAGGGGGTCTTAAATTAAACTACTAAAGAGGCTCAACACTGTTTAGCTGCCAAAAGCAGTTTGAATTTGGCCTAAACAGTGTGGTAAGTCTTTAGGTGATGGCTATTGTGTCTGTTTGACCTCTTCCAAATGTCTGTGCTTTGCAATAAAAAGAAAAAGTTTCCAATTTAAATAGCTAGAGAATAAAAACAATTTGCCAGTAATGTGAAAAAACATACAGCACCTGGTGTTCCCATGTGGTCTCCCACCCAAGTACTAACCAGGCCAACACTGCTTGGCTTCCAAGATGAGACGAGATTGGGCCTATCCAATGTGGTATGGCTGTAGGTGAGATGCAGGCACTTTTTTGCCCACTTCTACTTCTATCACCAGGTAAGCTAATAAAAAAGTTTCCTAACTACATTGGCTAACTGAAAAAAATCATGTGTTGGTAATGTAAAAAGACCTACAGGACATGATATTAGCAGGGGGTCTTAAATTAAACTACTAAAGAGGCTCAACACTGTTTAGCTGCCAAAAGCAGTTGGAATTGGGCCTAAACAGTGTGGTAAGTCTTTAGGTGATGGCTATTGTGTCTGTTTGACCTCTTCCAAATGTCTGTGCTGGCAATAAAAAGAAAAAGTTTCCAATTTAAATAGCTAGAGAATAAAAACAATTTGTCATTAATGTGAAAAAACCTACAGCACCTGGTGTTCCCATGAGGTCTCCAACCCAAGTACTAACCAGGCCCAACACTGCTTAGCTTCCAAGATCTGACGAGATTGGGCCTATCCAATGTGGTATAGCTGTAGATGAGATACAGGCACTTTTTTGCCCTCTTCTACTTCTATCACCAGGTAAGCTAATAAAAAAGTTTCCTAACTGTATTGGCTTACTGAAAAAAATCATGTGTTGGTAATGTAAAAAGTCCTACAGGACATGATATTAGCAGGGGGTCTTAAATTAAACTACTAAAGAGGCTCAACACTGTTTAGCTGCCAAAAGCAGTTGGAATTGGGCAAAAACAGTGTGGTAAGTCTTTAGGTGATGGCTATTGTGTCTGTTTGACCTCTTCCAAATGTCTGTGCTGGCAATAAAAAGAAAAAGTTTCCAATTTAAATAGCTAGAGAATAAAAACAATTTGCCAGTAATGTGAAAAAACCTACAGCACCTGGTGTTCCCATGTGGTCTCCCACCCAAGTACTAACCAGGCCCAACACTGCATAGCTTCCAAGATCAGACAAGATTGGGCCTATCCAATGTGGTATGGCTGTAGATGAGATACAGGCACTTTTTTGCCCTCTTCTACTTCTATCACCAGGTAAGCTAATAAAAAAGTTTCCGAACTGTATTGGCTTACTGAAAAAAACATGTGTTGGTAATGTAAAAAGACCTACAGGACACGATATTAGCAGGGGGTCTTAAATTAAACTACTAAAGAGGCTCAACACTGTTTAGCTGCCAAAAGCAGTTGGAATTGGGCCTAAACAGTGTGGTAAGTCTTTAGGTGATGGCTATTGTGTCTGTTTGACCTCTTCCAAATGTCTGTGCTGGCAATAAAAAGAAAAAGTTTCCAATTTAAATAGCTAGAGAATAAAAACTATTTGCCAGTAATGTAAAAAACCTACAGCACCTGGTGTTCCCATGTGGTCTCCCACCCAAGCACTAACCAGACCCAAAACTGCTTAGCTTCCAAGATCAGACGAGATTGGGCCTATCCAATGTGGTATGGCTGTAGATGAGATACAGGCACTTTTTTGCCCTCTTCTACTTCTATCACCAGGTAAGCTAATAAAAATGTTTCCTAAATGTATTGGCTTACTGAAAAAAAATCATGTGTTGGTAATGTAAAAAGTCCTACAGGACATGATATTAGCAGGGGGTCTTAAATTAAACTACTAAAGAGGCTCAACACTGTTTAGCTGCCAAAAGCAGTTGAAATTGGGCCTAAACAGTGTGGTAAGTCTTTAGGTGATGGCTATTGTGTCAGTTTGACCTCTTCCAAATGTCTGTGCTGGCAATAAAAAGAAAAAGTTTCCAATTTAAATAGCTAGAGAATAAAAACTATTTGCCAGTAATGTGAAAAACCTACAGCACCTGGTGTTCCCATGTGGTCTCCCACCCAAACACTAACCAGACCCAAAACTGCTTAGCTTCCAAGATCAGACGAGATTGGGCCTATCCAATGTGGTATGGCTGTAGATGAGATACAGGCACTTTTTTGCCCTCTTCTACTTCTATCACCAGGTAAGCTAATAAAAAAGTTTCCTAAATGTATTGGCTTACTGAAAAAAATCATGTGTTGGTAATGTAAAAAGTCCTACAGGACATGATATTAGCAGGGGGTCTTAAATTAAACTACTAAAGAGGCTCAACACTGTTTAGCTGCCAAAAGCAGTTGGAATTGGGCCTAAACAGTGTGGTAAGTCTTTAGGTAATGGCTATTGTGTCTGTTTGACCTCTTCAAAATGTCTGTGCTGGCAATAAAAAGAAAAAGTTTCCAAATTTAATAGCTAGAGAATAAAAACAATTTGCCAGTAATGTGAAAAAACCTACAGCACCTGGTGTTCCCATGAGGTCTCCAACCCAAGTACTAACCAGGCCCAACACTGCTTAGCTTCCAAGATCAGACGAGATTGGGCCTTTCCAATGTGGTATGGCTGTAGGTGACATACAGGCACTTTTTTGCCCTCTTCTACTTCTATCACCAGGTAAGCCAATAAAAAAGTGTCTTAACTGTATTGGCTTACTGAAAAAAATCATGTGTTGGTAATGTAAAAAGACCTACAGGACATGATATTAGCAGGGGGTCTTAAATTAAACTACTAAAGAGGCTCAACACTGTTTAGCTGCCAAAAGCAGTTGGAATTGGGCAAAAACAGTGTGGTAAGTCTTTAGGTGATGGCTATTGTGTCTGTTTGACCTCTTCCAAATGTCTGTGCTTGCAATAAAAAGAAAAAGTTTCCAATTTAAATAGCTAGAGAATAAAAACAATTTGCCAGTAATGTGAAAAAACCTACAGCACCTGGTGTTCCCATGTGGTCTCCCACCCAAGTACTAACCAGGCCCAACACTGCATAGCTTCCAAGATCAGACAAGATTGGGCCTATCCAATGTGGTATGGCTGTAGATGAGATACAGGCACTTTTTTGCCCTCTTCTACTTCTATCACCAGGTAAGCTAATAAAAAAGTTTCCGAACTGTATTGGCTTACTGAAAAAAACATGTGTTGGTAATGTAAAAAGACCTACAGGACACGATATTAGCAGGGGGTCTTAAATTAAACTACTAAAGAGGCTCAACACTGTTTAGCTGCCAAAAGCAGTTGGAATTGGGCCTAAACAGTGTGGTAAGTCTTTAGGTGATGGCTATTGTGTCTGTTTGACCTCTTCCAAATGTCTGTGCTGGCAATAAAAAGAAAAAGTTTCCAATTTAAATAGCTAGAGAATAAAAACTATTTGCCAGTAATGTAAAAAACCTACAGCACCTGGTGTTCCCATGTGGTCTCCCACCCAAGCACTAACCAGACCCAAAACTGCTTAGCTTCCAAGATCAGACGAGATTGGGCCTATCCAATGTGGTATGGCTGTAGATGAGATACAGGCACTTTTTTGCCCTCTTCTACTTCTATCACCAGGTAAGCTAATAAAAATGTTTCCTAAATGTATTGGCTTACTGAAAAAAAATCATGTGTTGGTAATGTAAAAAGTCCTACAGGACATGATATTAGCAGGGGGTCTTAAATTAAACTACTAAAGAGGCTCAACACTGTTTAGCTGCCAAAAGCAGTTGGAATTGGGCCTAAACAGTGTGGTAAGTCTTTAGGTGATGGCTATTGTGTCAGTTTGACCTCTTCCAAATGTCTGTGCTGGCAATAAAAAGAAAAAGTTTCCAATTTAAATAGCTAGAGAATAAAAACTATTTGCCAGTAATGTGAAAAACCTACAGCACCTGGTGTTCCCATGTGGTCTCCCACCCAAACACTAACCAGACCCAAAACTGCTTAGCTTCCAAGATCAGACGAGATTGGGCCTATCCAATGTGGTATGGCTGTAGATGAGATACAGGCACTTTTTTGCCCTCTTCTACTTCTATCACCAGGTAAGCTAATAAAAAAGTTTCCTAAATGTATTGGCTTACTGAAAAAAATCATGTGTTGGTAATGTAAAAAGTCCTACAGGACATGATATTAGCAGGGGGTCTTAAATTAAACTACTAAAGAGGCTCAACACTGTTTAGCTGCCAAAAGCAGTTGGAATTGGGCCTAAACAGTGTGGTAAGTCTTTAGGTAATGGCTATTGTGTCTGTTTGACCTCTTCAAAATGTCTGTGCTGGCAATAAAAAGAAAAAGTTTCCAAATTTAATAGCTAGAGAATAAAAACAATTTGCCAGTAATGTGAAAAAACCTACAGCACCTGGTGTTCCCATGAGGTCTCCAACCCAAGTACTAACCAGGCCCAACACTGCTTAGCTTCCAAGATCAGACGAGATTGGGCCTTTCCAATGTGGTATGGCTGTAGGTGACATACAGGCACTTTTTTGCCCTCTTCTACTTCTATCACCAGGTAAGCCAATAAAAAAGTGTCTTAACTGTATTGGCTTACTGAAAAAAATCATGTGTTGGTAATGTAAAAAGACCTACAGGACATGATATTAGCAGGGGGTCTTAAATTAAACTACTAAAGAGGCTCAACACTGTTTAGCTGCCAAAAGCAGTTGGAATTGGGCAAAAACAGTGTGGTAAGTCTTTATGTGATGGCTATTGTGTCTGTTTGACCTCTTCCAAATATCTGTGCTGGCAATAAAAATAAAAAGTTTCCAATTTAAATAGCTAGAGAATAAAAACAATTTGCCAGTAATGTGAAAAAACCTACAGCACCTGGTGTTCCCATGTGGTCTCCCACCCAAGTACTAACCAGGCCCAACACTGCTTAGCTTCCAAGATCAGACGAGATTGGGCCTATACAATGTGGTATGGCTGTAGGTGAGATACAGACACTTTTTTGCCCTCTTCTACTTCTATCACCAGGTAAGCTAATAAAAAAGTTCCCAAACTGTATTAGCTCTCTGAAAAAAAATCATGTGTTGGTAATGTAAAAAGACCTACAGGACATGATCTTAGCAGGGGGTCTTAAATTAAACTACTAAAGAGGCTCACCACTGTTTAGCTGCCAAAAGCAGTTGGAATTGGGCCTAAACAGTGTGGTAAGTCTTTAGGTGATGGCTATTGTGTCTGTTTGACCTCTTCCAAATGTCTGTGCTGGCAATAAAAAGAAAAAGTTTCCAATTCAAATAGCTAGAGAATAAAAACAATTTGCCATTAATGTGAAAAAACCTACAGCACCTGGTGTTCCTATGTGGTCTCCCACCCAAGTACTAACCAGGTCCAACACTGCTTGGCTTACAAGATGAGACAAGATTGGGCCTATCCAATGTGGTATGGCTGTAGGTGAGATACAGTCACTTTTTTGCCCTCTTCTACTTCTATCACCAGGTAAGCTAATAAAAAAGTTTCCTAACTGTATTGGCTTACTGAAAAAAAATCATATGTAGGTAATGTAAAAAGACCTACAGGACATGATATTAGCAGGGGGTCTTAAATTGAACTACTAAAGAGGCTCAACACTGTTTAGCTGCCAAAAACATTTGGAATTGGGCCTAAACAGTGTGGTAAGTCTTTAGGTGATGGCTATTGTGTCTGTTTGACCTCTTCCAAATGTCTGTGCTGGCAATAAAAAGAAAAAGTTTCCAATTTAAATAGCTAGAGAATAAAAACAATTTGCCAGTAATGTGAAAAAACCTACAGCACCTGGTGTTCCCATGTGGTCTCCCACCCAAGTACTAACCAGGCCCAACACTGCTTAGCTTCTAATATCAGACGAGATTGGGCCTATCCAATGTGGTATGGCTGTAGTTGAGATACAGGCACTTTTTTGCCCTCTTCTACTTCTATCACCAGGTAAGCTAATAAAAAAGTTTCCTAACTGTATTGGCTTACTAAAAAAATCATGTGTTGGTAATGTAAAAAGACCTACAGGACATGATATTAGCAGGGGGTCTTAAATTAAACTACTAAAGAGGCTCAACACTGTTTAGCTGCCAAAAGCAGTTGGAATTGGGCCTGAACAGTGTGGTAAGTCTTTAGGTGATGGCTATTGTGTCTGTTTGACCTCTTCCAAATGTCTGTGCTTTGGAATAAAAAGAAAAAGTTTCCAATTTAAATAGCTAGAGAATAAAAACAATTTGCCAGTAATGTGAAAAAACCTACAGCACCTGGTGTTCCCATGTGGTCTCCCATCCAAGTACTAACCAGGCAAACACTGCTTGGCTTCCAAGATGAGACGAGATTGGGCCTATCCAATGTGGTATGGCTGTAGGTGAGATGCAGGCACTTTTTTGCCCACTTCTACTTCTATCACCAGGTAAGCTAATAAAAAAGTTTCCTAACTACATTGGCTAACTGAAAAAAATCATGTGTTGGTAATGTAAAAAGACCTACAGGACATGATATTAGCAGGGGGTCTTAAATTAAACTACTAAAGAGGCTCAACACTGTTTAGCTGCCAAAAGCAGTTGGAATTGGGCAAAAACAGTGTGGTAAGTCTTTATGTGATGGCTATTGTGTCTGTTTGACCTCTTCCAAATGTCTGTGCTGGCAATAAAAATAAAAAGTTTCCAATTTAAATAGCTAGAGAATAAAAACAATTTGCCAGTAATGTGAAAAAACCTACAGCACCTGGTGTTCCCATGTGGTCTCCCACCCAAGTACTAACCAGGCCCAACACTGCTTAGCTTCCAAGATCAGACGAGATTGGGCCTATCCAATGTGGTATGGCTGTAGGTGAGATGCAGGCACTTTTTTTGCCCACTTCTACTTCTATCACCAGGTAAGCTAATAAAAAAGTTTCCTAACTGTATTGGCTCACTGAAAAAAAATCATGTGTTGGTAATGTAAAAAGACCTACAGGACATGATCTTAGCAGGGGGTCTTAAATTAAACTACTAAAGAGGCTCACCACTGTTTAGCTGCCAAAAGCAGTTGGAATTGGGCCTAAACAGTGTGGTAAGTCTTTAGGTGATGGCTATTGTGTCTGTTTGACCTCTTCCAAATGTCTGTGCTGGCAATAAAAAGAAAAAGTTTCCAATTTAAATAGCTAGAGAATAAAAACAATTTGTCATTAATGTGAAAAAACCTACAGCACCTGGTGTTCCCATGTGGTCTCCCACCCAAGTACTAACCAGGCCCAACACTGCTTAGCTTCTAATATCAGACGAGATTGGGCCTATCCAATGTGGTATGGCTGTAGTTGAGATACAGGCACTTTTTTGCCCTCTTCTACTTCTATCACCAGGTAAGCTAATAAAAAAGTTTCCTAACTGTATTGGCTTACTAAAAAAATCATGTGTTGGTAATGTAAAAAGACCTACAGGACATGATATTAGCAGGGGGTCTTAAATTAAACTACTAAAGAGGCTCAACACTGTTTAGCTGCCAAAAGCAGTTGGAATTGGGCCTGAACAGTGTGGTAAGTCTTTAGGTGATGGCTATTGTGTCTGTTTGACCTCTTCCAAATGTCTGTGCTTTGGAATAAAAAGAAAAAGTTTCCAATTTAAATAGCTAGAGAATAAAAACAATTTGCCAGTAATGTGAAAAAACCTACAGCACCTGGTGTTCCCATGTGGTCTCCCATCCAAGTACTAACCAGGCAAACACTGCTTGGCTTCCAAGATGAGACGAGATTGGGCCTATCCAATGTGGTATGGCTGTAGGTGAGATGCAGGCACTTTTTTGCCCACTTCTACTTCTATCACCAGGTAAGCTAATAAAAAAGTTTCCTAACTACATTGGCTAACTGAAAAAAATCATGTGTTGGTAATGTAAAAAGACCTACAGGACATGATATTAGCAGGGGGTCTTAAATTAAACTACTAAAGAGGCTCAACACTGTTTAGCTGCCAAAAGCAGTTGGAATTGGGCAAAAACAGTGTGGTAAGTCTTTATGTGATGGCTATTGTGTCTGTTTGACCTCTTCCAAATGTCTGTGCTGGCAATAAAAATAAAAAGTTTCCAATTTAAATAGCTAGAGAATAAAAACAATTTGCCAGTAATGTGAAAAAACCTACAGCACCTGGTGTTCCCATGTGGTCTCCCACCCAAGTACTAACCAGGCCCAACACTGCTTAGCTTCCAAGATCAGACGAGATTGGGCCTATCCAATGTGGTATGGCTGTAGGTGAGATGCAGGCACTTTTTTTGCCCACTTCTACTTCTATCACCAGGTAAGCTAATAAAAAAGTTTCCTAACTGTATTGGCTCACTGAAAAAAAATCATGTGTTGGTAATGTAAAAAGACCTACAGGACATGATCTTAGCAGGGGGTCTTAAATTAAACTACTAAAGAGGCTCACCACTGTTTAGCTGCCAAAAGCAGTTGGAATTGGGCCTAAACAGTGTGGTAAGTCTTTAGGTGATGGCTATTGTGTCTGTTTGACCTCTTCCAAATGTCTGTGCTGGCAATAAAAAGAAAAAGTTTCCAATTTAAATAGCTAGAGAATAAAAACAATTTGTCATTAATGTGAAAAAACCTACAGCACCTGGTGTTCCCATGTGGTATCCCACGCAAGTACTGACCAGGCCCAACACTGCTTAGCTTCCAAGACCAGACGAGATTGGGCCTATTCAATGTGGTATGGCTGTAGGTGAGATACAGTCACTTTTTTGCCCTCTTCTACTTCTATCACCAGGTAAGCTAATGAAAAAGTTTCCTAACTGTATTGGCTTACTGAAAAAAATCATGTGTAGGTAATGTAAAAAGACCTACAGGACATGATATTAGCAGGGGGTCTTAAATTAAACTACTAAAGAGGCTCAACACTGTTTAGCTGCCAAAAACATTTTGAATTGGGCCTAAACAGTGTGGTAAGTCTTTAGGTGATGGCTATTGTGTCTGTTTGACCTCTTCCAAATGTCTGTGCTGGCAATAAAAAGAAAAAGTTTCCAATTTAAATAGCTAGAGAATAAAAACAATTTGCCAGTAATGTGAAAAAACCTACAGCACCTGGTGTTCCCATGTGGTCTCCCACCCAAGTACTAACCAGGCCCAACACTGCTTAGCTTCTAATATCAGACGAGATTGGGCCTATCCAATGTGGTATGGCTGTAGTTGAGATACAGGCACTTTTTTGCCCTCTTCTACTTCTATCACCAGGTAAGCTAATAAAAAAGTTTCCTAACTGTATTGGCTTACTGAAAAAAATCATGTGTTGGTAATGTAAAAAGACCTACAGGACATGATATTAGCAGGGGGTCTTAAATTAAACTACTAAAGAGGCTCAACACTGTTTAGCTGCCAAAAGCAGTTTGAATTTGGCCTAAACAGTGTGGTAAGTCTTTAGGTGATGGCTATTGTGTCTGTTTGACCTCTTCCAAATGTCTGTGCTTTGCAATAAAAAGAAAAAGTTTCCAATTTAAATAGCTAGAGAATAAAAACAATTTGCCAGTAATGTGAAAAAACCTACAGCACCTGGTGTTCCCATGTGGTCTCCCACCCAAGTACTAACCAGGCCAACACTGCTTGGCTTCCAAGATGAGACGAGATTGGGCCTATCCAATGTGGTATGGCTGTAGGTGAGATGCAGGCACTTTTTTGCCCACTTCTACTTCTATCACCAGGTAAGCTAATAAAAAAGTTTCCTAACTACATTGGCTAACTGAAAAAAATCATGTGTTGGTAATGTAAAAAGACCTACAGGACATGATATTAGCAGGGGGTCTTAAATTAAACTACTAAAGAGGCTCAACACTGTTTAGCTGCCAAAAGCAGTTGGAGTTGGGCAAAAACAGTGTGGTAAGTCTTTATGTGATGGCTATTGTGTCTGTTTGACCACTTCCAAATGTCTGTGCTGGCAATAAAAATAAAAAGTTTCCAATTTAAATAGCTAGAGAATAAAAACAATTTGCCAGTAATGTGGAAAAACCTACAGCACCTGGTGTTCCCATGTGGTCTCCCAACCAAGTACTAACCAGGCCCAACACTGCTTAGCTTCCAAGATCAGACGAGATTGGGCCTATCCAATGTGGTATGGCTGTAGGTGAGATGCAGGCACTTTTTTGCCCACTTCTACTTCTATCACCAGGTAAGCTAATAAAAAAGTTTCCTAACTGTATTGGCTCACTGAAAAAAAATCATGTGTTGGTAATGTAAAAAGACCTACAGGACATGATCTTAGCAGGGGGTCTTAAATTAAACTACTAAAGAGGCTCACCACTGTTTAGCTGCCAAAAGCAGTTGGAATTGGGCCTAAACAGTGTGGTAAGTCTTTAGGTGATGGCTATTGTGTCTGTTTGACCTCTTCCAAATGTCTGTGCTGGCAATAAAAAGAAAAAGTTTCCAATTTAAATAGCTAGAGAATAAAAACAATTTGTCATTAATGTGAAAAAACCTACAGCACCTGGTGTTCCCATGTGGTCTCCCACCCAAGTACTAACCAGGCCCAACACTGCTTGGCTTACAAGATAAGACAAGATTGGGCCTATCCAATGTGGTATGGCTGTAGGTGAGATGCAAGCACTTTTTTGCCCACTTCTACTTCTATCACCAGGTAAGCTAATAAAAAAGTTTCCTAACTGTATTGGCTAACTGAAAAAAATTATGTGTTGGTAATGTAAAAAGTCCTACAGGACATGATATTAGCAGGGGGTCTTAAATTAAACTACTAAAGAGGCTCAACACTGTTTAGCTGCCAAAAACATTTGGAATTGGGCCTAAACAGTGTGGTAAGTCTTTAGGTGATGGCTATTGTGTCTGTTTGACCTCTTCCAAATGTCTGTGCTGGCAATAAAAAGAAAAAGTTTCCAATTTAAATAGCTAGAGAATAAAAACAATTTGTCATTAATGTGAAAAAACCTACAGCACCTGGTGTTCCCATGTGGTCTCCCACCCAAGTACTAACCAGGCCCAACACTGCTTGGCTTACAAGATAAGACAAGATTGGGCCTATCCAATGTGGTATGGCTGTAGGTGAGATGCAAGCACTTTTTTGCCCACTTCTACTTCTATCACCAGGTAAGCTAATAAAAAAGTTTCCTAACTGTATTGGCTAACTGAAAAAAATTATGTGTTGGTAATGTAAAAAGTCCTACAGGACATGATATTAGCAGGGGGTCTTAAATTAAACTACTAAAGAGGCTCAACACTGTTTAGCTGCCAAAAACATTTGGAATTGGGCCTAAACAGTGTGGTAAGTCTTTAGGTGATGGCTATTGTGTCTGTTTGACCTCTTCCAAATGTCTGTGCTGGCAATAAAAAGAAAAAGTTTCCAATTTAAATAGCTAGAGAATAAAAACAATTTGTCAATAATGTGAAAAAACCTACAGCACCTGGTGTTCCCATGTGGTCTCCCACCCAAGTACTAACCAGGCCCAACACTGCTTGGCTTACAAGATAAGACAAGATTGGGCCTATCCAATGTGGTATGGCTGTAGGTGAGATGCAAGCACTTTTTTGCCCACTTCTACTTCTATCACCAGGTAAGCTAATAAAAAAGTTTCCTAACTGTATTGGCTAACTGAAAAAAATTATGTGTTGGTAATGTAAAAAGTCCTACAGGACATGATATTAGCAGGGGGTCTTAAATTAAACTACTAAAGAGGCTCAACACTGTTTAGCTGCCAAAAACATTTGGAATTGGGCCTAAACAGTGTGGTAAGTCTTTAGGTGATGGCTATTGTGTCTGTTTGACCTCTTCCAAATGTCTGTGCTGGCAATAAAAAGAAAAAGTTTCCAATTTAAATAGCTAGAGAATAAAAACAATTTGTCATTAATGTGAAAAAACCTACAGCACCTGGTGTTCCCATGTGGTCTCCCACCCAAGTACTAACCAGGCCCAACACTGCTTGGCTTACAAGATAAGACAAGATTGGGCTTATCCAATGTGGTATGGCTGTAGGTGAGATGCAAGCACTTTTTTGCCCACTTCTACTTCTATCACCAGGTAAGCTAATAAAAAAGTTTCCTAACTGTATTGGCTAACTGAAAAAAATTATGTGTTGGTAATGTAAAAAGTCCTACAGGACATGATATTAGCAGGGGGTCTTAAATTAAACTACTAAAGAGGCTCAACACTGTTTAGCTGCCAAAAACATTTGGAATTGGGCCTAAACAGTGTGGTAAGTCTTTAGGTGATGGCTATTGTGTCTGTTTGACCTCTTCCAAATGTCTGTGCTGGCAATAAAAAGAAAAAGTTTCCAATTTAAATAGCTAGAGAATAAAAAACAAAATTGCCAGTAATGTGAAAAAACCTACAGCACCTGGTGTTCCCATGTGGTCTCCCACTCAAGTACTAACCAGGCCCAACACTGCTTAGCTTCTAAGATCAGACGAAATTGGGCCTATCCAATGTGGTATGGCTGTAGGTGAGATACAGGCACGTTTTTGCCCTCTTCTACTTCTATCACCAGGTAAGCTAATAAAAAAGTTTCCTAACTGTATTGGCTTACTGAAAAAAATCATGTGTTGGTAATGTAAAAATACCTACAGGACATGATATTAGCAGGGGTCTTAAATTAAACGACAAAAGTTGCTCAACACTGTTTATCTGCCAAAAGCAGTTGGAATTGGCCCTAAACAGTGTGGTAAATCTTTAGGTGATGGCTATTGTGTCTGTTTGACCTCTTCCAAATGTCTGTACTGGCAATAAAAAGAAAAAGTTTCCAATTTAAATAGCAAGAGAATAAAAACAATTTGCCAGTAATGTGAAAAAACCTACATCACCTGGTGTTCCCATGTGGTCTCCCACCCAAGTACTAACCAGGCCCAACACTGCTTAGTTTCCAAGGTCAGACAAGATTGGGCCTATCCAATGTGGTATGGCTGTCGGTGAGATACAGGCACTTTTTTGCCCTCTTCTACTTCTATCACCAGGTAAGCTAATAAAAAAGTTTCCTAACTGTATTGGCTTACTGAAAAAAAATCATGTGTTGGTAATGTAAACAGACCTACAGGACATGATCTTAGCAGGGGGTCTTAAATTAAACTACTAAAGAGGCTCACCACTGTTTAGCTGCCAAAAGCAGTTGGAATTGGGCCTAAACAGTGTGGTAAGTCTTTAGGTGATGGCTATTGTGTCTGTTTGACCTCTTCCAAATGTCTGTGCTGGCAATAAAAAGAAAAAGTTTCCAATTTAAATAGCTAGAGAATAAAAACAATTTGCCAGTAATGTAAAAAAAACCTACAGCACCTGGTGTTCCCATGTGGTCTCCCACCCAAGTACTAACCAGGCACAACACTGCTTGGCTTCCAAGATCCGACGAGATTGGGCCTATCCAATGTGGTATGGCTGTAGGTGAGATGCAAGCACTTTTTTGCCCACTTCTACTTCTATCACCAGGTAAGCTAATAAAAAAGTTTCCTAACTGTATTGGCTAACTGAAAAAAATCATGTGTTGGTAATGTAAAAAGTCCTACAGGACATGATATTAGCAGGGGGTCTTAAATTAAACTACTAAAGAGGCTCAACACTGTTTAGCTGCCAAAGCAGTTGGAATTGGGCAAAAACAGTGTGGTAAGTCTTTAGGTGATGGCTATTGTGTCTTTTTGACCTCTTCCAAATGTCTGTGGTGGCAATAAAAAGAAAAAGTTTCCAAATTAAATAGCTAGAGAATAAGAACAATTTGCCAGTAATGTGAAAAAACCTACAGCACCTGGTGTTCCCATGTGGTCTCCCACCCAAGTACTAACCAGGCCAACACTGCTTGGCTTCCCAGATGAGACGAGATTGGGCCTATCCAATGTGGTATAGCTGTAGGTGAGATGCAGGCACTTTTTTGCCCACTTCTACTTCTATCACCAGGTAAGCTAATAAAAAAGTTTCCTAACTGTATTGCTAACTGAAAAAAATCATGTGTTGGTAATGTAAAAAGACCTACAGGACATGATATTAGCAGGGGGTCTTAAATTAAACTACTAAAGAGGCTCAACACTGTTTAGCTGCCAAAAGCAGTTGGAATTGGGCAAAAACAGTGTGGTAAGTCTTTATGTGATGGCTATTGTGTCTGTTTGACCTCTTCCAAATGTCTGTGCTGGCAATAAAAATAAAAAGTTTCCAATTTAAATAGCTAGAGAATAAAAACAATTTGCCAGTAATGTGAAAAAACCTACAGCACCTGGTGTTCCCATGTGGTCTCCCACCCAAGTACTAACCAGGCCCAACACTGCTTAGCTTCCAAGATCCGACGAGATTAGGCCTATACATTGTGGTATAGCTGTAGATAAGATACAGGCACTATTTTGCCCTCTTCTACTTCTATCACCAGGTAAGCTAATAAAAAAGTTTCCTAACTGTATTGGCTTACTGAAAAAAATCATGTGTTGGTAATGTAAAAAGTCCTACAGGACATGATATTAGCAGGGGGTCTTAAATTAAACTACTAAAGAGGCTCAACACTGTTTAGCTGCCAAAGCAGTTGGAATTGGGCCTAAACAGTGTGGTAAGTCTTTAGGTAATGGCTATTGTGTCTGTTTGACCTCTTCCAAATGTCTGTGGTGGCAATAAAAAGAAAAAGTTTCCAAATTAAATAGCTAGAGAATAAGAACAATTTGCCAGTAATGTGAAAAAACCTACAGCACCTGGTGTTCCCATGTGGTCTCCCACCCAAGTACTAACCAGGCCAACACTGCTTGGCTTCCAAGATGAGACGAGATTGGGCCTATCCAATGTGGTATAGCTGTAGGTGAGATGCAGGCACTTTTTTGCCCACTTCTACTTCTATCACCAGGTAAGCTAATAAAAAAGTTTCCTAACTGTATTGCTAACTGAAAAAAATCATGTGTTGGTAATGTAAAAAGTCCTACAGGACATGATATTAGCAAGGGGTCTTAAATTAAACTACTAAAGAGGCTCAACACTGTTTAGCTGCCAAAAACATTTGGAATTGGGCCTAAACAGTGTGGTAAGTCTTTAGGTGATGGCTATTGTGTCTGTTTGACCTCTTCCAAATGTCTGTGCTGGCAATAAAAAGAAAAAGTTTCCAATTTAAATAGCTAGAGAATAAAAACAATTTGCCAGTAATGTGAAAAAACCTACAGCACCTGGTGTTCCCATGTGGTCTCCCACCCAAGTACTAACCAGGCCCAACACTGCTTAGCTTCCAAGATCAAACGAGATTGGGCCTATACATTGTGGTATGGCTGTAGGTGAGATGCAAGCACTTTTTTGCCCACTTCTACTTCTATCACCAGGTAAGCTAATAAAAAAGTTTCCTAACTGTATTGGCTAACTGAAAAAAATCATGTGTTGGTAATGTAAAAAGTCCTACAGGACATGATATTAGCAAGGGGTCTTAAATTAAACTACTAAAGAGGCTCAACACTGTTTAGCTGCCAAAAACATTTGGAATTGGGCCTAAACAGTGTGGTAAGTCTTTAGGTGATGGCTATTGTGTCTGTTTGACCTCTTCCAAATGTCTGTGCTGGCAATAAAAAGAAAAAGTTTCCAATTTAAATAGCTAGAGAATAAAAACAATTTGCCAGTAATGTGAAAAAACTTACAGCACCTGGTGTTCCCATGTGGTCTCCCACCCAAACACTAACCAGACCCAAAACTGCTTAGCTTCCAAGATCAGACGAGATTGGGCCTATCCAATGTGGTATGGCTGTAGATGAGATACAGGCACTTTTTTGCCCTCTTCTACTTCTATCACCAGGTAAGCTAATAAAAATGTTTCCTAAATGTATTGGCTTACTGAAAAAAAATCATGTGTTGGTAATGTAAAAAGTCCTACAGGACATGATATTAGCAGGAGGTCTTAAATTAAACTACTAAAGAGGCTCAACACTGTTTAGCTGCCAAAAGCAGTTGGAATTGGGCCTAAACAGTGTGGTAAGTCTTTAGGTGATGGCTATTGTGTCTGTTTGACCTCTTCCTAAATGTCTGTGCTGGCAATAAAAAGAAAAAGTTTCCAATTTAAATAGCTAGAGAATAAAAACAATTTGCCATTAATGTGAAAAAACCTACAGCACCAGGTGTTCCCATGTGGTCTCCCACCCAAGTACTAACCAGGCCCAACACTGCTTGGCTTACAAGATGAGACAAGATTGGGCCTATCCAATGTGGTATGGCTGTAGGTGAGATGCAAGCACTTTTTTGCCCACTTCTACTTCTATCACCAGGTAAGCTAATAAAAAAGTTTCCTAACTGTATTGGCTAACTGAAAAAAATCATGTGTTGGTAATGTAAAAAGACCTACAGGACATGATATTAGTAGGGGGTCTTAAATTAAACTACTAAAGAGGCTCACCACTGTTTAGCTGCCAAAAGCAGTTGGAATTGGGCAAAAACAGTGTGGTAAGTCTTTAGGTGATGGCTATTGTGTCTGTTTGACCTCTTCCAAATGTCAGTGCTGGCAATAAAAAGAAAAAGTTTCCAATTTAAATAGCTAGAGAATAAAAACAATTTGCCAGTAATGTGAAAAAACCTACAGCACCTGGTGTTCCCATGTGGTCTCCCACCCAAGTACTAACCAGGCCCAACACTGCTTAGCTTCTAATATCAGACGAGATTGGGCCTATCCAATGTGGTATGGCTGTAGTTGAGATACAGGCACTTTTTTGCCCTCTTCTACTTCTATCACCAGGTAAGCTAATAAAAAAGTTTCCTAACTGTATTGGCTTACTGAAAAAAATCATGTGTTGGTAATGTAAAAATACCTACAGGACATGATATTAGCAGGGGTCTTAAATTAAATGACAAAAGTTGCTCAACACTGTTTATCTGCCAAAAGCAGTTGGAATTGGGCCTAAACAGTGTGGTAAGTCTTTAGGTGATGGCTATTGTGTCTGTTTGACCTCTTCCAAATGTCTGTACTGGCAATAAAAAGAAAAAGTTTCCAATTTAAATAGCTAGAGAATAAAAACAATTTGACAGTAATGTGAAAAAACCTACATCACCTGGTGTTCCCATGTGGTCTCCCACCCAAGTACTAACGAGGCCCAACACTGCTTAGCTTCCAAGGTCAGACAAGATTGGGCCTATCCAATGTGGTATGGCTGTAGGTGAGATACAGGCACTTTTTTGCCCTCTTCTACTTCTATCACCAGGTAAGCTAATAAAAAAGATTCCTAACTGTATTGGCTAACTGAAAAAAATCATGTGTTGGTAATGTAAACACACCTACAGGACATGATCTTAGCAGGGGGTCTTAAATTAAACTACTAAAGAGGCTCACCACTGTTTAGCTGCCAAAAGCAGTTGGAATTGGGCCTAAACAGTGTGGTAAGTCTTTAGGTGATGGCTATTGTGTCTGTTTGACCTCTTCCAAATGTCAGTGCTGGCAATAAAAAGAAAAAGTTTCCAATTTAAATAGCTAGAGAATAAAAACAATTTGCCAGTAATGTGAAAAAACCTACAGCACCTGGTGTTCCCATGTGGTATCCCACGCAAGTACTAACCAGGCCCAACACTGCTTAGCTTCCAAGACCAGACGAGATTGGGGCTATCCAATGTGGTATGGCTGTAGGTGAGATACAGTCACTTTTTTGCCCTCTTCTACTTCTATCACCAGGTAAGCTAATAAAAAAGTTTCCTAACTGTATTGGCTTACTGAAAAAAAGCATGTGTAGGTAATGTAAAAAGACCTACAGCACATGATATTAGCAGGGGGTCTTAAATTAAACTACTAAAGAGGCTCAACACTGTTTAGCTGCCAAAAACATTTGGAATTGGGCCTAAACAGTGTGGTAAGTCTTTAGGTGATGGCTATTGTGTCTGTTTGACCTCTTCCAAATGTCTGTACTGGCAATAAAAAGAAAAAGTTTCCAATTTAAATAGCTAGAGAATAAAAAAAATTGCCAGTAATGTGAAAAAACCTACATCACATGGTGTTCCCATGTGGTCTCCCACCGAAGTACTAACCAGGCCCAACACTGCTTAGCTTCCAAGATCAGACGAGATTGGGCCTATCCAATGTGGTATGGCAGTAGGTGAGATACAGGCACTTTTTTGCCATCTTCTACTTCTATCACCAGGTAAGCTAATAAAAAAGTTTCCTAACTGTATTGGCTTACTGAAAAAAATCATGTGTTGGTAATGTAAAAAGACCTACAGGACATGATATTAGCAGGGGGTCTTAAATTAAACTACTAAAGAGGCTCAACAATGTTTAGCTGCCAAAAGCAGTTGGAATTGGGCCTAAACAGTGTGGTAAATCTTTAGGTGATGGCTATTGTGTCTGTTTGACCTCTTCCAAATGTCAGTGCTGGCAATAAAAAGAAAAAGTTTCCAATTTAAATAGCTAGAGAATAAAAACAATTTGCCAGTAATGTGAAAAAAACCTGCAGCACCTGGTATTCCCATGTGGTCTCCCACCCAAGTACTAACCAGGCCCAACACTGCTTGGCTTACAAGATGAGACAAGATTGGGCCTATCCAATGTGGTATGGCTGTAGGTGAGATGCAAGGACTTTTTTGCCCACTTCTACTTCTATCACCAGGTAAGCTAATAAAAAAGTTTCCTAACTGTATTGGCTAACTGAAAAAAAATCACGTGTTGGTAATGTAAAAAGACTTACAGGACATGATATTAGCAGGGGGTCTTAAATTAAACTACTAAAGAGGCTCACCACTGTTTAGCTGCCAAAAGCAGTTGGAATTGGGCAAAAACAGTGTGGTAAGTCTTCAGGTGATGGCTATTGTGTCTGTTTGACCTCTTCCAAATGTCAGTGCTAGCAATAAAAAGAAAAAGTTTCCAATTTAAATAGCTAGAGAATAAAAATAATTTGCAAGTATTGTGAAAAAACCTACAGCACCAGGTGATCCCATGTGGTCTCCCACCCAAGAACTAACCAGGCGCAACACTGCTTAGCTTCCAAGATCAGACAAGATTGGCCCTATCCAATGTGGTATGGCTGTAGGTGAGTTACAGGCACTTTTTTGCCCTCTTCTACTTCTATCACCAGGTAAGCTATTACAAAAGTTTCCTAACTGTATTGGCTTACTGAAAAAAATCATGTGTTGGTAATATAAAAAGACCTACAGGACATGATATTAGCAGGGGGTCTTAAATTAAACTACTAAAGAGGCTCAACACTGTTTAGCTGCCGAAAGCAGTTGGAGTTGGGCCTAAACAGTGTGGTAAGTCTTTAGGTGATGGCTATTGTGTCTGTTTGACCTGTTCCAAATGTCAGTGCTGGCAATAAAAAGAAAAAGTTTCCAATTTAAATAGCTAGAGAAAAAAACAATTTGCCAGTAATGTGAAAAAACCTACAGCACCTGGTGTTCCCATGTGATATCCCACGCAAGTACTAACCAGGCCCAAAACTGCTTAGCTTCCAAGACCAGACGAGATTGGGCCTATCCAATGTGGTATGGCTGTAGGTGAGATACAGTCACTTTTTTGCCCTCTTCTACTTCTATCACCAGGTAAGCTAATAAAAAAGTTTCCTAACTGTATTGGCTTACTGAAAAAAATCATGTGTAGGTAATGTAAAAAGACCTACAGGACATGATATTAGCAGGTGGTCTTAAATTAAACTACTAAAGAGGCTCAACACTGTTTAGCTGCCAAAAACATTTGGAATTGGGCCTAAACAGTGTGGTAAGTCTTTAGGTGATGGCTATTGTGTCTGTTTGACCTCTTCCAAATGTCTGTGCTGGCAATAAAAAGAAAAAGTTTCCAATTTAAATAGCTAAAGAATAAAATCAATTTGCCAGTAATGTGAAAAAACCTACAGCATCTGGTATTCCCATGTGGTCTCCCACCCAAGTACTAACCAGGCCCAACACTGCTTAGCTTCTAATATCAGACGAGATCGGGCCTATCCAATGTGGTATGGCTGTAGTTGAGATACAGGCAGTTTTTTGCCCTCTTCTACTTCTATCACCAGTTAAGCTAATAAAAAAGTTTCCTAACTGTATTGGCTAACTGAAAAAAATCATGTGTTGGTAATGTAAAAAGACTTACAGGACATGATATTAGCAGGGGGTCTTAAATTAAACTACTAAAGAGGCTCACCACTGTTTAGCTGCCAAAAGCAGTTGGAATTGGGCAAAAACAGTGTGGTAAGTCTTTAGGTGATGGCTATTGTGTCTGTTTGACCTCTTCCAAATGTCAGTGCTGGCAATAAAAAGAAAAAATTTCCAATTTAAATAGCTAGAGAATAAAAATAATTTGCAAGTATTGTGAAAAAACCTACAGCACCAGGTGATCCCATGTGGTCTCCCACCCATGTACTAACCAGGCCCAACACTGATTAGCTGCCAAGATCTGACGAGATTGGGCCTATCCAATGTGGTAAGGCTGTAGATGAGATACAGGCACTTTTTTGCCCTCTTCTACTTCTGTCACCAGGTAAGCTAATAAAAAAGTTCCCTAACTGTATTGGCTTACTGAAAAAAAGCATGTGTAGGTAATGTAAAAAGACCTACAGGACATGATATTAGCAGGGGGTCTTAAATTAAACTACTAAAGAGGCTCAACACTGTTTAGCTGCCAAAAACATTTGGAATTGGGCCTAAACAGTGTGGTAAGTCTTTAGGTGATGGCTATTGTGTCTGTTTGACCTCTTCCAAATGTCTGTGCTGGCAATAAAAATAAAAAGTTTCCAATTTAAATAGCAAGAGAATAAAAACAATTTGCCAGTAATGTGAAAAAACCTACAGCACCTTGTGTTCCCATGTGGTCTCCCACCCATGTACTAACCAGGCCCAACACTGCTTAGCTGCCAAGATCTGACGAGATTGGGCCTATCCAATGTGGTAAGGCTGTAGATGAGATACAGGCACTTTTTTGCCCTCTTCTACTTCTATCACCAGGTAAGCTAATAAAAAAGTTTCCTAACTGTATTGGCTAACTGAAAAAAATCATGTGTTGGTAATGTAAAAAGACCTACAGGACATGATATTAGCAGGGGGTCTTAAATTAAACTACTAAAGAGGCTCAACACTGTTTAGCTGCCAAAAGCAGTTGGAATTGGGCCTAAACAGTGTGGTAAGTCTTTAGGTGATGGCTATTGTGTCTGTTTGACCTCTTCCAAATGTCTGTACTGGCAATAAAAAGAAAAATTTTCCAATTTAAATAGCTAGAGAATAAAAACAATTTGCCAGTAATGTGAAAAAACCTACAGCACCTGGTGTCCCCATGTGGTCTCCCACTCAAGTACTAACCAGGCCCTGCTTAGCTTTCATCATCAGACGAGATTGGGCCTATCCAATGTGGTATGGCTGTATGTGTGATACAGGCACTTTTTTGCCATCTTCTACTTCTATCACCGGGTAAGCTAATAAAAAAAAAGTTTCCTAACTGTATTGGCTTACTGAAAAAAATCATGTGTTGGTAATGTAAAAAGACCTACAGGACAAGATATTAGAAGGGGGTTTTAAATTAAACTAATAAAGAGGCTCAACACTGTTTAGCTGCCAAAAGCAGTTGGAATTGGGCCTAAACATTGTGGTAAGTCGTTAGGTGATGGCTATTGTGTCTGTTTGACCTCTTCCAAATGTCTGTGCTGGCAATAAAAAGAAAAAGTTTCCAATTTAAATAGCAAGAGAATAAAAACAATTTACCAGTAATGTGAAAAAACCTACAGCACCTGGTGTTCCCATGTGGTCTCCCACCCATGTACTAACCAGGCCCAACACTGCTTAGCTTCCAAGATTCGACGAGATTGGGCCTATCCAATGTGGTAAGCCTGTAGATGAGATACAGGCACTTTTTTGCCCTCTTCTACTTCTATCACCAGGTAAGCTAATAAAAAAGTTTCCTAACTGTATTGGCTTACTTAAAAAATTCATGTGTTGGTAATGTAAAAAGACCTACAGGACATGATATTAGCAGGGGGTCTTAAATTAAACTACTAAAGAGGCTCACCATTGTTTAGCTGCCAAAAGCAGTTGGAATTGGGCCTAAACAGTGTGGTAAGTCTTTAGGTGATGGCTATTGTGTCTGTTTGACCTCTTCCAAATGTCTGTGCTGGCAATAAAAAGAAAAAGTTTCCAATTTAAATAGCAAGATAATAAAAACAATTTGCCAGTAATGTGAAAAAACCTACAGCACCTGGTGTTCCCATGTGGTCTCCTACCCATGTACTAACCAGGCCCAACACTGCTTAGCTGCCAAGATCCAACGAGATTGGGCCTATCCAATGTGGTAAGGCTGTAGATGAGATACAGGCACTTTTTTGCCCTCTTCTACTTCTATCACCAGGTAAGCTAATAAAAAAGTTTCCTAACTGTATTGGCTTACTGAAAAAAATCATATGTTGGTAATGTAAAAAGTCCTACAGGACATGATATTAGCAGGGGGTCTTAAATTAAACTACTAAAGAGGCTCACCAATGTTTAGCTGCCAAAAGCAGTTGGAATTGGGCCTAAACAGTGTGGTAAGTCTTTAGGTGATGGCTATTGTGTCTGTTTGACCTCTTCCAAATGTCTGTGCTGGCAATAAAAAGAAAAAGTTTCCAATTTAAATAGCTAGAGAATAAAAACAATGTGCCAGTAATGTGAAAAAAACCTACAGCACCTGGTGTTTCCATGTGGTCTCCCACCCAAGTACTATCCAGGCCCAACACTGCTTAGCTTCCAAGATCAGACGAGATTGGGCCTATCCAATGTTGTATGGCTGTAGGTGAGATACATGCACTTTTTTATCCTCTTCTACTTCTATCACCAGGTAAGCTAATACAAAAGTTTCCTAACTGTATTGGCTTACTGAAAAAAATCATGTGTTGATAATGGAAAACGACCTACAGGACATGATATTAGCAGGGGGTCTTAAATTAAACTGCTAAAGAGGCTCAACACTGTTTAGCTGCCTAAAGCAGTTGGAGTTGGGCCTAAACAGTGTGGTAAGACTTTAGGTGATGGCTATTTTGTCTGTTTGACCCCTTCCAAATGTCTGTGCTGGAAATAAAAAGAAAAAGTTTCCAATTTAAATAGCAAGAGAATAAAAACAATTTGCCAGTAATGTGAAAAAACCTACAGCACCTTGTGTTCCCATGTGGTCTCCCACCCATGTACTAACCAGTCCCAACACTGCTTAGCTGCCAAGATCCGACGAGATTGGGCCTATCCAATGTGGTAAGGCTGTAGATGAGATACAGGCACTTTTTTGCCCTCTTCTACTTCTATCACCAGGTAAGCTAATAAAAAAGTTTCCTAACTGTATTGGCTTACTGAAAAAAATCATATGTTGGTAATGTAAAAAGTCCTACAGGACATGATATTAGCAGGGGGTCTTAAATTAAACTACTAAAGAGGCTCAACACTGTTTAGCTGCCAACAGCAGTTGGAATTGGGCCTAAACAGTGTGGTAAGTCTATAGGTGATGGCTATTGTGTCTGTTTGACCTCTTCCAAATGTCCGTGCTTTCAATAAAAATAAAAAGTTTCCAATTTAAATAGCTAGAGAATAAAAACAATTTGCCAGTAATGTGAAAAAACCTACAGCACCTGGTGTTCCCATGTGGTCTCCCACCCAAGTACTAACCAGGCCCAACACTGCTTAGCTTCCAAGCTCAGACGAGATTGGGCCTATCCAATGTGGTATGGCTGTAGGTGAGATACAGGCACTTTTTTGCCCTCTTCTACTTCTATCACCAGGTAAGCTAATACAAAAGTTTCCTAACTGTATTGGCTTACTGAAAAAAATCATGTGTTGGTAATGTAAAAAAACCTACAGGACATGATATTAGCAGGGGGTCTTAAATTAAACTACTGAAGAGGCTCACCACTGTTTAGCTGCCAAAAGCAGTTGGAATTGGGCCTAAACAGTGTGGTAAGTCTTTAGGTGATGGCTATTGTGTCTGTTTGACCTCTTCCAAATGTCTGTGCTGGCAATAAAAAGAAAAAGTTTCCAATTTAAATAGCTAGAGAATAAAAACAATTTGCCAGTAATGTGAAAAAACCTACAGCACCTGGTGTTCACATGTGGTCTCCCACCCAAGTAATAACCATGCCCAACACTACTTAGCTTCCAAGATCAGACGAGATTGGGCCTATCCAATGTGGTATGGCTGTAGGTCAGTTACAGGCAATTTTTTGCCCTCTTCTACTTCTATCACCAGGTAAACTAATACAAAAGTTTCCTAACTGTATTGGCTTACTGAAAAAAAATCATGTGTTGGTAATGGAAAAAGACCTACAGGACATGATATTAGCAGGGGGTCTTAAATTAAACTACTAAAGAGGCTCAACACTGTTTAGCTGCCAAAAACAGTTGTAATTGGGCCTAAACAGTGTGGTAAGTCTTTAGGTGATGGCTATTGTGTCTGTTTGACCTCTTCCAAATGTCTGTAGTCACACTAAAAATAAAAAGTTTCCAATTTAAATAGCTAGAGAATAAAAACAATTTTCCAGTAATGTGAAAAAAACTACAGCAACTGGTGTTCCCATGTGGTCTCCCACCCAAGTACTAATCAGGCCCAACACTGCTTAGCTTCCAAGATCCGACGAGATTGGGCCTATCTAATGTGGTATGGCTGTAGGTGAGATACAGGCACTTTTTTGCCCTCTTCTACTTCTATCACCAGGTAAGCTATTAAAAAAGTTTCCTAACTGTATTGGCTTACTGAAAAAAATCATGTGTTGGTAATGTAAAAAGACCTACAGGACATGATATTAGCAGGGGGTCTTAAATTAAACTACTAAAGAGGCTCAACACTGTTTAGCTGCCAAAAGCAGTTGGAATTGGGCCTAAACAGTGTGGTAAGTCTTTAGGTGATGACTATTGTGTCTGTTTGACCTCTTCCAAATGTCTGTGCTGGCAATAAAAAGAAAAAGTTTCCAATTTAAATAGCTAGAGAATAAAAACAATTTGCCAGTAATGTGAAAAAACCTACAGCACCTGGTGTTCCCATGTGGTCTCCCACCCAAGTACTAACCAGGCCCAACACTGCTTAGCTTCCAAGATGAGACGCGATTGGGCCTATCCAATGTGGTATGGCTGTAGGTGAGATGCAGGCACTTTTTTGCCCACTTCAACTTCTATCACCAGGTAAGCTAATAAAAAAGTTTCCTAACTGTATTGGCTAACTGAAAAAAATCATGTGTTGGTAATGTAAAAAGACCTACAGGACATGATATTAGCAGGGGGTCTTAAATTAAACTACTAAAGAGGCTCAACACTGTTTAGCTGCCAAAAGCAGTTGGAATTGGGCAAAAACAGTGTGGTAAGTCTTTAGGTGATGGCTATTGTGTCTGTTTGACCTCTTCCAAATGCCAGTGCTGGCAATAAAAAGAAAAAGTTTCCAATTTAAATAGCTAGAGAATAAAAACAATTTGCCAGTAATGTGAAAAAACTTACAGCACCTGGTGTTCCCATGTGGTCTCCCACCCAAACACTAACCAGACCCAAAACTGCTTAGCTTCCAAGATCAGACGAGATTGGGCCTATCCAATGTGGTATGGCTGTAGATGAGATACAGGCACTTTTTTGCCCTCTTCTACTTCTATCACCAGGTAAGCTAATAAAAATGTTTCCTAAATGTATTGGCTTACTGAAAAAAAATCATGTGTTGGTAATGTAAAAAGTCCTACAGGACATGATATTAGCAGGAGGTCTTAAATTAAACTACTAAAGAGGCTCAACACTGTTTAGCTGCCAAAAGCAGTTGGAATTGGGCCTAAACAGTGTGGTAAGTCTTTAGGTGATGGCTATTGTGTCTGTTTGACCTCTTCCTAAATGTCTGTGCTGGCAATAAAAAGAAAAAGTTTCCAATTTAAATAGCTAGAGAATAAAAACAATTTGCCATTAATGTGAAAAAACCTACAGCACCAGGTGTTCCCATGTGGTCTCCCACCCAAGTACTAACCAGGCCCAACACTGCTTGGCTTACAAGATGAGACAAGATTGGGCCTATCCAATGTGGTATGACTGTAGGTGAGATGCAAGCACTTTTTTGCCCACTTCTACTTCTATCACCAGGTAAGCTAATAAAAAAGTTTCCTAACTGTATTGGCTAACTGAAAAAAATCATGTGTTGGTAATGTAAAAAGACCTACAGGACATGATATTAGTAGGGGGTCTTAAATTAAACTACTAAAGAGGCTCACCACTGTTTAGCTGCCAAAAGCAGTTGGAATTGGGCAAAAACAGTGTGGTAAGTCTTTAGGTGATGGCTATTGTGTCTGTTTGACCTCTTCCAAATGTCAGTGCTGGCAATAAAAAGAAAAAGTTTCCAATTTAAATAGCTAGAGAATAAAAACAATTTGCCAGTAATGTGAAAAAACCTACAGCACCTGGTGTTCCCATGTGGTCTCCCACCCAAGTACTAACCAGGCCCAACACTGCTTAGCTTCTAATATCAGACGAGATTGGGCCTATCCAATGTGGTATGGCTGTAGTTGAGATACAGGCACTTTTTTGCCCTCTTCTACTTCTATCACCAGGTAAGCTAATAAAAAAGTTTCCTAACTGTATTGGCTTACTGAAAAAAATCATGTGTTGGTAATGTAAAAATACCTACAGGACATGATATTAGCAGGGGTCTTAAATTAAATGACAAAAGTTGCTCAACACTGTTTATCTGCCAAAAGCAGTTGGAATTGGGCCTAAACAGTGTGGTAAGTCTTTAGGTGATGGCTATTGTGTCTGTTTGACCTCTTCCAAATGTCTGTACTGGCAATAAAAAGAAAAAGTTTCCAATTTAAATAGCTAGAGAATAAAAACAATTTGACAGTAATGTGAAAAAACCTACATCACCTGGTGTTCCCATGTGGTCTCCCACCCAAGTACTAACGAGGCCCAACACTGCTTAGCTTCCAAGGTCAAACAAGATTGGGCCTATCCAATGTGGTATGGCTGTAGGTGAGATACAGGCACTTTTTTGCCCTCTTCTACTTCTATCACCAGGTAAGCTAATAAAAAAGATTCCTAACTGTATTGGCTAACTGAAAAAAATCATGTGTTGGTAATGTAAACACACCTACAGGACATGATCTTAGCAGGGGGTCTTAAATTAAACTACTAAAGAGGCTCACCACTGTTTAGCTGCCAAAAGCAGTTGGAATTGGGCCTAAACAGTGTGGTAAGTCTTTAGGTGATGGCTATTGTGTCTGTTTGACCTCTTCTAAATGTCAGTGCTGGCAATAAAAAGAAAAAGTTTCCAATTTAAATAGCTAGAGAATAAAAACAATTTGCCAGTAATGTGAAAAAACCTACAGCACCTGGTGTTCCCATGTGGTATCCCACGCAAGTACTAACCAGGCCCAACACTGCTTAGCTTCCAAGACCAGACGAGATTGGGGCTATCCAATGTGGTATGGCTGTAGGTGAGATACAGTCACTTTTTTGCCCTCTTCTACTTCTATCACCAGGTAAGCTAATAAAAAAGTTTCCTAACTGTATTGGCTTACTGAAAAAAAGCATGTGTAGGTAATGTAAAAAGACCTACAGCACATGATATTAGCAGGGGGTCTTAAATTAAACTACTAAAGAGGCTCAACACTGTTTAGCTGCCAAAAACATTTGGAATTGGGCCTAAACAGTGTGGTAAGTCTTTAGGTGATGGCTATTGTGTCTGTTTGACCTCTTCCAAATGTCTGTACTGGCAATAAAAAGAAAAAGTTTCCAATTTAAATAGCTAGAGAATAAAAAAAATTGCCAGTAATGTGAAAAAACCTACATCACATGGTGTTCCCATGTGGTCTCCCACCGAAGTACTAACCAGGCCCAACACTGCTTAGCTTCCAAGATCAGACGAGATTGGGCCTATCCAATGTGGTATGGCAGTAGGTGAGATACAGGCACTTTTTTGCCATCTTCTACTTCTATCACCAGGTAAGCTAATAAAAAAGTTTCCTAACTGTATTGGCTTACTGAAAAAAATCATGTGTTGGTAATGTAAAAAGACCTACAGGACATGATATTAGCAGGGGGTCTTAAATTAAACTACTAAAGAGGCTCAACAATGTTTAGCTGCCAAAAGCAGTTGGAATTGGGCCTAAACAGTGTGGTAAATCTTTAGGTGATGGCTATTGTGTCTGTTTGACCTCTTCCAAATGTCAGTGCTGGCAATAAAAAGAAAAAGTTTCCAATTTAAATAGCTAGAGAATAAAAACAATTTGCCAGTAATGTGAAAAAAACCTGCAGCACCTGGTATTCCCATGTGGTCTCCCACCCAAGTACTAACCAGGCCCAACACTGCTTGGCTTACAAGATGAGACAAGATTGGGCCTATCCAATGTGGTATGGCTGTAGGTGAGATGCAAGGACTTTTTTGCCCACTTCTACTTCTATCACCAGGTAAGCTAATAAAAAAGTTTCCTAACTGTATTGGCTAACTGAAAAAAAATCACGTGTTGGTAATGTAAAAAGACTTACAGGACATGATATTAGCAGGGGGTCTTAAATTAAACTACTAAAGAGGCTCACCACTGTTTAGCTGCCAAAAGCAGTTGGAATTGGGCAAAAACAGTGTGGTAAGTCTTCAGGTGATGGCTATTGTGTCTGTTTGACCTCTTCCAAATGTCAGTGCTAGCAATAAAAAGAAAAAGTTTCCAATTTAAATAGCTAGAGAATAAAAATAATTTGCAAGTATTGTGAAAAAACCTACAGCACCAGGTGATCCCATGTGGTCTCCCACCCAAGAACTAACCAGGCCCAACACTGCTTAGCTTCCAAGATCAGACAAGATTGGCCCTATCCAATGTGGTATGGCTGTAGGTGAGTTACAGGCACTTTTTTGCCCTCTTCTACTTCTATCACCAGGTAAGCTATTACAAAAGTTTCCTAACTGTATTGGCTTACTGAAAAAAATCATGTGTTGGTAATGTAAAAAGACCTACAGGACATGATATTAGCAGGGGGTCTTAAATTAAACTACTAAAGAGGCTCAACACTGTTTAGCTGCCGAAAGCAGTTGGAGTTGGGCCTAAACAGTGTGGTAAGTCTTTAGGTGATGGCTATTGTGTCTGTTTGACCTGTTCCAAATGTCAGTGCTGGCAATAAAAAGAAAAAGTTTCCAATTTAAATAGCTAGAGAAAAAAACAATTTGCCAGTAATGTGAAAAAACCTACAGCACCTGGTGTTCCCATGTGATATCCCACGCAAGTACTAACCAGGCCCAAAACTGCTTAGCTTCCAAGACCAGACGAGATTGGGCCTATCCAATGTGGTATGGCTGTAGGTGAGATACAGTCACTTTTTTGCCCTCTTCTACTTCTATCACCAGGTAAGCTAATAAAAAAGTTTCCTAACTGTATTGGCTTACTGAAAAAAATCATGTGTAGGTAATGTAAAAAGACCTACAGGACATGATATTAGCAGGTGGTCTTAAATTAAACTACTAAAGAGGCTCAACACTGTTTAGCTGCCAAAAACATTTGGAATTGGGCCTAAACAGTGTGGTAAGTCTTTAGGTGATGGCTATTGTGTCTGTTTGACCTCTTCCAAATGTCTGTGCTGGCAATAAAAAGAAAAAGTTTCCAATTTAAATAGCTAAAGAATAAAATCAATTTGCCAGTAATGTGAAAAAACCTACAGCATCTGGTATTCCCATAGGGTCTCCCACCCAAGTACTAACCAGGCCCAACACTGCTTAGCTTCTAATATCAGACGAGATCGGGCCTATCCAATGTGGTATGGCTGTAGTTGAGATACAGGCATTTTTTTGCCCTCTTCTACTTCTATCACCAGTTAAGCTAATAAAAAAGTTTCCTAACTGTATTGGCTAACTGAAAAAAATCATGTGTTGGTAATGTAAAAAGACTTACAGGACATGATATTAGCAGGGGGTCTTAAATTAAACTACTAAAGAGGCTCACCACTGTTTAGCTGCCAAAAGCAGTTGGAATTGGGCAAAAACAGTGTGGTAAGTCTTTAGGTGATGGCTATTGTGTCTGTTTGACCTCTTCCAAATGTCAGTGCTGGCAATAAAAAGAAAAAAATTCCAATTTAAATAGCTAGAGAATAAAAATAATTTGCAAGTATTGTGAAAAAACCTACAGCACCAGGTGATCCCATGTGGTCTCCCACCCATGTACTAACCAGGCCCAACACTGATTAGCTGCCAAGATCTGACGAGATTGGGCCTATCCAATGTGGTAAGGCTGTAGATGAGATACAGGCACTTTTTTGCCCTCTTCTACTTCTGTCACCAGGTAAGCTAATAAAAAAGTTCCCTAACTGTATTGGCTTACTGAAAAAAAGCATGTGTAGGTAATGTAAAAAGACCTACAGGACATGATATTAGCAGGGGGTCTTAAATTAAACTACTAAAGAGGCTCAACACTGTTTAGCTGCCAAAAACATTTGGAATTGGGCCTAAACAGTGTGGTAAGTCTTTAGGTGATGGCTATTGTGTCTGTTTGACCTCTTCCAAATGTCTGTGCTGGCAATAAAAATAAAAAGTTTCCAATTTAAATAGCAAGAGAATAAAAACAATTTGCCAGTAATGTGAAAAAACCTACAGCACCTTGTGTTCCCATGTGGTCTCCCACCCATGTACTAACCAGGCCCAACACTGCTTAGCTGCCAAGATCTGACGAGATTGGGCCTATCCAATGTGGTAAGGCTGTAGATGAGATACAGGCACTTTTTTGCCCTCTTCTACTTCTATCACCAGGTAAGCTAATAAAAAAGTTTCCTAACTGTATTGGCTAACTGAAAAAAATCATGTGTTGGTAATGTAAAAAGACCTACAGGACATGATATTAGCAGGGGGTCTTAAATTAAACTACTAAAGAGGCTCAACACTGTTTAGCTGCCAAAAGCAGTTGGAATTGGGCCTAAACAGTGTGGTAAGTCTTTAGGTGATGGCTATTGTGTCTGTTTGACCTCTTCCAAATGTCTGTACTGGCAATAAAAAGAAAAATTTTCCAATTTAAATAGCTAGAGAATAAAAACAATTTGCCAGTAATGTGAAAAAACCTACAGCACCTGGTGTCCCCATGTGGTCTCCCACTCAAGTACTAACCAGGCCCTGCTTAGCTTTCATCATCAGACGAGATTGGGCCTATCCAATGTGGTATGGCTGTATGTGTGATACAGGCACTTTTTTGCCATCTTCTACTTCTATCACCGGGTAAGCTAATAAAAAAAAAGTTTCCTAACTGTATTGGCTTACTGAAAAAAATCATGTGTTGGTAATGTAAAAAGACCTACAGGACAAGATATTAGAAGGGGGTTTTAAATTAAACTAATAAAGAGGCTCAACACTGTTTAGCTGCCAAAAGCAGTTGGAATTGGGCCTAAACATTGTGGTAAGTCGTTAGGTGATGGCTATTGTGTCTGTTTGACCTCTTCCAAATGTCTGTGCTGGCAATAAAAAGAAAAAGTTTCCAATTTAAATAGCAAGAGAATAAAAACAATTTACCAGTAATGTGAAAAAACCTACAGCACCTGGTGTTCCCATGTGGTCTTCCACCCATGTACTAACCAGGCCCAACACTGCTTAGCTTCCAAGATTCGACGAGATTGGGCCTATCCAATGTGGTAAGCCTGTAGATGAGATACAGGCACTTTTTTGCCCTCTTCTACTTCTATCACCAGGTAAGCTAATAAAAAAGTTTCCTAACTGTATTGGCTTACTTAAAAAATTCATGTGTTGGTAATGTAAAAAGACCTACAGGACATGATATTAGCAGGGGGTCTTAAATTAAACTACTAAAGAGGCTCACCATTGTTTAGCTGCCAAAAGCAGTTGGAATTGGGCCTAAACAGTGTGGTAAGTCTTTAGGTGATGGCTATTGTGTCTGTTTGACCTCTTCCAAATGTCTGTGCTGGCAATAAAAAGAAAAAGTTTCCAATTTAAATAGCAAGATAATAAAAACAATTTGCCAGTAATGTGAAAAAACCTACAGCACCTGGTGTTCCCATGTGGTCTCCCACCCATGTACTAACCAGGCCCAACACTGCTTAGCTGCCAAGATCCAACGAGATTGGGCCTATCCAATGTGGTAAGGCTGTAGATGAGATACAGGCACTTTTTTTGCCCTCTTCTACTTCTATCTCCAGGTAATCTAATAAAAAAGTTTCCTAACTGTATTGGCTTACTGAAAAAAATCATGTGTTGGTAATGTAAAAAGACCTACAGGACATGATATTAGCAGGGGGTCTTAAATTAAACTACTAAAGAGGCTCACCAATGTTTAGCTGCCAAAAGCAGTTGGAATTGGGCCTAAACAGTGTGGTAAGTCTTTAGGTGATGGCTATTGTGTCTGTTTGACCTCTTCCAAATGTCTGTGCTGGCAATAAAAAGAAAAAGTTTCCAATTTAAATAGCTAGAGAATAAAAACAATGTGCCAGTAATGTGAAAAAAACCTACAGCACCTGGTGTTTCCATGTGGTCTCCCACCCAAGTACTATCCAGGCCCAACACTGCTTAGCTTCCAAGATCAGACGAGATTGGGCCTATCCAATGTTGTATGGCTGTAGGTGAGATACATGCACTTTTTTATCCTCTTCTACTTCTATCACCAGGTAAGCTAATACAAAAGTTTCCTAACTGTATTGGCTTACTGAAAAAAATCATGTGTTGATAATGGAAAACGACCTACAGGACATGATATTAGCAGGGGGTCTTAAATTAAACTGCTAAAGAGGCTCAACACTGTTTAGCTGCCGAAAGCAGTTGGAGTTGGGCCTAAACAGTGTGGTAAGACTTTAGGTGATGGCTATTTTGTCTGTTTGACCCCTTCCAAATGTCTGTGCTGGAAATAAAAAGAAAAAGTTTCCAATTTAAATAGCAAGAGAATAAAAACAATTTGCCAGTAATGTGAAAAAACCTACAGCACCTTGTGTTCCCATGTGGTCTCCCACCCATGTACTAACCAGTCCCAACACTGCTTAGCTGCCAAGATCCGACGAGATTGGGCCTATCCAATGTGGTAAGGCTGTAGATGAGATACAGGCACTTTTTTGCCCTCTTCTACTTCTATCACCAGGTAAGCTAATAAAAAAGTTTCCTAACTGTATTGGCTTACTGAAAAAAATCATATGTTGGTAATGTAAAAAGTCCTACAGGACATGATATTAGCAGGGGGTCTTAAATTAAACTACTAAAGAGGCTCAACACTGTTTAGCTGCCAACAGCAGTTGGAATTGGGCCTAAACAGTGTGGTAAGTCTATAGGTGATGGCTATTGTGTCTGTTTGACCTCTTCCAAATGTCCGTGCTTTCAATAAAAATAAAAAGTTTCCAATTTAAATAGCTAGAGAATAAAAACAATTTGCCAGTAATGTGAAAAAACCTACAGCACCTGGTGTTCCCATGTGGTCTCCCACCCAAGTACTAACCAGGCCCAACACTGCTTAGCTTCCAAGCTCAGACGAGATTGGGCCTATCCAATGTGGTATGGCTGTAGGTGAGATACAGGCACTTTTTTGCCCTCTTCTACTTCTATCACCAGGTAAGCTAATACAAAAGTTTCCTAACTGTATTGGCTTACTGAAAAAAATCATGTGTTGGTAATGTAAAAAAACCTACAGGACATGATATTAGCAGGGGGTCTTAAATTAAACTACTGAAGAGGCTCACCACTGTTTAGCTGCCAAAAGCAGTTGGAATTGGGCCTAAACAGTGTGGTAAGTCTTTAGGTGATGGCTATTGTGTCTGTTTGACCTCTTCCAAATGTCTGTGCTGGCAATAAAAAGAAAAAGTTTCCAATTTAAATAGCTAGAGAATAAAAACAATTTGCCAGTAATGTGAAAAAACCTACAGCACCTGGTGTTCCCATGTGGTCTCCCACCCAAGTAATAACCATGCCCAACACTACTTAGCTTCCAAGATCAGACGAGATTGGGCCTATCCAATGTGGTATGGCTGTAGGTCAGTTACAGGCAATTTTTTGCCCTCTTCTACTTCTATCACCAGGTAAACTAATACAAAAGTTTCCTAACTGTATTGGCTTACTGAAAAAAAATCATGTGTTGGTAATGGAAAAAGACCTACAGGACATGATATTAGCAGGGGGTCTTAAATTAAACTACTAAAGAGGCTCAACACTGTTTAGCTGCCAAAAACAGTTGTAATTGGGCCTAAACAGTGTGGTAAGTCTTTAGGTGATGGCTATTGTGTCTGTTTGACCTCTTCCAAATGTCTGTAGTCACACTAAAAATAAAAAGTTTCCAATTTAAATAGCTAGAGAATAAAAACAATTTTCCAGTAATGTGAAAAAAACTACAGCAACTGGTGTTCCCATGTGGTCTCCCACCCAAGTACTAATCAGGCCCAACACTGCTTAGCTTCCAAGATCCGACGAGATTGGGCCTATCTAATGTGGTATGGCTGTAGGTGAGATACAGGCACTTTTTTGCCCTCTTCTACTTCTATCACCAGGTAAGCTATTAAAAAAGTTTCCTAACTGTATTGGCTTACTGAAAAAAATCATGTGTTGGTAATGTAAAAAGACCTACAGGACATGATATTAGCAGGGGGTCTTAAATTAAACTACTAAAGAGGCTCAACACTGTTTAGCTGCCAAAAGCAGTTGGAATTGGGCCTAAACAGTGTGGTAAGTCTTTAGGTGATGACTATTGTGTCTGTTTGACCTCTTCCAAATGTCTGTGCTGGCAATAAAAAGAAAAAGTTTCCAATTTAAATAGCTAGAGAATAAAAACAATTTGCCAGTAATGTGAAAAAACCTACAGCACCTGGTGTTCCCATGTGGTCTCCCACCCAAGTACTAACCAGGCCCAACACTGCTTAGCTTCCAAGATGAGACGCGATTGGGCCTATCCAATGTGGTATGGCTGTAGGTGAGATGCAGGCACTTTTTTGCCCACTTCAACTTCTATCACCAGGTAAGCTAATAAAAAAGTTTCCTAACTGTATTGGCTAACTGAAAAAAATCATGTGTTGGTAATGTAAAAAGACCTACAGGACATGATATTAGCAGGTGGTCTTAAATTAAACTACTAAAGAGGCTCAACACTGTTTAGCTGCCAAAAGCAGTTGGAATTGGGCAAAAACAGTGTGGTAAGTCTTTAGGTGATGGCTATTGTGTCTGTTTGACCTCTTCCAAATGCCAGTGCTGGCAATAAAAAGAAAAAGTTTCCAATTTAAATAGCTAGAGAATAAAAACAATTTGCCAGTAATGTGAAAAAACCTACAGCACCTGGTGTTCCCATGTGGTCTCCCACCCAAGTACTTACCAGGCCCAACACTGCTTAGCTTCCAAGATCAAACGAGATTGGGCCTATCCAATGTGGTATGGCTGTAGGTGAGATACAGGCACTTTTTTGCTTTCTTCTACTTCTATCACCAGGTAAGCTAATAAAAAAGTTTCCGAACTGTATTGGCTTACTGAAAAAATTCATGTGTTGGTAATGTAAAAAGACCTACAGGACACGATATTAGCAGGGGCACTAAAATTAAACTACTAAAGAGGCTCAACACTGTTTAGCTGCCAAAAGCAGTTGGAATTGGGCCTAAACAGTGTGGTAAGTCTTTAAGTGATGGCTATTGTGTCTGTTTGAACTCTTCCAAATGTCTGTGCTTTACAGAAGAAAGACAGCAACAGCTTGGCGTTTGTTATGAAGGAGATTTTGTTTGGAGCAGCTAATTTGAAGATGGAGGATATATTTTGTGTTCAAGATTTTCCGACTACTGGGATTTATGATGTGACTTTGGACGATGACCATTTGTGCCTGCCTGTCTATGAGATTCTGCGTGAGTAAAAATCCAAACCTGTGATGGATGGAATAGAAGTGATTCCTCTCTTCATGACTAATGAGCGACCAGTAATAGTACATGTGTACAACCCATACACACCACTGGATCTGGTAAGATCTTTTCTTGCAAGATATTGTGTTTCTGTGAGAGGAGGTATACCGCAGAAAAATGCATTTCAGATTTTTAATGGAAAATACAAATTTTGGGTCAAATTAAGGGCAGATTCAGGAGGAATCGGAGGGGTAACGCACCCACCAGCAAATTTCTCAGTGGGGGGATACAGAGGCTTTCTGTATTACCCAGGACAGCCGAGATATTGTAGATTATGCCTAATGTATGGACATGTACAAGATGAGTGTCCGAAAGGGAAATGCTGCAGAGACTGCAGACAGGCAGGTCATGAGGCAGATGACTGTCCTCAGCCAAGGACTTGTGATGTCTGTGGCAAGAGTGGTCATTCGGCTAGAGGGTGCCCAGGTATGCTAGAGGAGGAAGCCCGAAGAGAAAAGGGGAGCAGTCATTTAAGTACTGTCAGAGCCCCAAAAGAAATGGAGAAGAGAGCAGAAAAGAGTACTGCTGGTGCAGTTCCTGCTGGGATTGTGTCTGATTTGGAAGGCATTGATATGTCTGTAATGCCAGAAGAAGCTAGTATGGGAACTGTTAGTGAATCCATTTTGTCGGAAATGAGTGAGCAGGAAAGTTCTATAATGGAGGAGGAGATGGAAAAGAAAAAACCCAGAAGAGAAGACAGTGAAAATCTGGCAGGGGAGAGTGATAAAGTTAAGTTAAGAGAGCTAAAGTACAGGAAGAGGTGAACAAGAAGAAAAAAAGAGTTGTGTCTGCAATAAGAGTTGTTGGTTATACAGAAGAGAAAAAAAGGTGGCTTTTGCGTGCTGGTTTTTTAAGAATTAAGAACCAGGAGGAGTTTTTTGAAGTCCCAGAAGATACTTTTGAGGACTCTGAGGCAAAAGAAAATATGTCTCACATGCTTGAGACTGTGGAAGTGTCAGACTAAAATGGCCACTGATTGCTTTGTTTGGGGTGTGGTTGATGTTTTTTAGGAGGGAAAAAGTAGGATAGAGTATTATTAACCGTGGAGTTTAGGCGTGGATTTCAAAGTTTCCTTTTGGAAACAGAACGGTTTTAATACACCACTGAGTGGTTTAAAAAAAAAAAAAAATTGGCTTCCTGGGTGAAGACTAGTGCATGATGGTCCCAACAAAACTAGTAGTTTGAGCTTGACATTGATGGTGTGAAACCATCTGGTTCTCCCCCATCGATGTAAAAATTATTGAACATCGAAAATAACCCATCGATGGTTTATAAACATCGATGGCCGATGGCCATCCCTAATGAGAATTGCATCAACCAATCAGATGGTCTAATTTCCAAACTAATTTGCATAAGGAATTTATTTGCGCTCCATAACTTACTTAGGTCCTTCCTCACCCTAGTCTAATTGAAAACGGCATGATGGTTCCATCAAAAGTTGTAAAATAGAAAACTGTTGACTGACAGTACATAAACCAATCGGAATGGATAGTTTTGAATGAGTATTAATGATGGCCATTGTTGCCTTTGCCGTCGATGTTGTTACATATCAGTGGTCATCCATTGTATTTGACTGACTGGCCTGTGGGCCAATCAGAATATGGGGTTGGGGCTTCACTGGTGTCGTGGGTGGAGCTATGCTCCGTGTCCCAGGAAATAGCAAAACAAAACTAGTCGTTTGAGCTAGACATTGATGGTGTGAAACCATCTGGTTCTCCCCCATCGATGTAAAAACTATTGAACATCGACCATAACTCATAGATGTTTTATAAATATTGAGGTTCATCCCTAATGAGAATTGCATCAACCAATCAGATGGTCTAATTTCCAAACTAATTTGCATAAGGAATGTATTTGCTCTCCATAACTTACTTAGGTCCTTCCTCACCCTAGTCTAATTGAAAACCTACAATACCAGCCAAAGATGGTTGATAACAAGAACATTCTTGAACAATTGGCTGCCTGGTAGAAGACTGTTGCATGATGGTACTATCAATAGTAGTAAAATAGAAAAATGTTGATTGACATACATAAACCAAATGGAATGGATTGTTTTGAATGAGTATTAATGATGGCCATTGTTGCCTTTGCCATCAATGTTTTTACATATTAGTGGTCATCCATTGCATTTGACTGACTGGCCTGTGGGCCAATCAGAATATGGGGGCGGGGCTTCACTGGTGTCATGGGTGGAGCTATGCTCCGTGTACCAGGAAATAGCAAAACAAAACTAGTCGTTTGAGCTAGACATTGATGGTGTGAAACAATCTGGTTCTGCCCCATCGATGTAAAAACTATTGAACATCGAAAATAACCCATCGATGGGTTATAACCATCGATGGTCGTTGGCCGATGGCCATCCCTAATGAGAATTGCATCAACCAATCAGATGGTCTAATTTCCAAACTAATTTGCATAAGGAATTTATTTGCTCTCCATAACTTACTTAGGTCCTTCCTCACCCTATTCTAATTGAAAACCTACAAAACCAGCCAAAGGTGGTGGATAACAAGAACATTCTTGACCAATTGGCTTCCTGGTTGAAGACTATTGCATGATGGTCCCATCAATAGTAGTAAAATAGAAAAATGTTGACTGACAGTACATAAAACAAATGGAATGGATTGTTTTGAATGAGTATTAATGATGGCCATTGTTGCCTTTGACATCGATGTTGTTACATGTCCATTGTATTTGACTGACTGGCCTGTGGGCCAATCAGAATATGGGGGGCGGGGCTTCACTGGTGTCGTGGGTGGAGCTATGCTCTGTGTACCAGGAAATAGCAATACAAAACTAGTAGTTTTAACTTGACATTGATGGTGTGAAACCATCTGGTTCTCCCCCATCGATGTCAAAACTATTGAACACCGACCATCACTCATAGATGTATTATAAATATTGAGGTATTGAGGGTCATCCCTAATGAGAATTGCATCAACCAATCAGATGGTCTAATTTCTAAACTAATTTGCATAAGGAATTTATTTGCTCTCCATAACTTACTTAAGTCCTTCCTCACCCTAGTCTAAATGAAAACCTATATAACCAGCCAAAGATGGTTGATGAGAAAAACTTTCTTGACCAATTGGCTGCCTGATTGAAGACCGTAGCATGATGGTCCCATCAAAAGTAGTAAAATATAAAACTGTTGACTGACAGTACATAAACAAATCGGTATGGATTGTTTTGAATGAGTATTAATGATGGCCATTGTTGCCTTTGCCATCAATGTTGTTACATATCAGTGGTCATCCATTGTATTTGACTGACTGGCCTGTGGGCCAATCAGAATATGGGGGCGGGGCTTCACTGGTGTCGTGGGTGGAGCTATGCTCCGTGTACCAGGAAATAGCAAAACAAAACTAGTAGTTTGAGCTTGACATTGATGGTGTGAAACCATCTGGTTCTCCCCCATCGATGTAAAAACTATTGAACATCGACCATAACCCATCGATGGTTTATAAACATCGATGACCGATGGCCATCCCTAATGAGAATTGCATCAACCAATCAGATGGTCTAATTTCTAAACTAATTTGCATAAGGAATTTATTTGCTCTCCATAACTTACTTAAGTCCTTCCTCACCCTAGTCTAAATGAAAACCTATATAACCAGCCAAAGTTGGTTGTTAACAAGAACATTCTTGAACAATTGGCTTTCTGATTGAAGACTATTGCATGATGGTCCCATCAAAAGAAGTAAAATTGAAAACTGTTGACTGACAGTACATAAACTAATCGAAATGGATTGTTTTGAATGAGTATTAATGATGGCCATTGTTGCCTTTGCAATCGATGTTGTTACATATCAGTGGTCATACATTGTATTTCACTGACTGGCCTGTGGGGGTGGGGCTTCACTGGTGTCGTGGGTGGATCTATGCTCCGTGTCCCAGGAAATAGCAAAACAAAACTAGTAGTTTGAGCTTGACATTGATGGTGTGAAACCATTTGGTTCTCCCCCATCGATGTAAAAACTATTGAACATCGAAAATAATCCATCGATGGTTTATAAACATCGATGCCCGATGGCCAGCACTAATGAGAATTGCATCAACCAATCAGATGGTCTAATTTCCAAACTAATTTGCATAAGGAATTTATTTGCTCTCCATAACTTACTTAGGTCCTTCCTCACCCTAGTCTAATTGAAAACCTACACAACCAGCCAAAGATGGTTGTTAACGGGAACATTCTTAATCAATTGGCTTCCTGGTTGAATACTATTGCACGATGGCCCCATCAAAAGTAGTAAAATTGAAAACTGTTGACTGACAGTACATAAACCGATCGAAATGGATTGTTTTGAATGAGTATTAATGATGGCCATTGTTGCCTTTGCAATCGATGTTGTTACATATCAGTGGTCATCCATTGTATTTCACTGACTGGCCTGTGGGCCAATAAGAATATGGGTGTGAGGCTATGCTCCGTGTCCCAGGAAATAGCAAAACAAAACTAGTAGTTTGAGCTTGACATTGATGGTGTGAAACCATCTGGTTCTCCCCCATCGATGTAAAAACTATTGAACATCGACCATAACCCATCGATGGTTTATAACCATCGATGGTCGTTGGCCGATGGCCATCCCTATTGAGAATTGCATCAACCAATCAGATGGTCTAATTTCCAAACTAATTTGCATAAGGAATTTATTTGCTCTCCATAACTTACTTAGGTCCTTCCTCACCCTAGTCTAATTGAAAACGGCATGATGGTCCCTTCAAAAGTAGTAAAATAGAAAATTGTTAACTGACAGTACATAAACCAATCGGAATGGATTGTTTTGAATGAGTATTAATGATGGCCATTGTTGCCTTTGCCATCGTTGTTGTTACATATCAGTGGTCATCCATTGTATTTGACTGACTGGCCTGTGGGCCAATCAGAATATGGGGTTGAAGCTTCACTGGTGTCATGGGTGGAGCTATGCTCCGTGTCCCAGGAAATAGCAAAACAAAACTAGTCGTTTGAGCTAGACAGTAATGGTGTAAAACAATCTGGTTCTCCCCCATCGATGTAAAAACTATTGAACATCGACCATAACCCATCGATGGTTTATAACCATCGATGGCCATCCCTAATGAGAATTGCATCAACCAATCAGATGGTCTAATTTCCAAACTAATTTGCATAAGGAATTTATTTGCTCTACATAACTTACTTAGGTCCTTACTCTTCCTAGTCTAATTGAAAACCTACAAAACCAGCCAAAGATGGTGGATAACAAGAGCATTCTTGACCAACTGTCTGAGCTTCGCAGCCTTTTGGCCCGGGCTGAGGTCTGGGCCTGAGGTTGTGAGGTTGGAAAACTTTTCTGTGGGATCTACTACGCTGAGGAGGTATCAACACCGCAGGAATTTTGAAGCATCATGGCTGGAACACCTGGACTGAAGAATTCAATCCGTTTTATCGTGCAAGAAAGAAGGAGGAGAGACTGCGGACTTTATCATCTCGTGAGGGAAGTTTTGGTGGAGCTGGCAGGAGTGGAGCTAAGTACAATTTTTTGTATCCAAGATTTTCCTAACCAGGGCATGTATGATGTCAGTTTTTTCGATGGGAAAGACAGTTACAAAGTTTATGAAATGTTAAAAGAGAAATATCTGGACCCTAAAATGGAGGGGATAGAAATGTTTCCCCTATTTACTGCACAAGAAGTCCCAATCACAGTACATGCTTACAATCCGTTTATGAACTATGATTTGTTACTTGCTTTCCTTGCAAGGTATTGCAGTTCGGTGAGAGGAGGGGAATTTTTGAAAAACAGTATGGGTATCTTTAATGCCAAAAGAAAATTTTGGTGTAAACTAAGGAGGGATGAGAGATGTCCAGGTGGGGTAATGCATCCACCTGCAAATTTCACAATTGGAGGCAACAGGTGCTTCCTATATTACCCCACCCAACCCAGATTCTGCAGAAAATGTTTTGAATATGGCAACACAAGGGAAGAGTGTGAGAAAGGGAGAACCTGTAGAAACTGCAGAAAAGAGGGGCATGAAGCAAACCGGTGCCCAGAGGAACGCAAATGCGACCTCTGCGGGGAACCTGGACATTCTTTCAAAACATGCTCAGAATTCACCAAAGCTCGAAAAGAGCAAGGTGCTTGAAGATTAGCTGAGCAAGCTGAAAGAGAAGCCAGAGAGGCAGCATGCCAAATGGCTAAGGATACTCGCACAACGGAGGCTAAAAAGACATGTATAGCCCCGGTGCTTGTTGTGCAAAATGGAGTACAGATGGAGGTGGAGGCACAGGCTACACCAGATCCACAACAGCCAGTTAAGGCAATGCAAACTGCTGATACTGCAACTGACCACAGTGAGGAGCAGTTGAAAGTCTTTGCAGCTGAGGCTAGTCAACTCGTTACAGAGAATATTGAGAGTGATGAAAGCTCAGCTGAAAGTCAAAATTTTGATTTAGAGGATATTCAAAGTGCTGATACCTTATTGTCTGATGAGGAGTCTATAAAACTGAGGAAAGCAACTCCTGATGGAAGGGCTGTTAAAAAAGCCAGAATTGAAAGAGTTAAATACAGTTCCCCAGCAATTGAACCAGATGGTATGGATACTACCTTAAGTTCCGAAGACAATGCCAGTTCCCCATCTTCCACTGAATCTTCCAATATTTTTGGGGCATCCAAACAGTCAATCGCACGTTTGACTGGGAAGGAGAACTATGATGAAATTGGATGATGCTGATTTAAGTTGTGTTTTTGTAATCCAACTACCTTGAAATTATTTACGGGACTTCAAAATCTACCTATGCCTAATATTACAAGCAACATTAGCGTAAAAGTTGCAACATTAAATGTCAGGCTGATAACAAGCAGACCCAGGCGTGCTGCGGTTTTTGAAATATTAAAAAACTTAAAAGCTGATATAATTTGTGTACAGGAATGTGGGATTTCAGAGCCCATTAAAAAAGAAGAATGGGACAAAGGGGATAGTTTTTGGTCTGGGTCTTGTTTAAATAAAAATGATGGGGTGGGTATTGTAATAAATAATAGGGATATTATAGGGGAGGATTTTTTTGTGGTGGAAGAAGGGAGGTGTATTGTTGGGACTTTTAGTCTTAGAGGGTGGAGGTTTAGGATCATGTGTGCATATGCTCCTGCTTGTAAATTAGAAAGAAAGAAATTGTTTGATAAGATAAGGTTATTCCTTCCTGGAAGAACACCCCTTATGTTAATGGGGGATTTCAATTGTATAATTGAGAAAAGTGGGAGAGGATATGGAAGTACTAGGAGTGTTGATATAACCGGGAATATATTAAATCAGATTATTACGGATTTTTCCTTTATAGATGCAGCTGCGGTGTGTATGGGGAAGCCACCTCCACCAACGTATATTGCTGATAGAGGAGGCATAACTTCCAGAATTGACTATATTTTCATATCCAAAGGTATATCATGTATGAATGGAGAGCAGGTAAGAATGCCTTTTTCAGATCACGAATGCATTATATGTGAAGTCCAAGGGAATGTAAACAATGTATATGGTAGAGGTATATGGAAATTAAATGTTCGTTTGCTAGAAGACTGTGAAGTAAGGGATGATTTGGTTAAGATGTATACAATATGGAAGAGGAGAAAAAATGACTTTGCGAATATATTAGTATGGTGGGAGTGGCTGAAAGTTAGGATGAGGTGTTTTTTCAGAAAATGGGAAATCAAAAAAGTAAGGAAGGAAAGAATGAGGTATGAGGCATTATGTGTAAGAATGAGGTATCTTTACAAAATGAGAGATCTAGGATTTGACATGAGTGAAGAGATAGTGAAAGAAAGGTGTGTGTTAAACAACTATTTGGAAAATAGGGGGAAAAATATCATTTTTAGAGCGAAAGTTGAGCATCAAGAGAAAAATGAGAAATGTACAAGGTTTTTTTCCCGGAAAATATGTAAAAGGAAAAATGATATGGATGTATTAAGGAATGGAGAAGGAATGGATGTTAGTGGTGGTAAATTAACGGAAGAAGTAGTTAAGTTTTATAAAGAATTGTATGAAAGGAAAAGTATTGAAAGTGATATGGGAGATGAAGTTTTAAGTGTATTACAGAATGAAGTGAGTCAGGAAGATAAAAGTGTTTTGATGGAAGATATTGGTGTGGAAGAAGTAAAAATGGTGGTTATGAATGCAAGGAAAAACAAAACTCCTGGGCAAGATGGATTGCCAGTAGAGTTATATTGTATGTGTTGGGACATGTTGGGAAGTGATTTAGTGGAAGTATGCCAGTTTATGTGGATAAATGGTATAATTGGCAAGTCTATGGGTAAGGGTGTTGTAGTTTTAATATATAAAAAGAATGATAGAAGAGATCTGGGCAACTGGAGGCCTATAACTTTGTTAAATTCAGATTATAAAATATATTCAAAAATTTTGGCGAATCGAATGAGAAGTGTAATAGGAAAAATTGTGAATGAAGACCAAGTATGTGCTGTACCGGAACGTAAAATTAGTGATAATTTGATTTTATTAAGGGATATACTGAGAGATTGTAAAGATAGGAAACAAGGTTGTGTGGTTTTGAGTCTTGATTTTGAAAAAGCCTTTGATAAAGTTGCACATGAGTTTATGTTCAGAGTTTTGTTAAAAATGGGGTTTCCTGCTGGGTTTGTGGAAAGAGTAAGAAGTTTGTATGTTTTGGCATCGAGTCGTATATTGGTGAATGGGAATGTGAGTGAGGAGATCATGGTTAAATCAGGTGTAAGGCAGGGGTGTCCTGTGTCCCCTGTGTTGTTTATTTGTGTGATGGAGCCACTGTTACAAATGATTAGGTGTGATAAGGTTGTGAGAGGAGTACTTATACCTGGGAGTGGTGGTAAGAGTGCTAAAGTAATGGGGTACATGGATGATGTGGTAGTATTGTGTCAAAACCAAGCAGCCTTAAACAGGACAAGATTATTAGTGGGGTTTTTTTGTAATGCATCAGGCTTTAAAATTAATTGGGATAAAAGTAATTATAGAGTGTTTGGTGAAATTAATGTGGAAGTGAATGAGATTACAAGAGTGGTAGGGGGGATAAAGGTGTTGGGTTTAATTTTCGATGATAACTTAAAAGGTAATGATAGTTGGAATGAATGTAATAGGAAGATTATGAAGAAATTGGATTTCTGGAAATTAAGAAATTTATCAATGACAGGGAAAGTACTAGTTGTGAAGAGTGTGATTCTTCCCATAATATTGTATGTTGCATGTGTGTTTCCCCCCCCCAAATGGTGTTTTTAGAAAAATTGTAAGGAAATGTTTTGTTTTTCTGTGGGGTAGTAAAATGGAGTGGTTGAGACGTGAGAATGTGGTTAAATCTAGGATTAAAGGAGGGGGAAATTTTCCAAATTTTGATAGATTTATAGGAGTGAATTATGTGGCAATTGTGGCGAGATTGTTAAAGGGGAGTTCAAAAACCTCATATATGACAAAATACCTGGGTGGATGGATGTTGTGTGGGATTGGATGGATGAAGAGGTCTTTGAGTGTGCCAATGGCCTTCAGTTGCCCAGAATGGTATGTGTTTGTGGAGCGATTTATTAGGAAGAATGATTTGTTAAGTATGAGTATGGAAGATTTTATGGGGAGGAAGAAAATAATAAAGATTTTGAAAGACAGAGAAACTGTATGCAATATTGAATATTTGAGATTGAAAGAAGCAGAAGTGGTGTGGAAGAAAATGGAAATGGATGGGATGTCGAATAAACAAAAAGATGTGGTTTGGAAAGTTATGCATGGTGTCTTGCCTGTAAGAATGGTACTTAAAAAGAGAGATTTGACAAGAATAGAAATATGCCCGAGAGAAGAATGTGGAATAAATGAGACAGTATTGCATGTAATGTGGGGATGTGGTTTTGCTAAAAAAGTATGGAAGGGTATGAGTGGATTATGTAGAGAATTGTGTGGTGTAAATGGGATTTCATGGAGGTTGGCAATGTTTGGTTTGGGAGTAAATGGGAAAATAAAAGAAAGAGTGATGTGGCTATTAATGTGTTGTGTAATGGAAGTATTGTGGGATAATAGGAATATGTATGTGTATAAGAAAGAAGATAAAAGTGTAAATGATTGTATTAGGATGGTGTTGGGGAAATTGTATACATGTTATTTGTTTGATAAAGAAGGTGGAGGTGGAGGTGGTATGGATGCAGAGGGAGTGTGGAAAGTAAAGAAATGGATGCATGTTGTAAAATTTGTATAGTTTAGGGGAGAGGGGATATGGTATTGTGGTGCTTTTGATTGGTTCTTTGTAAGTTTTTTTCATTTCAAAAAAGCAAAATAAAACCAGTTGATGAAGGAGAAAAGTTTATCGCTCAGAAAGTCACGTGAGAGATAGTCTAAAGGGTAGACTATTTAAGCGATTGCTTTTACACCTGATGGTTTTATTAAAAAAAAAAGAAAAAAATTGGCCTCCTGGTTGAAGACTCTTGCATGATGGTCCCATCAATAGTAGCAAAATAGAAAAATGTTGGCTGACAGTACATAAATCAAACGGAATGGATTGTTTTGAATGAGTATTAATGATGGCCATTGTTGCCTTTGCCATCGATGTTGTTACATATCAGTGGTCATCCATTGTATTTGACTGACTGGCCTGTGGGCCAATCAGAATATGGGGGCGGGGCTTCACTGGTGTCGTGGGTGGAGCTATGCTCCGTGTACCAGGAAATAGCAAACAAAACTAGTAGTTTGAGCTTGACATTGATGGTGTGAAAGCATCTGGTTCTCCCCAATCGATGTAAAAACTATTGAACATCGACCATAACCCATTGATGGTTTATAAACATCGATGGCCGATGGCCATCCCTAATGAGAATTGCATCAACCAATCAGATGGTCTAATTTCCAAACTAATTTGCATAAGGAATTTATTTGCTCTCCATAACTTACTTAGGTCCTTCCTCACCCTAGTCTAATTGAAAACCTACAAAACCAGCCAAAGATGGTGGATAACAAGAACATTCTTTACCAATTGGCTTCCTGGTTGAAGACTATTGCATGATGGTCCCATCAATAGTAGTTAAATAGAAAAATGTTGACTGACAGTACATAAACCAAACGGAATGGGTTGTTTTTAATGAGTATTAATGATGGCTATTGTTGCCTTTGCCATCGATGTTGTAACATATCAGTGGTCATCCATTGTATTTGACTGACTGGCCTGTGGGCCAATCAGAATATGTGTGTGGGGCTATGCTCCATGTCCAAGGAAATAGCAAAACAAAACTAGTAGTTTGAGCTTGACATTGATGGTGTGAAACCATCTGGTTCTCCCCCATCGATGTAAAAACTATTGAACATCGAAAATAACCCATCGATGGTTTATAAACATCGATGGCCATCCATAATGATAATTGCATCAACCAATCAGATGGTCTAATTTTCAAACTAATTTGCATAAGGAATTTATTTGCTCTCCATAACTTACTTAGGTCCTTCCTCATCCTAGTCTAATTGAAAACGGCATGATGGTCCCATCAAGAGTAGTGAAATAGAAAACTGTTGACTGACAGTACATATACCAATCGGAATGGATTGTTTTGAATGAGTATTAATGATGGCCATTGTTGCCTTTGCAATCGATGTTGTTACATATCAGTGGTCATCCATTGCATTTGACTGACTGGTCTGTGGGCCAATCAGAATATGGGGTTGGGGCTTCACTGGTGTCGTGGGTGGAGCTATGCTCCGTGTCCCAGGAAATAGCGAAACAAAACTAGTAGTTTGAGCTTGACATTGATGGTGTGAAACCATCTGGTTCTCCCCCATCGATGTAAAAACTATTGAACATCGAAAATAACCCATCGATGGTTTATAAACATCGATGGCCATCTCTAATGATAATTGCATCAACCAATCAGATGGTCTAATTTCCAAACTAATTTGCATAATGAATTTATTTGCTCTCCATAACTTACTTAGGTCCTTCCACAACCTAGTCTAATTGAAAACCTATAAAACCAGCCAAAGATGCTTGATGAGAAGAACATTCTTGACCAATTGGCTTCGTGGTTGAAGAAAATTGCGTGATGGTCCCATCAAAAGTAGTAAAATAGAAAACTGTTGACTGACAATACATAAACCAATCGGAATGGATTGTTTTGAATGAGTATTAATGATTGTCTTTGCCAACAATGTTTTTACATATCAGTGGTCATCCATTGTATTTGACTGACTAGCCTGTGGGCCAATCAGAATATGGGGGCGGGGCTATGCTCTGTGTCCCAGGAAATAGCAAAACAAAACTAGTAGTTTGAGCTTGACATTGATGGTGGGAAACCATCTGGTTCTCCCCCATCGATGTAAAAACTATTGAACATCGACCATAACCCATCGATGGTTTATAAACATCGATGGTCGATGGCCATCCCTAATGAGAATTGCATCAACCAATCAGATGGTCTAATTTCCAAACTAATTTGCATAAGGAATTTATTTGCTCTCCATAACTTACTTAGGTCCTTCCTCACCCTAGTCTAATTAAAAACCTACACAACCAGCCAAAGATGGTTGTTAAGAAGAATATTCTTGACCAATTGGCTTCCTGGTTGAAGACTATTGCATGATGGTCCCATCAATAGTAGTAAAATAGATAAATGTTGACTGACACTACATAAACCAATCGGAATGGATTGTTTTGAATGAGTATAAAAGATGGCCATTGTTGCCTTTGCAATTGATGTTGTTACATATCAGTGGTCATCCATTGTATTTCACTGACTGGCCTGTGGGCCAATAAGAATATGGGGGTGGGGCTTCACTGGTGTCGTGGGTGGAGCTATGCTCCGTGTCCCAGGAAATAGCAAAACAAAACTAGTAGTTTGAGCTTGGCATTGATGGTGTGAAACCATCTGGTTCTCCCCCATCGATGTAAAAACTATTGAACATCGAAAATAACCCATCGATGGTTTATAAACATCGATGGCCGATGGCCATCCCTAATGAGAATTGCATCAACCAATCAGATGGTCTAATTTCCAAATTAATTTGCATAAGGAATTTATTTGCTCTCCATAACTTACTAAGGTCCTTCCTCACCCTAGTCTAATTGAAAACCTACACAACCAGCCAAAGATGGTTGTTAACAAGAATATTCTTGACCAATTGGCTTCCTGGGTGAAAACTATTGCATGATGGTCGCATCAAAAGTAGTAAAATTGAAAACTGTTGACTGACTGTATATAAACCAAACGGAATGGGTTGTTTTGAATGAGTATTAATGATGGCCTTTCTTGCCTTTGCAATTGATGTTGTTACATATCAGTGGTCATCCATTGTATTTCACTGACTGGCCTGTGGGCCAATAAGAATATGGGGGTGGGGCTATGCTCCGTGTCCCAGGAAATAGCAAAACAAAACTAGTAGTTTGAGCTTGACATTGATGGTGTGAAACCATCTGGTTCTCCCACATCGATGTCAAAACTATTGAACATAGACCATAACCCATCGATGGTTTATAAACATCGATGGCCGATGGCCATCCCTAATGAGAATTGCATCAACCAATCAGATGGTCTAATTTCCAAACTAATTTGCATAAGGAATTTATTTGCTCTCCATAACTTATTTTGGTCCTTCCACACCCTAGTCTAATTGAAAACCTAGAAAACCAGCCAAAGATGGTTGTTAACAAGAACATTCTTGACCAATTGGCTTCCTGGTTGAAGACTTTTGCATGATGGTCCCATCAAAAGTAGTAATATAGAAAACTGTTGATTGACAATACATATCTCAATCGGAACGGATTGTTTTGAATGAGTATTAATGATGGCCATTGTTGCCTTTGCAATCGATGTTGTTACATATCAGTGGTCATACATTGTATTTCACTGACTGGCCTGTGGGGGTGGGGCTATGCTCCGTGTCCCAGGAAATAGCAAAACAAAACTAGTAGTTTGAGCTTGACATTGATGGTGTGAAACCATCTGGTTCTCCCCAATCGATGTAAAAACTATTGAACATCGAAAATAACCCATCGATGGTTTATAAACATCGATGGCCGATGGCCATCCCTAATGAGAATTGCATCAACCAATCAGATGGTCTAATTTCCAAATTAATTTGCATAAGGAATTTATTTGCTCTCCATAACTTACTTAGGTCCTTCCTCACCCTAGTCTAATTGAAAACCTACACAACCAGCCAAAGATGGTTGTTAACAAGAATTTGCTTGACCAATTGCTTTTCTGGGTGAAGACTATTGCATGATGGTCCCATCTAAAGTAGTAAAATTGAAAACTGTTGACTAACTGTACATATACCAATCGGAATGGATTGTTTTGAATGAGTATTAATGATGGCAATTGTTGCCTTTGCAATCGATGTTGTTAGATATCAGTGGTCATCCATTGTATTTCACTGACTGGCCTGTGGGCCAATAAGAATATGGGTGTGGGGCTTCACTGGTGTCGTGGGTGGAGCTATGCTCCGTGTCCCAGGAAAAAGCAAATCAAAACTAGTAATTTGAGCTTGACATTGATGGTGTGAAACCATCTTTTTCTCCCCCATCGATGTAAAAACTATTGAACCTCGAAAATAACCCATCGATGGTTTATAAACATCGATGGCCGATGGCCATCCCTAATGAGAATTGCATCAACCAATCAGATGGCCTAATTTCCAAACTAATTTGCATAAGGAATTTATTTGCTCTCCATAACTTACTTAGGTCCTTCCTCACCCTAGTCTAATTGAAAACCTACAAAACCAGCCAAAGATGGTTGTTAACAAGAATATTCTTGACCAATTGGCTTCCTGGGTGAAGACTATTGCATGATGGTCCCATCAAAAGTAGTAAAATTGAAAACTGTTGACTGACTGTACATAAACCAATCGCAATGGATTGTTTTAAATGAGTATTAATGATGGCCATTGTTGCCTTTGCAATCAATGTTGTTACATATCAGTGGTCATCCATTGTATTTCACTGACTGGCCTGTGGGCCAGTAAGAATATGGGGGTGGGGCTATGCTCCGTGTCCTAGGAAATAGCAAAACAAAACTAGTAGTTTGAGCTTGACATTGATGGTGTGAAACCATCTGGTTCTCCCCCATCGATGTAAAAACTATTGAACATCGAAAATAACCCATCGATGGTTTATAAACATCGATGCCCGATGGCCATCCCTAATGAGAATTGCATCAACCAATCAGATGGTCTAATTTCCAAACTAATTTGCATAAGGAATTTATTTGCTCTCCATAACTTACTTTGGTCCTTCCACACCCTAGTCTAATTGAAAACGTAGAAAACCAGCCAAAGATGGTTGTTAACAAGAACATTCTTGACCAATTGGCTTCCTGGTTGAAGACTTTTGCATGATGGTCCCATCAAAAGTAGTAATATAGAAAACTGTTGATTGACAATACATATCCCAATCGGAACGGATTGTTTTGAATGAGTATTAATGATGGCAATTGTTGCCTTTGCAATCGATGTTGTTACATATCAGTGGTCATCCATTGTATTTCACTGACTGGCCTGTGGGCCAATCAGAATATGGGGGTGGAGCTATGCTCCGTGTCCCAGGAAATAGCAAAACAAAACTAGTAGTTTGAGCTAGACATTGATGGTGTGAAACCATCTGGTTCTCCCCCATCGATTTAAAAACTATTGAACATCGAAAATAACCCATCGATGGTTTATAAACATCGATGCCCGATGGCCATCCCTAATGAGAATTGTATCAACCAATCAGATGGTCTAATTTCCAAACTAATTTGCATAAGAAATTTATTTTCTCTCCATAACTTACTTAGGTCCTTCCTCACCCTAGTCTAATTGAAAACCTACACAACCAGCCAAAGATGGTTGTTAACAAGAACATTCTTGACCAATTGGCTTCCTGGGTGAAGACTATTGCACGATGGTCAAATCAAAAGTAGTATAATTGAAAACTGTTGATTGACAGTACATATACCAATCGGAATGGATTGTTTTGAATGAGTATAATTGATGGCCATTGTTGCCTTTGCAATCGATGCTGTTACATATCAGTGGTCATCCATTGTATTTCACTGACTGGCCTGTGGGCCAATCAGAATATGGGGGTGGAGCTATGCTCCGTGTCCCAGGAAATAGCAAAACAAAACTAGTAGTTTGAGCTTGACTTTGATGGTGTGAAACCATCTGGTTCTCCCCCATCGATGTAAAAACTATTGAACATCGAAAATAACCCATCGATGGTTTATAAACATCGATGCCCGATGGCCATCCCCAATGAGAATTGCATCAACCAATCAGATGGTCTAATTTCCAAATTAATTTGCATAAGGAATTTATTTGCTCTCCATAACTTACTTAGGTCCTTCCTCACCCTAGTTTAATTGAAAACCTACACAACCAGCCAAAGAGGGTTGTTAACAAGAATATTCTTGACCAATTGGCTTCCTGGGTGAAGACTATTGCATGATGGTCCGATCCAAAGTAGTAAAATTGAAACATGTTGACTGACAGTACATAAACCAATCTGAATGTATTGTTTTGAATGAGTATTAATGATGGCCATTGTTGCCTTTGCAATTGATGGTGTTACATATCAGTGGTCATCCATTGTATTTCACTGACTGGCCTGTGGGCCAGTAAGAATATGGGGGTTGGGCTATGCTCCGTGTCCTAGGAAATAGCAAAACAAAACTAGTAGTTTGAGCTTGACATTGATGGTGTGATTCCATCTGGTTCTCCCCCATCGATGTAAAAACTATTGAACATCGAAAAAAAGCCATCGATGGTTTATAACCATCGATGGCCGATGGCCATCCCTAATGAGAATTGCATCAACCAATCAGATGGTCTAATTTCCAAACTAATTTGCATAATGAATTTATTTGCTCTCCATAACTTACTTAGGTCCTTCCACAACCTAGTCTAATTGAAAACCTACACAACCAGCCAAAGATGGTTGTTAACAAGAACATTCTTGACCAATTGGCTTCCTGGGTGAAGACTATCGCACGATGGTCAAATCAAAAGTAGTATAATTGAAAACTGTTGATTGACAGTACATATACCAATCGGAATGGATTGTTTTGAATGAGTATAATTGATGGCCATTGTTGCCTTTGCAATCGATGCTGTTACATATCAGTGGTCATCCATTGTATTTCACTGACTGGCCTGTGGGCCAATCAGAATATGGGGGTGGAGCTATGCTCCGTGTCCCAGGAAATAGCAAAACAAAACTAGTAGTTTGAGCTTGACTTTGATGGTGTGAAACCATCTGGTTCTCTCCCATCGATGTAAAAACTATTGAACATCGAAAATAACCCATCGATGGTTTATAAACATCGATGCCCGATGGCCATCCCTAATGAGAATTGCATCAACCAATCAGATGGTCTAATTTCCAAACTAATTTGCATAAGGAATTTATTTGCTCTCCATAACTTACTTAGGTCCTTCCTCACCCTAGTCTAATTGAAAACCTACACAACCAGCCAAAGATGGTTGTTAACGAGAATATTCTTGACCAATTGGCTTCCTGGGTGAAGACTATTGCATGATGGTCCCATCAAAAGTAGTAAATTTGAAAACTGTTGACTGACTGTACATAAACCAATCGGAATGGATTGTTTTGAATGAGTATTAATGATGGCCATTGTTGCCTTTGCAATTGATGTTGTTACATATCAGTGGTCATCCATTGTATTTCACTGACTGGCCTGTGGGCCAATAAGAATATGGGGGTGGGGCTATGCTCCGTGTCCCAGGAAATAGCAAAACAAAACTAGTAGTTTGAGCTTGGCATTGATGGTGTGAAACCATCTGGTTCTCCCCCATCGATGTAAAAACTATTGAACATCGAAAATAACCCATCGATGGTTTATAAACATCGATGGCCGATGGCCATCCCTAATGAGAATTGCATCAACCAATCAGATGGTCTAATTTCCAAATTAATTTGCATAAGGAATTTATTTGCTCTCCATAACTTACTTAGGTCCTTCCTCACCCTAGTTTAATTGAAAACCTACACAACCAGCCAAAGAGGGTTGTTAACAAGAATATTCTTGACCAATTGGCTTCCTGGGTGAAGACTATTGCATGATGGTCCGATCCAAAGTAGTAAAATTGAAACATGTTGACTGACAGTACATAAACCAATCTTAATGTATTGTTTTGAATGAGTATTAATGATGGCCATTGTTGCCTTTGCAATTGATGGTGTTACATATCAGTGGTCATCCATTGTATTTCACTGACTGGCCTGTGGGCCAGTAAGAATATGGGGGTTGGGCTATGCTCCGTGTCCTAGGAAATAGCAAAACAAAACTAGTAGTTTGAGCTTGACATTGATGGTGTGATTCCATCTGGTTCTCCCCCATCGATGTAAAAACTATTGAACATCGAAAAAAAGCCATCGATGGTTTATAAACATCGATGGCCGGTGGCCATCCCTAATGAGAATTGCATCAACCAATCAGATGGTCTAATTTCCAAACTAATTTGCATAATGAATTTATTTGCTCTCCATAACTTACTTAGGTCCTTCCACAACCTAGTCTAATTGAAAACCTATAAAACCAGCCAAAGATGCTTGATGAGAAGAACATTCTTGACCAATTGGCTTCGTGGTTGAAGAAAATTGCGTGATGGTCCCATCAAAAGTAGTAAAATAGAAAACTGTTGACTGACAATACATAAACCAATCGGAATGGATTGTTTTGAATGAGTATTAATGATTGTCTTTGCCAACAATGTTTTTACATATCAGTGGTCATCCATTGTATTTGACTGACTAGCCTGTGGGCCAATCAGAATATGGGGGCGGGGCTATGCTCTGTGTCCCAGGAAATAGCAAAACAAAACTAGTAGTTTGAGCTTGACATTGATGGTGGGAAACCATCTGGTTCTCCCCCATCGATGTAAAAACTATTGAACATCAAAAATAACCCATCGATGGTTTATAAACATCGATGGCCGATGGCCATCCCTAATGAGAATTGCATCAACCAATCAGATGGTCTAATTTCCAAATTAATTTGCATAAGGAATTTATTTGCTCTCCATAACTTACTTAGGTCCTTCCTCACCCTAGTTTAATTGAAAACCTACACAACCAGCCAAAGAGGGTTGTTAACAAGAATATTCTTGACCAATTGGCTTCCTGGGTGAAGACTATTGCATGATGGTCCCATCAATAGTAGTAAAATAGAAAAATGTTGACTGACACTACATAAACCAATCGGAATGGATTGTTTTGAATGAGTATAAAAGATGGCCATTGTTGCCTTTGCAATCGATGTTGTTACATATCAGTGGTCATCCATTGTATTTCACTGACTGGCCTGTGGGACAATCAGAATATGGGGGTGGGGCTATGCTCTGTGTCCCAGGAAATAGCAAAACAAAGCTAGTAGTTTGAGCTTGACATTGATGGTGTGAAACCATCTGGTTCTCCCCCATCGATGTCAAAACTATTGAACATCGACCATAACCCATCGATGGTTTATAAACATCGATGGCCAATGGCCATCCCTAATGAGAATTGCATTAACCAATCAGATGGTCTAATTTCCAAACTAATTTGCATAAGGAATTTATTTGCTCTCCATAACTTACTTAGGTCCTTCCTCACCCTAGTCTAATTGAAAACCTACAAAACCAGCCAACGATGGTTGATAACAAAAGCATTCTTGACCAATTGGCTTCCTATTGCCCTCCCCTTATACGTGTCTGTCTGGTCAATAAAGCTTCTGGCATGTGATTCCTCCTCCCTCACCCCCTACCCTCCACACCCATAGTCTTGTATACTGTTGTGTAAATGTTACCGTTAGAATGCATAGTGCATAGTATAGTCTATAGTGTGAGTTTATCTTGTACTGTATTTTATAATATGTACTATACTGTTTGCATGTGTACTGTGCTGCGACACGGTATATGTGTGATATTTCTTATCGTCTGTTTTTTGCATTCTTTATGTACAATAAAGACCTGCTTTTTCAATAAAAAATTGGCGTCCTGGTTGAAGACTATTGCATGATGGTCCCATCAATAGTAGTGAATTAGAAAAATGTTGACTGACAGTACATAAACCAATGGGAATGGATTGTTTTGAATGAGTATTAATGATGGCCATTGTTGCCTTTGCCATCGATGTTGTTACATATCAGTGGTCAACCATTGTATTTGACTGACTGGCCTATGGTACAATCAGAATATGGGGGCGGGGCTTCACTGGTCTTGTGGGTGGAGCTATGCTCTGTGTACCAGGAAATAGAAAAACAAAACTAGTCATTTTAACTGGACATTGATGGTGTGAAACCATCTGGTTCTCCCCCATCGATGTAAAAACTATTGAACATCGACCATAACCCATCGATGGTTTATAAACATCGATGGCCGATGGCCATCCCTAATTAGAATTGCATCAACCAATCAGATGGTCTAATTTCCAAACTAATTTGAAAAAGGCCTTTATTTGCTCTCCATAACTTACTTAGGTCCTTCCACATCTAGTCTAATTGAAAACCTACAAAACCAGCCAAAGATGGTTCTTAACAAGAACATTCTTGACCAATTAACTTCCTGGTTGAAGACTATTGCATGATGGTCCCATCAAAAGTAGTAAAATTGAAAACTGTTGACTGACAGTACATAAACCAATCAGAATAGATTGTTTTGAAGGAGTATTAATGATGGCCATTGTTGCCTTTGCCATCAATGTTTTTACATATCAGTGGTCGTCCATTGTATTTCACTGACTGGCCTGTGGGCCAATCAGAATATGGGGGTGGGGCTATGCTCCGTGTCCAAGGAAATAGCAAAACAAAACTAGTAGTTTGAGCTTGACATTGATGGTGTGAAAGCATCTGGTTCTCCCCCATCCATGTAAAAACTATTGAACATCGAAAATAACCCATCGATGGTTTATAAACATCGATGCCCGATGGCCATCCCTAATGAGAATTGCATCAACCAATCAGATGGTCTAATTTCCAAACTAATTTGCATAAGGAATTTATTTGCTCTCCATAACTTACTTAGGTCCTTCCTCACCCTAGTCTAATTGAAAACCTACACAACCTGTCAAATATGGTTGATAACAAGAATGTTCTTGACCAATTGGCTTCCTGGTTGAAGACTATTGCACAATGGGCCCATCATAAGTAGTATATTTGAAAAATGTTGATTGACAGTACATATACCAATCGGAATGGATTGTTTTGAATGAGTATAATTGATGGCCATTGTTGCCTTTGCAATCGATGTTGTTACATATCAGTGGTCATCCATTGTATTTCACTGACTGGCCTGTGGGCCAATAAGAATATGGGGGTGGGGCTATGCTCCGTGTCCTAGGAAATAGCAAAACAAAATTAGTAGTTTGAGCTTGACATTGATGGTGTGAAACCATCTGGTTCTCCCCCATCGATTAAAAACTATTGAACATCGAAAATAACCCATCGATGGTTTATAAACATCGATGCCCGATGGCCATCCCTAATGAGAATTGCATCAACCAATCAGATGGTCTAATTTCCAAACTAATTTGCATAAGGCATTTATTTGCTCTCCATAACTTACTTAGGTCCTTCCTCACCCTAGTCTATTTGAAAACCTACACAACCAGCCAAAGATGGTTGTTAACAAGAAAATTCTTGACCAATTGGCTTCCTGGTTGAAGACTATTGCACGATGGTCCCATCAAAAGTAGTATAATTGAAAACTGTTGATTGACAGTACATATACCAATTGGAATGGATTGTTTTGAATGAGTATAATTGATGGCCATTGTTGCCTTTGCAATCGATGTTGTTACATATCAGTGGTCATCCATTGTATTTCACTGACTAGCCTGTGGGCCAATCAGAATATGGGGGTGGGGCTATGCTCCGTGTCCCAGGAAATAGCAAAACAAAACTAGTAGTTTGAGCTTGAAATTGATGGTGTGAAACCATCTGGTTCTCCCCCAGCGATGTCAAAACTATTGAACATCGACCATAACCCATCGATGGTTTATAAACATCGATGGCCGATGGCCATCTCTAATGAGAATTGCATAAACCAATCAGATGGTCTAATTTCCAAACTAATTTGCATAAAGAATTTATTTGCTCTCCATAACTTACTTAGGTCCTTCCACACCCTAGTCTAATTGAAAACCTACAAAACCAGCCAAAGTTGGTTGTTAACAAGAACATTCTTGAACAATTGGCTTTCTGATTGAAGACTCTTGCATGATGGTCCCATCAAAAGAAGTAAAATTGAAAACTGTTGACTGACAGTACATAAACTAATCGAAATGGATTGTTTTGAATGAGTATTAATGATGGCCATTGTTGCCTTTGCAATCGATGTTGTTACATATCAGTGGTCATACATTGTATTTCACTGACTGGCCTGTGGGGGTGGGGCTTCACTGGTGTCGTGGGTGGATCTATGCTCCGTGTCCCAGGAAATAGCAAAACAAAACTAGTAGTTTGAGCTTGACATTGATGGTGTGAAACCATCTGGTTCTCCCCCATCGATGTAAAAACTATTGAACATCGAAAATAACCCATCGATGGTTTATAAACATCGATGCCCGATGGCCAGCCCTAATGAGAATTGCATCAACCAATCAGATGGTCTAATTTCCAAACTAATTTGCATAAGGAATTTATTTGCTCTCCATAACTTACTTAGGTCCTTCCTCACCCTAGTCTAATTGAAAACCTACACAACCAGCCAAAGATGGTTGTTAACAGGAACATTCTTAATCAATTGGCTTCCTGTTTGAATACTATTGCACAGTGGTCCCATCAAAAGTATTAAAATTGAAAACTGTTGACTGACAGTACATAAACCGATCGGAATGGATTGTTTTGAATGAGTTTTAATGATGGCCATTGTTGCCTTTGCAATTGATGTTGTTACATATCAGTGGTCATCCATTGTATTTCACTGACTGGCCTGTGGGCCAATAAGAATATGGGTGTGGGGCTATGCTCCGTGTCCCAGGAAATAGCAAAACAAAACTAGTAGTTTGAGCTTGACATTGATGGTGTGAAACCATCTGGTTCTCCCCCATCGATGTAAAAACTATTGAACATCGAAAATAACCCATCGATGGTTTATAAACATCGATGGCCGATGGCCATCCCTAATGAGAATTGCATCAACCAATCAGATGGTCTAATTTCCAAATTAATTTGCATAAGGAATTTATTTGCTCTCCATAACTTACTTAGGTCCTTCCTCACTCTAGTCTAATTGAAAACCTACAAAACCAGCCAAAGATGGTTGTTAACAAGAATATTCTTGACCAACTGGCTTCCTGGGTAAAGACTATTGCATGATGGTCCCTTCAAAAGTAGTAAAATTGAAAACTGTTGACTGACTGTACATAAACCAATCGGAATGGATTGTTTTGAATGAGTATTAATGATGGCCTTTCTTGCCTTTGCAATCGATGTTGTTACATATCAGTGGTCATCCATTGTATTTCACTGACTGGCCTGTGGGCCAATAAGAATATGGGGGTGGGGCTTCACTGGTGTCGTGGGTGGAGCTATGCTCCGTGTCCCAGGAAATAGCAAAACAAAACTAGTAGTTTGAGCTTGGCATTGATGGTGTGAAACCATCTGGTTCTCCCCCATCGATGTAAAAACTATTGAACATCGAAAATAACCCATCGATGGTTTATAAACATCGATGGCCGATGGCCATCCCTAATGAGAATTGCATCAACCAATCAGATGGTCTAATTTCCAAATTAATTTGCATAAGGAATTTATTTGCTCTCCATAACTTACTTAGGTCCTTCCTCACCCTAGTCTAATTGAAAACCTACACAACCAGCCAAAGATGGTTGTTAACAAGAATATTCTTGACCAACTGGCTTCCTGGGTGAAGACTATTGAATGATGGTTGCATCAAAAGTAGTAAAATTGAAAACTGTTGACTGACTGTATATAAACCAATCGGAATGGATTGTTTTGAATGAGTATTAATGATGGCCTTTCTTGCCTTTGCAATTGATGTTGCTACATATCAGTGGTCATCCATTGTATTTCACTGACTGGCCTGTGGGCCAATAAGAATATGGGGGTGGGGCTATGCTCCGTGTCCCAGGAAATAGCAAAACAAAACTAGTAGTTTGAGCTTGACATTGATGGTGTGAAACCATTTGGTTCTCCCCCATCGATGTCAAAACTATTGAACATAGACCATAACCCATCGATGGTTTATAAACATCGATGGCCGATGGCCATCCCTAATGAGAATTGCATCAACCAATCAGATGGTCTAATTTCCAAACTAATTTGCATAAGGAATTTATTTGCTCTCCATAACTTACTTTGGTCCTTCCACACCCTAGTCTAATTGAAAACCTAGAAAACCAGCCAAAGATGGTTGTTAACAAGAACATTCTTGACCAATTGGCTTCCTGGTTGAAGACTTTTGCATGATGGTCCCATCAAAAGTAGTAATATAGAAAACTGTTGATTGACAATACAAATCCCAATCGGAACGGATTGTTTTGAATGAGTATTAATGATGGCCATTGTTGCCTTTGCAATCGATGTTGTTACATATCAGTGGTCATACATTGTATTTCACTGACTGGCCTGTGGGGGTGGGGCTATGCTCCGTGTCCCAGGAAATAGCAAAACAAAACTAGTAGTTTGAGCTTGACATTGATGGTGTGAAACCATCTGGTTCTCCCCCACCGATGTCAAAACTATTGAACATCGACCATAACCCATCGATGGTTTATAAACATCGATGGCCGATGCCCGATGGCCATCCCTAATGAGAATTGCATCAACCAATCAGATGGTCTAATTTTCAAACTAATTTGCATAAGGAATTTATTTGCTCTCCATAACTTACTTTGGTCCTTCCACAACCTAGTCTAATTGAAAACGTAGAAAACCAGCCAAAGATGGTTGATAACAAGAACATTCTTGACCAATTGACCAATCGGGGGTCCTTCCTGTTGGGGGCGAGGTATCGTCTGTATCCTGTGCAATCATGGTTGGGATTCGAAATACTTTCCGGCTTCAGGTCGATTTACAGAAGAAAGATAGCAACAGCTTGGCGTTTGTTATGAAGGAGATTTTGTTTGGAGCAGCTAATTTGAAGGTGGAGGATATATTTTGTGTTCAAGATTTTCCGACTACTGGGATTTATGATGTGACTTTGGATGATGACCATTTGTGCCTGCCTGTCTATGAGATGCTGCGTGAGTACAAATCTAAACCTGTGATGGATGGAATAGAAGTGATTCCTCTCTTTATGACTAATGAGCGACCAGTAATAGTACATGTGTACAACCCATACACACCACTGGATCTGGTAAGATCTTTTCTTGCAAGATATTGTGTTTCTGTGAGAGGAGGTATACCGCAGAAAAATGCATTTCAGATTTTTAATGGAAAATACAAATTTTGGGTCAAATTAAGGGCTGATTCAGGAGGAATCGGAGGGGTAACGCACCCTCCAGCAAATTTCTCGGTTGGGGGATACAGAGGCTTTCTGTATTACCCAGGACAGCCGAGATATTGCAGATTATGCCTAATGTATGGACATGTACGAGATGAGTGTCCGAAAGGGAAATGCTGCAGAAACTGCAGACAGGCAGGTCATGAGGCAGGGGACTGTCCTCAGCCAAGGACTTGTGATGTCTGTGGTAAGAGTGGTCATTCGGCTAGAGGGTGCCCAGGTATGGGAGAGGAGGAAGCCCCAAAAGAAAAGGAGAAGGATTCTGTAGGTACTACCAGAGCTACAAAAGAAAAGGAGAAGGGAGTAGAAAAGAGTTCCGAAGATGGAGGATTTGGTGGGATTGCGGAAGGACTTCCAGAAGTGGAGGTTATGTCTTTATTTCCAGAAGAAACAGAATCTGAGCTTGATAGTATGGAAACTGTTAGTGGATGTACTTTGTCAGAAATGAGTGAGCAGGAAAGTTCAATAATAGAGGAGGAGAAGGAGAGGAAAAAACCTAAAAGAGAAGATGTTGGAAATCAAGCGGAGGGGAGTGTTAAAGTTAAAAAAGCTAAAATAAAGGAGGAGGGAAAAAAGGCAAAGAGGGTTGTGACTGTAATAAAAATTGCTGGGGTTTCAGAAGAGCAGAAAAGGGAGATGTTGAGTGCTGGATTTCTAAGAATTAAGAACCAGACAGATTTTTTTGAGGTTCCAGAAGTTTTTTTTTAAAGAACCTGGGTCAAAAGAAAAGAATGCTCACCTTTTGGAGACTTTAGAAGTATCAGATTAAAATGGCCACTGATTGCTTTGTTTGGGGTGTGTTTAATGTATTTTGGAGGGAAAATAGTAGGTGGGAGTATGCAAATTTTTCTTTGTGAATCTCTATGAGTTTAATAAAGACCACATTGATGATAATGTATTAGTAACCGTGGAGTCTAGGCCTGGATTTCAAAGTTCCCTTTTGGGAACAGAACGGTTTTAATACACCACTGAGTGGTTTAAAAAAAAAAAAAAAAAAATTGGCTTCCTGGTTGAAGACTTTTGCATGATGGTCCCATCCAAAGTAGTAATATAGAAAACGGTTGATTGACAATATATATCCCAATCGGAACGGATTGTTTTGAATGAGTATTAATGATGGCCATTGTTGCCTTTGCAATCGATGTTGTTACATATCAGTGGTCATACATTGTATTTCACTGACTGGCCTGTGGGGGTGGGGCTTCACTGGTGTCGTGGGTGGAGCTATGCTCCGTGTCCCAGGAAATAGCAAAACAAAACTAGTAGTTTGAGCTTGACATTGATGGTGTGAAACCATCTGGTTCTCCCCCATCGATGTAAAAACTATTGAACATCGAAAATAACCCATCGATGGTTTATAAACATCGATGGCCGATGGCCATCCCTAATGAGAATTGCATCAACCAATCAGATGGTCTAATTTCCAAACTAATTTGCATAAGGAATTTATTTGCTCTCCATAACTTACTTTGGTCCTTCCACACCCAAGTCTAATTGAAAACCTAGAAAACCAGCCAAAGATGGTTGTTAATGAGAATATTCTTGACCAATTGGCTTCCTGGGTGAAGACTATTGCATGATGGTTCCATCAAAAGTAGTAAATTTAAAAACTGTTGACTGACTGTACATAAACCAATCGGAATGGATTGTTTTGAATGAGTATTAATGATGGCCATTGTTGCCTTTGCAATTGATGTTGTTACATATCAGTGGTCATCCATTGTATTTCACTGACTGGCCTGTGGGCCAATAAGAATATGGGTGTGGGGCTTCACTGGTGTCGTGGGTGGAGCTATGCTCCGTGTCCCAGGAAATAGCAAAACAAAACTAGTAGTTTGAGCTTGACATTGATGGTGTGAAACCATCTGGTTCTCCCCCATCGATGTAAAAACTATTGAACATCGAAAATAACCCATCGATGGTTTATAAACATCGATGGCCGATGGCCATCCCTAATGAGAATTGCATCAACCAATCAGATGGTCTAATTTTCAAACTAATTTGCATAAGGAATTTATTTGCTCTCCATAACTTACTTAGGTCCTTCCTCACCCTAGTCTAATTGAAAACCTACAAAGCCAGCCAAAGATGGTTGTTAACAAGAACATTGTTGACCAATTGTCTGGGCTTTGCAGCCTTTTGGCCCGGGCTGAGGTTGTGAGGTTGGAAAACTTTTCTGTGGGATCTACTACGCTGAGGAGGTATCAACACCGCAGGAATTTTGAAGCATCATGGCTGGAACACCTGGACTGAAGAATTCAATCCGTTTTTTCGTGCAAGTAAGAAGGAGGAAAGACTGTGGATTTTATCATCTCGCGAGGGAAGTTTTGTGGAGCTGGCAGGAGTACTATTTTTTGTATCCAAGATTTTCCTAACCAGGGCATGTATGATGTCAGTTTTTTCGATGGGAAAGACAGTTACAAAGTTTATGAAATTTTAAAAGAGAAATATCTGGACCCTAAAATGGAGGGGATAGAAATGTTTCCCCTATTTACTGCACAAGAAGTCCCAATCACAGTACATGCTTACAATCCGTTTATGAACTATGATTTGTTACTTGCTTTCCTTGCAAGGTATTGCAGTTCGGTGAGAGGAGGGGAATTTTTGAAAAACAGTATGGGTATCTTTAATGCCAAAAGAAAATTTTGGTGTAAACTAAGGAGGGATGAGAAATGTCCAGGTGGGGTAATGCATCCACCTGCAAATTTTACAATTGGAGGCAACAGGTGCTTCCTATATTACCCCACCCAACCCAGATTCTGCAGAAAATGTTTTGAATATGGCCACACAAGGGAAGAGTGTGAGAAAGGGAGAACTTGTAGAAACTGCAGAAAAGAGGGGCATGAAGCAAACCGGTGCCCAGAGGAACGCCAATGCGACCTCTGCGGGGAACCTGGACATTCTTTCAAAACATGCTCAGAATTCACCAAAGCTCGAAAAGAGCAAGGTGCTCGAAGATTAGCTGAGCAAGCTGAAAGAGAAGCCAGAGAGGCAGCATGCCAAATGGCTAAGGATACTCGCACAACGGAGGCTAAAAAGACATGTATAGCCCCGGTGCTTGTTGTGAAAAATAGAGTACAGATGGAGGTGGGGGCACAGGCTACACCAGATCCACAACAGCCAGTTAAGGCAATGCAAACTGCTGATACTGCAACTGACCACAGTGAGGAGCAGTTGAAAGTCTTTGCAGCTGAGGCTAGTCAACTCGTTACAGAGAATATTGAGAGTGATGAAAGCTCAGCTGAAAGTCAAAATTTAGATTCAGAGGATATTCAAAGTGCTGATACCTTATTGTCTGATGAGGAGTCTATAAAACTGAGGAAAGCAACTCCTGATGGAAGGGTTGTAAAAAAAGCCAGAATTGAAAGAGTTAAATACAGTCCCCCAGCAATTGAACCAGATGGTATGGATACTACCTTAAGTTCCGAAGACAATGCCAGTTCCCCATCTTCCACTGAATCTTCCAATATTTTTGGGGCATCCAAACAGTCAATCGCACGTTTGACCGGGAAGGAGAACTATGATGAAATTGGATGATGATGATGATTTAAGTTGTGTTTTTGTAATCCAACTACCTTGAAATTATTTACGGGACTTCAAAATCTACCTATGCCTAATATTACAAGCAACATTAGCGTAAAAGTTGCAACATTAAATGTCAGGCTGATAACAAGCAGACCCAGGCGTGCTGCGGTTTTTGAAATATTAACCCCTTCCCGACGCAGCATGTTTTTGCCTTCCCGACAGAGGCCTTTTTTTTCAAATCTGACATGAATCACTTAAGTGGGGATAACTTTTTTTTGCATTTACTTATCGCAGTGATTTTGAGATTGTTTTCCCGTGACACATTGTACTTTAAATTATTGGTGAATTTTGGTCGATACAGTTTTTTTTGGGGGGGGGAAATACCAAAATGTCGTAAAAAAATGGAACATTTTGCTATTTGCAAAATGTTACATTTTCTGCTTGTGAGACAAATAATCATACCACTCAAAAGAGTTAAGAACTAACATATACCATATCTAAACTTTATTTTTAAATCATTATTTAAACCGCCTTTAATTTTTTTGGACACTAGGGGGCAGCAGAGCCTAATTTTACACTACACGCAGTTTAACGCTAGTTTTGGCTGTTCACTTTTGAACAGCCAATAGCAGCGATCGCCCAAGACGGGGGGCAACCCTGCCCCCCCTGGGCAATGAGGGAGGATGTCTGCTGTCAGGGACAGCAGACATCGTCCCTCTGTCACCGCGTCTGTAGACGCGGTGGCACTTTTAAGTCATGACGTATATATACGTCAAATGTCGGGAAGGGGTTAAAAAACTTAAAAGCTGATATAATTTGTGTACAGGAATGTGGGATTTCAGAGCCCATTAAAAAAGAAGAATGGGACAAAGGGGATAGTTTTTGGTCTGGGTCTTGTTTAAATAAAAATGATGGGGTGGGTATTGTAATAAATAATAGGGATATTATAGGGGAGGATTTTTTTGTGGCGGAAGAAGGGACTTTTAGTCTTAGAGGGTGGAGGTTTAGGATCATGTGTATATATGCTCCTGCTTGTAAATTAGAAAGAAAGAAATTGTTTGCTAAGATAAGGTTATTCCTTCCTGGAAGAACACCCCTTATGTTAATGGGGGATTTCAATTGTATAATTGAGAAAAGTGGGAGAGGATATGGAAGTACTAGGAGTGTTGATATAACCGGGAATATATTAAATCAGATTATTACGGATTTTTCCTTTATAGATGCAGCTGCGGTGTGTATGGGGAAGACACCTCCACCAACGTATATTGCTGATAGAGGAGGCATAACTTCCAGAATTGACTATATTTTCATATCCAAAGGTATATCATGTATGAATGGAGAGCAGGTAAGAATGCCTTTTTCAGATCACGAATGCATTATATGTGAAGTCCAAGGGAATGTAAACAATGTATATGGTAGAGGTATATGGAAATTAAATGTTCGTTTGCTAGAAGACTGTAAAGTAAGGGATGATTTGGTTAAGATGTATACAATATGGAAGAGGAGAAAAAATTACTTTGAGAATATATTAGTATGGTGGGAGTGGCTGAAAGTTAGGATGAGGTGTTTTTTCAGAAAATGGGGAATCAAAAAAGTAAGGAAGGAAAGAATGAGGTATGAGGCATTATGTGTAAGAATGAGGTATCTTTACAAAATGAGAGATCTAGGATTTGACATGAGTGAAGAGATAGTGAAAGAAAGGTGTGTGTTAAACAACTATTTGGAAAATAGGGGGAAAAAATCATTTTTAGAGCGAAAGTTGAGCATCAAGAGAAAAATGAGAAATGTACAAGGTTTTTTTTCAGGAAAATATGTAAAAGGAAAAATGATATGGATGTATTAAGGAATGGAGAAGGAATGGATGTTAGTGGTGGTAAATTAACGGAAGAAGTAGTTAAGTTTTACAAAGAATTGTATGGAAGGAAAAGTATTGAAAGTGATATGGGAGATGAAGTTTTAAGTGTATTACAGAATGAAGTGAGTCAGGAAGATAAAAGTGTTTTGATGGAAGATATTGGTGCGGAAGAAGTAAAAATGGTGGTTATGAATGCAAGAAAAAACAAAACTCCTGGGCAAGATGGATTGCCAGTAGAGTTATATTGTATGTGTTGGGATATGTTGGGAAGTGATTTAGTGGAAGTATGCCAGTTTATGTGGATACATGGTATAATTGGCAAGTCTATGGGTAAGGGTGTTGTAGTTTTAATATATAAAAAGAATGATAGAAAAGATCTGGGCAACTGGAGGCCTATAACTTTGTTAAATTCAGATTACAAAATATATTAAAAAATTTTGGCGAATCGAATGAGAAGTGTAATAGGAAAAATTGTGAATGAAGACCAAGTATGTGCTGTACCGAAACGTAAAATTAGTGATAATTTGATTTTATTAAGGGATACACTGAGAGATTGTAAAGATAGGAAACAAGGTTGTGTGGTTTTGAGTCTTGATTTTGAAAAAGCCTTTGATAAAGTTGCACATGAGTTTATGTTCAGAGTTTTGTTAAAAATGGGGTTTCCTGCTGGGTTTGTAGAAAGAGTAAGAAGTTTGTATGTTTTGGCATCGAGTCGTATATTGGTGAATGGGAATGTGAGTGAGGAGATCATGGTTAAATCAGGTGTAAGGCAGGGGTGTCCTGTGTCCCCTGTGTTGTTTATTTGTGTGATGGAGCCACTGTTACAAATGATTAGGTGTGATAAGGTTGTGAGAGGAGTACTTATACCTGGGAGTGGTGGTAAGAGTGCTAAAGTAATGGGGTACATGGATGATGTGGTAGTATTGTGTCAAAACCAAGCAGCCTTAAACAGGACAAGATTATTAGTGGGTTTTTTCTGTAATGCATCAGGCTTTAAAATTAACTGGGATAAAAGTAATTATAGAGTGTTTGGTGAAATTAATGTGGAAGTGAATGAGATTACAAGAGTGGCAGGGGGGATAAAGGTGTTTGGTTTAATTTTCGATGATAACTTAAAAGGTAATGATAGTTGGAATGAATGTAATAGGAAGATTATGAAGAAATTGGATTTCTGGAAATTAAGAAATTTATCAATGACAGGGAAAGTACTAGTTGTGAAGAGTGTGATTCTTCCCATAATATTGTATGTTGCATGTGTGTTCCCCCCCCCCCCCCAAATGGTGTTTTTAGAAAAATTGTACGGAAATGTTTTGTTTTTCTGTGGGGTAGTAAAATGGAGTGGTTGAGACGTGAGAATGTGGTTAAATCTAGGATTAAAGGAGGGGAAAATTTTCCAAATTTTGATAGATTTATAGGAGTGAATTATGTGGCAATTGTGGCGAGATTGTTAAAGGGGAGTTCAAAAACCTCATGTATGACAAAATACCTGGGTGGATGGATGTTGTGTGGGATTGGATGGATGAAGAGATCTTTGAGTGTGCCAATGGCCTTCAGTTGCCCAGAATGGTATGTGTTTGTGGAGCGATTTATTAGGAAGAATGATTTGTTAAGTATGAGTATGGAAGATTTTATGGGGAGGAAGAAAATAATAAAGATTTTGAAAGACAGAGAAACTGTATGCAATATTGAATATTTGAGATTGAAAGAAGCAGAAGTGGTGTGGAAGAAAATGGAAATGAATGGGATGTCAAATAAACAAAAAGATGTGGTTTGGAAAGTTATGCATGGTGTCTTGCCTGTAAGAATGGTACTTAAAAAGAGAGATTTGACAAGAATAGAAATATGCCCGAGAGAAGAATGTGGAATAAATGAGACAGTATTGCATGTAATGTGGGGATGTGGTTTTGCTAAAAAAGTATGGAAGGGTATGAGTGGATTATGTAGAGAATTGTGTGGTGTAAATGGGATTTCATGGAGGTTGGCAATGTTTGGTTTGGGAGTAAATGGGAAAATAAAAGAAAGAGTGATGTGGCTATTAATGTGTTGTGTAATGGAAGTATTGTGGGATAATAGGAATATGTATGTGTATAAGAAAGAAGATAAAAGTGTAAATGATTGTATTAGGATGGTGTTGGGGAAATTGTATACATGTTATTTGTTTGATAAAGAAGGTGGAGGTGGTATGGATGCAGAGGGAGTGTGGAAAGTAAAGAAATGGATGCATGTTGTAAAATTTGTATAGTTTAGGGGAGAGGGGATATGGTATTGTGGTGCTTTTTATTGGTTCTTTGTAAGTTCTTTTCATTTAAAAAAAAAGAAAAACAAAACCAGGTGATGAAGGAGAAAAGTTTATCGCTCAGAAAGTCACGTGAGAGATAGTCTAAATGGTAGACTATTTAAGCGATTGCTTTTAAACCTGATGTTGACTGACAGTACATAAACCAATCGGAATGGATTGTTTTGAATGAGTATTAATGATGGCCATTGTTGCCTTTGCAATTGATGTTGTTACATATCAGTGGTCATCCATTGTATTTCACTGACTGGCCAGTGGGCCAATCAGAATATGGGGGTGGGGCTTCACTGGTGTCATGGGTGGAGCTATGCTCCGTGTCCCAGGAAATAGCAAAACAAAACTAGTAGTTTGAGCTTGACATTGATGGTGTGAAACCATCTGGTTCTCCCCCATCGATGTAAAAACTATTGAACATCGACCATAACACATCGATGGTTTACAAACATCGATGGTCGATGGCCATCCCTAATGAGAATTGCATCAACCAATCAGATGGTCTAATTTCTAAACTAATTTGCATAAGGGCTTTATTTGTTTTCCATAACCTACTTAGGTCTTTCCTCACCCTAGTCTAATTGAAAACCTAATAAACTAGCTAAAGATGGTGAATGACAAGAACAATTTTGACCAATTGGCTTGCTGGTTGAAGACTATTGCATGGTGGTCTCACCTAAAGTAGTAAAATAGAGAACTGTTGACTGACAGTACATAAACCAATCAGAATAGATTATTTTCAATGAGAATTAGTGATGCCCATAGTTGCCTTTGCCATCGATGTTGTAACATATCAATTTCCATCCATTGTATTTGACTGACTGGCCTGTGTGCCAATCAGAATACATGGGCTGGGCTTCACTGGTGTCGTGGGTGGAGCTATGCTCCGTGTCCCAGGAAATAGCAAAACAAAACTAGTAGTTTGAGCTTGACATTGATGGTGTGAAACCATCTGGTTCTCCCCCATCGATGTCAAAACTATTGAACATCGAAAATAACCCATCGATGGTTTATAAACATCGATGGTCGATGGCCGATGGCCATCCCTAATGAGAATTGCATCAAACAATCAAATGGTCTAATTTCCAAACTAATTTGCATAAGGAATTTATTTGCTCTCCATAACTTACTTAGGTCCTTCCTCACCCTAGTCTAATTGAAAACCTACAAAACCAGCCAAAGATGGTTGATAGCAAGAACATTCTTGACCAAGTGGCTTCCTGGTTTAGGACTATTGCGTGATGGTCCCCTCAAAAGTAGTAAAATAGAAAACTGTTGACTGACAGTACATAAACCAATTGGAATGGATTGTTTTGAATGAGTATTAATAATATCCCATGTTGCCTTTGTCATCGATGTTTTTACATATCAGTGGTCATCCATTGTATTTGACTGACTGGCCTGTGGGCAAATCAGAATATGGTGGCGAGGCTTCACTGGTGTCGTGGGTGGAGTTATGCTCCGTCAACCGGGAAATAGCAAAACAAACAAGTCATTTTAACTTGACATTGATGGTGTGAAACCATCTGGTTCTCCCCAATCAATGTCAAAACTATTGAACATCGACCATAACCCATCGATGGTTTATAAACATCGATGGCCGATGGCCATCCCTAATGAGAATTGCATCAACCAATCAGATGGTCTAATTTCCAAACTAATTTGTATAAGGAATTTATTTGCTCTCCATAACTTACTTAGGTCCTTCCTCACCCTAGTCTAATTGAAAACCTACACAACCAGCCAAAGATGGTTGATAACAAGAACATTCTTGACCAATTGGCTTCCTGGTTGAAGACTATTGCATGATGGTCCCATCAAAAGTAGTAAATTTGAAAACTGTTGACTGACAGTACATAAACAAATCGGAATGGATTGTTTTGAATGAGTATTAATGATGGCCATTGTTGCCTTTGCCATCGATGTTGTTACTTATCAGTGGTCATGCATTGTATATGACTGACTGGCTTGTGGGCCAATCAGAATATGGGGGTGGGGCTTCACTGGTGTCATGGGTGGAGTTATGCTCATTCAACCAGGAAATAGCAAAACAAAACTAGTCGTTTTAACTTGACATTGATGGTGTGAAACCATCTGGTTCTCCCCCATCGATGTCAAAACTATTGAACATCGACCATAACCCATCGATGGTTTATAAACATCGATGACCGATGGCCATCCCTAATGAGAATTGCATCAACCAATAATGGTCTAATTTCCAAACTAATTTGCATAAGGAATTTATTTGCTCACCATAACTTACTTAGGTCCTTCCTCACCCTAGTCTAATTGAAAACCTACAAAACAAGCCAAAGATGGTTGATAACAAGAACATTCTTGACCAATTGGCTTTGTGGTTGAAGACTATTGCGTGACGGTCCCATCAAAAGTAGTAAAATTGAAAACTGTTGACTGACAGTACATAAACCAATCAGAATGGATTGTTTTGAATGAGTATTATTGATGGCCATTGCTGCCTTTGCCATCGATGTTGTTATGTTGTCAATTATGACATCATCACTGATGTCACAATTGACATTATCGGTTTTAAAATTACTGTCGTAGATGATGTCCGTTCCATCCGTGAGTTCAGAAGTGTCATTTTTACAGTTTCGAAAAGATGGTCAAAATCAATTATGACATCATCAGTGATGTCACAATTGACATTATCGGTTTTAAAATTACTGTTGTAGATGATGTCCGTGCCATCCGTGAGTTCAGAAGCATCAATTTTACAGTTTTGAAAAGATGGTCGAAATCAATTATGACATCATCAGTGATGTCACAATTAACATTATCGGTTTTAAAATTACTGTCGTACATGATGTCCGTGCCATCCGTGAGTTCAGAATCGTCAAATTTACAGTTTCGAAAAGTTGGTCGAAATCAATTATGACATCATCAGTGATGTCACAATTGACATTATCGGTTTTAAAATTACTGTCGTAGATGATGTCCGTGCCATCGGTGAGTTCAGAAGCATCAATTTTACAGTTTTGAAAAGATGGTCGAAATCAATTATGACATCATCAGTAATGTCACAATTGACATTATTAGTTTTAAAATTACTGTCGTAGATGATGTCCGTGCCATCTTTGAGTTCAGAAGCGTCAATTTTACAGTTTTGAAAAGATGGTCAAAATCAATTATGACATAATCAGTGATGTCACAATTGACATTATCGGTTTTAAAATTACTGTCGTAGATGATGTCCGTTCCATCCGTGAGTTCAGAAGTGTCATTTTTACAGTTTTGAAAAGATGGTCAAAATCAATTATGACATCATCAGTGATGTCACAATTGACATTATCGGTTTTAAAATTACTGTTGTAGATGATGTCCGTGCCATCCGTGAGTTCAGAAGCATCAATTTTACAGTTTTGAAAAGATGGTCGAAATCAATTATGACATCATCAGTGATGTCACAATTAACATTATCGGTTTTAAAATTACTGTCGTACATGATGTCCGTGCCATCCGTGAGTTCAGAATCGTCAAATTTACAGTTTCGAAAAGTTGGTCGAAATCAATTATGACATCATCAGTGATGTCACAATTGACATTATTGGTTTTAAAATTACTGTCGTAGATGATGTCCGTGCCATCGGTGAGTTCAGAAGCATCAATTTTACAGTTTTGAAAAGATGGTCGAAATCAATTATGACATCATCAGTAATGTCACAATTGACATTATTAGTTTTAAAATTACTGTCGTAGATGATGTCCGTGCCATCTTTGAGTTCAGAAGCGTCAATTTTACAGTTTTGAAAAGATGGTCAAAATCAATTATGACATAATCAGTGATGTCACAATTGACATTATCGGTTTTAAAATTACTGTCGTAGATGATGTCCGTTCCATCCGTGAGTTCAGAAGTGTCATTTTTACAGTTTTGAAAAGATGGTCAAAATCAATTATGACATCATCAGTGATGTCACAATTGACATTATCGGTTTTAAAATTACTGTCGTAGAAGATGTCCGTGCCATCCGTGAGTTCAGAATCGTCAAATTTACAGTTTCGAAAAGATGGTCGAAATCAATTATGACCTCATCAGTGATGTCACAATTGACATTATCGGTTTTAAAATTACTGTCGTAGATGATGTCCGTGCCATCGGTGAGTTCAGAAGCATCAATTTTACAGTTTTGAAAAGATGGTCGAAATCAATTATGACATCATCAGTAATGTCACAATTGACATTATTGGTTTTAAAATTACTGTCGTAGATGATGTCCGTGCCATCCGTGAGTTCAGAAGTGTCAATTTTACAGTTTCGAAAAGATGGTCAAAATCAATTATGACATCATCACTGATGTCACAATTGACATTATCGGTTTTAAAATTACTGTCGTAGAAGATGTCCGTGCCATCCGTGAGTTCAGAAGCGTCAATTTTACAGTTTCGAAAAGATGGTCAAAATCAATTATGACATCATCACTGATGTCACAATTGACATTATCGGTTTTAAAAATACTGTCGTAGATGATGTCCGTTCCATCCGTGAGTTCAGAAGCAGAAATTTTACAGTTTTGAAAAGATGGTCGAAATCAATTATGACATCATCAGTGATGTCACAATTGACATTATCGGTTTTAAAATTACTGTCGTAGATGATGTCCGTGCCATCGGTGAGTTCAGAAGTGTCATTTTTACAGTTTCGAAAAGATGGTCAAAATCAATTATGACATCATCAGTGATGTCACAATTGACATTATCGGTTTTAAAATTACTGTCGTAGATGATGTCCGTGCCATCCGTGAGTTCAGAATCGTCAAATTTACAGTTTCGAAAAGATGGTCGAAATCAATTATGACCTCATCAGTGATGTCACAATTGACATTATCGGTTTTAAAATTACTGTCGTAGATGATGTCCGTTCCATCCGTGAGTTCAGAAGTGTCATTTTTACAGTTTCGAAAAGATGGTCAAAATCAATTATGACATCATCAGTGATGTCACAATTGACATTATCGGTTTTAAAATTACTGTTGTAGATGATGTCCGTGCCATCCGTGAGTTCAGAAGCATCAATTTTACAGTTTTGAAAAGATGGTCGAAATCAATTATGACATCATCAGTGATGTCACAATTAACATTATCGGTTTTAAAATTACTGTCGTACATGATGTCCGTGCCATCCGTGAGTTCAGAATCGTCAAATTTACAGTTTCGAAAAGTTGGTCGAAATCAATTATGACATCATCAGTGATGTCACAATTGACATTATCGGTTTTAAAATTACTGTCGTAGATGATGTCCGTGCCATCGGTGAGTTCAGAAGCATCAATTTTACAGTTTTGAAAAGATGGTCGAAATCAATTATGACATCATCAGTAATGTCACAATTGACATTATTAGTTTTAAAATTACTGTCGTAGATGATGTCCGTGCCATCCGTGAGTTCAGAAGTGTCATTTTTACAGTTTTGAAAAGATGGTCAAAATCAATTATGACATCATCAGTGATGTCACAATTGACATTATCGGTTTTAAAATTACTGTCGTAGAAGATGTCCGTTCCATCCGTGAGTTCAGAAGTGTCATTTTTACAGTTTCGAAAAGATGGTCGAAATCAATTATGACATCATCAGTGATGTCACAATTGACATTATCGGTTTTAAAATTACTGTTGTAGATGATGTCCGTGCCATCCGTGAGTTCAGAAGCATCAATTTTACAGTTTTGAAAAGATGGTCGAAATCAATTATGACATCATCAGTGATGTCACAATTAACATTATCGGTTTTAAAATTACTGTCGTACATGATGTCCGTGCCATCCGTGAGTTCAGAATCGTCAAATTTACAGTTTCGAAAAGTTGGTCGAAATCAATTATGATATCATCAGTGTCACAATTGACATTATCGGTTTTAAAATTACTGTCGTAGATGTCTGTGCCATTCGTGAGTTCAGAAGCGTCAAATTTACTGTTTTGAGAAGATGGTCGAAATCAATTATGACATCATCAGTGATGTCACAATTGACATTATCGGTTTTAAAATTACTGTCGTAGAAGATGTCCGTGCCATCCGTGAGTTCAGAATCGTCAAATTTACAGTTTCGAAAAGATGGTCGAAATCAATTATGACATCATCAGTGATGTCACAATTGACATTATCGGTTTTAAAATTACTGTCGTAGATGATGTCCGTTCCATCCGTGAGTTCAGAAGCGTCAATTTTACAGTTTTGAAAAGATGGTCGAAATCAATTATGACATCATCAGTGATGTCACAATTGACATTATTGGTTTTAAAATTACTGTCGTAGATGATGTCCGTGCCATCTTTGAGTTCAGAAGCGTCAATTTTACAGTTTTGAAAAGATGGTCAAAATCAATTATGACATCAGTGATGTCACAATTGACATTATCGGTTTTAAAATTACTGTCGTAGATGATGTCTGTGCCATTCGTGAGTTCAGAAGCGTCAAATTTACTGTTTTGAGAAGATGGTCGAAATCAATTATGACATCATCAGTGATGTCACAATTGACATTATCGGTTTTAAAATTACTGTCGTAGAAGATGTCCGTGCCATCCGTGAGTTCAGAATCGTCAAATTTACAGTTTCGAAAAGATGGTCGACATCAATTATGACATCATCAGTGATGTCACAATTGACATTATCGGTTTTAAAATTACTGTCGTAGATGATGTCCGTGCCATCCGTGAGTTCAGAAGCGTCAATTTTACAGTTTCGAAAAGATTGTCAAAATCAATTATGACATCATCAGTGATGTCACAATTGAAAGTATTGGTTTTAAAATTACTGTCGTAGATGATGTCCGTGCCATCTTTGAGTTCAGAAGCGTCAATTTTACAGTTACGAAAAGATGTTCAAAATCAATTATGACATCATCAGTGATGTCACAATTGACATTATCGGTTTTAAAATTACTGTCGTAGATGATGTCCGTGCCATCCGTGAGTTCAGAAGCGTCAATTTTACAGTTTCGAAAAGATGGTCAAAATCAATTATGACATCTTCAGTGATGTCACAATTGACATTATCGGTTTTAAAATTACTGTCGTAGATGATGTCCGTGCCATCCGTGAGTTCAGAAGCGTCAATTTTACAGTTTCGAAAAGATGGTCAAAATCAATTATGACATCTTCATTGATGTCACAATTGACATTATCGGTTTTAAAATTACTGTGGTACATGATGTCCGTGCCATCCATGAGTTCAGAATCGTCAAATTTACAGTTTCGAAAAGTTGGTCGAAATCAATTATGACATCATCAGTGATGTCACAATTGACATTATCGGTTTTAAAATTACTGTCGTAGATCATGTCCGTGCCATTCGTGAGTTCAGAAGCGTCAATTTTACAGTTTTGAAAAAATTGTCGAAATCAATTATGACATCATCAGTGATGTCACAATTGACATTATCGGTTTTAAAATTACTGTCGTAGATGTCCGTGCCATCCGTGAGTTCAGAATTGTCAAATTTACAGTTTCGAAAAGTTGGTCGAAATCAATTATGACATCATCAGTGATGTCACAATTGACATTATCGGTTTTAAAATTACTGTCGTAGATCATGTCCGTGCCATTCGTGAGTTCAGAAGCGTAAATTTTACAGTTTTGAAAATATGTCGAAATCAATTATGACATCATCAGTGATGTCACAATTGACATTATCGGTTTTAAAATTACTGTCGTAGATCATGTCCGTGCCATTCGTGAGTTCAGAAGCGTCAATTTTACAGTTTTGAAAAGATGGTCGAAATCAATTATGACATCATCAGTGATGTCACAATTGACATTATTGGTTTTAAAATTACTGTCATAGATGATGTCCGTGCCATCCGTGAGTTCAGAAGTGTCAATTTTACAGTTTCGAAAAGATGGTCAAAATCAATTATGACATCATCAGTGATGTCACAATTGACATTATCGGTTTTAAAATTACTGTCGTAGATGATGTCCGTGCCATCCGTGAGTTCAGAAGCGTCAATTTTACAGTTTCGAAAAGATGGTCAAAATCAATTATGACATCTTTAGTGATGTCACAATTGACATTATCGGTTTTAAAATTACTGTCGTAGAAGATGTCCATGCCATCCGTGAGTTCAGAATCGACAAATTTACAGTTTCGAAAAGTTGGTCGAAATCAATTATGACATCATCAGTGATGTCACAATTGACATTATCGGTTTTAAAATTACTGTCGTAGATGATGTGTGTGCCATTCGTGAGTTCAGAAGCGTCAATTTTACAGTTTCGAAAAGATGGTCAAAATCAATTATGACATCATCAGTGATGTCACAATTGACATTATCGGTTTTAAAATTACTGTCGTAGATGATGTCCGTGCCATCCGTGAGTTCAGAAGCGTCAATTTTACAGTTTCGAAAAGATGGTCAAAATCAATTATGACATCTTCAGTGATGTCACAATTGACATTATCGGTTTTAAAATTACTGTCGTAGATGATGTCTGTGCCATTCGTGAGTTCAGAAGCGTCAAATTTACTGTTTTGAGAAGATGGTCGAAATCAATTATGACATCATCAGTGATGTCACAATTGACATTATCGTTTTTTAAATTACTGTCGTAGAAGATGTCCGTGCCATCCGTGAGTTCAGAATCGTCAAATTTACAGTTTCGAAAAGATGGTCGAAATCAATTATGACATCATCAGTGATGTCACAATTGACATTATCGGTTTTAAAATTACTGTCGTAGATGATGTCCGTGCCATCCGTGAGTTCAGAAGCGTCAATTTTACAGTTTCGAAAAGATGGTCAAAATCAATTATGACATCTTCAGTGATGTCACAATTGACATTATCGGTTTTAAAATTACTGTCGTAGATGATGTCCGTTCCATCCGTGAGTTCAGAAGCGTCAATTTTACAGTTTTGAAAAGATTGTCGAAATCAAATATGACATCATCAGTGATGTCACAATTAACATTATCGGTTTTAAAATTACTGTCGTAGATGATGTCCGTTCCATCCGTGAGTTCAGAAGCGTCAATTTTACAGTTTTGAAAAGATGGTCGAAATCAATTATGACATCATCAGTGATGTCACAATTGACATTATTGGTTTTAAAATTACTGTCGTAGATGATGTCCGTGCCATCCGTGAGTTCAGAATTGTCAAATTTATAGTTTCGAAAAGATGGTCGAAATCAATTATGACATCATCAGTGATGTCACAATTGACATTATCGGTTTTAAAATTACTGTCGTAGATGATGTCCGTGCCATCCGTGAGTTCAGAAGCGTCAATTTTACAGTTTCGAAAAGATGGTCAAAATCAATTATGACATCTTCAGTGATGTCACAATTGACATTATCGGTTTTAAAATTACTGTCGTAGATGATGTCCGTGCCATCCGTGAGTTCAGAAGCATCAATTTTACAGTTTTGAAAAGATGGTCGAAATCAATTATGACATTATCAGTGATGTCACAATTAACATTATCGGTTTTAAAATTACTGTCGTACATGATGTCCGTGCCATCCGTGAGGTTCAGAATCGTCAAATTTACAGTTTCGAAAAGTTGGTCGAAATCAATTATGACATCATCAGTGATGTCACAATTGACATTATCGGTTTGAAAATTACTGTCGTAGATGATGTGTGTGCCATTCGTGAGTTCAGAAGCGTCAATTTTACTGTTTTGAAAAGATGGTCGAAATCAATTATGACATCATCAGTGATGTCAAAATTGACATTATTGGTTTTAAAATTACTGTCATAGATGAGGTTCGTGCCATCTTTGTGTTCAGAAGCGTCAATTTTACAGTTACGAAAAGATGGTCAAAATCAATTATGACATCATCAGTGATGTCACAATTGACATTATTGGTTTTAAAATTACTGTCGTAGATGATGTCCGTGCCATCCGTGAGTTCAGAAGCGTCAATTTTACAGTTTCGAAAAGATGGTCAAAATCAATTATGACATCTTCATTGATGTCACAATTGACATTATCTTTTTTAAAATTACTGTGGTACATGATGTCCGTGCCATCCATGAGTTCAGAATCATCAAATTTACAGTTTCGAAAAGTTGGTCGAAATCAATTATGACATCATCAGTGATGTCACAATTGACATTATCGGTTTTAAAATTACTGTCGTAGATCATGTCCGTGCCATTCGTGAGTTCAGAAGCGTCAATTTTACAGTTTTGAAAAAATTTCGAAATCAATTATGACATCATCAGTGATGTCACAATTGACATTATCGGTTTTAAAATTACTGTCGTAGATGTCCGTGCCATCCGTGAGTTCAGAATTGTCAAATTTACATTTTCGAAAAGTTGGTCGAAATCAATTATGACATCATCAGTGATGTCACAATTGACATTATCGGTTTTAAAATTACTGTCGTAGATGATGCCTGTGCCATTCGTGAGTTCAGAAGCGTCAATTTTACTGTTTTGAGAAGATGGTCGAAATCAATTATGACATCATCAGTGATGTCACAATTGACATTATCGGTTTTAAAATTACTGTCGTAGATCATGTCCGTGCCATTCGTGAGTTCAGAAGCGTCAATTTTACAGTTTCGAAAAGATGGTCAAAATCAATTATGACATCATCAGTGATGTCACAATTGACATTATCGGTTTTAAAATTACTGTCGTAGATGATGTCCGTGCCATCCGTGAGTTCAGAAGCGTCAATTTTACAGTTTCGAAAAGATGGTCAAAATCAATTATGACATCTTCAGTGATGTCACAATTGACATTATCGGTTTTAAAATTACTGTCGTAGAAGATGTCCATGCCATCCGTGAGTTCAGAATCGACAAATTTACAGTTTCGAAAAGTTGGTCGAAATCAATTATGACATCATCAGTGATGTCACAATTGACATTATCGGTTTTAAAATTACTGTCGTAGATGATGTGTGTGCCATTCGTGAGTTCAGAAGCGTCAATTTTACAGTTTCGAAAAGATGGTCAAAATCAATTATGACATCATCAGTGATGTCACAATTGACATTATCGGTTTTAAAATTACTGTCGTAGATGATGTCCGTGCCATCCGTGAGTTCAGAAGCGTCAATTTTACAGTTTCGAAAAGATGGTCAAAATCAATTATGACATCTTCAGTGATGTCACAATTGACATTATCGGTTTTAAAATTACTGTCGTAGATGATGTCTGTGCCATTCGTGAGTTCAGAAGCGTCAAATTTACTGTTTTGAGAAGATGGTCGAAATCAATTATGACATCATCAGTGATGTCACAATTGACATTATCGTTTTTTAAATTACTGTCGTAGAAGATGTCCGTGCCATCCGTGAGTTCAGAATCGTCAAATTTACAATTTCGAAAAGATGGTCGAAATCAATTATGACATCATCAGTGATGTCACAATTGACATTATCGGTTTTAAAATTACTGTCGTAGATGATGTCCGTGCCATCCGTGAGTTCAGAAGCGTCAATTTTACAGTTTCGAAAAGATGGTCAAAATCAATTATGACATCTTCAGTGATGTCACAATTGACATTATCGGTTTTAAAATTACTGTCGTACATGATGTCCGTGCCATCCATGAGTTCAGAATCGTCAAATTTACAGTTTCGAAAAGTTGGTCAAAATCAATTATGACATCTTCAGTGATGTCACAATTGACATTATCGGTTTTAAAATTACTGTCGTAGATGATGTCCGTTCCATCCGTGAGTTCAGAAGCGTCAATTTTACAGTTTTGAAAAGATTGTCGAAATCAAATATGACATCATCAGTGATGTCACAATTAACATTATCGGTTTTAAAATTACTGTCGTAGATGATGTCCGTTCCATCCGTGAGTTCATAAGCGTCAATTTTACAGTTTTGAAAAGATGGTCGAAATCAATTATGACATCGTCAGTGATGTCACAATTGACATTATTGGTTTTAAAATTACTGTCGTAGATGATGTCCGTGCCATCCGTGAGTTCAGAATTGTCAAATTTACAGTTTCGAAAAGATGGTCGAAATCAATTATGACATCATCAGTGATGTCACAATTGACATTATCGGTTTTAAAATTACTGTCGTAAATGATGTCCGTGCCATCCGTGAGTTCAAAAGCGTCAATTTTACAGTTTCGAAAAGTTGGTCGAAATCAATTATGACATCATCAGTGATGTCACAATTGACATTATCGGTTTGAAAATTACTGTCGTAGATGATGTGTGTGCCATTCGTGAGTTCAGAAGCGTCAATTTTACTGTTTTGAAAAGATGGTCGAAATCAATTATGACATCATCAGTGATGTCAAAATTGACATTATTGGTTTTAAAATTACTGTCATAGATGAGGTTCGTGCCATCTTTGTGTTCAGAAGCGTCAATTTTACAGTTACGAAAAGATGGTCAAAATCAATTATGACATCATCAGTGATGTCACAATTGACATTATCGGTTTTAAAATTACTGTCGTAGATGATGTCCGTGCCATCCGTGAGTTCAGAAGCATCAATTTTACAGTTTTGAAAAGATGGTCGAAATCAATTATGACATTATCAGTGATGTCACAATTAACATTATCGGTTTTAAAATTACTGTCGTACATGATGTCCGTGCCATCCGTGAGGTTCAGAATCGTCAAATTTACAGTTTCGAAAAGTTGGTCGAAATCAATTATGACATCATCAGTGATGTCACAATTGACATTATCGGTTTTAAAATTACTGTCGTAGATCATGTCCGTGCCATTCGTGAGTTCAGAAGCGTCAATTTTACAGTTTTGAAAAAATTGTCGAAATCAATTATGACATCATCAGTGATGTCACAATTGACATTATCGGTTTTAAAATTACTGTCGTAGATGTCCGTGCCATCCGTGAGTTCAGAATTGTCAAATTTACATTTTCGAAAAGTTGGTCGAAATCAATTATGACATCATCAGTGATGTCACAATTGACATTATCGGTTTTAAAATTACTGTCGTAGATGATGCCTGTGCCATTCGTGAGTTCAGAAGCGTCAATTTTACTGTTTTGAGAAGATGGTCGAAATCAATTATGACATCTTCAGTGATGTCACAATTGACATTATCGGTTTTAAAATTACTGTCGTAGAAGATGTCCATGCCATCCGTGAGTTCAGAATCGACAAATTTACAGTTTCGAAAAGTTGGTCGAAATCAATTATGACATCATCAGTGATGTCACAATTGACATTATCGGTTTTAAAATTACTGTCGTAGATGATGTGTGTGCCATTCGTGAGTTCAGAAGCGTCAATTTTACAGTTTCGAAAAGATGGTCAAAATCAATTATGACATCATCAGTGATGTCACAATTGACATTATCGGTTTTAAAATTACTGTCGTAGATGATGTCCGTGCCATCCGTGAGTTCAGAAGCGTCAATTTTACAGTTTCGAAAAGATGGTCAAAATCAATTATGACATCTTCAGTGATGTCACAATTGACATTATCGGTTTTAAAATTACTGTCGTAGATGATGTCTGTGCCATTCGTGAGTTCAGAAGCGTCAAATTTACTGTTTTGAGAAGATGGTCGAAATCAATTATGACATCATCAGTGATGTCACAATTGACATTATCGTTTTTTAAATTACTGTCGTAGAAGATGTCCGTGCCATCCGTGAGTTCAGAATCGTCAAATTTACAATTTCGAAAAGATGGTCGAAATCAATTATGACATCATCAGTGATGTCACAATTGACATTATCGGTTTTAAAATTACTGTCGTAGATGATGTCCGTGCCATCCGTGAGTTCAGAAGCGTCAATTTTACAGTTTCGAAAAGATGGTCAAAATCAATTATGACATCTTCAGTGATGTCACAATTGACATTATCGGTTTTAAAATTACTGTCGTACATGATGTCCGTGCCATCCATGAGTTCAGAATCGTCAAATTTACAGTTTCGAAAAGTTGGTCAAAATCAATTATGACATCTTCAGTGATGTCACAATTGACATTATCGGTTTTAAAATTACTGTCGTAGATGATGTCCGTTCCATCCGTGAGTTCAGAAGCGTCAATTTTACAGTTTTGAAAAGATTGTCGAAATCAAATATGACATCATCAGTGATGTCACAATTAACATTATCGGTTTTAAAATTACTGTCGTAGATGATGTCCGTTCCATCCGTGAGTTCATAAGCGTCAATTTTACAGTTTTGAAAAGATGGTCGAAATCAATTATGACATCGTCAGTGATGTCACAATTGACATTATTGGTTTTAAAATTACTGTCGTAGATGATGTCCGTGCCATCCGTGAGTTCAGAATTGTCAAATTTACAGTTTCGAAAAGATGGTCGAAATCAATTATGACATCATCAGTGATGTCACAATTGACATTATCGGTTTTAAAATTACTGTCGTAGATGATGTGTGTGCCATTCGTGAGTTCAGAAGCGTCAATTTTACAGTTTCGAAAAGATGGTCAAAATCAATTATGACATCATCAGTGATGTCACAATTGACATTATCGGTTTTAAAATTACTGTCGTAGATGATGTCCGTGCCATCCGTGAGTTCAGAAGCGTCAATTTTACAGTTTCGAAAAGATGGTCAAAATCAATTATGACATCTTCAGTGATGTCACAATTGACATTATCGGTTTTAAAATTACTGTCGTAGATGATGTCTGTGCCATTCGTGAGTTCAGAAGCGTCAAATTTACTGTTTTGAGAAGATGGTCGAAATCAATTATGACATCATCAGTGATGTCACAATTGACATTATCGTTTTTTAAATTACTGTCGTAGAAGATGTCCGTGCCATCCGTGAGTTCAGAATCGTCAAATTTACAATTTCGAAAAGATGGTCGAAATCAATTATGACATCATCAGTGATGTCACAATTGACATTATCGGTTTTAAAATTACTGTCGTAGATGATGTCCGTGCCATCCGTGAGTTCAGAAGCGTCAATTTTACAGTTTCGAAAAGATGGTCAAAATCAATTATGACATCTTCAGTGATGTCACAATTGACATTATCGGTTTTAAAATTACTGTCGTACATGATGTCCGTGCCATCCATGAGTTCAGAATCGTCAAATTTACAGTTTCGAAAAGTTGGTCAAAATCAATTATGACATCTTCAGTGATGTCACAATTGACATTATCGGTTTTAAAATTACTGTCGTAGATGATGTCCGTTCCATCCGTGAGTTCAGAAGCGTCAATTTTACAGTTTTGAAAAGATTGTCGAAATCAAATATGACATCATCAGTGATGTCACAATTAACATTATCGGTTTTAAAATTACTGTCGTAGATGATGTCCGTTCCATCCGTGAGTTCATAAGCGTCAATTTTACAGTTTTGAAAAGATGGTCGAAATCAATTATGACATCGTCAGTGATGTCACAATTGACATTATTGGTTTTAAAATTACTGTCGTAGATGATGTCCGTGCCATCCGTGAGTTCAGAATTGTCAAATTTACAGTTTCGAAAAGATGGTCGAAATCAATTATGACATCATCAGTGATGTCACAATTGACATTATCGGTTTTAAAATTACTGTCGTAAATGATGTCCGTGCCATCCGTGAGTTCAAAAGCGTCAATTTTACAGTTTCGAAAAGATGGTCAAAATCAATTATGACATCTTCAGTGATGTCACAATTGACATTATCGGTTTTAAAATTACTGTCGTAGAAGATGTCCGTGCCATCCGTGAGTTCAGAATCGACAAATTTACAGTTTCGAAAAGTTGGTCGAAATCAATTATGACATCATCAGTGATGTCACAATTGACATTATCGGTTTGAAAATTACTGTCGTAGATGATGTGTGTGCCATTCGTGAGTTCAGAAGCGTCAATTTTACTGTTTTGAAAAGATGGTCAAAATCAATTATGACATCATCAGTGATGTCAAAATTGACATTATTGGTTTTAAAATTACTGTCATAGATGAGGTTCGTGCCATCTTTGTGTTCAGAAGCGTCAATTTTACAGTTACGAAAAGATGGTCAAAATCAATTATGACATCATCAGTGATGTCACAATTGACATTATCGGTTTTAAAATTACTGTCGTAGATGATGTCCGTGCCATCCGTGAGTTCAGAAGCATCAATTTTACAGTTTTGAAAAGATGGTCGAAATCAATTATGACATCATCAGTGATGTCACAATTGACATTATCGGTTTTAAAATTACTGTCGTAGATGATGCCTGTGCCATTCGTGAGTTCAGAAGCGTCAATTTTACTGTTTTGAGAAGATGGTCGAAATCAATTATGACATCATCAGTGATGTCACAATTGACATTATCGGTTTTAAAATTACTGTCGTAGATCATGTCCGTGCCATTCGTGAGTTCAGAAGCGTCAATTTTACAGTTTTGAAAAGATGGTCGAAATCAATTATGACATCATCAGTGATGTCACAATTGACATTATCGGTTTTAAAATTACTGTCGTAGATGATGTCCGTGCCATCCGTGAGTTCAGAAGCGTCAATTTTACAGTTTCGAAAAGATGGTCAAAATCAATTATGACATCTTCAGTGATGTCACAATTGACATTATCGGTTTTAAAATTACTGTCGTAGAAGATGTCCATGCCATCCGTGAGTTCAGAATCGACAAATTTACAGTTTCGAAAAGTTGGTCGAAATCAATTATGACATCATCAGTGATGTCACAATTGACATTATCGGTTTTAAAATTACAGTCGTAGATGATGTGTGTGCCATTCGTGAGTTCAGAAGCGTCAATTTTACAGTTTCGAAAAGATGGTCAAAATCAATTATGACATCAGTGATGTCACAATTGACATTATCGGTTTTAAAATTACTGTCGTAGATGATGTCCGTGCCATCCGTGAGTTCAGAAGCGTCAATTTTACAGTTTCGAAAAGATGGTCAAAATCAATTATGACATCTTCAGTGATGTCACAATTGACATTATCGGTTTTAAAATTACTGTCGTAGATGATGTCTGTGCCATTCGTGAGTTCAGAAGCGTCAAATTTACTGTTTTGAGAAGATGGTCGAAATCAATTATGACATCATCAGTGATGTCACAATTGACATTATCGTTTTTTAAATTACTGTCGTAGAAGATGTCCGTGCCATCCGTGAGTTCAGAATCGTCAAATTTACAGTTTCGAAAAGATGGTCGAAATCAATTATGACATCATCAGTGATGTCACAATTGACATTATCGGTTTTAAAATTACTGTCGTAGATGATGTCCGTGCCATCCGTGAGTTCAGAAGCGTCAATTTTACAGTTTCGAAAAGATGGTCAAAATCAATTATGACATCTTCAGTGATGTCACAATTGACATTATCGGTTTTAAAATTACTGTCGTACATGATGTCCGTGCCATCCATGAGTTCAGAATCGTCAAATTTACAGTTTCGAAAAGTTGGTCAAAATCAATTATGACATCTTCAGTGATGTCACAATTGACATTATCGGTTTTAAAATTACTGTCGTAGATGATGTCCGTTCCATCCGTGAGTTCAGAAGCGTCAATTTTACAGTTTTGAAAAGATTGTCGAAATCAAATATGACATCATCAGTGATGTCACAATTAACATTATCGGTTTTAAAATTACTGTCGTAGATGATGTCCGTTCCATCCGTGAGTTCAGAAGCGTCAATTTTACAGTTTTGAAAAGATGGTCGAAATCAATTATGACATCATCAGTGATGTCACAATTGACATTATTGGTATTAAAATTACTGTCGTAGATGATGTCCGTGCCATCCGTGAGTTCAGAATTGTCAAATTTACAGTTTCGAAAAGATGGTCGAAATCAATTATGACATCATCAGTGATGTCACAATTGACATTATCGGTTTTAAAATTACTGTCGTAAATGATGTCCGTGCCATCCGTGAGTTCAAAAGCGTCAATTTTACAGTTTCGAAAAGATGGTCAAAATCAATTATGACATCTTCAGTGATGTCACAATTGACATTATCGGTTTTAAAATTACTGTCGTAGAAGATGTCCGTGCCATCCGTGAGTTCAGAATCGACAAATTTACAGTTTCGAAAAGTTGGTCGAAATCAATTATGACATCATCAGTGATGTCACAATTGACATTATCGGTTTGAAAATTACTGTCGTAGATGATGTGTGTGCCATTCGTGAGTTCAGAAGCGTCAATTTTACTGTTTTGAAAAGATGGTCGAAATCAATTATGACATCATCAGTGATGTCACAATTGACATTATCGGTTTTAAAATTACTGTCGTAGATGATGTCCGTGCCATCCGTGAGTTCAGAAGCATCAATTTTACAGTTTTGAAAAGATGGTCGAAATCAATTATGACATTATCAGTGATGTCACAATTAACATTATCGGTTTTAAAATTACTGTCGTACATGATGTCCGTGCCATCCGTGAGTTCAGAATCGTCAAATTTACAGTTTCGAAAAGTTGGTCGAAATCAATTATGACATCATCAGTGATGTCACAATTGACATTATCGGTTTGAAAATTACTGTCGTAGATGATGTGTGTGCCATTCGTGAGTTCAGAAGCGTCAATTTTACTGTTTTGAAAAGATGGTCGAAATCAATTATGACATCATCAGTGATGTCAAAATTGACATTATTGGTTTTAAAATTACTGTCATAGATGAGGTTCGTGCCATCTTTGTGTTCAGAAGCGTCAATTTTACAGTTACGAAAAGATGGTCAAAATCAATTATGACATCATCAGTGATGTCACAATTGACATTATTGGTTTTAAAATTACTGTCGTAGATGATGTCCGTGCCATCCGTGAGTTCAGAAGCGTCAATTTTACAGTTTCGAAAAGATGGTCAAAATCAATTATGACATCATCAGTGATGTCACAATTGACATTATCTTTTTTAAAATTACTGTGGTACATGATGTCCGTGCCATCCATGAGTTCAGAATCGTCAAATTTACAGTTTCGAAAAGTTGGTCGAAATCAATTATGACATCATCAGTGATGTCACAATTGACATTATCGGTTTTAAAATTACTGTCGTAGATCATGTCCGTGCCATTCGTGAGTTCAGAAGCGTCAATTTTACAGTTTTGAAAAAATTGTCGAAATCAATTATGACATCATCAGTGATGTCACAATTGACATTATCGGTTTTAAAATTACTGTCGTAGATGTCCGTGCCATCCGTGAGTTCAGAATTGTCAAATTTACAGTTTCGAAAAGTTGGTCGAAATCAATTTTGACATCATCAGTGATGTCACAATTGACATTATCGGTTTTAAAATTACTGTCGTAGATGATGCCTGTGCCATTCGTGAGTTCAGAAGCGTCAATTTTACTGTTTTGAGAAGATGGTCGAAATCAATTATGACATCATCAGTGATGTCACAATTGACATTATCGGTTTTAAAATTACTGTCGTAGATCATGTCCGTGCCATTCGTGAGTTCAGAAGCGTCAATTTTACAGTTTTGAAAAGATGGTCGAAATCAATTATGACATCATCAGTGATGTCACAATTGACATTATTGGTTTTAAAATTACTGTCGTAGATGATGTCCGTGCCATCCGTGAGTTCAGAAGTGTCAATTTTACAGTTTCGAAAAGATGGTCAAAATCAATTATGACATCATCAGTGATGTCACAATTGACATTATCGGTTTTAAAATTACTGTCGTAGATGATGTCCGTGCCATCCGTGAGTTCAGAAGCGTCAATTTTACAGTTTCGAAAAGATGGTCAAAATCAATTATGACATCTTCAGTGATGTCACAATTGACATTATCGGTTTTAAAATTACTGTCGTAGAAGATGTCCATGCCATCCGTGAGTTCAGAATCGACAAATTTACAGTTTCGAAAAGTTGGTCGAAATCAATTATGACATCATCAGTGATGTCACAATTGACATTATCGGTTTTAAAATTACTGTCGTAGATGATGTGTGTGCCATTCGTGAGTTCAGAAGCGTCAATTTTACAGTTTCGAAAAGATGGTCAAAATCAATTATGACATCATCAGTGATGTCACAATTGACATTATCGGTTTTAAAATTACTGTCGTAGATGATGTCCGTGCCATCCGTGAGTTCAGAAGCGTCAATTTTACAGTTTCGAAAAGATGGTCAAAATCAATTATGACATCTTCAGTGATGTCACAATTGACATTATCGGTTTTAAAATTACTGTCGTAGATGATGTCTGTGCCATTCGTGAGTTCAGAAGCGTCAAATTTACTGTTTTGAGAAGATGGTCGAAATCAATTATGACATCTTCAGTGATGTCACAATTGACATTATCGGTTTTAAAATTACTGTCGTACATGATGTCCGTGCCATTCGTGAGTTCAGAAGCGTCAATTTTACAGTTTTGAAAAAATTGTCGAAATCAATTATGACATCATCAGTGATGTCACAATTGACATTATCGGTTTTAAAATTACTGTCGTAGATGTCCGTGCCATCCGTGAGTTCAGAATTGTCAAATTTACAGTTTCGAAAAGTTGGTCGAAATCAATTTTGACATCATCAGTGATGTCACAATTGACATTATCGGTTTTAAAATTACTGTCGTAGATGATGCCTGTGCCATTCGTGAGTTCAGAAGCGTCAATTTTACTGTTTTGAGAAGATGGTCGAAATCAATTATGACATCATCAGTGATGTCACAATTGACATTATCGGTTTTAAAATTACTGTCGTAGATCATGTCCGTGCCATTCGTGAGTTCAGAAGCGTCAATTTTACAGTTTTGAAAAGATGGTCGAAATCAATTATGACATCATCAGTGATGTCACAATTGACATTATTGGTTTTAAAATTACTGTCGTAGATGATGTCCGTGCCATCCGTGAGTTCAGAAGTGTCAATTTTACAGTTTCGAAAAGATGGTCAAAATCAATTATGACATCATCAGTGATGTCACAATTGACATTATCGGTTTTAAAATTACTGTCGTAGATGATGTCCGTGCCATCCGTGAGTTCAGAAGCGTCAATTTTACAGTTTCGAAAAGATGGTCAAAATCAATTATGACATCTTCAGTGATGTCACAATTGACATTATCGGTTTTAAAATTACTGTCGTAGAAGATGTCCATGCCATCCGTGAGTTCAGAATCGACAAATTTACAGTTTCGAAAAGTTGGTCGAAATCAATTATGACATCATCAGTGATGTCACAATTGACATTATCGGTTTTAAAATTACTGTCGTAGATGATGTGTGTGCCATTCGTGAGTTCAGAAGCGTCAATTTTACAGTTTCGAAAAGATGGTCAAAATCAATTATGACATCATCAGTGATGTCACAATTGACATTATCGGTTTTAAAATTACTGTCGTAGATGATGTCCGTGCCATCCGTGAGTTCAGAAGCGTCAATTTTACAGTTTCGAAAAGATGGTCAAAATCAATTATGACATCTTCAGTGATGTCACAATTGACATTATCGGTTTTAAAATTACTGTCGTAGATGATGTCTGTGCCATTCGTGAGTTCAGAAGCGTCAAATTTACTGTTTTGAGAAGATGGTCGAAATCAATTATGACATCTTCAGTGATGTCACAATTGACATTATCGGTTTTAAAATTACTGTCGTACATGATGTCCGTGCCATCCATGAGTTCAGAATCGTCAAATTTACAGTTTCGAAAAGTTGGTCAAAATCAATTATGACATCTTCAGTGATGTCACAATTGACATTATCGGTTTTAAAATTACTGTCGTAGATGATGTCCGTTCCATCCGTGAGTTCAGAAGCGTCAATTTTACAGTTTTGAAAAGATTGTCGAAATCAAATATGACATCATCAGTGATGTCACAATTAACATTATCGGTTTTAAAATTACTGTCGTAGATGATGTCCGTTCCATCCGTGAGTTCAGAAGCGTCAATTTTACAGTTTTGAAAAGATGGTCGAAATCAATTATGACATCGTCAGTGATGTCACAATTGACATTATTGGTTTTAAAATTACTGTCGTAGATGATGTCCGTGCCATCCGTGAGTTCAGAATTGTCAAATTTACAGTTTCGAAAAGATGGTCGAAATCAATTATGACATCATCAGTGATGTCACAATTGACATTATCGGTTTTAAAATTACTGTCGTAAATGATGTCCGTGCCATCCGTGAGTTCAAAAGCGTCAATTTTACAGTTTCGAAAAGATGGTCAAAATCAATTATGACATCTTCAGTGATGTCACAATTGACATTATCGGTTTTAAAATTACTGTCGTAGAAGATGTCCGTGCCATCCATGAGTTCAGAATCGACAAATTTACAGTTTCGAAAAGTTGGTCGAAATCAATTATGACATCATCAGTGATGTCACAATTGACATTATCGGTTTGAAAATTACTGTCGTAGATGATGTGTGTGCCATTCGTGAGTTCAGAAGCGTCAATTTTACTGTTTTGAAAAGATGGTCGAAATCAATTATGACATCATCAGTGATGTCAAAATTGACATTATTGGTTTTAAAATTACTGTCATAGATGAGGTTCGTGCCATCTTTGTGTTCAGAAGCGTCAATTTTACAGTTACGAAAAGATGGTCAAAATCAATTATGACATCATCAGTGATGTCACAATTGACATTATCGGTTTTAAAATTACTGTCGTAGATGATGTCCGTGCCATCCGTGAGTTCAGAAGCATCAATTTTACAGTTTTGAAAAGATGGTCGAAATCAATTATGACATTATCAGTGATGTCACAATTAACATTATCGGTTTTAAAATTACTGTCGTACATGATGTCCGTGCCATCCGTGAGTTCAGAATCGTCAAATTTACAGTTTCGAAAAGTTGGTCGAAATCAATTATGACATCATCAGTGATGTCACAATTGACATTATCGGTTTGAAAATTACTGTCGTAGATGATGTGTGTGCCATTCGTGAGTTCAGAAGCGTCAATTTTACTGTTTTGAAAAGATGGTCGAAATCAATTATGACATCATCAGTGATGTCAAAATTGACATTATTGGTTTTAAAATTACTGTCATAGATGAGGTTCGTGCCATCTTTGTGTTCAGAAGCGTCAATTTTACAGTTACGAAAAGATGGTCAAAATCAATTATGACATCATCAGTGATGTCACAATTGACATTATCGGTTTTAAAATTACTGTCGTAGATGATGTCCGTGCCATCCGTGAGTTCAGAAGCGTCAATTTTACAGTTTCGAAAAGATCGTCAAAATCAATTATGACATCATCAGTGATGTCACAATTGACATTATCGGTTTTAAAATTACTGTCGTACATGATGTCCGTGCCATCCGTGAGTTCAGAATCGTCAAATTTACAGTTTCGAAAAGTTGGTTGAAATCAATTATGACATCATCAGTGATGTCACAATTGACATTATCGGTTTTAAAATTACTGTCGTAGATGATGTCTGTGCCATTCGTGAGTTCAGAAGCGTCAAATTTACTGTTTTGAGAAGATGGTCGAAATCAATTATGACATCATCAGTGATGTCACAATTGACATTATCGGTTTTAAAATTACTGTCGTAGATGATGTCCGTGCCATCCGTGAGTTCAGAAGCGTCAATTTTACAGTTTCGAAAAGATGGTCAAAATCAATTATGACATCTTCAGTGATGTCACAATTGACATTATCGGTTTTAAAATTACTGTCGTACATGATGTCCGTGCCATCCATGAGTTCAGAATCGTCAAATTTACAGTTTCGAAAAGTTGGTCGAAATCAATTATGACATCATCAGTGATGTCACAATTGACATTATCGGTTTTAAAATTACTGTCGTAGATGATGTCCGTTCCATCCGTGAGTTCAGAAGCGTCAATTTTACAGTTTTGAAAAGATGGTCGAAATCAAATATGACATCATCAGTGATGTCACAATTAACATTATCGGTTTTAAAATTACTGTCGTAGATGATGTCCGTTCCATCCGTGAGTTCAGAAGCGTCAATTTTACAGTTTTGAAAAGATGGTCGAAATCAATTATGACATCATCAGTGATGTCACAATTGACATTATTGGTTTTAAAATTACTGTCGTAGATGATGTCCGTGCCATCCTTGAGTTCAGAATTGTCAAATTTACAGTTTCGAAAAGATGGTCGAAATCAATTATGACATCATCAGTGATGTCACAATTGACATTATCGGTTTTAAAATTACTGTCGTACATGATGTCCGTTCCATCTGTGAGTTCAGAAGCGTCAATTTTACAGTTTTGAAAAGATGGTCGAAATCAATTATGACATCATCAGTGATGTCACAATTGACATTATTGGTTTTAAAATTACTGTCGTAGATGATGTCCGTGCCATCCGTGAGTTCAGAAGTGTCAATTTTACAGTTTCGAAAAGATGGTCAAAATCAATTATGACATCTTCAGTGATGTCACAATTGACATTATCGGTTTTAAAATTACTGTCGTACATGATGTCCGTGCCATCCGTGAGTTCAGAATCGTCAAATTTACAGTTTCGAAAAGTTGGTCGAAATCAATTATGACATCATCAGTGATGTCACAATTGACATTATCGGTTTTAAAATTACTGTTGTAGACCATGTCCGTGCCATTTGTGAGTTCAGAAGCGTCAATTTTACAGTTTTGAAAATATGGTCGAAATCAATTATGACATCATCAGTGATGTCACAATTGACATTATCGGTTTTAAAATTACTGTCGTAGATGATGTCCGTGCCATCCGTGAGTTCAGAAGTGTCAATTTTACAGTTTCGAAAAGATGGTCAAGATCAATTATGACATCAGTGATGTCACAATTGACATTATCGGTTTTAAAATTACTGTCGTAGATGATGTCCGTGCCATCCGTGAGTTCAGAAGCGTCAATTTTACAGTTTCAAAAAGATGGTCAAAATCAATTATGACATCTTCAGTGATGTCACAATTGACATTATCGGTTTTAAAATTACTGTCGTAGAAGATGTCCGTGCCATCCGTGAGTTCAGAATCGACAAATTTACAGTTTCGAAAAGATCGTCAAAATCAATTATGACATCATCAGTGATGTCACAATTGACATTATCGGTTTTAAAATTACTGTCGTAGATCATGTCCGTGCCATTCGTGAGTTCAGAAGCGTCAATTTTACAGTTTTGAAAAAATTGTCGAAATCAATTATGACATCATCAGTGATGTCACAATTGACATTATCGGTTTTAAAATTACTGTCGTAGATGTCCGTGCCATCCGTGAGTTCAGAATTGTCAAATTTACAGTTTCGAAAAGTTGGTCGAAATCAATTTTGACATCATCAGTGATGTCACAATTGACATTATCGGTTTTAAAATTACTGTCGTAGATGATGCCTGTGCCATTCGTGAGTTCAGAAGCGTCAATTTTACTGTTTTGAGAAGATGGTCGAAATCAATTATGACATCATCAGTGATGTCACAATTGACATTATCGGTTTTAAAATTACTGTCGTAGATCATGTCCGTGCCATTCGTGAGTTCAGAAGCGTCAATTTTACAGTTTTGAAAAGATGGTCGAAATCAATTATGACATCATCAGTGATGTCACAATTGACATTATTGGTTTTAAAATTACTGTCGTAGATGATGTCCGTGCCATCCGTGAGTTCAGAAGTGTCAATTTTACAGTTTCGAAAAGATGGTCAAAATCAATTATGACATCATCAGTGATGTCACAATTGACATTATCGGTTTTAAAATTACTGTCGTAGATGATGTCCGTGCCATCCGTGAGTTCAGAAGCGTCAATTTTACAGTTTCGAAAAGATGGTCAAAATCAATTATGACATCTTCAGTGATGTCACAATTGACATTATCGGTTTTAAAATTACTGTCGTAGAAGATGTCCGTGCCATCCGTGAGTTCAGAATCGACAAATTTACAGTTTCGAAAAGTTGGTCGAAATCAATTATGACATCATCAGTGATGTCACAATTGACATTATCGGTTTTAAAATTACTGTCGTAGATGATGTGTGTGCCATTCGTGAGTTCAGAAGCGTCAATTTTACAGTTTCGAAAAGATGGTCAAAATCAATTATGACATCATCAGTGATGTCACAATTGACATTATCGGTTTTAAAATTACTGTCGTAGATGATGTCCGTGCCATCCGTGAGTTCAGAAGCGTCAATTTTACAGTTTCGAAAAGATGGTCAAAATCAATTATGACATCTTCAGTGATGTCACAATTGACATTATCGGTTTTAAAATTACTGTCGTAGATGATGTCTGTGCCATTCGTGAGTTCAGAAGCGTCAAATTTACTGTTTTGAGAAGATGGTCGAAATCAATTATGACATCTTCAGTGATGTCACAATTGACATTATCGGTTTTAAAATTACTGTCGTACATGATGTCCGTGCCATCCATGAGTTCAGAATCGTCAAATTTACAGTTTCGAAAAGTTGGTCAAAATCAATTATGACATCTTCAGTGATGTCACAATTGACATTATCGGTTTTAAAATTACTGTCGTAGATGATGTCCGTTCCATCCGTGAGTTCAGAAGCGTCAATTTTACAGTTTTGAAAAGATTGTCGAAATCAAATATGACATCATCAGTGATGTCACAATTAACATTATCGGTTTTAAAATTACTGTCGTAGATGATGTCCGTTCCATCCGTGAGTTCAGAAGCGTCAATTTTACAGTTTTGAAAAGATGGTCGAAATCAATTATGACATCGTCAGTGATGTCACAATTGACATTATTGGTTTTAAAATTACTGTCGTAGATGATGTCCGTGCCATCCGTGAGTTCAGAATTGTCAAATTTACAGTTTCGAAAAGATGGTCGAAATCAATTATGACATCATCAGTGATGTCACAATTGACATTATCGGTTTTAAAATTACTGTCGTAAATGATGTCCGTGCCATCCGTGAGTTCAAAAGCGTCAATTTTACAGTTTCGAAAAGATGGTCAAAATCAATTATGACATCTTCAGTGATGTCACAATTGACATTATCGGTTTTAAAATTACTGTCGTAGAAGATGTCCGTGCCATCCGTGAGTTCAGAATCGACAAATTTACAGTTTCGAAAAGTTGGTCGAAATCAATTATGACATCATCAGTGATGTCACAATTGACATTATCGGTTTGAAAATTACTGTCGTAGATGATGTGTGTGCCATTCGTGAGTTCAGAAGCGTCAATTTTACTGTTTTGAAAAGATGGTCGAAATCAATTATGACATCATCAGTGATGTCAAAATTGACATTATTGGTTTTAAAATTACTGTCATAGATGAGGTTCGTGCCATCTTTGTGTTCAGAAGCGTCAATTTTACAGTTACGAAAAGATGGTCAAAATCAATTATGACATCATCAGTGATGTCACAATTGACATTATCGGTTTTAAAATTACTGTCGTAGATGATGTCCGTGCCATCCGTGAGTTCAGAAGCATCAATTTTACAGTTTTGAAAAGATGGTCGAAATCAATTATGACATTATCAGTGATGTCACAATTAACATTATCGGTTTTAAAATTACTGTCGTACATGATGTCCGTGCCATCCGTGAGTTCAGAATCGTCAAATTTACAGTTTCGAAAAGTTGGTCGAAATCAATTATGACATCATCAGTGATGTCACAATTGACATTATCGGTTTGAAAATTACTGTCGTAGATGATGTGTGTGCCATTCGTGAGTTCAGAAGCGTCAATTTTACTGTTTTGAAAAGATGGTCGAAATCAATTATGACATCATCAGTGATGTCAAAATTGACATTATTGGTTTTAAAATTACTGTCATAGATGAGGTTCGTGCCATCTTTGTGTTCAGAAGCGTCAATTTTACAGTTACGAAAAGATGGTCAAAATCAATTATGACATCATCAGTGATGTCACAATTGACATTATCGGTTTTAAAATTACTGTCGTAGATGATGTCCGTGCCATCCGTGAGTTCAGAAGCGTCAATTTTACAGTTTCGAAAAGATCGTCAAAATCAATTATGACATCATCAGTGATGTCACAATTGACATTATCGGTTTTAAAATTACTGTCGTACATGATGTCCGTGCCATCCGTGAGTTCAGAATCGTCAAATTTACAGTTTCGAAAAGTTGGTTGAAATCAATTATGACATCATCAGTGATGTCACAATTGACATTATCGGTTTTAAAATTACTGTCGTAGATGATGTCTGTGCCATTCGTGAGTTCAGAAGCGTCAAATTTACTGTTTTGAGAAGATGGTCGAAATCAATTATGACATCATCAGTGATGTCACAATTGACATTATCGGTTTTAAAATTACTGTCGTAGATGATGTCCGTGCCATCCGTGAGTTCAGAAGCGTCAATTTTACAGTTTCGAAAAGATGGTCAAAATCAATTATGACATCTTCAGTGATGTCACAATTGACATTATCGGTTTTAAAATTACTGTCGTACATGATGTCCGTGCCATCCATGAGTTCAGAATCGTCAAATTTACAGTTTCGAAAAGTTGGTCGAAATCAATTATGACATCATCAGTGATGTCACAATTGACATTATCGGTTTTAAAATTACTGTCGTAGATGATGTCCGTTCCATCCGTGAGTTCAGAAGCGTCAATTTTACAGTTTTGAAAAGATGGTCGAAATCAAATATGACATCATCAGTGATGTCACAATTAACATTATCGGTTTTAAAATTACTGTCGTAGATGATGTCCGTTCCATCCGTGAGTTCAGAAGCGTCAATTTTACAGTTTTGAAAAGATGGTCGAAATCAATTATGACATCATCAGTGATGTCACAATTGACATTATTGGTTTTAAAATTACTGTCGTAGATGATGTCCGTGCCATCCTTGAGTTCAGAATTGTCAAATTTACAGTTTCGAAAAGATGGTCGAAATCAATTATGACATCATCAGTGATGTCACAATTGACATTATCGGTTTTAAAATTACTGTCGTACATGATGTCCGTTCCATCTGTGAGTTCAGAAGCGTCAATTTTACAGTTTTGAAAAGATGGTCGAAATCAATTATGACATCATCAGTGATGTCACAATTGACATTATTGGTTTTAAAATTACTGTCGTAGATGATGTCCGTGCCATCCGTGAGTTCAGAAGTGTCAATTTTACAGTTTCGAAAAGATGGTCAAAATCAATTATGACATCTTCAGTGATGTCACAATTGACATTATCGGTTTTAAAATTACTGTCGTACATGATGTCCGTGCCATCCGTGAGTTCAGAATCGTCAAATTTACAGTTTCGAAAAGTTGGTCGAAATCAATTATGACATCATCAGTGATGTCACAATTGACATTATCGGTTTTAAAATTACTGTTGTAGACCATGTCCGTGCCATTTGTGAGTTCAGAAGCGTCAATTTTACAGTTTTGAAAATATGGTCGAAATCAATTATGACATCATCAGTGATGTCACAATTGACATTATCGGTTTTAAAATTACTGTCGTAGATGATGTCCGTGCCATCCGTGAGTTCAGAAGTGTCAATTTTACAGTTTCGAAAAGATGGTCAAGATCAATTATGACATCAGTGATGTCACAATTGACATTATCGGTTTTAAAATTACTGTCGTAGATGATGTCCGTGCCATCCGTGAGTTCAGAAGCGTCAATTTTACAGTTTCAAAAAGATGGTCAAAATCAATTATGACATCTTCAGTGATGTCACAATTGACATTATCGGTTTTAAAATTACTGTCGTAGAAGATGTCCGTGCCATCCGTGAGTTCAGAATCGACAAATTTACAGTTTCGAAAAGATCGTCAAAATCAATTATGACATCATCAGTGATGTCACAATTGACATTATCGGTTTTAAAATTACTGTCGTAGATGATGTCTGTGCCATTCGTGAGTTCAGAAGCGTCAAATTTACTGTTTTGAGAAGATGGTCGAAATCAATTATGACATCATCAGTGATGTCACAATTGACATTATCGGTTTTAAAATAACTGTCGTAGAAGATGTCCGTGCCATCCGTGAGTTCAGAATCGTCAAATTTACAGTTTCGAAAAGATCGTCAAAATCAATTATGACATCATCAGTGATGTCACAATTGACATTATTGGTTTTAAAATTACTGTCGTAGATGATGTCCGTGCCATCTTTGAGTTCAGAAGCGTCAATTTTACAGTTACGAAAAGATGGTCAAAATCAATTATGACATCTTCAGTGATGTCACAATTGACATTATCGGTTTTAAAATTACTGTCATACATGATGTCCGTGCCATCCGTGAGTTCAAAATCGTCAAATTTACAGTTTCGAAAAGATCGTCAAAATCAATTATGACATCATCAGGTATGTCACAATTGACATTATCGGTTTTAAAATTACTGTCGTAGATGTTGTCCGTGCCATCCGTGAGTTCAGAAGCGTCAATTTTACAGTTTCGAAAAGATGGTCAAAATCAATTATGACATCATCAGTGATGTCACAATTGACATGATCGGTTTTAAAATTACTGTCGTAGATGATGTCCGTGCAATTCGTGAGTTCAGAAGAGTCAATTTTACAGTTTTGAAAAGATGTCGAAATCAATTATGACATCATCAGTGATGTCACAATTGACATTATCGGTTTTAAAATTACTGTCGTAGATGATGTCTGTGCCATTCGTGAGTTCAGAATCGTCAAAAATTTACAGTTTCGAAAAGTTGGTCGAAATCAATTATGACATCATCAGTGATGTCACAATTGACATTATCGGTTTTAAAATTACTGTCGTACATGATGTCCGTGCCATCCGTGAGTTCAGAATCGTCAAATTTACAGTTTCGAAAAGTTGTTCGAAATCAATTATTACATCATCAGTGATGTCACAATTGACATTATCGGTTTTAAAATTACGGTCGTAGATGATGTCCGTGCCATCCGTGAGTTCAGAAGCATCAATTTTACAGTTTCGAAAAGATGGTCAAAATCAATTATGACATCATCAGTGATGTCACAATTGACATTATCGGTTTTAAAATTACTGTCGTAGATGATGTCCGTTCCATCCGTGAGTTCAGAAGCGTCAATTTTACAGTTTTGAAAAGATGGTCGAAATCAATTATGACATCATCAGTGATGTCACAATTGACATTATCGGTTTTAAAATTACTGTCGTAGAAGATGTCCGTGCCATCCGTGAGTTCAGAATCGTCAAATTTACCGTTTCGAAAAGATGGTCAAAATCAATTATGAGATCATCAGTGATGTCACAATTGACATTATTGGTTTTAAAATTACTGTCGTAGATGATGTCCGTGCCATCGGTGAGTTCAGAAGCGTCAATTTTACAGTTTTGAAAAGATGGTCGAAATCAATTAAGACATCATCAGTGATGTCACAATTGACATTATCGGTTTTAAAATTACTGTCGTACATGATGTCCGTGCCATCTGTGAGTTCAGAATCGTCAAATTTACAGTTTCTAAAAGTTGGTCGAAATCAATTATGACATCATCAGTGATGTCACAATTGACATTATTGGTTTTAAAATTACTGTCGTAGATGATGTCTGTGCCATTCGTGAGTTCAGAAGCGTCAATTTTACTGTTTTGAGAAGATAGACAAAATCAATTATGACATCATCAGTGATGTCACAATTGACATTATCGGTTTTAAAATTACTGTCGTAGATGATGTCTGTGCCATTCGTGAGTTCAGAAGCGTCAATTTTACAGTTTTGAAAAGATGGTCGAAATCAATTATGACATCATCAGTGATGTCACAATTGACATTATCGGTTTTAAAATTACTGTCGTAGAAGATGTCCGTGCCATCCGTGAGTTCAGAATCGTCAAATTTACAGTTTCGAAAAGATGGTCGAAATCAATTATGACATCATCAGTGATGTCACAATTGACATTATCGGTTTTAAAATTACTGTCGTAGATGATGTCCGTGCCATCCGTGAGTTCAGAAGCGTCAATTTTACAGTTTCGAAAAGATGGTCAAAATCAATTATGACATCTTCAGTGATGTCACAATTGACATTATCGGTTTTAAAATTACTGTCGTACATGATGTCCGTGCCATCCATGAGTTCAGAATCGTCAAATTTACAGTTTCGAAAAGTTGGTCGAAATCAATTATGACATCATCAGTGATGTCACAATTGACATTATCGGTTTTAAAATTACTGTCGTAGATGATGTCCGTTCCATCCGTGAGTTCAGAAGCGTCAATTTTACAGTTTTGAAAAGATGGTCGAAATCAAATATGACATCATCAGTGATGTCACAATTAACATTATCGGTTTTAAAATTACTGTCGTAGATGATGTCCGTTCCATCCGTGAGTTCAGAAGCGTCAATTTTACAGTTTTGAAAAGATGGTCGAAATCAATTATGACATCATCAGTGATGTCACAATTGACATTATTGGTTTTAAAATTACTGTCGTAGATGATGTCCGTGCCATCCTTGAGTTCAGAATTGTCAAATTTACAGTTTCGAAAAGATGGTCGAAATCAATTATGACATCATCAGTGATGTCACAATTGACATTATCGGTTTTAAAATTACTGTCGTACATGATGTCCGTTCCATCTGTGAGTTCAGAAGCGTCAATTTTACAGTTTTGAAAAGATGGTCGAAATCAATTATGACATCATCAGTGATGTCACAATTGACATTATTGGTTTTAAAATTACTGTCGTAGATGATGTCCGTGCCATCCGTGAGTTCAGAAGTGTCAATTTTACAGTTTCGAAAAGATGGTCAAAATCAATTATGACATCTTCAGTGATGTCACAATTGACATTATCGGTTTTAAAATTACTGTCGTACATGATGTCCGTGCCATCCGTGAGTTCAGAATCGTCAAATTTACAGTTTCGAAAAGTTGGTCGAAATCAATTATGACATCATCAGTGATGTCACAATTGACATTATCGGTTTTAAAATTACTGTTGTAGACCATGTCCGTGCCATTTGTGAGTTCAGAAGCGTCAATTTTACAGTTTTGAAAATATGGTCGAAATCAATTATGACATCATCAGTGATGTCACAATTGACATTATCGGTTTTAAAATTACTGTCGTAGATGATGTCCGTGCCATCCGTGAGTTCAGAAGTGTCAATTTTACAGTTTCGAAAAGATGGTCAAGATCAATTATGACATCAGTGATGTCACAATTGACATTATCGGTTTTAAAATTACTGTCGTAGATGATGTCCGTGCCATCCGTGAGTTCAGAAGCGTCAATTTTACAGTTTCAAAAAGATGGTCAAAATCAATTATGACATCTTCAGTGATGTCACAATTGACATTATCGGTTTTAAAATTACTGTCGTAGAAGATGTCCGTGCCATCCGTGAGTTCAGAATCGACAAATTTACAGTTTCGAAAAGATCGTCAAAATCAATTATGACATCATCAGTGATGTCACAATTGACATTATCGGTTTTAAAATTACTGTCGTAGATGATGTCTGTGCCATTCGTGAGTTCAGAAGCGTCAAATTTACTGTTTTGAGAAGATGGTCGAAATCAATTATGACATCATCAGTGATGTCACAATTGACATTATCGGTTTTAAAATAACTGTCGTAGAAGATGTCCGTGCCATCCGTGAGTTCAGAATCGTCAAATTTACAGTTTCGAAAAGATCGTCAAAATCAATTATGACATCATCAGTGATGTCACAATTGACATTATTGGTTTTAAAATTACTGTCGTAGATGATGTCCGTGCCATCTTTGAGTTCAGAAGCGTCAATTTTACAGTTACGAAAAGATGGTCAAAATCAATTATGACATCTTCAGTGATGTCACAATTGACATTATCGGTTTTAAAATTACTGTCATACATGATGTCCGTGCCATCCGTGAGTTCAAAATCGTCAAATTTACAGTTTCGAAAAGATCGTCAAAATCAATTATGACATCATCAGGTATGTCACAATTGACATTATCGGTTTTAAAATTACTGTCGTAGATGTTGTCCGTGCCATCCGTGAGTTCAGAAGCGTCAATTTTACAGTTTCGAAAAGATGGTCAAAATCAATTATGACATCATCAGTGATGTCACAATTGACATTATCGGTTTTAAAATTACTGTCGTAGATGATGTCCGTGCAATTCGTGAGTTCAGAAGAGTCAATTTTACAGTTTTGAAAAGATGTCGAAATCAATTATGACATCATCAGTGATGTCACAATTGACATTATCGGTTTTAAAATTACTGTCGTAGATGATGTCTGTGCCATTCGTGAGTTCAGAATCGTCAAAAATTTACAGTTTCGAAAAGTTGGTCGAAATCAATTATGACATCATCAGTGATGTCACAATTGACATTATCGGTTTTAAAATTACTGTCGTACATGATGTCCGTGCCATCCGTGAGTTCAGAATCGTCAAATTTACAGTTTCGAAAAGTTGTTCGAAATCAATTATTACATCATCAGTGATGTCACAATTGACATTATCGGTTTTAAAATTACGGTCGTAGATGATGTCCGTGCCATCCGTGAGTTCAGAAGCATCAATTTTACAGTTTCGAAAAGATGGTCAAAATCAATTATGACATCATCAGTGATGTCACAATTGACATTATCGGTTTTAAAATTACTGTCGTAGATGATGTCCGTTCCATCCGTGAGTTCAGAAGCGTCAATTTTACAGTTTTGAAAAGATGGTCGAAATCAATTATGACATCATCAGTGATGTCACAATTGACATTATCGGTTTTAAAATTACTGTCGTAGAAGATGTCCGTGCCATCCGTGAGTTCAGAATCGTCAAATTTACCGTTTCGAAAAGATGGTCAAAATCAATTATGAGATCATCAGTGATGTCACAATTGACATTATTGGTTTTAAAATTACTGTCGTAGATGATGTCCGTGCCATCGGTGAGTTCAGAAGCGTCAATTTTACAGTTTTGAAAAGATGGTCGAAATCAATTAAGACATCATCAGTGATGTCACAATTGACATTATCGGTTTTAAAATTACTGTCGTACATGATGTCCGTGCCATCTGTGAGTTCAGAATCGTCAAATTTACAGTTTCTAAAAGTTGGTCGAAATCAATTATGACATCATCAGTGATGTCACAATTGACATTATTGGTTTTAAAATTACTGTCGTAGATGATGTCTGTGCCATTCGTGAGTTCAGAAGCGTCAATTTTACTGTTTTGAGAAGATAGACAAAATCAATTATGACATCATCAGTGATGTCACAATTGACATTATCGGTTTTAAAATTACTGTCGTAGATGATGTCTGTGCCATTCGTGAGTTCAGAAGCGTCAATTTTACAGTTTTGAAAAGATGGTCGAAATCAATTATGACATCATCAGTGATGTCACAATTGACATTATCGGTTTTAAAATTACTGTCGTAGAAGATGTCCGTGCCATCCGTGAGTTCAGAATCGTCAAATTTACAGTTTCGAAAAGATGGTCGAAATCAATTATGACATCATCAGTGATGTCACAATTGACATTATCGGTTTTAAAATTACTGTCGTAGATGATGTCCGTGCCATCCGTGAGTTCAGAAGCATCAATTTTACAGTTTTTAAAAGATGGTCGAAATCAATTATGACATCATCAGTGATGCCACAATTAACATTATCGGTTTTAAAATTACTGTCGTACATGATGTCCGTGCCATCCGTGAGTTCAGAATCGTCAAATTTACAGTTTCGAAAATATGGTCGAAATCAATTATGACATCATCAGTGATGTCACAATTGACATTATCGGTTTTAAAATTACTGTCGTAGACGATGTCTGTGCCATTCGTGAGTTCAGAAGCGTCAAATTTACTGTTTTGAGAAGATGGTCGAAATCAATTATGACATCATCAGTGATGTCACAATTGACATTATCGGTTTTAAAATTACTGTCGTAGATGTCCGTGCCATCCGTGAGTTCAGAATTGTCAAATTTACATTTTCGAAAAGTTGGTCGAAATCAATTATGACATCATCAGTGATGTCACAATTGACATTATCGGTTTTAAAATTACTGTCGTAGATGATGCCTGTGCCATTCGTGAGTTCAGAAGCGTCAATTTTACTGTTTTGAGAAGATGGTCGAAATCAATTATGACATCATCAGTGATGTCACAATTGACATTATCGGTTTTAAAATTACTGTCGTACATGATGTCCGTGCCATCCGTGACTTCAGAATTGTCAAATTTACAGTTTCGAAAAGATGGTCGAAATCAATTATGACATCATCAGTGATGTCACAATTGACATTATCGGTTTTAAAATTACTGTCGTACATGATGTCCGTGCCATCCGTGAGTTCAGAATCGTCAAATTTACAGTTTGAAAAGTTGGTCGAAATCAATTATGACATCATCAGTGATGTCACAATTGACATTATCGGTTTTAAAATTACTGTCGTAGATGATGCCTGTGCCATTCGTGAGTTCAGAAGCGTCAATTTTACTGTTTTGAGAAGATAGTCGATATCAATTATGACATCATCAGTGATGTCACAATTGACATTATCGGTTTTAAAATTACTGTCGTAGATGATGTACGTGCCATTCGTGAGTTCAGAAGCGTCAATTTTACAGTTTTGAAAAGATGGTCGAAATCAATTATGACATCATCAGTGATGTCACAATTGACATTATCGGTTTTAAAATTACTGTCGTAGATGATGTCCGTGCCATCCGTGAGTTCAGAAGCGTCAATTTTACAGTTTCGAAAAGATGGTCAAAATCAATTATGACCTCTTCAGTGATGTCACAATTGACATTATCAGTTTTAAAATTACTGTCGTACATGATGTCCGTGCCATCCGTGAGTTCAGAATCGACAAATTTACAGTTTCGAAAAGTTGGTCGAAATCAATTATGACATCATCAGTGATGTCACATTTGACATTATCGGTGTTAAAATTACTGTCGTAGATCATGTCCGTGCCATTCGTGAGTTCAGAAGCGTCAATTTTACTGTTTTGAAAAGATGGTCGAAATCAAATATGACATCATCAGTGATGTCACAATTGACATTATTGGTTTTAAAATTACTGTCATAGATGATGTCCGTGCCATCTTTGAGTTCAGAAGCGTCAATTTTACAGTTACGAAAAGATGGTCAAAATCAATTATGACATCATCAGTGATGTCACAATTGACATTATCGGTTTTAAAATTACTGTCGTAGATGATGTCCGTTCCATCCGTGAGTTCAGAAGCGTCAATTTTACAGTTTTGAAAAGATGGTCGAAATCAATTATGACATCATCAGTGATGTCACAATTAACATTATCGGTTTTAAAATTACTGTCGTAGATCATGTCCGTGCCATCCGTGAGTTCAGAAGCATCAATTTTACAGTTTTTAAAAGATGGTCGAAATCAATTATGACATCATCAGTGATGCCACAATTAACATTATCGGTTTTAAAATTACTGTCGTACATGATGTCCGTGCCATCCGTGAGTTCAGAATCGTCAAATTTACAGTTTCGAAAAGTTGTTCGAAATCAATTATGACATCATCAGTGATGTCACAATTGACATTATCGGTTTTAAAATTACTGTCGTAGATGATGTCTGTGCCATTCGTGAGTTCAGAAGCGTCAAATTTACTGTTTTGGGGAGATGGTCGAAATCAATTATGACATCATCAGTGATGTCAAAATTGACATTATCGGTTTTAAAATTACTGTCGTAGAAGATGTCCGTGCCATCCGTGAGTTCAGAATCGTCAAATTTACAGTTTCGAAAAGATGGTCGAAATCAATTATGACATCATCAGTGATGTCACAATTGACATTATCGGTTTTAAAATTACTGTCGTACATGATGTCCGTGCCATCCGTGAGTTCAGAATCGTCAAATTTACAGTTTCGAAAAGTTGGTCGAAATCAATTATGACATTATCAGTGATGTCACAATTGACATTATCGGTTTTAAAATTACTGTCGTAGATGATGTCCGTGCCATCCGTGAGTTCAGAAGCGTCAATTTTACAGTTTTGAAAAGATGGTCGAAATCAATTATGACATCATCAGTGATGTCACAATTGACATTATCGGTTTTAAAATTACTGTCGTAGAAGATGTCCGTGCCATCCGTGAGTTCAGAATCGTCAAATTTACAGTTTCGAAAAGTTGGTCGAAATCAATTATGACATCATCAGTGATGTCACAATTGACATTATCGGTTTTAAAATTACTGTCGTAGATGATGTCCGTGCCATTCGTGAGTTCAGAACCGTCAATTTTACAGTTTTGAAAAGATGGTCGAAATCAATTATGACATCATCAGTGATGTCACAATTGACATTATCGGTTTTAAAATTACAGTCGTAGATCATGTCCGTGCCATTCGTGAGTTCAGAAGCGTCAATTTTACAGTTTTGAAAAGATGTCGAAATCAATTATGACATCATCAGTGATGTCACAATTGACATTATAGGTTTTAAAATTACTGTCGTAGATGTCCGTGCCATCCGTGAGTTCAGAATTGTCAAATTTACAGTTTCGAAAAGATGGTCGAAATCAATTATGACATCATCAGTGATGTCACAATTGACATTATCGGTTTTAAAATTACTGTCGTACATGATGTCCGTGCCATCCGTGAGTTCAGAATCGTCAAATTTACAGTTTCGAAAAGTTGTTCGAAATCAATTATGACATCATCAGTGATGTCACAATTGACATTATCGGTTTTAAAATTACTGTCGTAGATGATGCCTGTGCCATTCGTGAGTTCAGAAGCATCAATTTTACTGTTTTGAGAAGATGGTCGAAATCAATTATGACATCATCAGTGATGTCACAATTGACATTATCGGTTTTAAAATTACTGTCGTAGAAGATGTCCGTGCCATCCGTGAGTTCAGAATCGTCAAATTTACAGTTTCGAAAAGATGGTCGAAATCAATTATGACATCATCAGTGATGTCACAATTGACATTATCGGTTTTAAAATTACTGTCGTAGATGATGTCCGTGCCATCCGTGAGTTCAGAAGCGTCAATTTTACAGTTTCGAAAAGATGGTCAAAATCAATTATGACATCTTCAGTGATGTCACAATTGACATTATCGGTTTTAAAATTACTGTCGTAGATGATGTCTGTGCCATTCGTGAGTTCAGAAGCGTCATTTTTACTGTTTTGAAAAGATGGTCGAAATCAAATATGACATCATCAGTGATGTCACAATTGACATTATTGGTTTTAAAATTAGTGTCATAGATGATGTCCGTGACATCGGTGAGTTCAGAAGCATCAATTTTACAGTTTCGAAAAGATGGTCAAAATCAATTATGACATCATCAGTGATGTTCCATCCGTGAGTTCAGAAGCGTCAATTTTACAGTTTTGAAAAGATGGTTGAAATCAATTATGACATCATCAGTGATTTCACAATTAACATCGGTTTTAAAATTACTGTCGTACATGATGTCCGTGCCATCCGTGAGTTCAGAATCGTCAAATTTACAGTTTCGTAAAGTTGGTCGAAATCAATTATGACATTATCAGTGATGTCACCATTGACATTATCGGTTTTAAAATTACTGTCGTAGAAGATGTCCGTGCCATCCGTGAGTTCAGAATCATCAAATTTACCGTTTTGAAAAGATGGTCAAAATCAATTATGAGATCATCACTGATGTCACAATTGACATTATCGGTTTTAAAATTACTGTCGTAGATGATGTCCGTTCCATCCGTGAGTTCAGAAGCAGAAATTTTACAGTTTTGAAAAGATGGTCGAAATCAATTATGACATCATCAGTGATGTCACAATTGACATTATCGGTTTTAAAATTACTGTCGTAGATGATGTCCGTGCCATTCGTGAGTTCAGAAGCGTCAATTTTACAGTTTTGAAAAGATGGTCGAAATCAATTATGACATCATCAGTGATGTCACAATTGACATTATCGGTTTTAAAATTACTGTCGTAGAAGATGTCCGTGCCATCCGTGAGTTCAGAAGCGTCAAATTTACAGTTTCGAAAAGATGGTCGAAATCAATTATGACATCATCAGTGATGTCACAATTGATATTATTGGTTTTAAAATTACTGTCGTAGATGATGTCCGTGCCATCCGTGAGTTCAGAGGCATCAATTTTACAGTTTCGAAAAGATGGTCAAAATCAATTATGACATCATCAGTGATGTCACAATTGACATTATCGGTTTTAAAATTACTGTCGTAGATGATATCCGTTCCATCCGTGAGTTCAGAAGCGTCAAATTTACAGTTTCGAAAAGATGGTCGAAATCAATTATGACATCATCAGTGATGTCACAATTGACATTATCGGTTTTAAAATTACTGTCGTAGATGATGTCCGTGCCATCTTTGAGTTCATAAGCGTCAATTTTACAGTTACGAAAAGATGTTCAAAATCAATCATGACATCATCAGTGATGTCACAATTGACATTATCGGTTTTAAAATTACTGTCGTAGATCATGTCCGTGCCATTCGTGAGTTCAGAAGCGTCAATTTTACAGTTTTGAAAAGATGGTCGAAATCAATTATGACATCATCAGTGATGTCACAATTGACATTATCGGTTTTAAAATTACTGTCGTAGAAGATGTCCGTGCCATCCGTGAGTTCAGAATCGTCAAATTTACAGTTTCGAAAAGTTGGTCGAAATCAATTATGACATCATCAGTGATGTCACAATTGACATTATCGGTTTTAAAATTACTGTCGTAGATGATGCCTGTGCCATTCGTGAGTTCAGAAGCGTCAATTTTACTGTTTTGAGAAGATGGTCGAAATCAATTATGACATCATCAGTGATGTCATAATTGACATTATCGGTTTTAAAATTACTGTCGTAGATGATGTACGTGCCATTCGTGAGTTCAGAAGCGTCAATTTTACAGTTTTGAAAAGATGGTCGAAATCAATTATGACATCATCAGTGATGTCACAATTGACATTATCGGTTTTAAAATTACTGTCGTAGATGATGTCCGTGCCATCCGTGAGTTCAGAAGTGTCAATTTTACAGTTTCGAAAAGATGGTCGAAATCAATTATGACATCATCAGTGATGTCACAATTGACATTATCGGTTTTAAAATTACTGTCGTAGATGATGTCTGTGCCATTCGTGAGTTCAGAAGCGTCAATTTTACTGTTTTGAAAAGATGGTCGAAATCAAATATGACATCATCAGTGATGTCACAATTGACATTATTGGTTTTAAAATTACTGTCATAGATGATGTCCGTGCCATCTTTGAGTTCAGAAGCGTCAATTTTACAGTTACGAAAAGATGGTCAAAATCAATTATGACATCATCAGTGATGTCACAATTGACATTATCGGTTTTAAAATTACTGTCGTAGATGATGTCCGTGCCATCCGTGAGTTCAGAAGCATCAATTTTACAGTTTCGAAAAGATGGTCAAAATCAATTATGACATCATCAGTGATGTCACAATTGACATTATCGGTTTTAAAATTACTGTCGTAGATGATGTCCGTTCCATCCGTGAGTTCAGAAGCGTCAATTTTACAGTTTTGAAAAGATGGTCGAAATCAATTATGACATCATCAGTGATGTCACAATTAACATTATCGGTTTTCAAATTACTGTCGTACATGATGTCCGTGCCATCCGTGAGTTCAGAATCGTCAAATTTACAGTTTCGAAAAGTTGGTCGAAATCAATTATGACATCATCAGTGATGTCACAATTGACATTATCGGTTTTAAAATTACTGTCGTAGAAGATGTCCGTGCCATCCGTGAGTTTAGAAGTGTCAATTTTACAGTTTCGAAAAGATGGTCGAAATCAATTATGACATCATCAGTGATGTCACAATTGACATTATCGGTTTTAAAGTTACTGTCGTAGATGATGTCTGTGCCATTCGTGAGTTCAGAAGCGTCAATTTTACTGTTTTGAGAAGATGGTCGAAATCAATTATGACATCATCAGTGATGTCACAATTGACATTATCGGTTTTAAAATTACTGTCGTAGATGATGTCCGTGCCATTCGTGAGTTCAGAAGCGTCAATTTTACAGTTTTGAAAAGATGGTCGAAATCAATTATGACATCATCAGTGATGTCACAATTGACATTATCGGTTTTAAAATTACTGTCGTAGAAGATGTCCGTGCCATCCGTGAGTTCAGAATCGTCAAATTTACAGTTTCGAAAAGTTGGTCGAAATCAATTATGACATCATCAGTGATGTCACAATTGACATTATCGGTTTTAAAATTACTGTCGTAGATGATGCCTGTGCCATTCGTGAGTTCAGAAGCGTCAATTTTACTGTTTTGAGAAGATGGTCGAAATCAATTATGACATCATCAGTGATGTCACAATTGACATTATCGGTTTTAAAATTACTGTCGTAGATGATGTCCGTGCCATTCGTGAGTTCAGAAGCGTCAATTTTACAGTTTTGAAAAGATGTCGAAATCAATTATGACATCATCAGTGATGTCACAATTGACATTATCGGTTTTAAAATTACTGTCGTAAATGATGTCCGTGCCATTCGTGAGTTCAGAAGCGTCAATTTTACAGTTTCAAAAAGATGGTCAAAATCAATTATGACATCTTCAGTGATGTCACAATTGACATTATCGGTTTTAAAATTACTGTCGTAGATCATGTCCGTGCAATTCGTGAGTTCAGAAGAGTCAATTTTACAGTTTTGAAAAGATGTCGAAATCAATTATGACCTCATCAGTGATGTCACAATTGACATTATCGGTTTTAAAATTACTGTCGTAGATGATGTCTGTGCCATTCGTGAGTTCAGAAGCGTCATTTTTACTGTTAAGAAAAGATGGTCAAAATCAATTATGACATCATCAGTGATGTCACAATTGACATTATCGGTTTTAAAATTACTGTCGTAGATGATGTCCGTGCCATCCGTGAGTTCAGAATCATCAAATTTACCGTTTTGAAAAGATGGTCAAAATCAATTATGAGATCATCACTGATGTCACAATTGACATTATCGGTTTTAAAATTACTGTCGTAGATGATGTCCGTTCCATCCGTGAGTTCAGAAGCAGAAATTTTACAGTTTTGAAAAGATGGTCGAAATCAATTAAGACATCATCAGTGATGTCACAATTGACATTATCGGTTTTAAAATTACTGTCGTAGATGATGTCTGTGCCATTCGTGAGTTCAGAAGCGTCAATTTTACTGTTTTGAGAAGATAGTCAAAATCAATTATGACATCATCAGTGATGTCACAATTAACATTATCGGTTTTAAAATTACTGTCGTACATGATGTCCGTGCCATCCGTGAGTTCAGAATCGTCAAATTTACAGTTTCGAAAAGTTGTTCGAAATCAATTATGACATCATCAGTGATGTCACAATTGACATTATCGGTTTTAAAATTACTGTCGTAGAAGATGTCCGTGCCATCCGTGAATTCAGAATCGTCAAATTTACAGTTTCGAAAAGATGGTCGAAATCAATTATGACATCATTAGTGATGTCACAATTGACATTATCGGTTTTAAAATTACTGTCGTAGATGATGTCCGTGCCATCTTTGAGTTCATAAGCGTCAATTTTACAGTTACGAAAAGATGTTCAAAATCAATTATGACATCTTCAGTAATGTCACAATTGACATTATCGGTTTTAAAATTACTGTCGTAGATCATGTCCGTGCAATTCGTGAGTTCAGAAGAGTCAATTTTACAGTTTTGAAAAGATGTCGAAATCAATTATGACATCAGTGATGTCACAATTGACATTATCGGTTTTAAAATTACTGTCGTAGATGATGTCTGTGCCATTCGTGAGTTCAGAAGCGTCATTTTTACTGTTTTGAAAAGATGGTCGAAATCAAATATGACATCATCAGTGATGTCACAATTGACATTATTGGTTTTAAAATTACTGTCATAGATGATGTCCGTGCCATCTTTGAGTTCAGAAGCGTCAATTTTACAGTTAAGAAAAGATGGTCAAAATCAATTATGACATCATCAGTGATGTCACAATTGACATTATCGGTTTTAAAATTTCTGTCGTAGATGATGTCCGTGCCATCCGTGAGTTCAGAAGCGTCAATTTTACAGTTTCGAAAAGTTGGTCAAAATCAATTATGACATCATCAGTGATGTCACAATTGACATTATCGGTTTTAAAATTACTGTCGTAGATGATGTCCGTGCCATCCGTGAGTTCAGAATCATCAAATTTACCGTTTTGAAAAGATGGTCAAAATCAATTATGAGATCATCACTGATGTCACAATTGACATTATCGGTTTTAAAATTACTGTCGTAGATGATGTCTGTGCCATTCGTGAGTTCAGAAGCGTCAATTTTACTGTTTTGAGAAGATAGTCAAAATCAATTATGACATCATCAGTGATGTCACAATTAACATTATCGGTTTTAAAATTACTGTCGTACATGATGTCCGTGCCATCCGTGAGTTCAGAATCGTCAAATTTACAGTTTCGAAAAGTTGGTCGAAATCAATTATGACATCATCAGTGATGTCACAATTGACATTATCGGTTTTAAAATTACTGTCGTAGAAGATGTCCGTGCCATCCGTGAGTTCAGAATCATCAAATTTACCGTTTTGAAAAGATGGTCAAAATCAATTATGAGATCATCACTGATGTCACAATTGACATTACCGGTTTTAAAATTACTGTCGTAGATGATGTCCGTGCCATCCGTGAGTTCAGAATCGTCAAATTTACAGTTTCTAAAAGTTGGTCGAAATCAATTATGACATCATCAGTGATGTCACAATTGACATTATCGGTTTTAAAATTACTGTCGTAGATGATGTCTGTGCCATTCGTGAGTTCAGAAGCGTCAATTTTACTGTTTTGAGAAGATAGTCAAAATCAATTATAACATCATCAGTGATGTCACAATTGACATTATCGGTTTTAAAATTACTGTCGTAGATGATGTCCGTGCCATTCGTGAGTTCAGAAGCGTCAATTTTACAGTTTTGAAAAGATGGTCGAAATCAATTATGACATCATCAGTGATGTCACAATTGACATTATCGGTTTTAAAATTACTGTCGTAGAAGATGTCCGTGCCATCCGTGAGTTCAGAATCGTCAAATTTACAGTTTCGAAAAGATGGTCGAAATCAATTATGACATCATCAGTAATGTCACAATTGACATTATCGGTTTTAAAATTACTGTCGTAGATGATGTCCGTGCCATCCGTGAGTTCAGAAGCATCAATTTTACAGTTTTGAAAAGATGGTCGAAATCAATTATGACATCATCAGTGATGTCACAATTAACATTATCGGTTTTAAAATTACTGTCGTACATGATGTCCGTGCCATCCGTGAGTTCAGAATCGTCAAATTTACAGTTTCGAAAAGTTGTTCGAAATCAATTATGACATCATCAGTGATGTCACAATTGACATTATCGGTTTTAAAATTACTGTCGTAGAAGATGTCCGTGCCATCCGTGAGTTCAGAATCGTCAAATTTACAGTTTCGAAAAGATGGTCGAAATCAATTATGACATCATCAGTGATGTCACAATTGACATTATCGGTTTTAAAATTACTGTCGTAGATGATGTCCGTGCCATCCGTGAGTTCAGAAGCGTCAATTTTACAGTTTCGAAAAGATCGTCAAAATCAATTATGACATCATCACTGATGTCACAATTGACATTATCGGTTTTAAAATTACTGTCGTAGATGATGTCCGTTCCATCCGTGAGTTCAGAAGCAGAAATTTTACAGTTTTGAAAAGATTGTCGAAATCAATTATGACATCATCAGTGATGTCAATAATTGACATTATCGGTTTTAAAATTACTGTCGTAGATGATGTCCGTGCCATCTGTGAGTTCAGAAGCGTCAATTTTACAGTTTTGAAAAGATGGTCGAAATCAATTAAGACATCATCAGTGATGTCACAATTGACATTATTGGTTTTAAAATTACTGTCGTAGTTGATGTCCGTGCCATCTTTGAGTTCAGAAGCGTCAATTTTACAGTTACGAAAAGATGTTCAAAATCAATTATGACATCATCAGTGATGTCACAATTAACATTATCGGTTTTAAAATTACTGTCGTACATGATGTCCGTGCCATCCGTGAGTTCAGAATCGTCAAATTTTCAGTTTCTAAAAGTTGGTCGAAATCAATTATGACATCATCAGTGATGTCACAATTGACATTATCGGTTTTAAAATTACTGTCGTAGATGATGTCTGTGCCATTCGTGAGTTCAGAAGCGTCAATTTTACTGTTTTGAGAAGATAGTCGAAATCAATTATGACATCATCAGTGATGTCACAATTGACATTATCGGTTTTAAAATTACTGTCGTAGATGATGTCCGTGCCATTCGTGAGTTCAGAAGCGTCAATTTTACAGTTTTGAAAAGATGGTCGAAATCAATTATGACATCATCAGTGATGTCACAATTGACATTATCGGTTTTAAAATTACTGTCGTAGATGATGTCCGTGCCATCCGTGAGTTCAGAAGCATCAATTTTACAGTTTTGAAAAGATGGTCGAAATCAATTATGACATCATCAGTGATGTCACAATTAACATTATCGGTTTTAAAATTACTGTCGTACATGATGTCCGTGCCATCCGTGAGTTCAGAATCGTCAAATTTACAGTTTCGAAAAGTTGTTCGAAATCAATTATGACATCATCAGTGATGTCACAATTGACATTATCGGTTTTAAAATTACTGTCGTAGATGTCCGTGCCATCCGTGAGTTCAGAAGCGTCAATTTTACAGTTTCGAAAAGATCGTCAAAATCAATTATGACATCATCACTGATGTCACAATTGACATTATCGGTTTTAAAATTACTGTCGTAGATGATGTCCGTTCCATCCGTGAGTTCAGAAGCGTCAATTTTACAGTTTTGAAAAGATGGTCGAAATCAATTATGACATCATCAGTGATGTCACAATTGACATTATTGGTTTTAAAATTACTGTCGTAGATGATGTCCGTGCCATCTTTGAGTTCATAAGCGTCAATTTTACAGTTACGAAAAGATGTTCAAAATCAATCATGACATCATCAGTGATGTCACAATTGACATTATCGGTTTTAAAATTACTGTCGTAGATGATGTCCGTGCCATCCGTGAGTTCAGAAGTGTCAATTTTACAGTTTCGAAAAGATGGTCAAAATCAATTATGACATCTTCAGTAATGTCACAATTGACATTATCGGTTTTAAAATTACTGTCGTACATGATGTCCGTGCCATCCGTGAGTTCAGAATCGTCAAATTTACAGTTTCGAAAAGTTGGTCGAAATCAATTATGACATCATCAGTGATGTCACAATTGACATTATCGGTTTTAAAATTACTGTCGTAGATCATGTCCGTGCCATTCGTGAGTTCAGAAGCGTCAATTTTACAGTTTTGAAAAGATGTCGAAATCAATTATGACATCATCAGTGATGTCACAATTGATATTATCGGTTTCAAAATTACTGTCGTAGATGTCCGTGCCATCCGTGAGTTCAGAATTGTCAAATTTACAGTTTCGAAAAGATAGTCGAAATCAATTATGACATCATCAGTGATGTCACAATTGACAGTATCGGTTTTAAAATTACTGTCGTACATGATGTCCGTGCCATCCGTGAGTTCAGAATCGTCAAATTTACAGTTTCGAAAAGTTGGTCGAAATCAATTATGACATCATCAGTGATGTCACAATTGACATTATCGGTTTTAAAATTACTGTCGTAGATCATGTCCGTGCCATTCATGAGTTCAGAAGAGTCTATTTTACAGTTTCGAAAAGTTGGTCGAAATCAATTATGACATCATCAGTGATGTCACAATTGACATTATCGGTTTTAAAATTACTGTCGTAGATCATGTCCGTGCCATTCGTGAGTTCAGAAGCGTCAATTTTACAGTTTTGAAAAGATGGTCGAAATCAATTATGACATCATCAGTGATGTCACAATTGACATTATCGGTTTTAAAATTACTGTCGTAGATGATGTCCGTGCCATTCGTGAGTTCAGAAGCGTCAATTTTACAGTTTTGAAAAGATGGTCGAAATCAATTATGACATCATCAGTGATGTCACAATTGACATTATCGGTTTTAAAATTACTGTCGTAGATGATGTCCGTGCCATTCGTGAGTTCAGAAGCGTCAATTTTACAGTTTTGAAAAGATGTCGAAATCAATTATGACATCATCAGTGATGTCACAATTGACATTATCGGTTTTAAAATTACTGTCGTAGAAGAAGTCCGTGCCATCCGTGAGTTCAGAATCGTCAAATTTACAGTTTCGAAAAGATGGTCGAAATCAATTATGACATCATCAGTGATGTCACAATTGACATTATTGGTTTTAAAATTACTGTCGTAGATGATGTCCGAACCATCTTTGAGTTCAGAAGCGTCAATTTTACAGTTACGAAAAGATGTTCAAAATCAATTATGACATCATCAGTGATGTCACAATTGACATTATCGGTTTTAAAATTACTGTCGTAGATGATGGCCGTGCCATCCGTGAGTTCAGAAGTGTCAATTTTACAGTTTCGAAAAGATGTTCAAAATCAATTATGACATCATCAGTGATGTCACAATTGACATTATCGGTTTTAAAATTACTGTCGTAGATGATGGCCGTGCCATCCGTGAGTTCAGAAGTGTCAATTTTACAGTTTCGAAAAGATGTTCAAAATCAATTATGACATCATCAGTGATGTCACAATTGACATTATCGGTTTTAAAATTACTGTCGTAGATGATGGCCGTGCCATCCGTGAGTTCAGAAGTGTCAATTTTACAGTTTCGAAAAGATGTTCAAAATCAATTATGACATCATCACTGATGTCACAATTGACATTATCGGTTTTAAAATTACTGTCGTAGATGATGTCCGTTCCATCCGTGAGTTCAGAAGCAGAAATTTTACAGTTTTGAAAAGATGGTCGAAATCAATTATGACATCATCAGTGATGTCACAATTGACATTATCGGTTTTAAAATTACTGTTGTAGATGATGTCCGTGCCATCTTTGAGTTCAGAAGCGTCAAATTTACAGTTTCGAAAAGATCGTCAAAATCAATTATGACATCATCAGTGATGTCACAATTGACATTATCGGTTTTAAAATTACTGTCGTAGATGTTGTCCGTGCCATCCGTGAGTTCAGAAGCATCAATTTTACAGTTTCGAAAAGATGGTCAAAATCAATTATGACATCATCAGTGATGTCACAATTGACATTATCGGTTTTAAAATTACTGTCGTAGATGATGTCCGTGCAATTCGTGAGTTCAGAAGAGTCAATTTTACAGTTTTGAAAAGATGTCGAAATCAATTATGACATCATCAGTGATGTCACAATTGACATTATCGGTTTTAAAATTACTGTCGTAGATGATGTCTGTGCCATTCGTGAGTTCAGAATCGTCAAATTTACAGTTTCGAAAAGTTGGTCGAAATCAATTATGACATCATCAGTGATGTCACAATTGACATTATCGGTTTTAAAATTACTGTCGTACATGATGTCCGTGCCATCCGTGAGTTCAGAAGCAGAAATTTTACAGTTTTGAAAAGATTGTCGAAATCAATTATGACATCATCAGTGATGTCAATAATTGACATTATCGGTTTTAAAATTACTGTCGTAGATGATGTCCGTGCCATCGGTGAGTTCAGAAGCGTCAATTTTACAGTTTTGAAAAGATGGTCGAAATCAATTAAGACATCATCAGTGATGTCACAATTGACATTATTGGTTTTAAAATTACTGTCGTAGATGATGTCCGTGCCATCTTTGAGTTCAGAAGCGTCAATTTTACAGTTACGAAAAGATGTTCAAAATCAATTATGACATCATCAGTGATGTCACAATTAACATTATCGGTTTTAAAATTACTGTCGTACATGATGTCCGTGCCATCCGTGAGTTCAGAATCGTCAAATTTTCAGTTTCTAAAAGTTGGTCGAAATCAATTATGACATCATCAGTGATGTCACAATTGACATTATCGGTTTTAAAATTACTGTCGTAGATGATGTCTGTGCCATTCGTGAGTTCAGAAGCGTCAATTTTACTGTTTTGAGAAGATAGTCGAAATCAATTATGACATCATCAGTGATGTCACAATTGACATTATCGGTTTTAAAATTACTGTCGTAGATGATGTCCGTGCCATTCGTGAGTTCAGAAGCGTCAATTTTACAGTTTTGAAAAGATGGTCGAAATCAATTATGACATCATCAGTGATGTCACAATTGACATTATCGGTTTTAAAATTACTGTCGTAGAAGATGTCCGTGCCATCCGTGAGTTCAGAATCGTCAAATTTACAGTTTCGAAAAGATGGTCGAAATCAATTATGACATCATCAGTGATGTCACAATTGACATTATCGGTTTTAAAATTACTGTCGTAGATGATGTCCGTGCCATCCGTGAGTTCAGAAGCATCAATTTTACAGTTTTGAAAAGATGGTCGAAATCAATTATGACATCATCAGTGATGTCACAATTGACATTATTGGTTTTAAAATTACTGTCGTAGATGATGTCCGTGCCATCTTTGAGTTCATAAGCGTCAATTTTACAGTTACGAAAAGATGTTCAAAATCAATCATGACATCATCAGTGATGTCACAATTGACATTATCGGTTTTAAAATTACTGTCGTAGATGATGTCCGTGCCATCCGTGAGTTCAGAAGTGTCAATTTTACAGTTTCGAAAAGATGGTCAAAATCAATTATGACATCTTCAGTAATGTCACAATTGACATTATCGGTTTTAAAATTACTGTCGTACATGATGTCCGTGCCATCCGTGAGTTCAGAATCGTCAAATTTACAGTTTCGAAAAGTTGGTCGAAATCAATTATGACATCATCAGTGATGTCACAATTGACATTATCGGTTTTAAAATTACTGTCGTAGATCATGTCCGTGCCATTCGTGAGTTCAGAAGCGTCAATTTTACAGTTTTGAAAAGATGTCGAAATCAATTATGACATCATCAGTGATGTCACAATTGATATTATCGGTTTCAAAATTACTGTCGTAGATGTCCGTGCCATCCGTGAGTTCAGAATCGTCAAATTTACAGTTTCGAAAAGTTGGTCGAAATCAATTATGACATCATCAGTGATGTCACAATTGACATTATCGGTTTTAAAATTACTGTCGTAGATCATGTCCGTGCCATTCGTGAGTTCAGAAGAGTCTATTTTACAGTTTCGAAAAGTTGGTCGAAATCAATTATGACATCATCAGTGATGTCACAATTGACATTATTGGTTTTAAAATTACTGTCATAGATGATGTCCGTGCCATCTTTGAGTTCAGAAGCGTCAATTTTACAGTTACGAAAAGATGGTCAAAATCAATTATGACATCATCAGTGATGTCACAATTGACATTATCGGTTTTAAAATTACTGTCGTAGATGATGTCCGTGCCATCCGTGAGTTCAGAAGCATCAATTTTACAGTTTCGAAAAGATGGTCAAAATCAATTATGACATCATCAGTGATGTCACAATTGACATTATCGGTTTTAAAATTACTGTCGTAGATGATGTCCGTTCCATCCGTGAGTTCAGAAGCGTCAATTTTACAGTTTTGAAAAGATGGTCGAAATCAATTATGACATCATCAGTGATGTCACAATTAACATTATCGGTTTTCAAATTACTGTCGTACATGATGTCCGTGCCATCCGTGAGTTCAGAATCGTCAAATTTACAGTTTCGAAAAGTTGGTCGAAATCAATTATGACATCATCAGTGATGTCACAATTGACATTATCGGTTTTAAAATTACTGTCGTAGAAGATGTCCGTGCCATCCGTGAGTTCAGAAGTGTCAATTTTACAGTTTCGAAAAGATGGTCGAAATCAATTATGACATCATCAGTGATGTCACAATTGACATTATCGGTTTTAAAGTTACTGTCGTAGATGATGTCTGTGCCATTCGTGAGTTCAGAAGCGTCAATTTTACTGTTTTGAGAAGATGGTCGAAATCAATTATGACATCATCAGTGATGTCACAATTGACATTATCGGTTTTAAAATTACTGTCGTAGATGATGTCCGTGCCATTCGTGAGTTCAGAAGCGTCAATTTTACAGTTTTGAAAAGATGGTCGAAATCAATTATGACATCATCAGTGATGTCACAATTGACATTATCGGTTTTAAAATTACTGTCGTAGAAGATGTCCGTGCCATCCGTGAGTTCAGAATCGTCAAATTTACAGTTTCGAAAAGTTGGTCGAAATCAATTATGACATCATCAGTGATGTCACAATTGACATTATCGGTTTTAAAATTACTGTCGTAGATGATGCCTGTGCCATTCGTGAGTTCAGAAGCGTCAATTTTACTGTTTTGAGAAGATGGTCGAAATCAATTATGACATCATCAGTGATGTCACAATTGACATTATCGGTTTTAAAATTACTGTCGTAGATGATGTCCGTGCCATTCGTGAGTTCAGAAGCGTCAATTTTACAGTTTTGAAAAGATGTCGAAATCAATTATGACATCATCAGTGATGTCACAATTGACATTATCGGTTTTAAAATTACTGTCGTAGATGATGTCCGTGCCATTCGTGAGTTCAGAAGCGTCAATTTTACAGTTTCAAAAAGATGGTCAAAATCAATTATGACATCTTCAGTGATGTCACAATTGACATTATCGGTTTTAAAATTACTGTCGTAGATCATGTCCGTGCAATTCGTGAGTTCAGAAGAGTCAATTTTACAGTTTTGAAAAGATGTCGAAATCAATTATGACCTCATCAGTGATGTCACAATTGACATTATCGGTTTTAAAATTACTGTCGTAGATGATGTCTGTGCCATTCGTGAGTTCAGAAGCGTCATTTTTACTGTTAAGAAAAGATGGTCAAAATCAATTATGACATCATCAGTGATGTCACAATTGACATTATCGGTTTTAAAATTACTGTCGTAGATGATGTCCGTGCCATCCGTGAGTTCAGAATCATCAAATTTACCGTTTTGAAAAGATGGTCAAAATCAATTATGAGATCATCACTGATGTCACAATTGACATTATCGGTTTTAAAATTACTGTCGTAGATGATGTCCGTTCCATCCGTGAGTTCAGAAGCAGAAATTTTACAGTTTTGAAAAGATGGTCGAAATCAATTAAGACATCATCAGTGATGTCACAATTGACATTATCGGTTTTAAAATTACTGTCGTAGATGATGTCTGTGCCATTCGTGAGTTCAGAAGCGTCAATTTTACTGTTTTGAGAAGATAGTCAAAATCAATTATGACATCATCAGTGATGTCACAATTAACATTATCGGTTTTAAAATTACTGTCGTACATGATGTCCGTGCCATCCGTGAGTTCAGAATCGTCAAATTTACAGTTTCGAAAAGTTGTTCGAAATCAATTATGACATCATCAGTGATGTCACAATTGACATTATCGGTTTTAAAATTACTGTCGTAGAAGATGTCCGTGCCATCCGTGAATTCAGAATCGTCAAATTTACAGTTTCGAAAAGATGGTCGAAATCAATTATGACATCATCAGTGATGTCACAATTGACATTATCGGTTTTAAAATTACTGTCGTAGATGATGTCCGTGCCATCCGTGAGTTCAGAAGCGTCAATTTTACAGTTTCGAAAAGATCGTCAAAATCAATTATGACATCATCACTGATGTCACAATTGACATTATCGGTTTTAAAATTACTGTCGTAGATGATGTCCGTTCCATCCGTGAGTTCAGAAGCGTCAATTTTACAGTTTTGAAAAGATGGTCGAAATCAATTATGACATCATTAGTGATGTCACAATTGACATTATTGGTTTTAAAATTACTGTCGTAGATGATGTCCGTGCCATCTTTGAGTTCATAAGCGTCAATTTTACAGTTACGAAAAGATGTTCAAAATCAATTATGACATCTTCAGTAATGTCACAATTGACATTATCGGTTTTAAAATTACTGTCGTAGATCATGTCCGTGCAATTCGTGAGTTCAGAAGAGTCAATTTTACAGTTTTGAAAAGATGTCGAAATCAATTATGACATCAGTGATGTCACAATTGACATTATCGGTTTTAAAATTACTGTCGTAGATGATGTCTGTGCCATTCGTGAGTTCAGAAGCGTCATTTTTACTGTTTTGAAAAGATGGTCGAAATCAAATATGACATCATCAGTGATGTCACAATTGACATTATTGGTTTTAAAATTACTGTCATAGATGATGTCCGTGCCATCTTTGAGTTCAGAAGCGTCAATTTTACAGTTAAGAAAAGATGGTCAAAATCAATTATGACATCATCAGTGATGTCACAATTGACATTATCGGTTTTAAAATTTCTGTCGTAGATGATGTCCGTGCCATCCGTGAGTTCAGTAGCGTCAATTTTACAGTTTCGAAAAGTTGGTCAAAATCAATTATGACATCATCAGTGATGTCACAATTGACATTATCGGTTTTAAAATTACTGTCGTAGATGATGTCCGTGCCATCCGTGAGTTCAGAATCATCAAATTTACCGTTTTGAAAAGATGGTCAAAATCAATTATGAGATCATCACTGATGTCACAATTGACATTATCGGTTTTAAAATTTCTGTCGTAGAAGATGTCCGTGCCATCCGTGAGTTCAGAAGTGTCAATTTTACAGTTTCGAAAAGATGGTCGAAATCAATTATGACATCATCAGTGATGTCACAATTGACATTATCGGTTTTAAAGTTACTGTCGTAGATGATGTCTGTGCCATTCGTGAGTTCAGAAGCGTCAATTTTACTGTTTTGAGAAGATGGTCGAAATCAATTATGACATCATCAGTGATGTCACAATTGACATTATCGGTTTTAAAATTACTGTCGTAGATGATGTCCGTGCCATTCGTGAGTTCAGAAGCGTCAATTTTACAGTTTTGAAAAGATGGTCGAAATCAATTATGACATCATCAGTGATGTCACAATTGACATTATCGGTTTTAAAATTACTGTCGTAGAAGATGTCCGTGCCATCCGTGAGTTCAGAATCGTCAAATTTACAGTTTCGAAAAGTTGGTCGAAATCAATTATGACATCATCAGTGATGTCACAATTGACATTATCGGTTTTAAAATTACTGTCGTAGATGATGCCTGTGCCATTCGTGAGTTCAGAAGCGTCAATTTTACTGTTTTGAGAAGATGGTCGAAATCAATTATGACATCATCAGTGATGTCACAATTGACATTATCGGTTTTAAAATTACTGTCGTAGATGATGTCCGTGCCATTCGTGAGTTCAGAAGCGTCAATTTTACAGTTTTGAAAAGATGTCGAAATCAATTATGACATCATCAGTGATGTCACAATTGACATTATCGGTTTTAAAATTACTGTCGTAGATGATGTCCGTGCCATTCGTGAGTTCAGAAGCGTCAATTTTACAGTTTCAAAAAGATGGTCAAAATCAATTATGACATCTTCAGTGATGTCACAATTGACATTATCGGTTTTAAAATTACTGTCGTAGATCATGTCCGTGCAATTCGTGAGTTCAGAAGAGTCAATTTTACAGTTTTGAAAAGATGTCGAAATCAATTATGACCTCATCAGTGATGTCACAATTGACATTATCGGTTTTAAAATTACTGTCGTAGATGATGTCTGTGCCATTCGTGAGTTCAGAAGCGTCATTTTTACTGTTAAGAAAAGATGGTCAAAATCAATTATGACATCATCAGTGATGTCACAATTGACATTATCGGTTTTAAAATTACTGTCGTAGATGATGTCCGTGCCATCCGTGAGTTCAGAATCATCAAATTTACCGTTTTGAAAAGATGGTCAAAATCAATTATGAGATCATCACTGATGTCACAATTGACATTATCGGTTTTAAAATTACTGTCGTAGATGATGTCCGTTCCATCCGTGAGTTCAGAAGCAGAAATTTTACAGTTTTGAAAAGATGGTCGAAATCAATTAAGACATCATCAGTGATGTCACAATTGACATTATCGGTTTTAAAATTACTGTCGTAGATGATGTCTGTGCCATTCGTGAGTTCAGAAGCGTCAATTTTACTGTTTTGAGAAGATAGTCAAAATCAATTATGACATCATCAGTGATGTCACAATTAACATTATCGGTTTTAAAATTACTGTCGTACATGATGTCCGTGCCATCCGTGAGTTCAGAATCGTCAAATTTACAGTTTCGAAAAGTTGTTCGAAATCAATTATGACATCATCAGTGATGTCACAATTGACATTATCGGTTTTAAAATTACTGTCGTAGAAGATGTCCGTGCCATCCGTGAATTCAGAATCGTCAAATTTACAGTTTCGAAAAGATGGTCGAAATCAATTATGACATCATCAGTGATGTCACAATTGACATTATCGGTTTTAAAATTACTGTCGTAGATGATGTCCGTGCCATCCGTGAGTTCAGAAGCGTCAATTTTACAGTTTCGAAAAGATCGTCAAAATCAATTATGACATCATCACTGATGTCACAATTGACATTATCGGTTTTAAAATTACTGTCGTAGATGATGTCCGTTCCATCCGTGAGTTCAGAAGCGTCAATTTTACAGTTTTGAAAAGATGGTCGAAATCAATTATGACATCATTAGTGATGTCACAATTGACATTATTGGTTTTAAAATTACTGTCGTAGATGATGTCCGTGCCATCTTTGAGTTCATAAGCGTCAATTTTACAGTTACGAAAAGATGTTCAAAATCAATTATGACATCTTCAGTAATGTCACAATTGACATTATCGGTTTTAAAATTACTGTCGTAGATCATGTCCGTGCAATTCGTGAGTTCAGAAGAGTCAATTTTACAGTTTTGAAAAGATGTCGAAATCAATTATGACATCAGTGATGTCACAATTGACATTATCGGTTTTAAAATTACTGTCGTAGATGATGTCTGTGCCATTCGTGAGTTCAGAAGCGTCATTTTTACTGTTTTGAAAAGATGGTCGAAATCAAATATGACATCATCAGTGATGTCACAATTGACATTATCGGTTTTAAAATTTCTGTCATAGATGATGTCCGTGCCATCTTTGAGTTCAGAAGCGTCAATTTTACAGTTAAGAAAAGATGGTCAAAATCAATTATGACATCAGTGATGTCACAATTGACATTATCGGTTTTAAAATTTCTGTCGTAGATGATGTCCGTGCCATCCGTGAGTTCAGTAGCGTCAATTTTACAGTTTCGAAAAGTTGGTCAAAATCAATTATGACATCATCAGTGATGTCACAATTGACATTATCGGTTTTAAAATTACTGTCGTAGATGATGTCCGTGCCATCCGTGAGTTCAGAATCATCAAATTTACCGTTTTGAAAAGATGGTCAAAATCAATTATGAGATCATCACTGATGTCACAATTGACATTATCGGTTTTAAAATTTCTGTCGTAGAAGATGTCCGTGCCATCCGTGAGTTCAGAAGTGTCAATTTTACAGTTTCGAAAAGATGGTCGAAATCAATTATGACATCATCAGTGATGTCACAATTGACATTATCGGTTTTAAAGTTACTGTCGTAGATGATGTCTGTGCCATTCGTGAGTTCAGAAGCGTCAATTTTACTGTTTTGAGAAGATGGTCGAAATCAATTATGACATCATCAGTGATGTCACAATTGACATTATCGGTTTTAAAATTACTGTCGTAGATGATGTCCGTGCCATTCGTGAGTTCAGAAGCGTCAATTTTACAGTTTTGAAAAGATGGTCGAAATCAATTATGACATCATCAGTGATGTCACAATTGACATTATCGGTTTTAAAATTACTGTCGTAGAAGATGTCCGTGCCATCCGTGAGTTCAGAATCGTCAAATTTACAGTTTCGAAAAGTTGGTCGAAATCAATTATGACATCATCAGTGATGTCACAATTGACATTATCGGTTTTAAAATTACTGTCGTAGATGATGCCTGTGCCATTCGTGAGTTCAGAAGCGTCAATTTTACTGTTTTGAGAAGATGGTCGAAATCAATTATGACATCATCAGTGATGTCACAATTGACATTATCGGTTTTAAAATTACTGTCGTAGATGATGTCCGTGCCATTCGTGAGTTCAGAAGCGTCAATTTTACAGTTTTGAAAAGATGTCGAAATCAATTATGACATCATCAGTGATGTCACAATTGACATTATCGGTTTTAAAATTACTGTCGTAGATGATGTCCGTGCCATTCGTGAGTTCAGAAGCGTCAATTTTACAGTTTCAAAAAGATGGTCAAAATCAATTATGACATCTTCAGTGATGTCACAATTGACATTATCGGTTTTAAAATTACTGTCGTAGATCATGTCCGTGCAATTCGTGAGTTCAGAAGAGTCAATTTTACAGTTTTGAAAAGATGTCGAAATCAATTATGACCTCATCAGTGATGTCACAATTGACATTATCGGTTTTAAAATTACTGTCGTAGATGATGTCTGTGCCATTCGTGAGTTCAGAAGCGTCATTTTTACTGTTAAGAAAAGATGGTCAAAATCAATTATGACATCATCAGTGATGTCACAATTGACATTATCGGTTTTAAAATTACTGTCGTAGATGATGTCCGTGCCATCCGTGAGTTCAGAATCATCAAATTTACCGTTTTGAAAAGATGGTCAAAATCAATTATGAGATCATCACTGATGTCACAATTGACATTATCGGTTTTAAAATTACTGTCGTAGATGATGTCCGTTCCATCCGTGAGTTCAGAAGCAGAAATTTTACAGTTTTGAAAAGATGGTCGAAATCAATTAAGACATCATCAGTGATGTCACAATTGACATTATCGGTTTTAAAATTACTGTCGTAGATGATGTCTGTGCCATTCGTGAGTTCAGAAGCGTCAATTTTACTGTTTTGAGAAGATAGTCAAAATCAATTATGACATCATCAGTGATGTCACAATTAACATTATCGGTTTTAAAATTACTGTCGTACATGATGTCCGTGCCATCCGTGAGTTCAGAATCGTCAAATTTACAGTTTCGAAAAGTTGTTCGAAATCAATTATGACATCATCAGTGATGTCACAATTGACATTATCGGTTTAAAAATTACTGTCGTAGAAGATGTCCGTGCCATCCGTGAATTCAGAATCGTCAAATTTACAGTTTCGAAAAGATGGTCGAAATCAATTATGACATCATCAGTGATGTCACAATTGACATTATCGGTTTTAAAATTACTGTCGTAGATGATGTCCGTGCCATCCGTGAGTTCAGAAGCGTCAATTTTACAGTTTCGAAAAGATCGTCAAAATCAATTATGACATCATCACTGATGTCACAATTGACATTATCGGTTTTAAAATTACTGTCGTAGATGATGTCCGTTCCATCCGTGAGTTCAGAAGCGTCAATTTTACAGTTTTGAAAAGATGGTCGAAATCAATTATGACATCATTAGTGATGTCACAATTGACATTATTGGTTTTAAAATTACTGTCGTAGATGATGTCCGTGCCATCTTTGAGTTCATAAGCGTCAATTTTACAGTTACGAAAAGATGTTCAAAATCAATTATGACATCTTCAGTAATGTCACAATTGACATTATCGGTTTTAAAATTACTGTCGTAGATCATGTCCGTGCAATTCGTGAGTTCAGAAGAGTCAATTTTACAGTTTTGAAAAGATGTCGAAATCAATTATGACATCAGTGATGTCACAATTGACATTATCGGTTTTAAAATTACTGTCGTAGATGATGTCTGTGCCATTCGTGAGTTCAGAAGCGTCATTTTTACTGTTTTGAAAAGATGGTCGAAATCAAATATGACATCATCAGTGATGTCACAATTGACATTATCGGTTTTAAAATTTCTGTCATAGATGATGTCCGTGCCATCTTTGAGTTCAGAAGCGTCAATTTTACAGTTAAGAAAAGATGGTCAAAATCAATTATGACATCAGTGATGTCACAATTGACATTATCGGTTTTAAAATTTCTGTCGTAGATGATGTCCGTGCCATCCGTGAGTTCAGTAGCGTCAATTTTACAGTTTCGAAAAGTTGGTCAAAATCAATTATGACATCATCAGTGATGTCACAATTGACATTATCGGTTTTAAAATTACTGTCGTAGATGATGTCCGTGCCATCCGTGAGTTCAGAATCATCAAATTTACCGTTTTGAAAAGATGGTCAAAATCAATTATGAGATCATCACTGATGTCACAATTGACATTATCGGTTTTAAAATTACTGTCGTAGATGATGTCCGTTCCATCCGTGAGTTCAGAAGCAGAAATTTTACAGTTTTGAAAAGATGGTCGAAATCAATTAAGACATCATCAGTGATGTCACAATTGACATTATCGGTTTTAAAATTACTGTCGTAGATGATGTCTGTGCCATTCGTGAGTTCAGAAGCGTCAATTTTAATGTTTTGAGAAGATAGTCAAAATCAATTATGACATCATCAGTGATGTCACAATTAACATTATCGGTTTTAAAATTACTGTCGTACATGATGTCCGTGCCATCCGTGAGTTCAGAATCGTCAAATTTACAGTTTCGAAAAGTTGGTCGAAATCAATTATGACATCATCAGTGATGTCACAATTGACATTATCGGTTTTAAAATTACTGTCGTAGAAGATGTCCGTGCCATCCGTGAGTTCAGAATCATCAAATTTACCGTTTTGAAAAGATGGTCAAAATCAATTATGAGATCATCACTGATGTCACAATTGACATTATCGGTTTTAAAATTACTGTCGTAGATGATGTCCGTTCCATCCGTGAGTTCAGAAGCAGAAATTTTACAGTTTTGAAAAGATGGTCGAAATCAATTATGACATCATCAGTGATGTCACAATTGACATTATTGGTTTTAAAATTACTGTCGTAGATGATGTCCGTGCCATCCGTGAGTTCAGAATCGTCAAATTTACAGTTTCTAAAAGTTGGTCGAAATCAATTATGACATCATCAGTGATGTCACAATTGACATTATCGGTTTTAAAATTACTGTCGTAGATGATGTCTGTGCCATTCGTGAGTTCAGAAGCGTCAATTTTACTGTTTTGAGAAGATAGTCAAAATCAATTATAACATCATCAGTGATGTCACAATTGACATTATCGGTTTTAAAATTACTGTCGTAGATGATGTCCGTGCCATTCGTGAGTTCAGAAGCGTCAATTTTACAGTTTTGAAAAGATGGTCGAAATCAATTATGACATCATCAGTGATGTCACAATTGACATTATCGGTTTTAAAATTACTGTCGTAGAAGATGTCCGTGCCATCCGTGAGTTCAGAATCGTCAAATTTACAGTTTCGAAAAGATGGTCGAAATCAATTATGACATCATCAGTAATGTCACAATTGACATTATCGGTTTTAAAATTACTGTCGTAGATGATGTCCGTGCCATCCGTGAGTTCAGAAGCATCAATTTTACAGTTTTGAAAAGATGGTCGAAATCAATTATGACATCATCAGTGATGTCACAATTAACATTATCGGTTTTAAAATTACTGTCGTACATGATGTCCGTGCCATCCGTGAGTTCAGAATCGTCAAATTTACAGTTTCGAAAAGTTGTTCGAAATCAATTATGACATCATCAGTGATGTCACAATTGACATTATCGGTTTTAAAATTACTGTCGTAGAAGATGTCCGTGCCATCCGTGAGTTCAGAATCGTCAAATTTACAGTTTCGAAAAGATGGTCGAAATCAATTATGACATCATCAGTGATGTCACAATTGACATTATCGGTTTTAAAATTACTGTCGTAGATGATGTCCGTGCCATCCGTGAGTTCAGAAGCGTCAATTTTACAGTTTCGAAAAGATCGTCAAAATCAATTATGACATCATCACTGATGTCACAATTGACATTATCGGTTTTAAAATTACTGTCGTAGATGATGTCCGTTCCATCCGTGAGTTCAGAAGCAGAAATTTTACAGTTTTGAAAAGATTGTCGAAATCAATTATGACATCATCAGTGATGTCAATAATTGACATTATCGGTTTTAAAATTACTGTCGTAGATGATGTCCGTGCCATCTGTGAGTTCAGAAGCGTCAATTTTACAGTTTTGAAAAGATGGTCGAAATCAATTAAGACATCATCAGTGATGTCACAATTGACATTATTGGTTTTAAAATTACTGTCGTAGTTGATGTCCGTGCCATCTTTGAGTTCAGAAGCGTCAATTTTACAGTTACGAAAAGATGTTCAAAATCAATTATGACATCATCAGTGATGTCACAATTAACATTATCGGTTTTAAAATTACTGTCGTACATGATGTCCGTGCCATCCGTGAGTTCAGAATCGTCAAATTTTCAGTTTCTAAAAGTTGGTCGAAATCAATTATGACATCATCAGTGATGTCACAATTGACATTATCGGTTTTAAAATTACTGTCGTAGATGATGTCTGTGCCATTCGTGAGTTCAGAAGCGTCAATTTTACTGTTTTGAGAAGATAGTCGAAATCAATTATGACATCATCAGTGATGTCACAATTGACATTATCGGTTTTAAAATTACTGTCGTAGATGATGTCCGTGCCATTCGTGAGTTCAGAAGCGTCAATTTTACAGTTTTGAAAAGATGGTCGAAATCAATTATGACATCATCAGTGATGTCACAATTGACATTATCGGTTTTAAAATTACTGTCGTAGAAGATGTCCGTGCCATCCGTGAGTTCAGAATCGTCAAATTTACAGTTTCGAAAAGATGGTCGAAATCAATTATGACATCATCAGTAATGTCACAATTGACATTATCGGTTTTAAAATTACTGTCGTAGATGATGTCCGTGCCATCCGTGAGTTCAGAAGCATCAATTTTACAGTTTTGAAAAGATGGTCGAAATCAATTATGACATCATCAGTGATGTCACAATTAACATTATCGGTTTTAAAATTACTGTCGTACATGATGTCCGTGCCATCCGTGAGTTCAGAATCGTCAAATTTACAGTTTCGAAAAGTTGTTCGAAATCAATTATGACATCATCAGTGATGTCACAATTGACATTATCGGTTTTAAAATTACTGTCGTAGAAGATGTCCGTGCCATCCGTGAGTTCAGAATCGTCAAATTTACAGTTTCGAAAAGATGGTCGAAATCAATTATGACATCATCAGTGATGTCACAATTGACATTATCGGTTTTAAAATTACTGTCGTAGATGATGTCCGTGCCATCCGTGAGTTCAGAAGCGTCAATTTTACAGTTTCGAAAAGATCGTCAAAATCAATTATGACATCATCACTGATGTCACAATTGACATTATCGGTTTTAAAATTACTGTCGTAGATGATGTCCGTTCCATCCGTGAGTTCAGAAGCAGAAATTTTACAGTTTTGAAAAGATTGTCGAAATCAATTATGACATCATCAGTGATGTCAATAATTGACATTATCGGTTTTAAAATTACTGTCGTAGATGATGTCCGTGCCATCTGTGAGTTCAGAAGCGTCAATTTTACAGTTTTGAAAAGATGGTCGAAATCAATTAAGACATCATCAGTGATGTCACAATTGACATTATTGGTTTTAAAATTACTGTCGTAGTTGATGTCCGTGCCATCTTTGAGTTCAGAAGCGTCAATTTTACAGTTACGAAAAGATGTTCAAAATCAATTATGACATCATCAGTGATGTCACAATTAACATTATCGGTTTTAAAATTACTGTCGTACATGATGTCCGTGCCATCCGTGAGTTCAGAATCGTCAAATTTTCAGTTTCTAAAAGTTGGTCGAAATCAATTATGACATCATCAGTGATGTCACAATTGACATTATCGGTTTTAAAATTACTGTCGTAGATGATGTCTGTGCCATTCGTGAGTTCAGAAGCGTCAATTTTACTGTTTTGAGAAGATAGTCGAAATCAATTATGACATCATCAGTGATGTCACAATTGACATTATCGGTTTTAAAATTACTGTCGTAGATGATGTCCGTGCCATTCGTGAGTTCAGAAGCGTCAATTTTACAGTTTTGAAAAGATGGTCGAAATCAATTATGACATCATCAGTGATGTCACAATTGACATTATCGGTTTTAAAATTACTGTCGTAGATGATGTCCGTGCCATCCGTGAGTTCAGAAGCATCAATTTTACAGTTTTGAAAAGATGGTCGAAATCAATTATGACATCATCAGTGATGTCACAATTAACATTATCGGTTTTAAAATTACTGTCGTACATGATGTCCGTGCCATCCGTGAGTTCAGAATCGTCAAATTTACAGTTTCGAAAAGTTGTTCGAAATCAATTATGACATCATCAGTGATGTCACAATTGACATTATCGGTTTTAAAATTACTGTCGTAGATGATGTCCGTGCCATCCGTGAGTTCAGAAGCGTCAATTTTACAGTTTCGAAAAGATCGTCAAAATCAATTATGACATCATCACTGATGTCACAATTGACATTATCGGTTTTAAAATTACTGTCGTAGATGATGTCCGTTCCATCCGTGAGTTCAGAAGCGTCAATTTTACAGTTTTGAAAAGATGGTCGAAATCAATTATGACATCATCAGTGATGTCACAATTGACATTATTGGTTTTAAAATTACTGTCGTAGATGATGTCCGTGCCATCTTTGAGTTCATAAGCGTCAATTTTACAGTTACGAAAAGATGTTCAAAATCAATCATGACATCATCAGTGATGTCACAATTGACATTATCGGTTTTAAAATTACTGTCGTAGATGATGTCCGTGCCATCCGTGAGTTCAGAAGTGTCAATTTTACAGTTTCGAAAAGATGGTCAAAATCAATTATGACATCTTCAGTAATGTCACAATTGACATTATCGGTTTTAAAATTACTGTCGTACATGATGTCCGTGCCATCCGTGAGTTCAGAATCGTCAAATTTACAGTTTCGAAAAGTTGGTCGAAATCAATTATGACATCATCAGTGATGTCACAATTGACATTATCGGTTTTAAAATTACTGTCGTAGATCATGTCCGTGCCATTCGTGAGTTCAGAAGCGTCAATTTTACAGTTTTGAAAAGATGTCGAAATCAATTATGACATCATCAGTGATGTCACAATTGATATTATCGGTTTCAAAATTACTGTCGTAGATGTCCGTGCCATCCGTGAGTTCAGAATTGTCAAATTTACAGTTTCGAAAAGATAGTCGAAATCAATTATGACATCATCAGTGATGTCACAATTGACAGTATCGGTTTTAAAATTACTGTCGTACATGATGTCCGTGCCATCCGTGAGTTCAGAATCGTCAAATTTACAGTTTCGAAAAGTTGGTCGAAATCAATTATGACATCATCAGTGATGTCACAATTGACATTATCGGTTTTAAAATTACTGTCGTAGATCATGTCCGTGCCATTCGTGAGTTCAGAAGAGTCTATTTTACAGTTTCGAAAAGTTGGTCGAAATCAATTATGACATCATCAGTGATGTCACAATTGACATTATCGGTTTTAAAATTACTGTCGTAGATCATGTCCGTGCCATTCGTGAGTTCAGAAGCGTCAATTTTACAGTTTTGAAAAGATGGTCGAAATCAATTATGACATCATCAGTGATGTCACAATTGACATTATCGGTTTTAAAATTACTGTCGTAGATGATGTCCGTGCCATTCGTGAGTTCAGAAGCGTCAATTTTACAGTTTTGAAAAGATGGTCGAAATCAATTATGACATCATCAGTGATGTCACAATTGACATTATCGGTTTTAAAATTACTGTCGTAGATGATGTCCGTGCCATTCGTGAGTTCAGAAGCGTCAATTTTACAGTTTTGAAAAGATGTCGAAATCAATTATGACATCATCAGTGATGTCACAATTGACATTATCGGTTTTAAAATTACTGTCGTAGAAGAAGTCCGTGCCATCCGTGAGTTCAGAATCGTCAAATTTACAGTTTCGAAAAGATGGTCGAAATCAATTATGACATCATCAGTGATGTCACAATTGACATTATTGGTTTTAAAATTACTGTCGTAGATGATGTCCGAACCATCTTTGAGTTCAGAAGCGTCAATTTTACAGTTACGAAAAGATGTTCAAAATCAATTATGACATCATCAGTGATGTCACAATTGACATTATCGGTTTTAAAATTACTGTCGTAGATGATGGCCGTGCCATCCGTGAGTTCAGAAGTGTCAATTTTACAGTTTCGAAAAGATGTTCAAAATCAATTATGACATCATCAGTGATGTCACAATTGACATTATCGGTTTTAAAATTACTGTCGTAGATGATGGCCGTGCCATCCGTGAGTTCAGAAGTGTCAATTTTACAGTTTCGAAAAGATGTTCAAAATCAATTATGACATCATCAGTGATGTCACAATTGACATTATCGGTTTTAAAATTACTGTCGTAGATGATGGCCGTGCCATCCGTGAGTTCAGAAGTGTCAATTTTACAGTTTCGAAAAGATGTTCAAAATCAATTATGACATCATCACTGATGTCACAATTGACATTATCGGTTTTAAAATTACTGTCGTAGATGATGTCCGTTCCATCCGTGAGTTCAGAAGCAGAAATTTTACAGTTTTGAAAAGATGGTCGAAATCAATTATGACATCATCAGTGATGTCACAATTGACATTATCGGTTTTAAAATTACTGTTGTAGATGATGTCCGTGCCATCTTTGAGTTCAGAAGCGTCAAATTTACAGTTTCGAAAAGATCGTCAAAATCAATTATGACATCATCAGTGATGTCACAATTGACATTATCGGTTTTAAAATTACTGTCGTAGATGTTGTCCGTGCCATCCGTGAGTTCAGAAGCATCAATTTTACAGTTTCGAAAAGATGGTCAAAATCAATTATGACATCATCAGTGATGTCACAATTGACATTATCGGTTTTAAAATTACTGTCGTAGATGATGTCCGTGCAATTCGTGAGTTCAGAAGAGTCAATTTTACAGTTTTGAAAAGATGTCGAAATCAATTATGACATCATCAGTGATGTCACAATTGACATTATCGGTTTTAAAATTACTGTCGTAGATGATGTCCGTGCCATTCGTGAGTTCAGAATCGTCAAATTTACAGTTTCGAAAAGTTGGTCGAAATCAATTATGACATCATCAGTGATGTCACAATTGACATTATCGGTTTTAAAATTACTGTCGTACATGATGTCCGTGCCATCCGTGAGTTCAGAAGCAGAAATTTTACAGTTTTGAAAAGATTGTCGAAATCAATTATGACATCATCAGTGATGTCAATAATTGACATTATCGGTTTTAAAATTACTGTCGTAGATGATGTCCGTGCCATCGGTGAGTTCAGAAGCGTCAATTTTACAGTTTTGAAAAGATGGTGGAAATCAATTAAGACATCATCAGTGATGTCACAATTTACATTATTGGTTTTAAAATTACTGTCGTAGATGATGTCCGTGCCATCTTTGAGTTCAGAAGCGTCAATTTTACAGTTACGAAAAGATGTTCAAAATCAATTATGACATCATCAGTGATGTCACAATTAACATTATCGGTTTTAAAATTACTGTCGTACATGATGTCCGTGCCATCCGTGAGTTCAGAATCGTCAAATTTTCAGTTTCTAAAAGTTGGTCGAAATCAATTATGACATCATCAGTGATGTCACAATTGACATTATCGGTTTTAAAATTACTGTCGTAGATGATGTCTGTGCCATTCGTGAGTTCAGAAGCGTCAATTTTACTGTTTTGAGAAGATAGTCGAAATCAATTATGACATCATCAGTGATGTCACAATTGACATTATCGGTTTTAAAATTACTGTCGTAGATGATGTCCGTGCCATTCGTGAGTTCAGAAGCGTCAATTTTACAGTTTTGAAAAGATGGTCGAAATCAATTATGACATCATCAGTGATGTCACAATTGACATTATCGGTTTTAAAATTACTGTCGTAGAAGATGTCCGTGCCATCCGTGAGTTCAGAATCGTCAAATTTACAGTTTCGAAAAGATGGTCGAAATCAATTATGACATCATCAGTGATGTCACAATTGACATTATCGGTTTTAAAATTACTGTCGTAGATGATGTCCGTGCCATCCGTGAGTTCAGAAGCATCAATTTTACAGTTTTGAAAAGATGGTCGAAATCAATTATGACATCATCAGTGATGTCACAATTGACATTATTGGTTTTAAAATTACTGTCGTAGATGATGTCCGTGCCATCTTTGAGTTCATAAGCGTCAATTTTACAGTTACGAAAAGATGTTCAAAATCAATCATGACATCATCAGTGATGTCACAATTGACATTATCGGTTTTAAAATTACTGTCGTAGATGATGTCCGTGCCATCCGTGAGTTCAGAAGTGTCAATTTTACAGTTTCGAAAAGATGGTCAAAATCAATTATGACATCTTCAGTAATGTCACAATTGACATTATCGGTTTTAAAATTACTGTCGTACATGATGTCCGTGCCATCCGTGAGTTCAGAATCGTCAAATTTACAGTTTCGAAAAGTTGGTCGAAATCAATTATGACATCATCAGTGATGTCACAATTGACATTATCGGTTTTAAAATTACTGTCGTAGATCATGTCCGTGCCATTCGTGAGTTCAGAAGCGTCAATTTTACAGTTTTGAAAAGATGTCGAAATCAATTATGACATCATCAGTGATGTCACAATTGATATTATCGGTTTCAAAATTACTGTCGTAGATGTCCGTGCCATCCGTGAGTTCAGAATCGTCAAATTTACAGTTTCGAAAAGTTGGTCGAAATCAATTATGACATCATCAGTGATGTCACAATTGACATTATCGGTTTTAAAATTACTGTCGTAGATCATGTCCGTGCCATTCGTGAGTTCAGAAGAGTCTATTTTACAGTTTCGAAAAGTTGGTCGAAATCAATTATGACATCATCAGTGATGTCACAATTGACATTATCGGTTTTAAAATTACTGTCGTAGATCATGTCCGTGCCATTCGTGAGTTCAGAAGCGTCAATTTTACAGTTTTGAAAAGATGGTCGAAATCAATTATGACATCATCAGTGATGTCACAATTGACATTATCGGTTTTAAAATTACTGTTGTAGAAGATGTCCGTGCCATCCGTGAGTTCAGAAGTGTCAATTTTACAGTTTCGAAAAGATGGTCAAAATCAATTATGACATCATCAGTGATGTCACAATTGAAATTATCGGTTTTAAAATTACTGTCGTAGATGATGTCCGTGCCATCCGTGAGTTCAGAAGCGTCAATTTTACAGTTTTGAAAAGATGGTCGAAATCAATTATGACATCATCAGTGATGTCACAATTGACATTATTGGTTTTAAAATTACTGTCGTAGATGATGTCCGTGCCATCTTTGAGTTCATAAGCGTCAATTTTACAGTTACGAAAAGATGTTCAAAATCAATCATGACATCATCAGTGATGTCACAATTGACATTATCGGTTTTAAAATTACTGTCGTAGATGATGTCCGTGCCATCCGTGAGTTCAGAAGTGTCAATTTTACAGTTTCGAAAAGATGGTCAAAATCAATTATGACATCTTCAGTAATGTCACAATTGACATTATCGGTTTTAAAATTACTGTCGTACATGATGTCCGTGCCATCCGTGAGTTCAGAATCGTCAAATTTACAGTTTCGAAAAGTTGGTCGAAATCAATTATGACATCATCAGTGATGTCACAATTGACATTATCGGTTTTAAAATTACTGTCGTAGATCATGTCCGTGCCATTCGTGAGTTCAGAAGCGTCAATTTTACAGTTTTGAAAAGATGTCGAAATCAATTATGACATCATCAGTGATGTCACAATTGATATTATCGGTTTCAAAATTACTGTCGTAGATGTCCGTGCCATCCGTGAGTTCAGAAGCATCAATTTTACAGTTTTTAAAAGATGGTCGAAATCAATTATGACATCATCAGTGATGCCACAATTAACATTATCGGTTTTAAAATTACTGTCGTACATGATGTCCGTGCCATCCGTGAGTTCAGAATCGTCAAATTTACAGTTTCGAAAATATGGTCGAAATCAATTATGACATCATCAGTGATGTCACAATTGACATTATCGGTTTTAAAATTACTGTCGTAGATGATGTCTGTGCCATTCGTGAGTTCAGAAGCGTCAAATTTACTGTTTTGAGAAGATGGTCGAAATCAATTATGACATCATCAGTGATGTCACAATTGACATTATCGGTTTTAAAATTACTGTCGTAGATCATGTCCGTGCCATTCGTGAGTTCAGAAGCGTCAATTTTACAGTTTTGAAAAGATGGTCGAAATCAATTATGACATCATCAGTGATGTCACAATTGACATTATCGGTTTTAAAATTACTGTTGTAGAAGATGTCCGTGCCATCCGTGAGTTCAGAAGTGTCAATTTTACAGTTTCGAAAAGATGGTCAAAATCAATTATGACATCATCAGTGATGTCACAATTGAAATTATCGGTTTTAAAATTACTGTCGTAGATGATGTCCGTGCCATCCGTGAGTTCAGAAGCATAAATTTTACTGTTTTGAGAAGATGGTCGTAATCAATTATGACATCATCAGTGATGTCACAATTGACATTATCGGTTTTAAAATTACTGTCGTAGATGATGTCCGTGCCATTCGTGAGTTCAGAAGCGTCAATTTTACAGTTTTGAAAAGATGGTCGAAATCAATTATGACATCATCAGTGATGTCACAATTGACATTATCGGTTTTAAAATTACTGTCGTAGATGATGTCCGTGCCATTCGTGAGTTCAGAAGCGTCAATTTTACAGTTTTGAAAAGATGTCGAAATCAATTATGACATCATCAGTGATGTCACAATTGACATTATCGGTTTTAAAATTACTGTCGTAGAAGAAGTCCGTGCCATCCGTGAGTTCAGAATCGTCAAATTTACAGTTTCGAAAAGATGGTCGAAATCAATTATGACATCATCAGTGATGTCACAATTGACATTATTGGTTTTAAAATTACTGTCGTAGATGATGTCCGAACCATCTTTGAGTTCAGAAGCGTCAATTTTACAGTTACGAAAAGATGTTCAAAATCAATTATGACATCATCAGTGATGTCACAATTGACATTATCGGTTTTAAAATTACTGTCGTAGATGATGGCCGTGCCATCCGTGAGTTCAGAAGTGTCAATTTTACAGTTTCGAAAAGATGTTCAAAATCAATTATGACATCATCAGTGATGTCACAATTGACATTATCGGTTTTAAAATTACTGTCGTAGATGATGTCCGTGCCATCCGTGAGTTCAGAAGTGTCAATTTTACAGTTTTGAAAAGATGGTCAAAATCAATTATGACATCATCAGTGATGTCACAATTGACATTATCGGTTTTAAAATTACTGTCGTAGATGATGTCCGTACCATCCGCGAGTTCAGAAGCGTCAATTTTCCAGTTTCGAAAAGATGGTCAAAATCAATTATGACATCATCACTGATGTCACAATTGACATTATCGGTTTTAAAATTACTGTCGTAGATGATGTCCGTTCCATCCGTGAGTTCAGAAGCAGAAATTTTACAGTTTTGAAAAGATGGTCGAAATCAATTATGACATCATCAGTGATGTCACAATTGACATTATCGGTTTTAAAATTACTGTTGTAGATGATGTCCGTGCCATCTTTGAGTTCAGAAGCGTCAAATTTACAGTTTCGAAAAGATCGTCAAAATCAATTATGACATCATCAGTGATGTCACAATTGACATTATCGGTTTTAAAATTACTGTCGTAGATGTTGTCCGTGCCATCCGTGAGTTCAGAAGCATCAATTTTACAGTTTCGAAAAGATGGTCAAAATCAATTATGACATCATCAGTGATGTCACAATTGACATTATCGGTTTTAAAATTACTGTCGTAGATGATGTCCGTGCAATTCGTGAGTTCAGAAGAGTCAATTTTACAGTTTTGAAAAGATGTCGAAATCAATTATGACATCATCAGTGATGTCACAATTGACATTATCGGTTTTAAAATTACTGTCGTAGATGATGTCTGTGCCATTCGTGAGTTCAGAATCGTCAAATTTACAGTTTCGAAAAGTTGGTCGAAATCAATTATGACATCATCAGTGATGTCACAATTGACATTATCGGTTTTAAAATTACTGTCGTACATGATGTCCGTGCCATCCGTGAGTTCAGAATCGTCAAATTTACAGTTTCGAAAAGTTGTTCGAAATCAATTATTACATCATCAGTGATGTCACAATTGACATTATCGGTTTTAAAATTACGGTCGTAGATGATGTCCGTGCCATCCGTGAGTTCAGAAGCATCAATTTTACAGTTTCGAAAAGATGGTCAAAATCAATTATGACATCATCAGTGATGTCACAATTGACATTATCGGTTTTAAAATTACTGTCGTAGATGATGTCCGTTCCATCCGTGAGTTCAGAAGCGTCAATTTTACAGTTACGAAAAGATGTTCAAAATCAATCATGACATCATCAGTGATGTCACAATTGACATTATCGGTTTTAAAATTACTGTCGTAGATGATGTCCGTGCCATCCGTGAGTTCAGAAGTGTCAATTTTACAGTTTCGAAAAGATGGTCAAAATCAATTATGACATCTTCAGTAATGTCACAATTGACATTATCGGTTTTAAAATTACTGTCGTACATGATGTCCGTGCCATCCGTGAGTTCAGAATCGTCAAATTTACAGTTTCGAAAAGTTGGTCGAAATCAATTATGACATCATCAGTGATGTCACAATTGACATTATCGGTTTTAAAATTACTGTCGTAGATCATGTCCGTGCCATTCGTGAGTTCAGAAGCGTCAATTTTACAGTTTTGAAAAGATGTCGAAATCAATTATGACATCATCAGTGATGTCACAATTGATATTATCGGTTTCAAAATTACTGTCGTAGATGTCCGTGCCATCCGTGAGTTCAGAAGCATCAATTTTACAGTTTTTAAAAGATGGTCGAAATCAATTATGACATCATCAGTGATGCCACAATTAACATTATCGGTTTTAAAATTACTGTCGTACATGATGTCCGTGCCATCCGTGAGTTCAGAATCGTCAAATTTACAGTTTCGAAAATATGGTCGAAATCAATTATGACATCATCAGTGATGTCACAATTGACATTATCGGTTTTAAAATTACTGTCGTAGATGATGTCTGTGCCATTCGTGAGTTCAGAAGCGTCAAATTTACTGTTTTGAGAAGATGGTCGAAATCAATTATGACATCATCAGTGATGTCACAATTGACATTATCGGTTTTAAAATTACTGTCGTAGATCATGTCCGTGCCATTCGTGAGTTCAGAAGCGTCAATTTTACAGTTTTGAAAAGATGGTCGAAATCAATTATGACATCATCAGTGATGTCACAATTGACATTATCGGTTTTAAAATTACTGTTGTAGAAGATGTCCGTGCCATCCGTGAGTTCAGAAGTGTCAATTTTACAGTTTCGAAAAGATGGTCAAAATCAATTATGACATCATCAGTGATGTCACAATTGAAATTATCGGTTTTAAAATTACTGTCGTAGATGATGTCCGTGCCATCCGTGAGTTCAGAAGCATAAATTTTACTGTTTTGAGAAGATGGTCGTAATCAATTATGACATCATCAGTGATGTCACAATTGACATTATCGGTTTTAAAATTACTGTCGTAGATGATGTCCGTGCCATTCGTGAGTTCAGAAGCGTCAATTTTACAGTTTTGAAAAGATGGTCGAAATCAATTATGACATCATCAGTGATGTCACAATTGACATTATCGGTTTTAAAATTACTGTCGTAGATGATGTCCGTGCCATTCGTGAGTTCAGAAGCGTCAATTTTACAGTTTTGAAAAGATGTCGAAATCAATTATGACATCATCAGTGATGTCACAATTGACATTATCGGTTTTAAAATTACTGTCGTAGAAGAAGTCCGTGCCATCCGTGAGTTCAGAATCGTCAAATTTACAGTTTCGAAAAGATGGTCGAAATCAATTATGACATCATCAGTGATGTCACAATTGACATTATTGGTTTTAAAATTACTGTCGTAGATGATGTCCGAACCATCTTTGAGTTCAGAAGCGTCAATTTTACAGTTACGAAAAGATGTTCAAAATCAATTATGACATCATCAGTGATGTCACAATTGACATTATCGGTTTTAAAATTACTGTCGTAGATGATGGCCGTGCCATCCGTGAGTTCAGAAGTGTCAATTTTACAGTTTCGAAAAGATGTTCAAAATCAATTATGACATCATCAGTGATGTCACAATTGACATTATCGGTTTTAAAATTACTGTCGTAGATGATGTCCGTGCCATCCGTGAGTTCAGAAGTGTCAATTTTACAGTTTCGAAAAGATGGTCAAAATCAATTATGACATCATCAGTGATGTCACAATTGACATTATCGGTTTTAAAATTACTGTCGTAGATGATGTCCGTACCATCCGCGAGTTCAGAAGCGTCAATTTTCCAGTTTCGAAAAGATGGTCAAAATCAATTATGACATCATCACTGATGTCACAATTGACATTATCGGTTTTAAAATTACTGTCGTAGATGATGTCCGTTCCATCCGTGAGTTCAGAAGCAGAAATTTTACAGTTTTGAAAAGATGGTCGAAATCAATTATGACATCATCAGTGATGTCACAATTGACATTATCGGTTTTAAAATTACTGTTGTAGATGATGTCCGTGCCATCTTTGAGTTCAGAAGCGTCAAATTTACAGTTTCGAAAAGATCGTCAAAATCAATTATGACATCATCAGTGATGTCACAATTGACATTATCGGTTTTAAAATTACTGTCGTAGATGTTGTCCGTGCCATCCGTGAGTTCAGAAGCATCAATTTTACAGTTTCGAAAAGATGGTCAAAATCAATTATGACATCATCAGTGATGTCACAATTGACATTATCGGTTTTAAAATTACTGTCGTAGATGATGTCCGTGCAATTCGTGAGTTCAGAAGAGTCAATTTTACAGTTTTGAAAAGATGTCGAAATCAATTATGACATCATCAGTGATGTCACAATTGACATTATCGGTTTTAAAATTACTGTCGTAGATGATGTCTGTGCCATTCGTGAGTTCAGAATCGTCAAATTTACAGTTTCGAAAAGTTGGTCGAAATCAATTATGACATCATCAGTGATGTCACAATTGACATTATCGGTTTTAAAATTACTGTCGTACATGATGTCCGTGCCATCCGTGAGTTCAGAATCGTCAAATTTACAGTTTCGAAAAGTTGTTCGAAATCAATTATTACATCATCAGTGATGTCACAATTGACATTATCGGTTTTAAAATTACGGTCGTAGATGATGTCCGTGCCATCCGTGAGTTCAGAAGCATCAATTTTACAGTTTCGAAAAGATGGTCAAAATCAATTATGACATCATCAGTGATGTCACAATTGACATTATCGGTTTTAAAATTACTGTCGTAGATGATGTCCGTTCCATCCGTGAGTTCAGAAGCGTCAATTTTACAGTTACGAAAAGATGTTCAAAATCAATCATGACATCATCAGTGATGTCACAATTGACATTATCGGTTTTAAAATTACTGTCGTAGATGATGTCCGTGCCATCCGTGAGTTCAGAAGTGTCAATTTTACAGTTTCGAAAAGATGGTCAAAATCAATTATGACATCTTCAGTAATGTCACAATTGACATTATCGGTTTTAAAATTACTGTCGTACATGATGTCCGTGCCATCCGTGAGTTCAGAATCGTCAAATTTACAGTTTCGAAAAGTTGGTCGAAATCAATTATGACATCATCAGTGATGTCACAATTGACATTATCGGTTTTAAAATTACTGTCGTAGATCATGTCCGTGCCATTCGTGAGTTCAGAAGCGTCAATTTTACAGTTTTGAAAAGATGTCGAAATCAATTATGACATCATCAGTGATGTCACAATTGATATTATCGGTTTCAAAATTACTGTCGTAGATGTCCGTGCCATCCGTGAGTTCAGAAGCATCAATTTTACAGTTTTTAAAAGATGGTCGAAATCAATTATGACATCATCAGTGATGCCACAATTAACATTATCGGTTTTAAAATTACTGTCGTACATGATGTCCGTGCCATCCGTGAGTTCAGAATCGTCAAATTTACAGTTTCGAAAATATGGTCGAAATCAATTATGACATCATCAGTGATGTCACAATTGACATTATCGGTTTTAAAATTACTGTCGTAGATGATGTCTGTGCCATTCGTGAGTTCAGAAGCGTCAAATTTACTGTTTTGAGAAGATGGTCGAAATCAATTATGACATCATCAGTGATGTCACAATTGACATTATCGGTTTTAAAATTACTGTCGTAGATCATGTCCGTGCCATTCGTGAGTTCAGAAGCGTCAATTTTACAGTTTTGAAAAGATGGTCGAAATCAATTATGACATCATCAGTGATGTCACAATTGACATTATCGGTTTTAAAATTACTGTTGTAGAAGATGTCCGTGCCATCCGTGAGTTCAGAAGTGTCAATTTTACAGTTTCGAAAAGATGGTCAAAATCAATTATGACATCATCAGTGATGTCACAATTGAAATTATCGGTTTTAAAATTACTGTCGTAGATGATGTCCGTGCCATCCGTGAGTTCAGAAGCATAAATTTTACTGTTTTGAGAAGATGGTCGTAATCAATTATGACATCATCAGTGATGTCACAATTGACATTATCGGTTTTAAAATTACTGTCGTAGATGATGTCCGTGCCATTCGTGAGTTCAGAAGCGTCAATTTTACAGTTTTGAAAAGATGGTCGAAATCAATTATGACATCATCAGTGATGTCACAATTGACATTATCGGTTTTAAAATTACTGTCGTAGATGATGTCCGTGCCATTCGTGAGTTCAGAAGCGTCAATTTTACAGTTTTGAAAAGATGTCGAAATCAATTATGACATCATCAGTGATGTCACAATTGACATTATCGGTTTTAAAATTACTGTCGTAGAAGAAGTCCGTGCCATCCGTGAGTTCAGAATCGTCAAATTTACAGTTTCGAAAAGATGGTCGAAATCAATTATGACATCATCAGTGATGTCACAATTGACATTATTGGTTTTAAAATTACTGTCGTAGATGATGTCCGAACCATCTTTGAGTTCAGAAGCGTCAATTTTACAGTTACGAAAAGATGTTCAAAATCAATTATGACATCATCAGTGATGTCACAATTGACATTATCGGTTTTAAAATTACTGTCGTAGATGATGGCCGTGCCATCCGTGAGTTCAGAAGTGTCAATTTTACAGTTTCGAAAAGATGTTCAAAATCAATTATGACATCATCAGTGATGTCACAATTGACATTATCGGTTTTAAAATTACTGTCGTAGATGATGTCCGTGCCATCCGTGAGTTCAGAAGTGTCAATTTTACAGTTTCGAAAAGATGGTCAAAATCAATTATGACATCATCAGTGATGTCACAATTGACATTATCGGTTTTAAAATTACTGTCGTAGATGATGTCCGTACCATCCGCGAGTTCAGAAGCGTCAATTTTCCAGTTTCGAAAAGATGGTCAAAATCAATTATGACATCATCACTGATGTCACAATTGACATTATCGGTTTTAAAATTACTGTCGTAGATGATGTCCGTTCCATCCGTGAGTTCAGAAGCAGAAATTTTACAGTTTTGAAAAGATGGTCGAAATCAATTATGACATCATCAGTGATGTCACAATTGACATTATCGGTTTTAAAATTACTGTTGTAGATGATGTCCGTGCCATCTTTGAGTTCAGAAGCGTCAAATTTACAGTTTCGAAAAGATCGTCAAAATCAATTATGACATCATCAGTGATGTCACAATTGACATTATCGGTTTTAAAATTACTGTCGTAGATGTTGTCCGTGCCATCCGTGAGTTCAGAAGCATCAATTTTACAGTTTCGAAAAGATGGTCAAAATCAATTATGACATCATCAGTGATGTCACAATTGACATTATCGGTTTTAAAATTACTGTCGTAGATGATGTCCGTGCAATTCGTGAGTTCAGAAGAGTCAATTTTACAGTTTTGAAAAGATGTCGAAATCAATTATGACATCATCAGTGATGTCACAATTGACATTATCGGTTTTAAAATTACTGTCGTAGATGATGTCTGTGCCATTCGTGAGTTCAGAATCGTCAAATTTACAGTTTCGAAAAGTTGGTCGAAATCAATTATGACATCATCAGTGATGTCACAATTGACATTATCGGTTTTAAAATTACTGTCGTACATGATGTCCGTGCCATCCGTGAGTTCAGAATCGTCAAATTTACAGTTTCGAAAAGTTGTTCGAAATCAATTATTACATCATCAGTGATGTCACAATTGACATTATCGGTTTTAAAATTACGGTCGTAGATGATGTCCGTGCCATCCGTGAGTTCAGAAGCGTCAATTTTACAGTTTCGAAAAGATGGTCAAAATCAATTATGACATCATCAGTGATGTCACAATTGACATTATCGGTTTTAAAATTACTGTCGTAGAAGATGTCCGTGCCATCCGTGAGTTCAGAATCGTCAAATTTACCGTTTCGAAAAGATGGTCAAAATCAATTATGAGATCATCAGTGATGTCACAATTGACATTATTGGTTTTAAAATTACTGTCGTAGATGATGTCCGTGCCATCGGTGAGTTCAGAAGCGTCAATTTTACAGTTTTGAAAAGATGGTAGAAATCAATTAAGACATCATCAGTGATGTCACAATTGACATTATTGGTTTTAAAATTACTGTCGTAGATGATGTCCGTGCCATCTTTGAGTTCAGAAGCGTCAATTTTACAGTTACGAAAAGATGTTCAAAATCAATTATGACATCATCAGTGATGTCACAATTGACATTATCGGTTTTAAAATTACTGTCGTACATGATGTCCGTGCCATCTGTGAGTTCAGAATCGTCAAATTTACAGTTTCTAAAAGTTGGTCGAAATCAATTATGACATCATCAGTGATGTCACAATTGACATTATTGGTTTTAAAATTACTGTCGTAGATGATGTCTGTGCCATTCGTGAGTTCAGAAGCGTCAATTTTACTGTTTTGAAAAGATGGTCGAAATCAATTATGACATCATCAGTGATGTCACAATTGACATTATCGGTTTTAAAATTACTGTCGTAGAAGATGTCCGTGCCATCCGTGAGTTCAGAATCGTCAAATTTACAGTTTCGAAAAGATGGTCGAAATCAATTATGACCTCATCAGTGATGTCACAATTGACATTATCGGTTTTAAAATTACTGTCGTAGATGATGTCCGTGCCATCCGTGAGTTCAGAAGCATCAATTTTACAGTTTTTAAAAGATGGTCGAAATCAATTATGACATCATCAGTGATGCCACAATTAACATTATCGGTTTTAAAATTACTGTCGTACATGATGTCCGTGCCATCCGTGAGTTCAGAATCGTCAAATTTACAGTTTCGAAAATATGGTCGAAATCAATTATGACATCATCAGTGATGTCACAATTGACATTATCGGTTTTAAAATTACTGTCGTAGATGATGTCTGTGCCATTCGTGAGTTCAGAAGCGTCAAATTTACTGTTTTGAGAAGATGGTCGAAATCAATTATGACATCATCAGTGATGTCACAATTGACATTATCGGTTTTAAAATTACTGTCGTAGATCATGTCCGTGCCATTCGTGAGTTCAGAAGCGTCAATTTTACAGTTTTGAAAAGATGGTCGAAATCAATTATGACATCATCAGTGATGTCACAATTGACATTATCGGTTTTAAAATTACTGTTGTAGAAGATGTCCGTGCCATCCGTGAGTTCAGAAGTGTCAATTTTACAGTTTCGAAAAGATGGTCAAAATCAATTATGACATCATCAGTGATGTCACAATTGAAATTATCGGTTTTAAAATTACTGTCGTAGATGATGTCCGTGCCATCCGTGAGTTCAGAAGCATAAATTTTACTGTTTTGAGAAGATGGTCGAAATCAATTATGACATCATCAGTGATGTCACAATTGACATTATCGGTTTTAAAATTACTGTCGTAGATGATGTCCGTGCCATTCGTGAGTTCAGAAGCGTCAATTTTACAGTTTTGAAAAGATGGTCGAAATCAATTATGACATCATCAGTGATGTCACAATTGACATTATCGGTTTTAAAATTACTGTCGTAGATGATGTCCGTGCCATTCGTGAGTTCAGAAGCGTCAATTTTACAGTTTTGAAAAGATGTCGAAATCAATTATGACATCATCAGTGATGTCACAATTGACATTATCGGTTTTAAAATTACTGTCGTAGAAGAAGTCCGTGCCATCCGTGAGTTCAGAATCGTCAAATTTACAGTTTCGAAAAGATGGTCGAAATCAATTATGACATCATCAGTGATGTCACAATTGACATTATTGGTTTTAAAATTACTGTCGTAGATGATGTCCGAACCATCTTTGAGTTCAGAAGCGTCAATTTTACAGTTACGAAAAGATGTTCAAAATCAATTATGACATCATCAGTGATGTCACAATTGACATTATCGGTTTTAAAATTACTGTCGTAGATGATGGCCGTGCCATCCGTGAGTTCAGAAGTGTCAATTTTACAGTTTCGAAAAGATGTTCAAAATCAATTATGACATCATCAGTGATGTCACAATTGACATTATCGGTTTTAAAATTACTGTCGTAGATGATGTCCGTACCATCCGCGAGTTCAGAAGCGTCAATTTTCCAGTTTCGAAAAGATGGTCAAAATCAATTATGACATCATCACTGATGTCACAATTGACATTATCGGTTTTAAAATTACTGTCGTAGATGATGTCCGTTCCATCCGTGAGTTCAGAAGCAGAAATTTTACAGTTTTGAAAAGATGGTCGAAATCAATTATGACATCATCAGTGATGTCACAATTGACATTATCGGTTTTAAAATTACTGTTGTAGATGATGTCCGTGCCATCTTTGAGTTCAGAAGCGTCAAATTTACAGTTTCGAAAAGATCGTCAAAATCAATTATGACATCATCAGTGATGTCACAATTGACATTATCGGTTTTAAAATTACTGTCGTAGATGTTGTCCGTGCCATCCGTGAGTTCAGAAGCATCAATTTTACAGTTTCGAAAAGATGGTCAAAATCAATTATGACATCATCAGTGATGTCACAATTGACATTATCGGTTTTAAAATTACTGTCGTAGATGATGTCCGTGCAATTCGTGAGTTCAGAAGAGTCAATTTTACAGTTTTGAAAAGATGTCGAAATCAATTATGACATCATCAGTGATGTCACAATTGACATTATCGGTTTTAAAATTACTGTCGTAGATGATGTCTGTGCCATTCGTGAGTTCAGAATCGTCAAATTTACAGTTTCGAAAAGTTGGTCGAAATCAATTATGACATCATCAGTGATGTCACAATTGACATTATCGGTTTTAAAATTACTGTCGTACATGATGTCCGTGCCATCCGTGAGTTCAGAAGCATCAATTTTACAGTTTCGAAAAGATGGTCAAAATCAATTATTACATCATCAGTGATGTCACAATTGACATTATCGGTTTTAAAATTACTGTCGTAGATGATGTCCGTTCCATCCGTGAGTTCAGAAGCGTCAATTTTACAGTTTTGAAAAGATGGTCGAAATCAATTATGACATCATCAGTGATGTCACAATTGACATTATCGGTTTTAAAATTACTGTCGTAGAAGATGTCCGTGCCATCCGTGAGTTCAGAATCGTCAAATTTACCGTTTCGAAAAGATGGTCAAAATCAATTATGAGATCATCAGTGATGTCACAATTGACATTATTGGTTTTAAAATTACTGTCGTAGATGATGTCCGTGCCATCGGTGAGTTCAGAAGCGTCAATTTTACAGTTTTGAAAAGATGGTCGAAATCAATTAAGACATCATCAGTGATGTCACAATTGACATTATTGGTTTTAAAATTACTGTCGTAGATGATGTCCGTGCCATCTTTGAGTTCAGAAGCGTCAATTTTACAGTTACGAAAAGATGTTCAAAATCAATTATGACATCATCAGTGATGTCACAATTGACATTATCGGTTTTAAAATTACTGTCGTACATGATGTCCGTGCCATCTGTGAGTTCAGAATCGTCAAATTTACAGTTTCTAAAAGTTGGTCGAAATCAATTATGACATCATCAGTGATGTCACAATTGACATTATTGGTTTTAAAATTACTGTCGTAGATGATGTCTGTGCCATTCGTGAGTTCAGAAGCGTCAATTTTACTGTTTTGAAAAGATGGTCGAAATCAATTATGACATCATCAGTGATGTCACAATTGACATTATCGGTTTTAAAATTACTGTCGTAGAAGATGTCCGTGCCATCCGTGAGTTCAGAATCGTCAAATTTACAGTTTCGAAAAGATGGTCGAAATCAATTATGACCTCATCAGTGATGTCACAATTGACATTATCGGTTTTAAAATTACTGTCGTAGATGATGTCCGTGCCATCCGTGAGTTCAGAAGCATCAATTTTACAGTTTTTAAAAGATGGTCGAAATCAATTATGACCTCATCAGTGATGCCACAATTAACATTATCGGTTTTAAAATTACTGTCGTACATGATGTCCGTGCCATCCGTGAGTTCAGAATCGTCAAATTTACAGTTTCGAAAATATGGTCGAAATCAATTATGACATCATCAGTGATGTCACAATTGACATTATCGGTTTTAAAATTACTGTCGTAGATGATGTCTGTGCCATTCGTGAGTTCAGAAGCGTCAAATTTACTGTTTTGAGAAGATGGTCGAAATCAATTATGACATCATCAGTGATGTCACAATTGACATTATCGGTTTTAAAATTACTGTCGTAGAAGATGTCCGTGCCATCCGTGAGTTCAGAATCGTCAAATTTACAGTTTCGAAAAGATGGTCGAAATCAATTATGACATCATCAGTGATGTCACAATTGACATTATCGGTTTTAAAATTACTGTCGTAGATGATGTCCGTGCCATCCGTGAGTTCAGAAGCGTCAATTTTACAGTTTCGAAAAGATCGTCAAAATCAATTATGACATCATCACTGATGTCACAATTGACATTATCGGTTTTATAATTACTGTCGTAGATGATGTCCGTTCCATCCGTGAGTTCAGAAGCGTCAATTTTACAGTTTTGAAAAGATGGTCGAAATCAATTATGACATCATCAGTGATGTCACAATTGACATTATTGGTTTTAAAATTACTGTCGTAGATGATGTCCGTGCCATCTTTGAGTTCATAAGCGTCAATTTTACAGTTACGAAAAGATGTTCAAAATCAATCATGACATCATCAGTGATGTCACAATTTATCGGTTTTAAAATTACTGTCGTACATGATGTCCGTGCCATCCGTGAGTTCAGAATCGTCAAATTTACAGTTTCGAAAAGTTGGTCGAAATCAATTATGACATCATCAGTGATGTCACAATTGACATTATCGGTTTTAAAATTACTGTCGTAGATCATGTCCGTGCCATTCGTGAGTTCAGAAGCGTCAATTTTACAGTTTTGAAAAGATGTCGAAATCAATTATGACATCATCAGTGATGTCACAATTGACATTATCGGTTTTAAAATTACTGTCGTACATGATGTCCGTGCCATCCGTGACTTCAGAATTGTCAAATTTACAGTTTCGAAAAGATGGTCGAAATCAATTATGACATCATCAGTGATGCCACAATTGACATTATCGGTTTTAAAATTACTGTCGTACATGATGTCCGTGCCATCCGTGAGTTCAGAATCGTCAAATTTACAGTTTGAAAAGTTGGTCGAAATCAATTATGACATCATCAGTGATGTCACAATTGACATTATCGGTTTTAAAATTACTGTCGTAGATGATGCCTGTGCCATTCGTGAGTTCAGAAGCGTCAATTTTACTGTTTTGAGAAGATAGTCGATATCAATTATGACATCATCAGTGATGTCACAATTGACATTATCGGTTTTAAAATTACTGTCGTAGAAGATGTCCGTGCCATCCGTGAGTTCAGAATCGTCAAATTTACCGTTTCGAAAAGATGGTCAAAATCAATTATGAGATCATCAGTGATGTCACAATTGACATTATTGGTTTTAAAATTACTGTCGTAGATGATGTCCGTGCCATCGGTGAGTTCAGAAGCGTCAATTTTACAGTTTTGAAAAGATGGTCGAAATCAATTAAGACATCATCAGTGATGTCACAATTGACATTATTGGTTTTAAAATTACTGTCGTAGATGATGTCCGTGCCATCTTTGAGTTCAGAAGCGTCAATTTTACAGTTACGAAAAGATGTTCAAAATCAATTATGACATCATCAGTGATGTCACAATTGACATTATCGGTTTTAAAATTACTGTCGTACATGATGTCCGTGCCATCTGTGAGTTCAGAATAGTCAAATTTACAGTTTCTAAAAGTTGGTCGAAATCAATTATGACATCATCAGTGATGTCACAATTGACATTATTGGTTTTAAAATTACTGTCGTAGATGATGTCTGTGCCATTCGTGAGTTCAGAAGCGTCAATTTTACTGTTTTGAGAAGATAGACAAAATCAATTATGACATCATCAGTGATGTCACAATTGACATTATCGGTTTTAAAATTACTGTCGTAGATGATGTCTGTGCCATTCGTGAGTTCAGAAGCGTCAATTTTACAGTTTTGAAAAGATGGTCGAAATCAATTATGACATCATCAGTGATGTCACAATTGACATTATCGGTTTTAAAATTACTGTCGTAGAAGATGTCCGTGCCATCCGTGAGTTCAGAATCGTCAAATTTACAGTTTCGAAAAGATGGTCGAAATCAATTATGACATCATCAGTGATGTCACAATTGACATTATCGGTTTTAAAATTACTGTCGTAGATGATGTCCGTGCCATCCGTGAGTTCAGAAGCATCAATTTTACAGTTTTTAAAAGATGGTCGAAATCAATTATGACATCATCAGTGATGCCACAATTAACATTATCGGTTTTAAAATTACTGTCGTACATGATGTCCGTGCCATCCGTGAGTTCAGAATCGTCAAATTTACAGTTTCGAAAATATGGTCGAAATCAATTATGACATCATCAGTGATGTCACAATTGACATTATCGGTTTTAAAATTACTGTCGTAGATGATGTCTGTGCCATTCGTGAGTTCAGAAGCGTCAAATTTACTGTTTTGAGAAGATGGTCGAAATCAATTATGACATCATCAGTGATGTCACAATTGACATTATCGATTTTAAAATTACTGTCGTAGAAGATGTCCGTGCCATCCGTGAGTTCAGAATCGTCAAATTTACAGTTTCGAAAAGATGGTCGAAATCAATTATGACATCATCAGTGATGTCACAATTGACATTATCGGTTTTAAAATTACTGTCGTAGATGATGTCCGTGCCATCCGTGAGTTCAGAAGCGTCAATTTTACAGTTTCGAAAAGATCGTCAAAATCAATTATGACATCATCACTGATGTCACAATTGACATTATCGGTTTTATAATTACTGTCGTAGATGATGTCCGTTCCATCCGTGAGTTCAGAAGCGTCAATTTTACAGTTTTGAAAAGATGGTCGAAATCAATTATGACATCATCAGTGATGTCACAATTGACATTATTGGTTTTAAAATTACTGTCGTAGATGATGTCCATGCCATCTTTGAGTTCATAAGCGTCAATTTTACAGTTACGAAAAGATGTTCAAAATCAATCATGACATCATCAGTGATGTCACAATTGACATTATCGGTTTTAAAATTACTGTCGTACATGATGTCCGTGCCATCCGTGAGTTCAGAATCGTCAAATTTACAGTTTCGAAAAGTTGGTCGAAATCAATTATGACATCATCAGTGATGTCACAATTGACATTATCGGTTTTAAAATTACTGTCGTAGATCATGTCCGTGCCATTCGTGAGTTCAGAAGCGTCAATTTTACAGTTTTGAAAAGATGTCGAAATCAATTATGACATCATCAGTGATGTCACAGTTGACATTATCGGTTTTAAAATTACTGTCGTACATGATGTCCGTGCCATCCGTGACTTCAGAATTGTCAAATTTACAGTTTCGAAAAGATGGTCAAAATCAATTATGACATCATCAGTGATGTCACAATTGACATAATCGGTTTTAAAATTACTGTCGTACATGATGTCCGTGCCATCCGTGAGTTCAGAATCGTCAAATTTACAGTTTGAAAAGTTGGTCGAAATCAATTATGACATCATCAGTGATGTCACAATTGACATTATCGGTTTTAAAATTACTGTCGTAGATGATGCCTGTGCCATTCGTGAGTTCAGAAGCGTCAATTTTACTGTTTTGAGAAGATAGTCGATATCAATTATGACATCATCAGTGATGTCACAATTGACATTATCGGTTTTAAAATTACTGTCGTAGATGATGTACGTGCCATTCGTGAGTTCAGAAGCGTCAATTTTACAGTTTTGAAAAGATGGTCGAAATCAATTATGACATCATCAGTGATGTCACAATTGACATTATCGGTTTTAAAATTACTGTCGTAGATGATGTCCGTGCCATCCGTGAGTTCAGAAGCGTCAATTTTACAGTTACGAAAAGATGGTCAAAATCAATTATGACATCATCAGTGATGTCACAATTGACATTATCGGTTTTAAAATTACTGTCGTAGATGATGTCCGTTCCATCCGTGAGTTCAGAAGCGTCAATTTTACAGTTTTGAAAAGATGGTCGAAATCAATTATGACATCATCAGTGATGTCACAATTAACATTATCGGTTTTAAAATTACTGTCGTAGATCATGTCCGTGCCATCCGTGAGTTCAGAAGCATCAATTTTACAGTTTTTAAAAGATGGTCGAAATCAATTATGACATCATCAGTGATGCCACAATTAACATTATCGGTTTTAAAATTACTGTCGTACATGATGTCCGTGCCATCCGTGAGTTCAGAATCGTCAAATTTACAGTTTCGAAAAGTTGTTCGAAATCAATTATGACATCATCAGTGATGTCACAATTGACATTATCGGTTTTAAAATTACTGTCGTAGATGATGTCTGTGCCATTCGTGAGTTCAGAAGCGTCAAATTTACTGTTTTGAGAAGATGGTCGAAATCAATTATGACATCATCAGTGATGTCAAAATTGACATTATCGGTTTTAAAATTACTGTCGTAGAAGATGTCCGTGCCATCCGTGAGTTCAGAATCGTCAAATTTACAGTTTCGAAAAGATGGTCGAAATCCATTATGACATCATCAGTGATGTCACAATTGACATTATCGGTTTTAAAATTACTGTCGTAGATGATGTCCGTGCCATCCGTGAGTTCAGAAGCGTCAATTTTACAGTTACGAAAAGATGTTCAAAATCAATCATGACATCATCAGTGATGTCACAATTGACATTATCGGTTTTAAAATTACTGTCGTACATGATGTCCGTGCCATCCGTGAGTTCAGAATCGTCAAATTTACAGTTTCGAAAAGTTGGTCGAAATCAATTATGACATTATCAGTGATGTCACAATTGACATTATCGGTTTTAAAATTACTGTCGTAGATGATGTCCGTGCCATCCGTGAGTTCAGAAGCGTCAATTTTACAGTTTTGAAAAGATGGTCGAAATCAATTATGACATCATCAGTGATGTCACAATTGACATTATCGGTTTTAAAATTACTGTCGTAGATGATGTCCGTGCCATTCGTGAGTTCAGAACCGTCAATTTTACAGTTTTGAAAAGATGGTCGAAATCAATTATGACATCATCAGTGATGTCACAATTGACATTATCGGTTTTAAAATTACAGTCGTAGATCATGTCCGTGCCATTCGTGAGTTCAGAAGCGTCAATTTTACAGTTTTGAAAAGATGTCGAAATCAATTATGACATCATCAGTGATGTCACAATTGACATTATAGGTTTTAAAATTACTGTCGTAGATGTCCGTGCCATCCGTGAGTTCAGAATTGTCAAATTTACAGTTTCGAAAAGATGGTCGAAATCAATTATGACATCATCAGTGATGTCACAATTGACATTATCGGTTTTAAAATTACTGTCGTACATGATGTCCGTGCCATCCGTGAGTTTAGAATCGTCAAATTTACAGTTTCGAAAAGTTGGTCGAAATCAATTATGACATCATCAGTGATGTCACAATTGACATTATCGGTTTTAAAATTACTGTCGTAGATGATGCCTGTGCCATTCGTGAGTTCAGAAGCGTCAATTTTACTGTTTTGAGAAGATGGTCGAAATCAATTATGACATCATCAGTGATGTCACAATTGACATTATCGGTTTTAAAATTACTGTCGTAGAAGATGTCCGTGCCATCCGTGAGTTCAGAATCGTCAAATTTACAGTTTCGAAAAGATGGTCGAAATCAATTATGACATCATCAGTGATGTCACAATTGACATTATTGGTTTTAAAATTAGTGTCATAGATGATGTCCGTGCCATCTTTGAGTTCAGAAGCGTCAATTTTACAGTTAAGAAAAGATGGTCAAAATCAATTATGACATCATCAGTGATGTCACAATTGACATTATCGGTTTTAAAATTACTGTCATAGATGATGTCCGTGACATCGGTGAGTTCAGAAGCATCAATTTTACAGTTTCGAAAAGATGGTCAAAATCAATTATGACATCATCAGTGATGTTCCATCCGTGAGTTCAGAAGCGTCAATTTTACAGTTTTGAAAAGATGGTTGAAATCAATTATGACATCATCAGTGATTTCACAATTAACATCGGTTTTAAAATTACTGTCGTACATGATGTCCGTGCCATCCGTGAGTTCAGAATCGTCAAATTTACAGTTTCGAAAAGTTGGTCGAAATCAATTATGACATTATCAGTGATGTCACAATTGACATTATCGGTTTTAAAATTACTGTCGTAGAAGATGTCCGTGCCATCCGTGAGTTCAGAATCATCAAATTTACCGTTTTGAAAAGATGGTCAAAATCAATTATGAGATCATCACTGATGTCACAATTGACATTATCGGTTTTAAAATTACTGTCGTAGATGATGTCCGTTCCATCCGTGAGTTCAGAAGCAGAAATTTTACAGTTTTGAAAAGATGGTCGAAATCAATTATGACATCATCAGTGATGTCACAATTGACATTATCGGTTTTAAAATTACAGTCGTAGATCATGTCCGTGCCATTCGTGAGTTCAGAAGCGTCAATTTTACAGTTTTGAAAAGATGTCGAAATCAATTATGACATCATCAGTGATGTCACAATTGACATTATAGGTTTTAAAATTACTGTCGTAGATGTCCGTGCCATCCGTGCGTTCAGAATTGTCAAATTTACAGTTTCGAAAAGATGGTCGAAATCAATTATGACATCATCAGTGATGTCACAATTGACATTATCGGTTTTAAAATTACTGTCGTACATGATGTCCGTGCCATCCGTGAGTTTAGAATCGTCAAATTTACAGTTTCGAAAAGTTGGTCGAAATCAATTATGACATCATCAGTGATGTCACAATTGACATTATCGGTTTTAAAATTACTGTCGTAGATGATGCCTGTGCCATTCGTGAGTTCAGAAGCGTCAATTTTACTGTTTTGAGAAGATGGTCGAAATCAATTATGACATCATCAGTGATGTCACAATTGACATTATCGGTTTTAAAATTACTGTCGTAGAAGATGTCCGTGCCATCCGTGAGTTCAGAATCGTCAAATTTACAGTTTCGAAAAGATGGTCGAAATCAATTATGACATCATCAGTGATGTCACAATTGACATTATCGGTTTTAAAATTACTGTCGTAGATGATGTCCGTGCCATCCGTGAGTTCAGAAGCGTCAATTTTACAGTTTCGAAAAGATGGTCAAAATCAATTATGACATCTTCAGTGATGTCACAATTGACATTATCGGTTTTAAAATTACTGTCGTAGATGATGTCTGTGCCATTCGTGAGTTCAGAAGCGTCATTTTTACTGTTTTGAAAAGATGGTCGAAATCAAATATGACATCATCAGTGATGTCACAATTGACATTATTGGTTTTAAAATTAGTGTCATAGATGATGTCCGTGCCATCTTTGAGTTCAGAAGCGTCAATTTTACAGTTAAGAAAAGATGGTCAAAATCAATTATGACATCATCAGTGATGTCACAATTGACATTATCGGTTTTAAAATTACTGTCATAGATGATGTCCGTGACATCGGTGAGTTCAGAAGCATCAATTTTACAGTTTCGAAAAGATGGTCAAAATCAATTATGACATCATCAGTGATGTTCCATCCGTGAGTTCAGAAGCGTCAATTTTACAGTTTTGAAAAGATGGTTGAAATCAATTATGACATCATCAGTGATTTCACAATTAACATCGGTTTTAAAATTACTGTCGTACATGATGTCCGTGCCATCCGTGAGTTCAGAATCGTCAAATTTACAGTTTCGAAAAGTTGGTCGAAATCAATTATGACATTATCAGTGATGTCACAATTGACATTATCGGTTTTAAAATTACTGTCGTAGAAGATGTCCGTGCCATCCGTGAGTTCAGAATCATCAAATTTACCGTTTTGAAAAGATGGTCAAAATCAATTATGAGATCATCACTGATGTCACAATTGACATTATCGGTTTTAAAATTACTGTCGTAGATGATGTCCGTTCCATCCGTGAGTTCAGAAGCAGAAATTTTACAGTTTTGAAAAGATGGTCGAAATCAATTATGACATCATCAGTGATGTCACAATTGACATTATCGGTTTTAAAATTACTGTCGTAGATGATGTCCGTGCTATCGGTGAGTTCAGAAGCGTCAATTTTACAGTTTTGAAAAGATGGTCGAAATCAATTAAGACATCATCAGTGATGTCACAATTGACATTATCGGTTTTAAAATTACTGTCGTAGATGATGTCCGTGCCATTCGTGAGTTCAGAAGCGTCAATTTTACAGTTTTGAAAAGATGGTCGAAATCAATTATGACATCATCAGTGATGTCACAATTGACATTATCGGTTTTAAAATTACTGTCGTAGAAGATGTCCGTGCCATCCGTGAGTTCAGAAGCGTCAAATTTACAGTTTCGAAAAGATGGTCGAAATCAATTATGACATCATCAGTGATGTCACAATTGACATTATCGGTTTTAAAATTACTGTCGTAGATGATGTCCGTGCCATCCGTGAGTTCAGAAGCATCAAATTTACAGTTTCGAAAAGATGGTCGAAATCAATTATGACATCATCAGTGATGTCACAATTGACATTATCGGTTTTAAAATTACTGTCGTAGATGATGTCCGTGCCATCTTTGAGTTCATAAGCGTCAATTTTACAGTTACGAAAAGATGTTCAAAATCAATCATGACATCATCAGTGATGTCACAATTGACATTATCGGTTTTAAAATTACTGTCGTAGATCATGTCCGTGCCATTCGTGAGTTCAGAAGCGTCAATTTTACAGTTTTGAAAAGATGTCGAAATCAATTATGACATCATCAGTGATGCCACAATTGACATTATCGGTTTTAAAATTACTGTCGTACATGATGTCCGTGCCATCCGTGAGTTCAGAATCGTCAATTTTAAAGTTTTGAAAAGATGTCGAAATCAATTATGACATCATCAGTGATGTCACAATTGACATTATTGGTTTTAAAATTACTGTCGTAGCTGTCCGTGCCATCCGTGACTTCAGAATTGTCAAATTTACAGTTTCGAAAAGATGGTCGAAATCAATTATTACATCATCAGTGATGTCACAATTGACATTATCGGTTTTAAAATTACTGTCGTACATGATGTCCGTGCCATCCGTGAGTTCAGAATCGTCAAATTTACAGTTTGAAAAGTTGGTCGAAATCAATTATGACATCATCAGTGATGTCACAATTGACATTATCGGTTTTAAAATTACTGTCGTAGATGATGCCTGTGCCATTCGTGAGTTCAGAAGCGTCAATTTTACTGTTTTGAGAAGATGGTCGAAATCAATTATAACATCATCAGTGATGTCATAATTGACATTATCGGTTTTAAAATTACTGTCGTAGATGTACGTGCCATTCGTGAGTTCAGAAGCGTCAATTTTACAGTTTTGAAAAGATGGTCGAAATCAATTATGACATCATCAGTGATGTCACAATTGACATTATCGGTTTTAAAATTACTGTCGTAGATGATGTCCGTGCCATCCGTGAGTTCAGAAGCGTCAATTTTACAGTTTCGAAAAGATGGTCAAAATCAATTATGACATCTTCAGTGATGTCACAATTGACATTATCGGTTTTAAAATTACTGTCGTACATGATGTCCGTGCCATCCGTGAGTTCAGAATCGACAAATTTACAGTTTCGAAAAGTTGGTCGAAATCAATTATGACATCATCAGTGATGTCACAATTGACATTATTGGTTTTAAAATTACTGTCATAGATGATGTCCGTGCCATCTTTGAGTTAAGAAGCGTCAATTTTACAGTTACGAAAAGATGGTCGAAATCAAATATGACATCATCAGTGATGTCACAATTGACATTATTGGTTTTAAAATTACTGTCATAGATGATGTCCGTGCCATCTTTGAGTTTAGAAGCGTCAATTTTACAGTTACGAAAAGATGGTCAAAATCAATTATGACATCATCAGTGATGTCACAATTGACATTATCGGTTTTAAAATTACTGTCGTAGATGATGTCCGTGCCATCCGTGAGTTCAGAAGCATCAATTTTACAGTTTCGAAAAGATGGTCAAAATCAATTATGACATCATCAGTGATGTCACAATTGACATTATCGGTTTTAAAATTACTGTCGTAGATGATGTCCGTTCCATCCGTGAGTTCAGAAGCGTCAATTTTACAGTTTTGAAAAGATGGTCGAAATCAATTATGACATCATCAGTGATGTCACAATTAACATTATCGGTTTTCAAATTACTGTCGTACATGATGTCCGTGCCATCCGTGAGTTCAGAATCGTCAAATTTACAGTTTCGAAAAGTTGGTCGAAATCAATTATAAAATCATCAGTGATGTCACAATTGACATTATCGGTTTTAAAATTACTGTCGTAGAAGATGTCCGTGCCATCCGTGAGTTCAGAAGTGTCAATTTTACAGTTTCGAAAAGATGGTCAAAATCAATTATGACATCATCAGTGATGTCACAATTGACATTATCGGTTTTAAAGTTACTGTCGTAGATGATGTCTTTGCCATTCGTGAGTTCAGAAGCGTCAATTTTACTGTTTTGAGAAGATGGTCGAAATCAATTATGACATCATCAGTGATGTCACAATTGACATTATCGGTTTTAAAATTACTGTCGTAGAAGATGTCCGTGCCATCCGTGAGTTCAGAATCGTCAAATTTACAGTTTCGAAAAGTTGGTCGAAATCAATTATGACATCATCAGTGATGTCACAATTGACATTATCGGTTTTAAAATTACTGTCGTAGATGATGTCCGTGCCATTCGTGAGTTCAGAAGCGTCAATTTTACTGTTTTGAGAAGATGGTCGAAATCAATTATGACATCATCAGTGATGTCACAATTGACATTATCGGTTTTAAAATTACTGTCGTAGATGATGTCCGTGCCATTCGTGAGTTCAGAAGCGTCAATTTTACAGTTTTGAAAAGATGTCGAAATCAATTATGACATCATCAGTGATGTCACAATTGACATTATCGGTTTTAAAATTACTGTCGTAGATGATGTCCGTGCCATTCGTGAGTTCAGAAGCGTCAATTTTACAGTTTCAAAAAGATGGTCAAAATCAATTATGACATCTTCAGTGATGTCACAATTGACATTATCGGTTTTAAAATTACTGTCGTAGATCATGTCCGTGCAATTCGTGAGTTCAGAAGAGTCAATTTTACAGTTTTGAAAAGATGTCGAAATCAATTATGACCTCATCAGTGATGTCACAATTGACATTATCGGTTTTAAAATTACTGTCGTAGATGATGTCTGTGCCATTCGTGAGTTCAGAAGCGTCATTTTTACTGTTAAGAAAAGATGGTCAAAATCAATTATGACATCATCAGTGATGTCACAATTGACATTATCGGTTTTAAAATTACTGTCGTAGATGATGTCCGTGCCATCCGTGAGTTCAGAATCATCAAATTTACCGTTTTGAAAAGATGGTCAAAATCAATTATGAGATCATCACTGATGTCACAATTGACATTATCGGTTTTAAAATTACTGTCGTAGATGATGTCCGTTCCATCCGTGAGTTCAGAAGCAGAAATTTTACAGTTTTGAAAAGATGGTCGAAATTAATTATGACATCATCAGTGATGTCACAATTGACATTATCGGTTTTAAAATTACTGTCGTAGATGATGTCTGTGCCATTCGTGAGTTCAGAAGCGTCAATTTTACTGTTTTGAGAAGATAGTCAAAATCAATTATGACATCATCAGTGATGTCACAATTAACATTATCGGTTTTAAAATTACTGTCGTACATGATGTCCGTGCCATCCGTGAGTTCAGAATCGTCAAATTTACAGTTTCGAAAAGTTGTTCGAAATCAATTATGACCTCATCAGTGATGTCACAATTGACATTATCGGTTTTAAAATTACTGTCGTAGATGATGTCCGTGCCATCCGTGAGTTCAGAAGCGTCAATTTTACAGTTTCGAAAAGATCGTCAAAATCAATTATGACTTCATCACTGATGTCACAATTGACATTATCGGTTTTAAAATTACTGTCGTAGATGATGTCCGTTCCATCCGTGAGTTCAGAAGCGTCAATTTTACAGTTTTGAAAAGATGGTCGAAATCAATTATGACATCATTAGTGATGTCACAATTGACATTATTGGTTTTAAAATTACTGTCGTAGATGATGTCCGTGCCATCTTTGAGTTCATAAGCGTCAATTTTACAGTTACGAAAAGATGTTCAAAATCAATCATGACATCATCAGTGATGTCACAATTGACATTATCGGTTTTAAAATTACTGTCGTAGATGATGTCCGTGCCATCCGTGAGTTCAGAAGTGTCAATTTTACAGTTTCGAAAAGATGGTCAAAATCAATTATGACATCTTCAGTAATGTCACAATTGACATTATCGGTTTTAAAATTACTGTCGTAGATCATGTCCGTGCAATTCGTGAGTTCAGAAGAGTCAATTTTACAGTTTTGAAAAGATGTCGAAATCAATTATGACATCAGTGATGTCACAATTGACATTATCGGTTTTAAAATTACTGTCGTAGATGATGTCTGTGCCATTCGTGAGTTCAGAAGCGTCATTTTTACTGTTTTGAAAAGATGGTCGAAATCAAATATGACATCATCAGTGATGTCACAATTGACATTATTGGTTTTAAAATTACTGTCATAGATGATGTCCGTGCCATCTTTGAGTTCAGAAGCGTCAATTTTACAGTTAAGAAAAGATGGTCAAAATCAATTATGACATCATCAGTGATGTCACAATTGACATTTATCGGTTTTAAAATTACTGTCGTACATGATGTCCGTGCCATCCGTGAGTTCAGAATCGTCAAATTTACAGTTTCGAAAAGTTGGTCGAAATCAATAATGACATCATCAGTGATGTCACAATTGACATTATCGGTTTTAAAATTACTGTCGTAGAAGATGTCCGTGCCATCCGTGAGTTCAGAATCATCAAGTTTACCGTTTTGAAAAGATGGTCAAAATCAATTATGAGATCATCACTGATGTCACAATTGACATTATCGGTTTTAAAATTACTGTCGTAGATGATGTCCGTTCCATCCGTGAGTTCAGAAGCAGAAATTTTACAGTTTTGAAAAGATGGTCGAAATCAATTATGACATCATCAGTGATGTCACAATTGACATTATTGGTTTTAAAATTACTGTCGTAGATGATGTCCGTGCCATCCGTGAGTTCAGAATCGTCAAATTTACAGTTTCTAAAAGTTGGTCGAAATCAATTATGACATCATCAGTGATGTCACAATTGACATTATCGGTTTTAAAATTACTGTCGTAGATGATGTCTGTGCCATTCGTGAGTTCAGAAGCGTCAATTTTACAGTTTTGAAAAGATGGTCGAAATCAATTATGACATCATCAGTGATGTCACAATTGACATTATCGGTTTTAAAATTACTGTCGTAGATGATGTCCGTGCCATTCGTGAGTTCAGAAGCGTCAATTTTACAGTTTTGAAAAGATGGTCGAAATCAATTATGACATCATCAGTGATGTCACAATTGACATTATCGGTTTTAAAATTACTGTCGTAGAAGATGTCCGTGCCATCCGTGAGTTCAGAATCGTCAAATTTACAGTTTCGAAAAGATGGTCGAAATCAATTATGACATCATCAGTAATGTCACAATTGACATTATCGGTTTTAAAATTACTGTCGTAGATGATGTCCGTGCCATCCGTGAGTTCAGAAGCATCAATTTTACAGTTTTGAAAAGATGGTCGAAATCAATTATGACATCATCAGTGATGTCACAATTAACATTATCGGTTTTAAAATTACTGTCGTACATGATGTCCGTGCCATCCGTGAGTTCAGAATCGTCAAATTTACAGTTTCGAAAAGTTGTTCGAAATCAATTATGACATCATCAGTGATGTCACAATTGACATTATCGGTTTTAAAATTACTGTCGTAGAAGATGTCCGTGCCATCCGTGAGTTCAGAATCGTCAAATTTACAGTTTCGAAAAGATGGTCGAAATCAATTATGACATCATCAGTGATGTCACAATTGACATTATCGGTTTTAAAATTACTGTCGTAGATGATGTCCGTGCCATCCGTGAGTTCAGAAGCGTCAATTTTACAGTTTCGAAAAGATCGTCAAAATCAATTATGACATCATCACTGATGTCACAATTGACATTATCGGTTTTAAAATTACTGTCGTAGATGATGTCCGTTCCATCCGTGAGTTCAGAAGCGTCAATTTTACAGTTTTGAAAAGATGGTCGAAATCAATTATGACATCATCAGTGATGTCACAATTGACATTATTGGTTTTAAAATTACTGTCGTAGATGATGTCCGTGCCATCTTTGAGTTCATAAGCGTCAATTTTACAGTTACGAAAAGATGTTCAAAATCAATCATGACATCATCAGTGATGTCACAATTGACAATATCGGTTTTTAAATTACTGTCGTAGATGATGTCCGTGCCATCCGTGAGTTCAGAAGTGTCAATTTTACAGTTTCGAAAAGATGGTCAAAATCAATTATGACATCTTCAGTAATGTCACAATTGACATTATCGGTTTTAAAATTACTGTCGTACATGATGTCCGTGCCATCCGTGAGTTCAGAATCGTCAAATTTACAGTTTCGAAAAGTTGGTCGAAATCAATTATGACATCAACAGTGATGTCACAATTGACATTATCGGTTTTAAAATTACTGTCGTAGATCATGTCCGTGCCATTCGTGAGTTCAGAAGCGTCAATTTTACAGTTTTGAAAAGATGTCGAAATCAATTATGACATCATCAGTGATGTCACAATTGACATTATCGGTTTCAAAATTACTGTCGTAGATGTCCGTGCCATCCGTGAGTTCAGAATTGTCAAATTTACAGTTTCGAAAAGATGGTCGAAATCAATTATGACATCATCAGTGATGTCACAATTGACAGTATCGGTTTTAAAATTACTGTCGTACATGATGTCCGTGCCATACGTGAGTTCAGAATCGTCAAATTTACCGTTTTGAAAAGATGGTCAAAATCAATTATGAGATCATCACTGATGTCACAATTGACATCGGTTTTAAAATTACTATCGTAGATGATGTCCGTTCCATCCGTGAGTTCAGAAGCAGAAATTTTACAGTTTTGAAAAGATTGTCGAAATCAATTATGACATCATCAGTGATGTCAATAATTGACATTATCGGTTTTAAAATTACTGTCGTAGATGATGTCCGTGCCATCGGTGAGTTCAGAAGCGTCAATTTTACAGTTTTGAAAAGATGGTCGAAATCAATTAAGACATCATCAGTGATGTCACAATTGACATTATTGGTTTTAAAATTACTGTCGTAGATGATGTCCGTGCCATCTTTGAGTTCAGAAGCGTCAATTTTACAGTTACGAAAAGATGTTCAAAATCAATTATGACATCATCAGTGATGTCACAATTAACATTATCGGTTTTAAAATTACTGTCGTACATGATGTCCGTGCCATCCGTGAGTTCAGAATAGTCAAATTTTCAGTTTCTAAAAGTTGGTCGAAATCAATTATGACATCATCAGTGATGTCACAATTGACATTATCGGTTTTAAAATTACTGTCGTAGATGATGTCTGTGCCATTCGTGAGTTCAGAAGCGTCAATTTTACTGTTTTGAGAAGATAGTCGAAATCAATTATGACATCATCAGTGATGTCACAATTGACATTATCGGTTTTAAAATTACTGTCGTAGATGATGTCCGTGCCATTCGTGAGTTCAGAAGCGTCAATTTTACAGTTTTGAAAAGATGGTCGAAATCAATTATGACATCATCAGTGATGTCACAATTGACATTATCGGTTTTAAAATTACTGTCGTAGAAGATGTCCGTGCCATCCGTGAGTTCAGAATCGTCAAATTTACAGTTTCGAAAAGATGGTCGAAATCAATTATGACATCATCAGTGATGTCACAATTGACATTATCGGTTTTAAAATTACTGTCGTAGATGATGTCCGTGCCATCCATGAGTTCAGAAGCATCAATTTTACAGTTTTGAAAAGATGGTCGAAATCAATTATGACATCATCAGTGATGTCACAATTAACATTATCGGTTTTAAAATTACTGTCGTACATGATGTCCGTGCCATCCGTGAGTTCAGAATCGTCAAATTTACAGTTTCGAAAAGATCGTCAAAATCAATTATGACATCATCACTGATGTCACAATTGACATTATCGGTTTTAAAATTACTGTCGTAGATAATGTCCGTTCCATCCGTGAGTTCAGAAGCGTCAATTTTACAGTTTTGAAAAGATGGTCGAAATCAATTATGACATCATCAGTGATGTCACAATTGACATTATTGGTTTTAAAATTACTGTCGTAGATGATGTCCGTGCCATCTTTGAGTTCATAAGCGTCAATTTTACAGTTACGAAAAGATGTTCAAAATCAATCATGACATCATCAGTGATGTCACAATTGACATTATCGGTTTCAAAATTACTGTCGTAGATGTCCGTGCCATCCGTGAGTTCAGAATTGTCAAATTTACAGTTTCGAAAAGATAGTCGAAATCAATTATGACATCATCAGTGATGTCACAATTGACAGTATCGGTTTTAAAATTACTGTCGTACATGATGTCCGTGCCATCCGTGAGTTCAGAATCGTCAAATTTACAGTTTCGAAAAGTTGGTCGAAATCAATTATGACATCATCAGTGATGTCACAATTGACATTATCGGTTTTAAAATTACTGTCGTAGATCATGTCCGTGCCATTCGTGAGTTCAGAAGCGTCAATTTTACAGTTTTGAAAAGATGGTCGAAATCAATTATGACATCATCAGTGATGTCACAATTGACATTGGTTTTAAAATTACTGTTGTAGAAGATGTCCGTGCCATCCGTGAGTTCAGAAGTGTCAATTTTACAGTTTCGAAAAGATGGTCAAAATCAATTATGACATCATCAGTGATGTCACAATTGAAATTATCGGTTTTAAAATTACTGTCGTAGATGATGTCCGTGCCATCCGTGAGTTCAGAAGCATAAATTTTACTGTTTTGAGAAGATGGTCGAAATCAATTATGACATCATCAGTGATGTCACAATTGACATTATCGGTTTTAAAATTACTGTCGTAGATGATGTCCGTGCCATTCGTGAGTTCAGAAGCGTCAATTTTACAGTTTTGAAAAGATGGTCGAAATCAATTATGACATCATCAGTGATGTCACAATTGACATTATCGGTTTTAAAATTACTGTCGTAGATGATGTCCGTGCCATCCGTGAGTTCAGAATCGTCAAATTTACAGTTTCGAAAAGATGGTCGAAATCAATTATGACATCATCAGTGATGTCACAATTGACATTATTGGTTTTAAAATTACTGTCGTAGATGATGTCCGTGCCATCTTTGAGTTCAGAAGCGTCAATTTTACAGTTACGAAAAGATGTTCAAAATCAATTATGACATCATCAGTGATGTCACAATTGACATTATCGGTTTTAAAATTACTGTCGTAGATGATGTCCGTGCCATTCGTGAGTTCAGAAGCGTCAATTTTACAGTTTTGAAAAGATGGTCGAAATCAATTATGACATCATCAGTGATGTCACAATTGACATTATTGGTTTTAAAATTAATGTCGTAGATGATGTCCGTGCCATCTTTGAGTTCAGAAGCGTCAATTTTACAGTTTCGAAAAGATCGTCAAAATCAATTATGACATCATCACTGATGTCACAATTGACATTATCGGTTTTAAAATTACTGTCGTAGAAGATGTCCGTGCCATCCGTGAGTTCAAAATCGTCAAATTTACAGTTTCGAAAAGTTGGTCGAAATAAATTATGACCTCATCAGTGATGTCACAATTGACATTATCGGTTTTAAAATTACTGTCGTAGAAGATGTCCGTGCCATCCGTGAGTTCAGAATCGTCAAATTTACAGTTTCGAAAAGATGGTCGAAATCAATTATGACATCATCAGTGATGTCACAATTGACATTATCGGTTTTAAAATTACTGTCGTAGATGATGTCCGTGCCATCCGTGAGTTCAGAAGCGTCAATTTTACAGTTTCGAAAAGATGGTCGAAATCAATTATGACATCATCAGTGATGTCACAATTGACATTATCGGTTTTAAAATTACTGTCGTAGATGATGTCCGTGCCATCCGTGAGTTCAGAAGCGTCAATTTTACAGTTTTGAAAAGATGGTTGAAATCAATTATGACATCATCAGTGATGTCACAGTTGACATTATCGGTTTTAAAATTACTGTCGTAGATGATGTCCGTGCCATCCGTGAGTTCAGAAGCATCAATTTTACAGTTTCGAAAAGTTGTTCAAAATCAATTATGACATCATCAGTGATGTCACAATTGACATTATCGGTTTTAAAATTACTGTCGTAGATGATGTCCGTGCCATCCGTGAGTTCAGAAGCGTCAATTTTACAGTTTCGAAAAGATCGTCAAAATCAATTATGACATCATCACTGATGTCACAATTGACATTATCGGTATTAAAATTACTGTCGTAGATGATGTCCGTTCCATCCGTGAGTTCAGAAGCGTCAATTTTACAGTTTTGAAAAGATGGTCGAAATCAATTATGACATCATCAGTGATGTCACAATTGACATTATTGGTTTTAAAATTACTGTCGTAGATGATGTCCGTGCCATCTTTGAGTTCATAAGCGTCAATTTTACAGTTACGAAAAGATGTTCAAAATCAATCATGACATCATCAGTGATGTCACAATTGACATTATCGGTTTTAAAATTACTGTCGTAGATGATGTCCGTGCCATCCGTGAGTTCAGAAGTGTCAATTTTACAGTTTTGAAAAGATGGTCAAAATCAATTATGACATCTTCAGTAATGTCACAATTGACATTATCGGTTTTAAAATTACTGTCGTACATGATGTCCGTGCCATCCGTGAGTTCAGAATCGTCAAATTTACAGTTTCGAAAAGTTGGTCGAAATCAATTATGACATCATCAGTGATGTCACAATTGACATTATCGGTTTTAAAATTACTGTCGTAGATCATGTCCGTGCCATTCGTGAGTTCAGAAGCGTCAATTTTACAGTTTTGAAAAGATGTCGAAATCAATTATGACATCATCAGTGATGTCACAATTGATATTATCGGTTTCAAAATTACTGTCGTAGATGTCCGTGCCATCCGTGAGTTCAGAATTGTCAAATTTACAGTTTCGAAAAGATAGTCGAAATCAATTATGACATCATCAGTGATGTCTCAATTGACAGTATCGGTTTTAAAATTACTGTCGTACATGATGTCCGTGCCATCCGTGAGTTCAGAATCGTCAAATTTACAGTTTCGAAAAGTTGGTCGAAATCAATTATGACATCATCAGTGATGTCACAATTGACATTATCGGTTTTAAAATTACTGTCGTAGATCATGTCCGTGCCATTCGTGAGTTCAGAAGCGTCAATTTTACAGTTTTGAAAAGATGGTCGAAATCAATTATGACATCATCAGTGATGTCACAATTGAAATTATCGGTTTTAAAATTACTGTTGTAGAAGATGTCCGTGCCATCATGAGTTCAGAAGTGTCAATTTTACTGTTTTGAGAAGATGGTCAAAATCAATTATGACATCATCAGTGATGTCACAATTGAAATTATCGGTTTTAAAATTACTGTCGTAGATGATGTCCGTGCCATCCGTGAGTTCAGAAGCATAAATTTTACTGTTTTGAGAAGATGGTCGAAATCAATTATGACATCATCACTGATGTCACAATTGACATTATCGGTTTTAAAATTACCGTCGTAGATGATGTCCGTGCCATCTTTGAGTTCAGAAGCGTCAATTTTACAGTTACGAAAAGATGTTCAAAATCAATTATGACATCATCAGTGATGTCACAATTGACATTATCGGTTTTAAAATTACTGTCGTATATGATGTCCGTGCCATCTTTGAGTTCAGAAGCGTCAATTTTACAGTTTCGAAAAGATCGTCAAAATCATTTATGACATCATCAGTGATGTCACAATTGACATTATCGGTTTTAAAATTACTGTCGTAGATGATGTCCGTTCCATCCGTGAGTTCAGAAGCGTCAATTTTACAGTTTTGAAAAGATGGTCGAAATCAATTATGACATCATCAGTGATGTCACAATTGACATTATTGGTTTTAAAATTACTGTCGTAGATGATGTCCGTGCCATCTTTGAGTTCAGAAGCGTCAATTTTGAAGTTACGAAAAGATGTTCAAAATCAATTATGACATCATCAGTGATGTCACAATTGACATTATTGGTTTTAAAATTACTGTCGTAGATGATGTCCGTGCCATCTTTGAGTACAGAAGCATCAATTTTACAGTTACGAAAAGATGTTCAAAATCAATTATGACATCATCAGTGATGTCACAATTGACATTATCGGTTTTAAAATTACTGTCGTACATGATGTCCGTGCCATCCGTGAGTTCAGAATCGTCAAATTTACAGTTTCGAAAAGTTGGTCGAAATCAATTATGACATCATCAGTGATGTCACAATTGACATTATCGGTTTTAAAATTACTGTCGTAGATGATGTCTGTGCCATTCGTGAGTTCAGAAGCGTCAAATTTACTGTTTTGAGAAGATGGTCGAAATCAATTATGACATCATCAGCGATGTCACAATTGACATTATCGGTTTTAAAATTACTGTCGTAGAAGATGTCCGTGCCATCCGTGAGTTCAGAATCGTCAAATTTACAGTTTCGAAAAGATGGTCGAAATCAATTATGACATCATCAGTGATGTCACAATTGACATTATCGGTTTTAAAATTACTGTCGTAGATGATGTCCGTGCCATCCGTGAGTTCAGAAGCGTCAATTTTACAGTTTCGAAAAGATCGTCAAAATCAATTATGACATCATCACTGATGTCACAATTGACATTATCGGTTTTAAAATTACTGTCGTAGATGATGTCCGTTCCATCCGTGAGTTCAGAAGCGTCAATTTTACAGTTTTGAAAAGATGGTCGAAATCAATTATGACATCATCAGTGATGTCACAATTGACATTATTGGTTTTAAAATTACTGTTGTAGATGATGTCCGTGCCATCTTTGAGTTCAGAAGCGTCAATTTTACAGTTACGAAAAGTTGTTCAAAATCAATTATGACATCATCAGTGATGTCACAATTGACATTATCGGTTTTAAAATTTTTGTCGTAGATGATGTCCGTGCCATCCGTGAGTTCAGAAGTGTCAATTTTACAGTTTCGAAAAGATGGTCAAAATCAATTATGACATCTTCAGTAATGTCACAATTGACATTATCGGTTTTAAAATTACTGTCGTAGAAGATGTCCGTGCCATCCGTGAGTTCAAAATTGTCAAATTTACAGTTTCGAAAAGATGGTCGAAATCAATTATGACATCATCAGTGATGTCACAATTGACATTATCGGTTTTAAAATTACTGTCGTACATGATGTCCGTGCCATCCGTGAGTTCAGAATCGTCAAATTTACAGTTTCGAAAAGATGGTCGAAATCAATTATGACAGCATCAGTGATGCCACAATTAACATTATCGGTTTTAAAATTACTGTCGTACATGATGTCCGTGCCATCCGTGAGTTCAGAATCGTCAAATTTACAGTTTCGAAGAGTTGTTCAAAATCAATTATGACATCATCAGTGATGTCACAATTGACATTATCGGTTTTAAAATTACTGTCGTAGATGATGTCTGTGCCATTCGTGAGTTCAGAAGCGTCAAATTTACTGTTTTGAGAAGATGGTCGAAATCAATTATGACATCATCAGTGATGTCACAATTGACATTATCGGTTTTAAAATTACTGTCGTAGAAGATGTCCGTGCCATCCGTGAGTTCAGAATCGTCAAATTTACAGTTTCGAAAAGATGGTCGAAATCAATTATGACATCATCAGTGATGTCACAATTGACATTATCGGTTTTAAAATGACTGTCGTAGATGATGTCCGTGCCATTCGTGAGTTCAGAAGCGTCAATTTTACAGTTTCGATAAGATCGTCAAAATCAATTATGACATCATCACTGATGTCACAATTGACATTATCGGTTTTAAAATTACTGTCGTAGATGATGTCCGTTCCATCCGTGAGTTCAGAAGCGTCAATTTTACAGTTTTGAAAAGATGGTCGAAATCAATTATGACAGCCTCAGTGATGCCACAATTAACATTATCGGTTTTAAAATTACTGTCGTACATGATGTCCGTGCCATCCGTGAGTTCAGAATCGTCAAATTTTCAGTTTCGAAGAGTTGTTCGAAATCAATTATGACATCATCAGTGATGTCACAATTGACATTATCGGTTTTAAAATTACTGTCGTAGATGATGTCTGTGCCATTCGTGAGTTCAGAAGCGTCAAATTTACTGTTTTGAGAAGATGGTCGAAATCAATTATGACATCATCAGTGATGTCACAATTGACATTATCGGTTTTAAAATTACTGTCGTAGAAGATGTCCGTGCCATCCGTGAGTTCAGAATCGTCAAATTTACAGTTTCGAAAAGATGGTCGAAATCAATTATGACATCATCAGTGATGTCACAATTGACATTATCGGTTTTAAAATGACTGTCGTAGATGATGTCCGTGCCATTCGTGAGTTCAGAAGCGTCAATTTTACAGTTTCGATAAGATCGTCAAAATCAATTATGACATCATCACTGATGTCACAATTGACATTATCGGTTTTAAAATTACTGTCGTAGATGTCCGTGCCATCCGTGACTTCAGAATTGTCAAATTTACAGTTTCGAAAAGATGGTCGAAATCAATTATGACATCATCAGTGATGTCACAATTGACATTATCGGTTTTAAAATTACTGTCGTACATGATGTCCGTGCCATCCGTGAGTTCAGAATCGTCAAATTTACAGTTTCGAAAAGTTGGTCGAAATCAATTATGACATCATCAGTGATGTGACAATTGACATTATCGGTTTTAAAATTACTGTAGTAGATCATGTCCGTGCAATTCGTGAGTTCAGAAGAGTCAATTTTACAGTTTTGAAAAGATGTCGAAATCAATTATGACATCATCAGTGATGTCACAATTGACATTATCGGTTTTAAAATTACTGTCGTAGATGATGTCTGTGCCATTCGTGAGTTCAGAAGCGTCAATTTTACTGTTTTGAAAAGATGGTCGAAATCAAATATGACATCATCAGTGATGTGACAATTGACATTATTGGTTTTAAAATTACTGTCATAGATGATGTCCGTGCCATCTTTGAGTTCAGAAGGGTCAATTTTACAGTTACGAAAAGATGGTCAGAATCAATTATGACATCATCAGTGATGTCACAATTGACATTATCGGTTTTAAAATTACTGTCGTAGATGATGTCCGTTCCATCCGTGAGTTCAGAAGCGTCAATTTTACAGTTTCGAAAAGTTGGTCGAAATCAATTATGACATCATCAGTGATGTCACAATTGACATTATCGGTTTTAAAATTACTGTAGTAGATCATGTCCGTGCAATTCGTGAGTTCAGAAGAGTCAATTTTACAGTTTTGAAAAGATGTCGAAATCAATTATGACATCATCAGTGATGTCACAATTGACATTATCGGTTTTAAAATTACTGTCGTAGATGATGTCTGTGCCATTCGTGAGTTCAGAAGCGTCAATTTTACTGTTTTGAAAAGATGGTCGAAATCAAATATGACATCATCAGTGATGTGACAATTGACATTATTGGTTTTAAAATTACTGTCATAGATGATGTCCGTGCCATCTTTGAGTTCAGAAGGGTCAATTTTACAGTTACGAAAAGATGGTCAGAATCAATTATGACATCATCAGTGATGTCACAATTGACATTATCGGTTTTAAAATTACTGTCGTAGATGATGTCCGTTCCATCCGTGAGTTCAGAAGCGTCAATTTTACAGTTTCGAAAAGTTGGTCGAAATCAATTATGACATCATCAGTGATGTCACAATTGACATTATCGGTTTTAAAATTACTGTCGTAGATGATGTCTGTGCCATTCGTGAGTTCAGCAGCGTCAATTTTACTGTTTTGAGAAGATGGTCAAAATCAATTATGACATCATCAGTGATGTCACAATTGACATTATCGGTTTTAAAATTACTGTCGTAGATGATGTCCGTGCCATCCGTGAGTTCAGAAGTGTCAATTTTACAGTTTCGAAAAGATGGTCGAAATCAATTATGACATCATCAGTGATGTCACAATTGACATTATCGGTTTTAAAATTACTGTCGTAGATGATGTCTGTGCCATTCGTGAGTTCAGCAGCGTCAATTTTACTGTTTTGAGAAGATGGTCGAAATCAATTATGACATCATCAGTGATGTCACAATTGACATTATCGGTTTTAAAATTACTGTCGTAGATGATGTCCGTGCCATTCGTGAGTTCAGAAGCGTCAATTTTACAGTTTTGAAAAGATGTCGAAATCAATTATGACATCATCAGTGATGTCACAATTGACATTATCGGTTTTAAAATTACTGTCGTAGATGATGTCTGTGCCATCCGTGAGTTCAGAAGTGTCAATTTTACAGTTTCGAAAAGATGGTCAAAATCAATTATGACATCATCAGTGATGTCACAATTGACATTATCGGTTTTAAAATTACTGTCGTAGATGATGTCCGTGCCATTCGTGAGTTCAGAAGCGTCAATTTTACAGTTTTGAAAAGATGTCGAAATCAATTATGACATCATCAGTGATGTCACAATTGACATTATCGGTTTTAAAATTACTGTCGTAGAAGAAGTCCGTGCCATCCGTGAGTTCAGAATCGTCAAATTTACAGTTTCGAAAAGATGGTCGAAATCAATTATGACATCATCAGTGATGTCACAATTGACATTATTGGTTTTAAAATTACTGTCGTAGATGATGTCCGAACCATCTTTGAGTTCAGAAGCGTCAATTTTACAGTTACGAAAAGATGTTCAAAATCAATTATGACATCATCAGTGATGTCACAATTGACATTATCGGTTTTAAAATTACTGTCGTAGATGATGTCCGTGCCATCCGTGAGTTCAGAAGCGTCAATTTTACAGTTTCGAAAAGATGTCGAAATCAATTATGACATCATCAGTGATGTCACAATTGACATTATCGGTTTTAAAATTACTGTCGTAGAAGAAGTCCGTGCCATCCGTGAGTTCAGAATCGTCAAATTTACAGTTTCGAAAAGATGGTCGAAATCAATTATGACATCATCAGTGATGTCACAATTGACATTATTGGTTTTAAAATTACTGTCGTAGATGATGTCCGAACCATCTTTGAGTTCAGAAGCGTCAATTTTACAGTTACGAAAAGATGTTCAAAATCAATTATGACATCATCAGTGATGTCACAATTGATATTATCGGTTTCAAAATTACTGTCGTAGATGTCCGTGCCATCCGTGAGTTCAGAATTGTCAAATTTACAGTTTCGAAAAGATAGTCGAAATCAATTATGACATCATCAGTGATGTCTCAATTGACAGTATCGGTTTTAAAATTACTGTCGTACATGATGTCCGTGCCATCCGTGAGTTCAGAATCGTCAAATTTACAGTTTCGAAAAGTTGGTCGAAATCAATTATGACATCATCAGTGATGTCACAATTGACATTATCGGTTTTAAAATTACTGTCGTAGATCATGTCCGTGCCATTCGTGAGTTCAGAAGCGTCAATTTTACAGTTTTGAAAAGATGGTCGAAATCAATTATGACATCATCAGTGATGTCACAATTGAAATTATCGGTTTTAAAATTACTGTTGTAGAAGATGTCCGTGCCATCATGAGTTCAGAAGTGTCAATTTTACTGTTTTGAGAAGATGGTCAAAATCAATTATGACATCATCAGTGATGTCACAATTGAAATTATCGGTTTTAAAATTACTGTCGTAGATGATGTCCGTGCCATCCGTGAGTTCAGAAGCATAAATTTTACTGTTTTGAGAAGATGGTCGAAATCAATTATGACATCATCACTGATGTCACAATTGACATTATCGGTTTTAAAATTACCGTCGTAGATGATGTCCGTGCCATCTTTGAGTTCAGAAGCGTCAATTTTACAGTTACGAAAAGATGTTCAAAATCAATTATGACATCATCAGTGATGTCACAATTGACATTATCGGTTTTAAAATTACTGTCGTATATGATGTCCGTGCCATCTTTGAGTTCAGAAGCGTCAATTTTACAGTTTCGAAAAGATCGTCAAAATCATTTATGACATCATCAGTGATGTCACAATTGACATTATCGGTTTTAAAATTACTGTCGTAGATGATGTCCGTTCCATCCGTGAGTTCAGAAGCGTCAATTTTACAGTTTTGAAAAGATGGTCGAAATCAATTATGACATCATCAGTGATGTCACAATTGACATTATTGGTTTTAAAATTACTGTCGTAGATGATGTCCGTGCCATCTTTGAGTTCAGAAGCGTCAATTTTGAAGTTACGAAAAGATGTTCAAAATCAATTATGACATCATCAGTGATGTCACAATTGACATTATTGGTTTTAAAATTACTGTCGTAGATGATGTCCGTGCCATCTTTGAGTACAGAAGCATCAATTTTACAGTTACGAAAAGATGTTCAAAATCAATTATGACATCATCAGTGATGTCACAATTGACATTATCGGTTTTAAAATTACTGTCGTACATGATGTCCGTGCCATCCGTGAGTTCAGAATCGTCAAATTTACAGTTTCGAAAAGTTGGTCGAAATCAATTATGACATCATCAGTGATGTCACAATTGACATTATCGGTTTTAAAATTACTGTCGTAGATGATGTCTGTGCCATTCGTGAGTTCAGAAGCGTCAAATTTACTGTTTTGAGAAGATGGTCGAAATCAATTATGACATCATCAGCGATGTCACAATTGACATTATCGGTTTTAAAATTACTGTCGTAGAAGATGTCCGTGCCATCCGTGAGTTCAGAATCGTCAAATTTACAGTTTCGAAAAGATGGTCGAAATCAATTATGACATCATCAGTGATGTCACAATTGACATTATCGGTTTTAAAATTACTGTCGTAGATGATGTCCGTGCCATCCGTGAGTTCAGAAGCGTCAATTTTACAGTTTCGAAAAGATCGTCAAAATCAATTATGACATCATCACTGATGTCACAATTGACATTATCGGTTTTAAAATTACTGTCGTAGATGATGTCCGTTCCATCCGTGAGTTCAGAAGCGTCAATTTTACAGTTTTGAAAAGATGGTCGAAATCAATTATGACATCATCAGTGATGTCACAATTGACATTATTGGTTTTAAAATTACTGTTGTAGATGATGTCCGTGCCATCTTTGAGTTCAGAAGCGTCAATTTTACAGTTACGAAAAGTTGTTCAAAATCAATTATGACATCATCAGTGATGTCACAATTGACATTATCGGTTTTAAAATTTTTGTCGTAGATGATGTCCGTGCCATCCGTGAGTTCAGAAGTGTCAATTTTACAGTTTCGAAAAGATGGTCAAAATCAATTATGACATCTTCAGTAATGTCACAATTGACATTATCGGTTTTAAAATTACTGTCGTAGAAGATGTCCGTGCCATCCGTGAGTTCAAAATTGTCAAATTTACAGTTTCGAAAAGATGGTCGAAATCAATTATGACATCATCAGTGATGTCACAATTGACATTATCGGTTTTAAAATTACTGTCGTACATGATGTCCGTGCCATCCGTGAGTTCAGAATCGTCAAATTTACAGTTTCGAAAAGATGGTCGAAATCAATTATGACAGCATCAGTGATGCCACAATTAACATTATCGGTTTTAAAATTACTGTCGTACATGATGTCCGTGCCATCCGTGAGTTCAGAATCGTCAAATTTACAGTTTCGAAGAGTTGTTCGAAATCAATTATGACATCATCAGTGATGTCACAATTGACATTATCGGTTTTAAAATTACTGTCGTAGATGATGTCTGTGCCATTCGTGAGTTCAGAAGCGTCAAATTTACTGTTTTGAGAAGATGGTCGAAATCAATTATGACATCATCAGTGATGTCACAATTGACATTATCGGTTTTAAAATTACTGTCGTAGAAGATGTCCGTGCCATCCGTGAGTTCAGAATCGTCAAATTTACAGTTTCGAAAAGATGGTCGAAATCAATTATGACATCATCAGTGATGTCACAATTGACATTATCGGTTTTAAAATGACTGTCGTAGATGATGTCCGTGCCATTCGTGAGTTCAGAAGCGTCAATTTTACAGTTTCGATAAGATCGTCAAAATCAATTATGACATCATCACTGATGTCACAATTGACATTATCGGTTTTAAAATTACTGTCGTAGATGATGTCCGTTCCATCCGTGAGTTCAGAAGCGTCAATTTTACAGTTTTGAAAAGATGGTCGAAATCAATTATGACAGCCTCAGTGATGCCACAATTAACATTATCGGTTTTAAAATTACTGTCGTACATGATGTCCGTGCCATCCGTGAGTTCAGAATCGTCAAATTTTCAGTTTCGAAGAGTTGTTCGAAATCAATTATGACATCATCAGTGATGTCACAATTGACATTATCGGTTTTAAAATTACTGTCGTAGATGATGTCTGTGCCATTCGTGAGTTCAGAAGCGTCAAATTTACTGTTTTGAGAAGATGGTCGAAATCAATTATGACATCATCAGTGATGTCACAATTGACATTATCGGTTTTAAAATTACTGTCGTAGAAGATGTCCGTGCCATCCGTGAGTTCAGAATCGTCAAATTTACAGTTTCGAAAAGATGGTCGAAATCAATTATGACATCATCAGTGATGTCACAATTGACATTATCGGTTTTAAAATGACTGTCGTAGATGATGTCCGTGCCATTCGTGAGTTCAGAAGCGTCAATTTTACAGTTTCGATAAGATCGTCAAAATCAATTATGACATCATCACTGATGTCACAATTGACATTATCGGTTTTAAAATTACTGTCGTAGATGTCCGTGCCATCCGTGACTTCAGAATTGTCAAATTTACAGTTTCGAAAAGATGGTCGAAATCAATTATGACATCATCAGTGATGTCACAATTGACATTATCGGTTTTAAAATTACTGTCGTACATGATGTCCGTGCCATCCGTGAGTTCAGAATCGTCAAATTTACAGTTTCGAAAAGTTGGTCGAAATCAATTATGACATCATCAGTGATGTGACAATTGACATTATCGGTTTTAAAATTACTGTAGTAGATCATGTCCGTGCAATTCGTGAGTTCAGAAGAGTCAATTTTACAGTTTTGAAAAGATGTCGAAATCAATTATGACATCATCAGTGATGTCACAATTGACATTATCGGTTTTAAAATTACTGTCGTAGATGATGTCTGTGCCATTCGTGAGTTCAGAAGCGTCAATTTTACTGTTTTGAAAAGATGGTCGAAATCAAATATGACATCATCAGTGATGTGACAATTGACATTATTGGTTTTAAAATTACTGTCATAGATGATGTCCGTGCCATCTTTGAGTTCAGAAGGGTCAATTTTACAGTTACGAAAAGATGGTCAGAATCAATTATGACATCATCAGTGATGTCACAATTGACATTATCGGTTTTAAAATTACTGTCGTAGATGATGTCCGTTCCATCCGTGAGTTCAGAAGCGTCAATTTTACAGTTTCGAAAAGTTGGTCGAAATCAATTATGACATCATCAGTGATGTCACAATTGACATTATCGGTTTTAAAATTACTGTAGTAGATCATGTCCGTGCAATTCGTGAGTTCAGAAGAGTCAATTTTACAGTTTTGAAAAGATGTCGAAATCAATTATGACATCATCAGTGATGTCACAATTGACATTATCGGTTTTAAAATTACTGTCGTAGATGATGTCTGTGCCATTCGTGAGTTCAGAAGCGTCAATTTTACTGTTTTGAAAAGATGGTCGAAATCAAATATGACATCATCAGTGATGTGACAATTGACATTATTGGTTTTAAAATTACTGTCATAGATGATGTCCGTGCCATCTTTGAGTTCAGAAGGGTCAATTTTACAGTTACGAAAAGATGGTCAGAATCAATTATGACATCATCAGTGATGTCACAATTGACATTATCGGTTTTAAAATTACTGTCGTAGATGATGTCCGTTCCATCCGTGAGTTCAGAAGCGTCAATTTTACAGTTTCGAAAAGTTGGTCGAAATCAATTATGACATCATCAGTGATGTCACAATTGACATTATCGGTTTTAAAATTACTGTCGTAGATGATGTCTGTGCCATTCGTGAGTTCAGCAGCGTCAATTTTACTGTTTTGAGAAGATGGTCAAAATCAATTATGACATCATCAGTGATGTCACAATTGACATTATCGGTTTTAAAATTACTGTCGTAGATGATGTCCGTGCCATCCGTGAGTTCAGAAGTGTCAATTTTACAGTTTCGAAAAGATGGTCGAAATCAATTATGACATCATCAGTGATGTCACAATTGACATTATCGGTTTTAAAATTACTGTCGTAGATGATGTCTGTGCCATTCGTGAGTTCAGCAGCGTCAATTTTACTGTTTTGAGAAGATGGTCGAAATCAATTATGACATCATCAGTGATGTCACAATTGACATTATCGGTTTTAAAATTACTGTCGTAGATGATGTCCGTGCCATTCGTGAGTTCAGAAGCGTCAATTTTACAGTTTTGAAAAGATGTCGAAATCAATTATGACATCATCAGTGATGTCACAATTGACATTATCGGTTTTAAAATTACTGTCGTAGATGATGTCTGTGCCATCCGTGAGTTCAGAAGTGTCAATTTTACAGTTTCGAAAAGATGGTCAAAATCAATTATGACATCATCAGTGATGTCACAATTGACATTATCGGTTTTAAAATTACTGTCGTAGATGATGTCCGTGCCATTCGTGAGTTCAGAAGCGTCAATTTTACAGTTTTGAAAAGATGTCGAAATCAATTATGACATCATCAGTGATGTCACAATTGACATTATCGGTTTTAAAATTACTGTCGTAGAAGAAGTCCGTGCCATCCGTGAGTTCAGAATCGTCAAATTTACAGTTTCGAAAAGATGGTCGAAATCAATTATGACATCATCAGTGATGTCACAATTGACATTATTGGTTTTAAAATTACTGTCGTAGATGATGTCCGAACCATCTTTGAGTTCAGAAGCGTCAATTTTACAGTTACGAAAAGATGTTCAAAATCAATTATGACATCATCAGTGATGTCACAATTGACATTATCGGTTTTAAAATTACTGTCGTAGATGATGTCCGTGCCATCCGTGAGTTCAGAAGTGTCAATTTTACAGTTTCGAAAAGATGGTCAAAATCAATTATGACATCATCAGTGATGTCACAATTGACATTATCGGTTTTAAAATTACTGTCGTAGATGATGTCCGTACCATCCGCGAGTTCAGAAGCGTCAATTTTACAGTTTCGAAAAGATGTCGAAATCAATTATGACATCATCAGTGATGTCACAATTGACATTATCGGTTTTAAAATTACTGTCGTAGAAGAAGTCCGTGCCATCCGTGAGTTCAGAATCGTCAAATTTACAGTTTCGAAAAGATGGTCGAAATCAATTATGACATCATCAGTGATGTCACAATTGACATTATTGGTTTTAAAATTACTGTCGTAGATGATGTCCGAACCATCTTTGAGTTCAGAAGCGTCAATTTTACAGTTACGAAAAGATGTTCAAAATCAATTATGACATCATCAGTGATGTCACAATTGACATTATCGGTTTTAAAATTACTGTCGTAGATGATGTCCGTGCCATCCGTGAGTTCAGAAGTGTCAATTTTACAGTTTCGAAAAGATGGTCAAAATCAATTATGACATCATCAGTGATGTCACAATTGACATTATCGGTTTTAAAATTACTGTCGTAGATGATGTCCGTACCATCCGCGAGTTCAGAAGCGTCAATTTTACAGTTTCGAAAAGATGGTCAAAATCAATTATGACATCATCACTGATGTCACAATTGACATTATCGGTTTTAAAATTACTGTCGTAGATGATGTCCGTTCCATCCGTGAGTTCAGAAGCAGAAATTTTACAGTTTTGAAAAGATGGTCGAAATCAATTATGACATCATCAGTGATGTCACAATTGACATTATCGGTTTTAAAATTACTGTTGTAGATGATGTCCGTGCCATCTTTGAGTTCAGAAGCGTCAATTTTACAGTTATGAAAAGATGTTCAAAATCAATTATGACATCATCAGTGATGTCACAATTGACATTATCGGTTTTAAAATTACTGTCGTATATGATGTCCGTGCCATTCGTGAGTTCAGAAGCGTCAATTTTACAGTTTTGAAAAGATGGTCGAAATCAATTATGACATCATCAGTGATGTCACAATTGACATTATTGATTTTAAAATTACTGTCGTAGATGATGTCCGTGCCATCTTTGAGTTCAGAAGCGTCAATTTTACAGTTTCGAAAAGATGTTCAAAATCAATTATGACATCATCAGTGATGTCACAATTGACATTATCGGTTTTAAAATTACTGTCGTAGATGATGTCCGTGCCATTCGTGAGTTCAGAAGCGTCAATTTTACAGTTTTGAAAAGATGGTCGAAATCAATAATGACATCATCAGTGATGTCACAATTGACATTATTGGTTTTAAAATTACTGTCGTATATGATGTCCGTGCCATCTTTGAGTTCAGAAGCGTCAATTTTACAGTTTCGAAAAGATCGTCAAAATCAATTATGGCATCATCACTGATGTCACAATTGACATTATCGGTTTTAAAATTACTGTCGTAGATGATGTCCGTTCCATCCGTGAGTTCAGAAGCGTCAATTTTACAGTTTTGAAAAGATGGTCGAAATCAATTATGACATCATCAGTGATGTCACAATTGACATTATTGGTTTTAAAATTACTGTCGTAGATGATGTCCGTGCCATCTTTGAGTTCAGAAGCGTCAATTTTACAGTTACGAAAAGATGTTCAAAATCAATTATGACATCATCAGTGATGTCACAATTGACATTATTGGTTTTAAAATTACTGTCGTAGATGATGTCCGTGCCATCTTTGAGTACAGAAGCATCAATTTTACAGTTACGAAAAGATGTTCAAAATCAATTATGACATCATCAGTGATGTTACAATTGACATTATCGGTTTTAAAATTACTGTCGTAGATGATGTCTGTGCCATTCGTGAGTTCAGAAGCGTTAATTTTACTGATTTTGAAAAGATGGTCGAAATCAAATATGACATCATCAGTGATATCACAATTGACATTATTGGTTTTAAAATTACTGTCATAGATGATGTCCGTGCCATCTTTGAGTTCTGAAGCGTCAATTTTACAGTTACGAAAAGATGGTCAAAATCAATTATGACATCATCAGTGATGTCACAATTGACATTATCGGTTTTAAAATTACTGTCGTAGATGATGTCCGTGCCATCCGTGAGTTCAGAAGCATCAATTTTACAGTTTCGAAAAGATGGTCAAAATCAATTATGACATCATCAGTGATGTCACAATTGACATTATCGGTTTTAAAATTACTGTCGTAGATGATGTCCGTTCCATCCATGAGTTCAGAAGCGTCAATTTTACAGTTTTGAAAAGATGGTCGAAATCAATTATGACATCATCAGTGATGTCACAATTAACATTATCGGTTTTAAAATTACTGTCGTACATGATGTCCGTGCCATCCGTGAGTTCAGAATCGTCAAATTTACAGTTTCGAAAAGTTGGTCGAAATCAATTATGACATCATCAGTGATGTCACAATTGACATTATCGGTTTTAAAATTACTGTCGTAGAAGATGTCCGTGCCATCCGTGAGTTCAGAATCGTCAAATTTACCGTTTCGAAAAGATGGTCAAAATCAATTATGACATCATCAGTGATGTCACAATTGACATTATCGGTTTTAAAATTACTGTCGTAGATGATGTCCGTGCCATCCGTGAGTTCAGAAGTGTCAATTTTACAGTTTCGAAAAGATGGTCGAAATCAATTATGACATCATCAGTGATGTCACAATTGACATTATCGGTTTTAAAATTACTGTCGTAGATGATGTCCGTGCCATTCGTGAGTTCAGAAGCGTCAATTTTACTGTTTTGAGAAGATGGTCGAAATCAATTATGACATCATCAGTGATGTCACAATTGACATTATCGGTTTTAAAATTACTGTCGTAGATGATGTCCGTGCCATTCGTGAGTTCAGAAGCGTCAATTTTACAGTTTTGAAAAGATGGTCGAAATCAATTATGACATCATCAGTGATGTCACAATTGACATTATCGGTTTTAAAATTACTGTCGTAGAAGATGTCCGTGCCATCCGTGAGTTCAGAATCGTCAAATTTACAGTTTCGAAAAGTTGGTCGAAATCAATTATGACATCATCAGTGATGTCACAATTGACATTATCGGTTTTAAAATTACTGTCGTAGATCATGTCCGTGCCATTCGTGAGTTCAGAAGCGTCAATTTTACAGTTTTGAAAAGATGTCGAAATCAATTATGACATCATCAGTGATGTCACAATTGACATTATCGGTTTTAAAATTACTGTCGTAGATGTCCGTGCCATCCGTGAGTTCAGAATCGTCAAATTTACAGTTTCGAAAAGTTGGTCGAAATCAATTATGACATCATCAGTGATGTCACAATTGACATTATCGGTTTTAAAATTACTGTCGTAGATGATGCCTGTGCCATTCGTGAGTTCAGAAGCGTCAATTTTACTGTTTTGAGAAGATGGTCGAAATCAATTATGACATCATCAGTGATGTCACAATTGACATTATCGGTTTTAAAATTACTATCGTAGATGATGTCCGTGCCATTCGTGAGTTCAGAAGCGTCAATTTTACAGTTTTGAAAAGATGTCGAAATCAATTATGACATCATCAGTGATGTCACAATTGACATTATCGGTTTTAAAATTACTGTCGTAGATGATGTCCGTGCCATCCGTGAGTTCAGAATCGTCAAATTTACAGTTTCGAAAAGATGGTCGAAATCAATTATGACATCATCAGTGATGTCACAATTGACATTATCGGTTTTAAAATTACTGTCGTAGATGATGTCCGTGCCATCCGTGAGTTCAGAAGCGTCAATTTTACAGTTTCGAAAAGATGGTCAAAATCAATTATGACATCTTCAGTGATGTCACAATTGACATTATCGGTTTTAAAATTACTGTCGTACATGATGTCTGTGCCATCCGTGAGTTCAGAATCGACAAATTTACAGTTTCGAAAAGTTGGTCGAAATCAATTATGACATCATCAGTGATGTCACAATTGACATTATCGGTTTTAAAATTACTGTCGTAGATCATGTCCGTGCAATTCGTGAGTTCAGAAGAGTCAATTTTACAGTTTTGAAAAGATGTCAATCAATTATGACATCATCAGTGATGTCACAATTGACATTATCGGTTTTAAAATTACTGTCGTAGATGATGTCTGTGCCATTCGTGAGTTCAGAAGCGTCATTTTTACTGTTTTGAAAAGATGGTCGAAATCAAATATGACATCATCAGTGATGTCACAATTGACATTATTGGTTTTAAAATTACTGTCATAGATGATGTCCGTGCCATCCGTGAGTTCAGAATCGTCAAATTTACAGTTTCGAAAAGATGGTCAAAATCAATTATGACATCATCAGTGATGTCACAATTGACATTATCGGTTTTAAAATGACTGTCGTAGATGATGTCCGTGCCATCCGTGAGTTCAGAAGCGTCAAATTTACAGTTTCGAAAAGTTGGTCGAAATCAATTATGACATCATCAGTGATGTCACAATTGACATTATCGGTTTTAAAATTACTGTCGTACATGATGTCCGTGCCATCCGTGAGTTCAGAATCGTCAAATTTACAGTTTCGAAAAGTTGTTCGAAATCAATTATTACATCATCAGTGATGTCACAATTGACATTATCGGTTTTAAAATTACGGTCGTAGATGATGTCCGTGCCATCCGTGAGTTCAGAAGCATCAATTTTACAGTTTCGAAAAGATGGTCAAAATCAATTATGACATCATCAGTGATGTCACAATTGACATTATCGGTTTTAAAATTACTGTCGTAGATGATGTCCGTTCCATCCGTGAGTTCAGAAGCGTCAATTTTACAGTTTTGAAAAGATGGTCGAAATCAATTATGACATCATCAGTGATGTCACAATTGACATTATCGGTTTTAAAATTACTGTCGTAGAAGATGTCCGTGCCATCCGTGAGTTCAGAATCGTCAAATTTACCGTTTCGAAAAGATGGTCAAAATCAATTATGAGATCATCAGTGATGTCACAATTGACATTATTGGTTTTAAAATTACTGTCGTAGATGATGTCCGTGCCATCGGTGAGTTCAGAAGCGTCAATTTTACAGTTTTGAAAAGATGGTCGAAATCAATTATGACATCATCAGTGATGTCACAATTGACATTATTGGTTTTAAAATTACTGTCGTAGATGATGTCCGTGCCATCTTTGAGTTCAGAAGCGTCAATTTTACAGTTACGAAAAGATGTTCAAAATCAATTATGACATCATCAGTGATGTCACAATTGACATTATCGGTTTTAAAATTACTGTCGTACATGATGTCCGTGCCATCTGTGAGTTCAGAATCGTCAAATTTACAGTTTCTAAAAGTTGGTCGAAATCAATTATGACATCATCAGTGATGTCACAATTGACATTATTGGTTTTAAAATTACTGTCGTAGATGATGTCTGTGCCATTCGTGAGTTCAGAAGCGTCAATTTTACTGTTTTGAGAAGATAGACAAAATCAATTATGACATCATCAGTGATGTCACAATTGACATTAAAGGTTTTAAAATTACTGTCGTAGATGATGTCTGTGCCATTCGTGAGTTCAGAAGCGTCAATTTTACAGTTTTGAAAAGATGGTCGAAATCAATTATGACATCATCAGTGATGTCACAATTGACATTATCGGTTTTAAAATTACTGTCGTAGAAGATGTCCGTGCCATCCGTGAGTTCAGAATCGTCAAATTTACAGTTTCGAAAAGATGGTCGAAATCAATTATGACATCATCAGTGATGTCACAATTGACATTATCGGTTTTAAAATTACTGTCGTAGATGATGTCCGTGCCATCCGTGAGTTCAGAAGCATCAATTTTACAGTTTTTAAAAGATGGTCGAAATCAATTATGACATCATCAGTGATGCCACAATTAACATTATCGGTTTTAAAATTACTGTCGTACATGATGTCCGTGCCATCCGTGAGTTCAGAATCGTCAAATTTACAGTTTCGAAAATATGGTCGAAATCAATTATGACATCATCAGTGATGTCACAATTGACATTATCGGTTTTAAAATTACTGTCGTAGATGATGTCTGTGCCATTCGTGAGTTCAGAAGCGTCAAATTTACTGTTTTGAGAAGATGGTCGAAATCAATTATGACATCATCAGTGATGTCACAATTGACATTATCGGTTTTAAAATTACTGTCGTAGAAGATGTCCGTGCCATCCGTGAGTTCAGAATCGTCAAATTTACAGTTTCGAAAAGATGGTCGAAATCAATTATGACATCATCAGTGATGTCACAATTGACATTATCGGTTTTAAAATTACTGTCGTAGATGATGTCCGTGCCATCCGTGAGTTCAGAAGCGTCAATTTTACAGTTTCGAAAAGATCGTCAAAATCAATTATGACATCATCACTGATGTCACAATTGACATTATCGGTTTTATAATTACTGTCGTAGATGATGTCCGTTCCATCCGTGAGTTCAGAAGCGTCAATTTTACAGTTTTGAAAAGATGGTCGAAATCAATTATGACATCATCAGTGATGTCACAATTGACATTATTGGTTTTAAAATTACTGTCGTAGATGATGTCCGTGCCATCTTTGAGTTCATAAGCGTCAATTTTACAGTTACGAAAAGATGTTCAAAATCAATCATGACATCATCAGTGATGTCACAATTGACATTATCGGTTTTAAAATTACTGTCGTACATGATGTCCGTGCCATCCGTGAGTTCAGAATCGTCAAATTTACAGTTTCGAAAAGTTGGTCGAAATCAATTATGACATCATCAGTGATGTCACAATTGACATTATCGGTTTTAAAATTACTGTCGTAGATCATGTCCGTGCCATTCGTGAGTTCAGAAGCGTCAATTTTACAGTTTTGAAAAGATGTCGAAATCAATTATGACATCATCAGTGATGTCACAATTGACATTATCGGTTTTAAAATTACTGTCGTACATGATGTCCGTGCCATTCGTGAGTTCAGAATTGTCAAATTTACAGTTTCGAAAAGATGGTCGAAATCAATTATGACATCATCAGTGATGTCACAATTGACAGTATCGGTTTTAAAATTACTGTCGTACATGATGTCCGTGCCATACGTGAGTTCAGAATCGTCAAATTTACCGTTTTGAAAAGATGGTCAAAATCAATTATGAGATCATCACTGATGTCACAATTGACATTATCGGTTTTAAAATTACTGTCGTAGATTATGTCCGTTCCATCCGTGAGTTCAGAAGCAGAAATTTTACAGTTTTGAAAAGATTGTCGAAATCAATTATGACATCATCAGTGATGTCAATAATTGACATTATCGGTTTTAAAATTACTGTCGTAGATGATGTCCGTGCCATCGGTGAGTTCAGAAGCGTCAATTTTACAGTTTTGAAAAGATGGTCGAAATCAATTAAGACATCATCAGTGATGTCACAATTGACATTATTGGTTTTAAAATTACTGTCGTAGATGATGTCCGTGCCATCTTTGAGTTCAGAAGCGTCAATTTTACAGTTACGAAAAGATGTTCAAAATCAATTATGACATCATCAGTGATGTCACAATTAACATTATCGGTTTTAAAATTACTGTCGTACATGATGTCCGTGCCATCCGTGAGTTCAGAATCGTCAAATTTTCAGTTTCTAAAAGTTGGTCGAAATCAATTATGACATCATCAGTGATGTCACAATTGACATTATCGGTTTTAAAATTACTGTCGTAGATGATGTCTGTGCCATTCGTGAGTTCAGAAGCGTCAATTTTACTGTTTTGAGAAGATAGTCGAAATCAATTATGACATCATCAGTGATGTCACAATTGACATTATCGGTTTTAAAATTAATGTCGTAGATGATGTCCGTGCCATTCGTGAGTTCAGAAGCGTCAATTTTACAGTTTTGAAAAGATGGTCGAAATCAATTATGACATCATCAGTGATGTCACAATTGACATTATCGGTTTTAAAATTACTGTCGTAGAAGATGTCCGTGCCATCCGTGAGTTCAGAATCGTCAAATTTACAGTTTCGAAAAGATGGTCGAAATCAATTATGACATCATCAGTGATGTCACAATTGACATTATCGGTTTTAAAATTACTGTCGTAGAAGATGTCCGTGCCATCCGTGAGTTCAGAATCGTCAAATTTACAGTTTTGAAAAGATGGTCGAAATCAATTATGACATCATCAGTGATGTCACAATTAACATTATCGGTTTTAAAATTACTGTCGTACATGATGTCCGTGCCATCCGTGAGTTCAGAATCGTCAAATTTACAGTTTCGAAAAGTTGTTCGAAATCAATTATGACATCATCAGTGATGTCACAATTGACATTATCGGTTTTAAAATTACTGTCGTAGATGATGTCCGTGCCATCCGTGAGTTCAGAAGCGTCAATTTTACAGTTTCGAAAAGATCGTCAAAATCAATTATGACATCATCACTGATGTCACAATTGACATTATCGGTTTTAAAATTACTGTCGTAGATGATGTCCGTTCCATCCGTGAGTTCAGAAGCGTCAATTTTACAGTTTTGAAAAGATGGTCGAAATCAATTATGACATCATCAGTGATGTCACAATTGACATTATCGGTTTTAAAATTACTGTCGTAGATGATGTCCGTTCCATCCGTGAGTTCAGAAGCGTCAATTTTACAGTTTTGAAAAGATGGTCGAAATCAATTATGACATCATCAGTGATGTCACAATTGACATTATTGGTTTTAAAATTACTGTCGTAGATGATGTCCGTGCCATCTTTGAGTTCAGAAGCGTCAATTTTACAGTTACGAAAAGATGTTCAAAATCAATTATGACATCATCAGTGATGTCACAATTGACATTATTGGTTTTAAAATGACTGTCGTAGATGATGTCCGTGCCATCTTTGAGTACAGAAGCATCAATTTTACAGTTACGAAAAGATGTTCAAAATCAATTATGACATCATCAGTGATGTCACAATTGACATTATCGGTTTTAAAATTACTGTCGTAGATGATGTCCGTTCCATCCATGAGTTCAGAAGCGTCAATTTTACAGTTTTGAAAAGATGGTCGAAATCAATTATGACATCATCAGTGATGTCACAATTAACATTATCGGTTTTAAAATTACTGTCGTACATGATGTCCGTGCCATCCGTGAGTTCAGAATCGTCAAATTTACAGTTTCGAAAAGTTGGTCGAAATCAATTATGACATCATCAGTGATGTCACAATTGACATTATCGGTTTTAAAATTACTGTCGTAGAAGATGTCCGTGCCATCCGTGAGTTCAGAATCGTCAAATTTACCGTTTCGAAAAGATGGTCAAAATCAATTATGACATCATCAGTGATGTCACAATTGACATTATCGGTTTTAAAATTACTGTCGTAGATGATGTCCGTGCCATCCGTGAGTTCAGAAGTGTCAATTTTACAGTTTCGAAAAGATGGTCGAAATCAATTATGACATCATCAGTGATGTCACAATTGACATTATCGGTTTTAAAATTACTGTCGTAGATGATGTCCGTGCCATTCGTGAGTTCAGAAGCGTCAATTTTACTGTTTTGAGAAGATGGTCGAAATCAATTATGACATCATCAGTGATGTCACAATTGACATTATCGGTTTTAAAATTACTGTCGTAGATGATGTCCGTGCCATTCGTGAGTTCAGAAGCGTCAATTTTACAGTTTTGAAAAGATGGTCGAAATCAATTATGACATCATCAGTGATGTCACAATTGACATTATCGGTTTTAAAATTACTGTCGTAGAAGATGTCCGTGCCATCCGTGAGTTCAGAATCGTCAAATTTACAGTTTCGAAAAGTTGGTCGAAATCAATTATGACATCATCAGTGATGTCACAATTGACATTATCGGTTTTAAAATTACTGTCGTAGATCATGTCCGTGCCATTCGTGAGTTCAGAAGCGTCAATTTTACAGTTTTGAAAAGATGTCGAAATCAATTATGACATCATCAGTGATGTCACAATTGACATTATCGGTTTTAAAATTACTGTCGTAGATGTCCGTGCCATCCGTGAGTTCAGAATCGTCAAATTTACAGTTTCGAAAAGTTGGTCGAAATCAATTATGACATCATCAGTGATGTCACAATTGACATTATCGGTTTTAAAATTACTGTCGTAGATGATGCCTGTGCCATTCGTGAGTTCAGAAGCGTCAATTTTACTGTTTTGAGAAGATGGTCGAAATCAATTATGACATCATCAGTGATGTCACAATTGACATTATCGGTTTTAAAATTACTATCGTAGATGATGTCCGTGCCATTCGTGAGTTCAGAAGCGTCAATTTTACAGTTTTGAAAAGATGTCGAAATCAATTATGACATCATCAGTGATGTCACAATTGACATTATCGGTTTTAAAATTACTGTCGTAGATGATGTCCGTGCCATCCGTGAGTTCAGAATCGTCAAATTTACAGTTTCGAAAAGATGGTCGAAATCAATTATGACATCATCAGTGATGTCACAATTGACATTATCGGTTTTAAAATTACTGTCGTAGATGATGTCCGTGCCATCCGTGAGTTCAGAAGCGTCAATTTTACAGTTTCGAAAAGATGGTCAAAATCAATTATGACATCTTCAGTGATGTCACAATTGACATTATCGGTTTTAAAATTACTGTCGTACATGATGTCTGTGCCATCCGTGAGTTCAGAATCGACAAATTTACAGTTTCGAAAAGTTGGTCGAAATCAATTATGACATCATCAGTGATGTCACAATTGACATTATCGGTTTTAAAATTACTGTCGTAGATCATGTCCGTGCAATTCGTGAGTTCAGAAGAGTCAATTTTACAGTTTTGAAAAGATGTCAATCAATTATGACATCATCAGTGATGTCACAATTGACATTATCGGTTTTAAAATTACTGTCGTAGATGATGTCTGTGCCATTCGTGAGTTCAGAAGCGTCATTTTTACTGTTTTGAAAAGATGGTCGAAATCAAATATGACATCATCAGTGATGTCACAATTGACATTATTGGTTTTAAAATTACTGTCATAGATGATGTCCGTGCCATCTTTGAGTTCAGAAGCGTCAATTTTACAGTTACGAAAAGATGGTCAAAATCAATTATGACATCATCAGTGATGTCACAATTGACATTATCGGTTTTAAAATTACTGTCGTAGATGATGTCCGTGCCATCCGTGAGTTCAGAAGCATCAATTTTACAGTTTCGAAAAGATGGTCAAAATCAATTATGACATCATCAGTGATGTCACAATTGACATTATCGGTTTTAAAATTACTGTCGTAGATGATGTCCGTTCCATCCGTGAGTTCAGAAGCGTCAATTTTACAGTTTTGAAAAGATGGTCGAAATCAATTATGACAGCATCAGTGATGCCACAATTAACATTATCGGTTTTAAAATTACTGTCGTACATGATGTCCGTGCCATCCGTGAGTTCAGAATCGTCAAATTTACAGTTTCGAAAAGATGGTCAAAATCAATTATGACATCATCAGTGATGTCACAATTGACATTATCGGTTTTAAAATTACTGTCGTAGAAGATGTCCGTGCCATCCGTGAGTTCAGAATCGTCAAATTTACCGTTTCGAAAAGATGGTCAAAATCAATTATGACATCATCAGTGATGTCACAATTGACATTATCGGTTTTAAAATTACTGTCGTAGATGATGTCCGTGCCATCCGTGAGTTCAGAAGCATCAATTTTACAGTTTCGAAAAGATGGTCAAAATCAATTATGACATCATCAGTGATGTCACAATTGACATTATCGGTTTTAAAATTACTGTCGTAGATGATGTCCGTTCCATCCGTGAGTTCAGAAGCGTCAAATTTACAGTTTCGAAAAGTTGGTCGAAATCAATTATGACATCATCAGTGATGTCACAATTGACATTATCGGTTTTAAAATTACTGTCGTAGAAGATGTCCGTGCCATCCGTGAGTTCAGAATCGTCAAATTTACCGTTTCGAAAAGATGGTCAAAATCAATTATGAGATCATCAGTGATGTCACAATTGACATTATTGGTTTTAAAATTACTGTCGTAGATGATGTCCGTGCCATCGGTGAGTTCAGAAGCGTCAATTTTACAGTTTTGAAAAGATGGTCGAAATCAATTATGACATCATCAGTGATGTCACAATTGACATTATTGGTTTTAAAATTACTGTCGTAGATGATGTCCGTGCCATCTTTGAGTTCAGAAGCGTCAATTTTACAGTTACGAAAAGATGTTCAAAATCAATTATGACATCATCAGTGATGTCACAATTGACATTATCGGTTTTAAAATTACTGTCGTACATGATGTCCGTGCCATCTGTGAGTTCAGAATCGTCAAATTTACAGTTTCTAAAAGTTGGTCGAAATCAATTATGACATCATCAGTGATGTCACAATTGACATTATTGGTTTTAAAATTACTGTCGTAGATGATGTCTGTGCCATTCGTGAGTTCAGAAGCGTCAATTTTACTGTTTTGAGAAGATAGACAAAATCAATTATGACATCATCAGTGATGTCACAATTGACATTAAAGGTTTTAAAATTACTGTCGTAGATGATGTCTGTGCCATTCGTGAGTTCAGAAGCGTCAATTTTACAGTTTTGAAAAGATGGTCGAAATCAATTATGACATCATCAGTGATGTCACAATTGACATTATCGGTTTTAAAATTACTGTCGTAGAAGATGTCCGTGCCATCCGTGAGTTCAGAATCGTCAAATTTACAGTTTCGAAAAGATGGTCGAAATCAATTATGACATCATCAGTGATGTCACAATTGACATTATCGGTTTTAAAATTACTGTCGTAGATGATGTCCGTGCCATCCGTGAGTTCAGAAGCATCAATTTTACAGTTTTTAAAAGATGGTCGAAATCAATTATGACATCATCAGTGATGCCACAATTAACATTATCGGTTTTAAAATTACTGTCGTACATGATGTCCGTGCCATCCGTGAGTTCAGAATCGTCAAATTTACAGTTTCGAAAATATGGTCGAAATCAATTATGACATCATCAGTGATGTCACAATTGACATTATCGGTTTTAAAATTACTGTCGTAGATGATGTCTGTGCCATTCGTGAGTTCAGAAGCGTCAAATTTACTGTTTTGAGAAGATGGTCGAAATCAATTATGACATCATCAGTGATGTTACAATTGACATTATCGGTTTTAAAATTACTGTCGTAGAAGATGTCCGTGCCATCCGTGAGTTCAGAATCGTCAAATTTACAGTTTCGAAAAGATGGTCGAAATCAATTATGACATCATCAGTGATGTCACAATTGACATTATCGGTTTTAAAATTACTGTCGTAGATGATGTCCGTTCCATCCGTGAGTTCAGAAGCGTCAATTTTACAGTTTCGAAAAGATCGTCAAAATCAATTATGACATCATCAGTGATGTCACAATTGACATTATTGGTTTTAAAATTACTGTCGTAGATGATGTCCGTGCCATCTTTGAGTTCATAAGCGTCAATTTTACAGTTACGAAAAGATGTTCAAAATCAATCATGACATCATCAGTGATGTCACAATTGACATTATCGGTTTTAAAATTACTGTCGTACATGATGTCCGTGCCATCCGTGAGTTCAGAATCGTCAAATTTACAGTTTCGAAAAGTTGGTCGAAATCAATTATGACATCATCAGTGATGTCACAATTGACATTATCGGTTTTAAAATTACTGTCGTAGATCATGTCCGTGCCATTCGTGAGTTCAGAAGCGTCAATTTTACAGTTTTGAAAAGATGTCGAAATCAATTATGACATCATCAGTGATGTCACAATTGACATTATCGGTTTTAAAATTACTGTCGTACATGATGTCCGTGCCATCCGTGACTTCAGAATTGTCAAATTTACAGTTTCGAAAAGATGGTCGAAATCAATTATGACATCATCAGTGATGTCACAATTGACATTATCGGTTTTAAAATTACTGTCGTAGATCATGTCCGTGCCATTCGTGAGTTCAGAAGCGTCAATTTTACAGTTTTGAAAAGATGTCAAAATCAATTATGACATCATCAGTGATGTCACAATTGACATTATCGGTTTCAAAATTACTGTCGTAGATGTCCGTGCCATCCGTGAGTTCAGAATTGTCAAATTTACAGTTTCGAAAAGATGGTCGAAATCAATTATGACATCATCAGTGATGTCACAATTGACAGTATCTGTTTTAAAATTACTGTCGTACATGATGTCCGTGCCATACGTGAGTTCAGAATCGTCAAATTTACCGTTTTGAAAAGATGGTCAAAATCAATTATGAGATCATCACTGATGTCACAATTGACATTATCGGTTTTAAAATTACTGTCGTAGATGATGTCCGTTCCATCCGTGAGTTCAGAAGCAGAAATTTTACAGTTTTGAAAAGATTGTCGAAATCAATTATGACATCATCAGTGATGTCAATAATTGACATTATCGGTTTTAAAATTACTGTCGTAGATGATGTCCGTGCCATTGGTGAGTTCAGAAGCGTCAATTTTACAGTTTTGAAAAGATGGTCGAAATCAATTAAGACATCATCAGTGATGTCACAATTGACATTATTGGTTTTAAAATTACTGTCGTAGATGATGTCCGTGCCATCTTTGAGTTCAGAAGCGTCAATTTTACAGTTACGAAAAGATGTTCAAAATCAATTATGACATCATCAGTGATGTCACAATTAACATTATCGGTTTTAAAATTACTGTCGTACATGATGTCCGTGCCATCCGTGAGTTCAGAATCGTCAAATTTTCAGTTTCTAAAAGTTGGTCGAAATCAATTATGACATCATCAGTGATGTCACAATTGACATTATCGGTTTTAAAATTACTGTCGTAGATGATGTCTGTGCCATTCGTGAGTTCAGAAGCGTCAATTTTACTGTTTTGAGAAGATAGTCGAAATCAATTATGACATCATCAGTGATGTCACAATTGACATTATCGGTTTTAAAATTACTGTCGTAGATGATGTCCGTGCCATTCGTGAGTTCAGAAGCGTAAATTTTACAGTTTTGAAAAGATGGTCGAAATCAATTATGACATCATCAGTGATGTCACAATTGACATTATCGGTTTTAAAATTACTGTCGTAGAAGATGTCCGTGCCATCCGTGAGTTCAGAATCGTCAAATTTACAGTTTCGAAAAGATGGTCGAAATCAATTATGACATCATCAGTGATGTCACAATTGACATTATCGGTTTTAAAATTACTGTCGTAGATGATGTCCGTGCCATCCGTGAGTTCAGAAGCATCAATTTTACAGTTTTGAAAAGATGGTCGAAATCAATTATGACATCATCAGTGATGTCACAATTAACATTATCGGTTTTAAAATTACTGTCGTACATGATGTCCGTGCCATCCGTGAGTTCAGAATCGTCAAATTTACAGTTTCGAAAAGTTGTTCGAAATCAATTATGACATCATCAGTGATGTCACAATTGACATTATCGGTTTTAAAATTACTGTCGTAGATGATGTCCGTGCCATCCGTGAGTTCAGAAGCGTCAATTTTACAGTTTCGAAAAGATCGTCAAAATCAATTATGACATCATCACTGATGTCACAATTGACATTATCGGTTTTAAAATTACTGTCGTAGATGATGTCCGTTCCATCCGTGAGTTCAGAAGCGTCAATTTTACAGTTTTGAAAAGATGGTCGAAATCAATTATGACATCATCAGTGATGTCACAATTGACATTATTGGTTTTAAAATTACTGTCGTAGATGATGTCCGTGCCATCTTTGAGTTCATAAGCGTCAATTTTACAGTTACGAAAAGATGTTCAAAATCAATCATGACATCATCAGTGATGTCACAATTGACATTATTGGTTTTAAAATTACTGTCGTAGATGATGTCCGAACCATCTTTGAGTTCAGAAGCGTCAATTTTACAGTTACGAAAAGATGTTCAAAATCAATTATGACATCATCAGTGATGTCACAATTGACATTATCGGTTTTAAAATTACTGTCGTAGATGATGGCCGTGCCATCCGTGAGTTCAGAAGTGTCAATTTTACAGTTTCGAAAAGATGTTCAAAATCAATTATGACATCATCAGTGATGTCACAATTGACATTATCGGTTTTAAAATTACTGTCGTAGATGATGTCCGTGCCATCCGTGAGTTCAGAAGTGTCAATTTTACAGTTTCGAAAAGATGGTCAAAATCAATTATGACATCATCAGTGATGTCACAATTGACATTATCGGTTTTAAAATTACTGTCGTAGATGATGTCCGTACCATCCGCGAGTTCAGAAGCGTCAATTTTACAGTTTCGAAAAGATGGTCAAAATCAATTATGACATCATCACTGATGTCACAATTGACATTATCGGTTTTAAAATTACTGTCGTAGATGATGTCCGTTCCATCCGTGAGTTCAGAAGCAGAAATTTTACAGTTTTGAAAAGATGGTCGAAATCAATTATGACATCATTAGTGATGTCACAATTGACATTATCGGTTTTAAAATTACTGTTGTAGATGATGTCCGTGCCATCTTTGAGTTCAGAAGCGTCAAATTTACAGTTTCGAAAAGATCGTCAAAATCAATTATGACATCATCAGTGATGTCACAATTGACATTATCGGTTTTAAAATTACTGTCGTAGATGTTGTCCGTGCCATCCGTGAGTTCAGAAGCATCAATTTTACAGTTTCGAAAAGATGTTCAAAATCAATTATGACATCATCAGTGATGTCACAATTGACATTATCGGTTTTAAAATTACTGTCGTAGATGATGTCCGTGCAATTCGTGAGTTCAGAAGAGTCAATTTTACAGTTTTGAAAAGATGTCGAAATCAATTATGACATCATCAGTGATGTCACAATTGACATTATCGGTTTTAAAATTACTGTCGTAGATGATGTCTGTGCCATTCGTGAGTTCAGAATCGTCAAATTTACAGTTTCGAAAAGTTGGTCGAAATCAATTATGACATCATCAGTGATGTCACAATTGACATTATCGGTTTTAAAATTACTGTCGTATATGATGTCCGTGCCATCCGTGAGTTCAGAATCGTCAAATTTACAGTTTCGAAAAGTTGTTCGAAATCAATTATTACATCATCAGTGATGTCACAATTGACATTATCGGTTTTAAAATTACGGTCGTAGATGATGTCCGTGCCATCCGTGAGTTCAGAAGCATCAATTTTACAGTTTCGAAAAGATGGTCAAAATCAATTATGACATCATCAGTGATGTCACAATTGACATTATCGGTTTTAAAATTACTGTCGTAGATGATGTCCGTTCCATCCGTGAGTTCAGAAGCGTCAATTTTACAGTTTTGAAAAGATGGTCGAAATCAATTATGACATCATCAGTGATGTCACAATTGACATTATCGGTTTTAAAATTACTGTCGTAGAAGATGTCCGTGCCATCCGTGAGTTCAGAATCGTCAAATTTACCGTTTCGAAAAGATGGTCAAAATCAATTATGAGATCATCAGTGATGTCACAATTGACATTATTGGTTTTAAAATTACTGTCGTAGATGATGTCCGTGCCATCGGTGAGTTCAGAAGCGTCAATTTTACAGTTTTGAAAAGATGGTCGAAATCAATTAAGACATCATCAGTGATGTCACAATTGACATTATTGGTTTTAAAATTACTGTCGTAGATGATGTCCGTGCCATCTTTGAGTTCAGAAGCGTCAATTTTACAGTTACGAAAAGATGTTCAAAATCAATTATGACATCATCAGTGATGTCACAATTGACATTATCGGTTTTAAAATTACTGTCGTACATGATGTCCGTGCCATCTGTGAGTTCAGAATCGTCAAATTTACAGTTTCTAAAAGTTGGTCGAAATCAATTATGACATCATCAGTGATGTCACAATTGACATTATTGGTTTTAAAATTACTGTCGTAGATGATGTCTGTGCCATTCGTGAGTTCAGAAGCGTCAATTTTACTGTTTTGCGAAGATAGACAAAATCAATTATGACATCATCAGTGATGTCACAATTGACATTATCGGTTTTAAAATTACTGTCGTAGATGATGTCTGTGCCATTCGTGAGTTCAGAAGCGTCAATTTTACAGTTTTGAAAAGATGGTCGAAATCAATTATGACATCATCAGTGATGTCACAATTGACATTATCGGTTTTAAAATTACTGTCGTAGAAGATGTCCGTGCCATCCGTGAGTTCAGAATCGTCAAATTTACAGTTTCGAAAAGATGGTCGAAATCAATTATGACATCATCAGTGATGTCACAATTGACATTATCGGTTTTAAAATTACTGTCGTAGATGATGTCCGTGCCATCCGTGAGTTCAGAAGCATCAATTTTACAGTTTTTAAAAGATGGTCGAAATCAATTATGACATCATCAGTGATGCCACAATTAACATTATCGGTTTTAAAATTACTGTCGTACATGATGTCCGTGCCATCCGTGAGTTCAGAATCGTCAAATTTACAGTTTCGAAAATATGGTCGAAATCAATTATGACATCATCAGTGATGTCACAATTGACATTATCGGTTTTAAAATTACTGTCGTAGATGATGTCTGTGCCATTCGTGAGTTCAGAAGCGTCAAATTTACTGTTTTGAGAAGATGGTCGAAATCAATTATGACATCATCAGTGATGTCACAATTGACATTATCGGTTTTAAAATTACTGTCGTAGAAGATGTCCGTGCCATCCGTGAGTTCAGAATCGTCAAATTTACAGTTTCGAAAAGATGGTCGAAATCAATTATGACATCATCAGTGATGTCACAATTGACATTATCGGTTTTAAAATTACTGTCGTAGATGATGTCCGTGCCATCCGTGAGTTCAGAAGCGTCAATTTTACAGTTTCGAAAAGATCGTCAAAGTCAATTATGACATCATCACTGATGTCACAATTGACATTATCGGTTTTATAATTACTGTCGTAGATGATGTCCGTTCCATCCGTGAGTTCAGAAGCGTCAATTTTACAGTTTTGAAAAGATGGTCGAAATCAATTATGACATCATCAGTGATGTCACAATTGACATTATTGGTTTTAAAATTACTGTCGTAGATGATGTCCGTGCCATCTTTGAGTTCATAAGCGTCAATTTTACAGTTACGAAAAGATGTTCAAAATCAATCATGACATCATCAGTGATGTCACAATTGACATTATCGGTTTTAAAATTACTGTCGTACATGATGTCCGTGCCATCCGTGAGTTCAGAATCGTCAAATTTACAGTTTCGAAAAGTTGGTCGAAATCAATTATGACATCATCAGTGATGTCACAATTGACATTATCGGTTTTAAAATTACTGTCGTAGATCATGTCCGTGCCATTCGTGAGTTCAGAAGCGTCAATTTTACAGTTTTGAAAAGATGTCGAAATCAATTATGACATCATCAGTGATGTCACAATTGACATTATCGGTTTTAAAATTACTGTCGTACATGATGTCCGTGCCATCCGTGACTTCAGAATTGTCAAATTTACAGTTTCGAAAAGATGGTCGAAATCAATTATGACATCATCAGTGATGTCACAATTGACATTATCGGTTTTAAAATTACTGTCGTACATGATGTCCGTGCCATCCGTGAGTTCAGAATCGTCAAATTTACAGTTTGAAAAGTTGGTCGAAATCAATTATGACATCATCAGTGATGTCACAATTGACATTATCGGTTTTAAAATTACTGTCGTAGATGATGCCTGTGCCATTCGTGAGTTCAGAAGCGTCAATTTTACTGTTTTGAGAAGATAGTCGATATCAATTATGACATCATCAGTGATGTCACAATTGACATTATCGGTTTTAAAATTACTGTCGTAGAAGATGTCCGTGCCATCCGTGAGTTCAGAATCGTCAAATTTACAGTTTCGAAAAGATGGTCGAAATCAATTATGACATCATCAGTGATGTCACAATTGACATTATCGGTTTTAAAATTACTGTCGTAGATGATGTCCGTGCCATCCGTGAGTTCAGAAGCATCAATTTTACAGTTTCGAAAAGATGGTCAAAATCAATTATGACATCATCACTGATGTCACAATTGACATTATCGGTTTTAAAATTACTGTCGTAGATGATGTCCGTTCCATCCGTGAGTTCAGAAGCAGAAATTTTACAGTTTTGAAAAGATGGTCGAAATCAATTATGACATCATCAGTGATGTCACAATTGACATTATCGGTTTTAAAATTACTGTTGTAGATGATGTCCGTGCCATCTTTGAGTTCAGAAGCGTCAATTTTACAGTTATGAAAAGATGTTCAAAATCAATTATGACATCATCAGTGATGTCACAATTGACATTATCGGTTTTAAAATTACTGTCGTATATGATGTCCGTGCCATTCGTGAGTTCAGAAGCGTCAATTTTACAGTTTTGAAAAGATGGTCGAAATCAATTATGACATCATCAGTGATGTCACAATTGACATTATTGATTTTAAAATTACTGTCGTAGATGATGTCCGTGCCATCTTTGAGTTCAGAAGCGTCAATTTTACAGTTTCGAAAAGATGTTCAAAATCAATTATGACATCATCAGTGATGTCACAATTGACATTATCGGTTTTAAAATTACTGTCGTAGATGATGTCCGTGCCATTCGTGAGTTCAGAAGCGTCAATTTTACAGTTTTGAAAAGATGGTCGAAATCAATAATGACATCATCAGTGATGTCACAATTGACATTATTGGTTTTAAAATTACTGTCGTATATGATGTCCGTGCCATCTTTGAGTTCAGAAGCGTCAATTTTACAGTTTCGAAAAGATCGTCAAAATCAATTATGACATCATCACTGATGTCACAATTGACATTATCGGTTTTAAAATTACTGTCGTAGATGATGTCCGTTCCATCCGTGAGTTCAGAAGCGTCAATTTTACAGTTTTGAAAAGATGGTCGAAATCAATTATGACATCATCAGTGATGTCACAATTGACATTATTGGTTTTAAAATTACTGTCGTAGATGATGTCCGTGCCATCTTTGAGTTCAGAAGCGTCAATTTTACAGTTACGAAAAGATGTTCAAAATCAATTATGACATCATCAGTGATGTCACAATTGACATTATTGGTTTTAAAATTACTGTCGTAGATGATGTCCGTGCCATCTTTGAGTACAGAAGCATCAATTTTACAGTTACGAAAAGATGTTCAAAATCAATTATGACATCATCAGTGATGTTACAATTGACATTATCGGTTTTAAAATTACTGTCGTAGATGATGTCTGTGCCATTCGTGAGTTCAGAAGCGTTAATTTTACTGATTTTGAAAAGATGGTCGAAATCAAATATGACATCATCAGTGATATCACAATTGACATTATTGGTTTTAAAATTACTGTCATAGATGATGTCCGTGCCATCTTTGAGTTCTGAAGCGTCAATTTTACAGTTACGAAAAGATGGTCAAAATCAATTATGACATCATCAGTGATGTCACAATTGACATTATCGGTTTTAAAATTACTGTCGTAGATGATGTCCGTGCCATCCGTGAGTTAAGAAGCATCAATTTTACAGTTTCGAAAAGATGGTCAAAATCAATTATGACATCATCAGTGATGTCACAATTGACATTATCGGTTTTAAAATTACTGTCGTAGATGATGTCCGTTCCATCCATGAGTTCAGAAGCGTCAATTTTACAGTTTTGAAAAGATGGTCGAAATCAATTATGACATCATCAGTGATGTCACAATTAACATTATCGGTTTTAAAATTACTGTCGTACATGATGTCCGTGCCATCCGTGAGTTCAGAATCGTCAAATTTACAGTTTCGAAAAGTTGGTCGAAATCAATTATGACATCATCAGTGATGTCACAATTGACATTATCGGTTTTAAAATTACTGTCGTAGAAGATGTCCGTGCCATCCGTGAGTTCAGAATCGTCAAATTTACCGTTTCGAAAAGATGGTCAAAATCAATTATGACATCATCAGTGATGTCACAATTGACATTATCGGTTTTAAAATTACTGTCGTAGATGATGTCCGTGCCATCCGTGAGTTCAGAAGTGTCAATTTTACAGTTTCGAAAAGATGGTCGAAATCAATTATGACATCATCAGTGATGTCACAATTGACATTATCGGTTTTAAAATTACTGTCGTAGATGATGTCCGTGCCATTCGTGAGTTCAGAAGCGTCAATTTTACTGTTTTGAGAAGATGGTCGAAATCAATTATGACATCATCAGTGATGTCACAATTGACATTATCGGTTTTAAAATTACTGTCGTAGATGATGTCCGTGCCATTCGTGAGTTCAGAAGCGTCAATTTTACAGTTTTGAAAAGATGGTCGAAATCAATTATGACATCATCAGTGATGTCACAATTGACATTATCGGTTTTAAAATTACTGTCGTAGAAGATGTCCGTGCCATCCGTGAGTTCAGAATCGTCAAATTTACAGTTTCGAAAAGTTGGTCGAAATCAATTATGACATCATCAGTGATGTCACAATTGACATTATCGGTTTTAAAATTACTGTCGTAGATCATGTCCGTGCCATTCGTGAGTTCAGAAGCGTCAATTTTACAGTTTTGAAAAGATGTCGAAATCAATTATGACATCATCAGTGATGTCACAATTGACATTATCGGTTTTAAAATTACTGTCGTAGATGTCCGTGCCATCCGTGAGTTCAGAATCGTCAAATTTACAGTTTCGAAAAGTTGGTCGAAATCAATTATGACATCATCAGTGATGTCACAATTGACATTATCGGTTTTAAAATTACTGTCGTAGATGATGCCTGTGCCATTCGTGAGTTCAGAAGCGTCAATTTTACTGTTTTGAGAAGATGGTCGAAATCAATTATGACATCATCAGTGATGTCACAATTGACATTATCGGTTTTAAAATTACTATCGTAGATGATGTCCGTGCCATTCGTGAGTTCAGAAGCGTCAATTTTACAGTTTTGAAAAGATGTCGAAATCAATTATGACATCATCAGTGATGTCACAATTGACATTATCGGTTTTAAAATTACTGTCGTAGATGATGTCCGTGCCATCCGTGAGTTCAGAATCGTCAAATTTACAGTTTCGAAAAGATGGTCGAAATCAATTATGACATCATCAGTGATGTCACAATTGACATTATCGGTTTTAAAATTACTGTCGTAGATGATGTCCGTGCCATCCGTGAGTTCAGAAGCGTCAATTTTACAGTTTCGAAAAGATGGTCAAAATCAATTATGACATCTTCAGTGATGTCACAATTGACATTATCGGTTTTAAAATTACTGTCGTACATGATGTCTGTGCCATCCGTGAGTTCAGAATCGACAAATTTACAGTTTCGAAAAGTTGGTCGAAATCAATTATGACATCATCAGTGATGTCACAATTGACATTATCGGTTTTAAAATTACTGTCGTAGATCATGTCCGTGCAATTCGTGAGTTCAGAAGAGTCAATTTTACAGTTTTGAAAAGATGTCAATCAATTATGACATCATCAGTGATGTCACAATTGACATTATCGGTTTTAAAATTACTGTCGTAGATGATGTCTGTGCCATTCGTGAGTTCAGAAGCGTCATTTTTACTGTTTTGAAAAGATGGTCGAAATCAAATATGACATCATCAGTGATGTCACAATTGACATTATTGGTTTTAAAATTACTGTCATAGATGATGTCCGTGCCATCCGTGAGTTCAGAATCGTCAAATTTACAGTTTCGAAAAGATGGTCAAAATCAATTATGACATCATCAGTGATGTCACAATTGACATTATCGGTTTTAAAATGACTGTCGTAGATGATGTCCGTGCCATCCGTGAGTTCAGAAGCGTCAAATTTACAGTTTCGAAAAGTTGGTCGAAATCAATTATGACATCATCAGTGATGTCACAATTGACATTATCGGTTTTAAAATTACTGTCGTACATGATGTCCGTGCCATCCGTGAGTTCAGAATCGTCAAATTTACAGTTTCGAAAAGTTGTTCGAAATCAATTATTACATCATCAGTGATGTCACAATTGACATTATCGGTTTTAAAATTACGGTCGTAGATGATGTCCGTGCCATCCGTGAGTTCAGAAGCATCAATTTTACAGTTTCGAAAAGATGGTCAAAATCAATTATGACATCATCAGTGATGTCACAATTGACATTATCGGTTTTAAAATTACTGTCGTAGATGATGTCCGTTCCATCCGTGAGTTCAGAAGCGTCAATTTTACAGTTTTGAAAAGATGGTCGAAATCAATTATGACATCATCAGTGATGTCACAATTGACATTATCGGTTTTAAAATTACTGTCGTAGAAGATGTCCGTGCCATCCGTGAGTTCAGAATCGTCAAATTTACCGTTTCGAAAAGATGGTCAAAATCAATTATGAGATCATCAGTGATGTCACAATTGACATTATTGGTTTTAAAATTACTGTCGTAGATGATGTCCGTGCCATCGGTGAGTTCAGAAGCGTCAATTTTACAGTTTTGAAAAGATGGTCGAAATCAATTATGACATCATCAGTGATGTCACAATTGACATTATTGGTTTTAAAATTACTGTCGTAGATGATGTCCGTGCCATCTTTGAGTTCAGAAGCGTCAATTTTACAGTTACGAAAAGATGTTCAAAATCAATTATGACATCATCAGTGATGTCACAATTGACATTATCGGTTTTAAAATTACTGTCGTACATGATGTCCGTGCCATCTGTGAGTTCAGAATCGTCAAATTTACAGTTTCTAAAAGTTGGTCGAAATCAATTATGACATCATCAGTGATGTCACAATTGACATTATTGGTTTTAAAATTACTGTCGTAGATGATGTCTGTGCCATTCGTGAGTTCAGAAGCGTCAATTTTACTGTTTTGAGAAGATAGACAAAATCAATTATGACATCATCAGTGATGTCACAATTGACATTAAAGGTTTTAAAATTACTGTCGTAGATGATGTCTGTGCCATTCGTGAGTTCAGAAGCGTCAATTTTACAGTTTTGAAAAGATGGTCGAAATCAATTATGACATCATCAGTGATGTCACAATTGACATTATCGGTTTTAAAATTACTGTCGTAGAAGATGTCCGTGCCATCCGTGAGTTCAGAATCGTCAAATTTACAGTTTCGAAAAGATGGTCGAAATCAATTATGACATCATCAGTGATGTCACAATTGACATTATCGGTTTTAAAATTACTGTCGTAGATGATGTCCGTGCCATCCGTGAGTTCAGAAGCATCAATTTTACAGTTTTTAAAAGATGGTCGAAATCAATTATGACATCATCAGTGATGCCACAATTAACATTATCGGTTTTAAAATTACTGTCGTACATGATGTCCGTGCCATCCGTGAGTTCAGAATCGTCAAATTTACAGTTTCGAAAATATGGTCGAAATCAATTATGACATCATCAGTGATGTCACAATTGACATTATCGGTTTTAAAATTACTGTCGTAGATGATGTCTGTGCCATTCGTGAGTTCAGAAGCGTCAAATTTACTGTTTTGAGAAGATGGTCGAAATCAATTATGACATCATCAGTGATGTCACAATTGACATTATCGGTTTTAAAATTACTGTCGTAGAAGATGTCCGTGCCATCCGTGAGTTCAGAATCGTCAAATTTACAGTTTCGAAAAGATGGTCGAAATCAATTATGACATCATCAGTGATGTCACAATTGACATTATCGGTTTTAAAATTACTGTCGTAGATGATGTCCGTGCCATCCGTGAGTTCAGAAGCGTCAATTTTACAGTTTCGAAAAGATCGTCAAAATCAATTATGACATCATCACTGATGTCACAATTGACATTATCGGTTTTATAATTACTGTCGTAGATGATGTCCGTTCCATCCGTGAGTTCAGAAGCGTCAATTTTACAGTTTTGAAAAGATGGTCGAAATCAATTATGACATCATCAGTGATGTCACAATTGACATTATTGGTTTTAAAATTACTGTCGTAGATGATGTCCGTGCCATCTTTGAGTTCATAAGCGTCAATTTTACAGTTACGAAAAGATGTTCAAAATCAATCATGACATCATCAGTGATGTCACAATTGACATTATCGGTTTTAAAATTACTGTCGTACATGATGTCCGTGCCATCCGTGAGTTCAGAATCGTCAAATTTACAGTTTCGAAAAGTTGGTCGAAATCAATTATGACATCATCAGTGATGTCACAATTGACATTATCGGTTTTAAAATTACTGTCGTAGATCATGTCCGTGCCATTCGTGAGTTCAGAAGCGTCAATTTTACAGTTTTGAAAAGATGTCGAAATCAATTATGACATCATCAGTGATGTCACAATTGACATTATCGGTTTTAAAATTACTGTCGTACATGATGTCCGTGCCATTCGTGAGTTCAGAATTGTCAAATTTACAGTTTCGAAAAGATGGTCGAAATCAATTATGACATCATCAGTGATGTCACAATTGACAGTATCGGTTTTAAAATTACTGTCGTACATGATGTCCGTGCCATACGTGAGTTCAGAATCGTCAAATTTACCGTTTTGAAAAGATGGTCAAAATCAATTATGAGATCATCACTGATGTCACAATTGACATTATCGGTTTTAAAATTACTGTCGTAGATTATGTCCGTTCCATCCGTGAGTTCAGAAGCAGAAATTTTACAGTTTTGAAAAGATTGTCGAAATCAATTATGACATCATCAGTGATGTCAATAATTGACATTATCGGTTTTAAAATTACTGTCGTAGATGATGTCCGTGCCATCGGTGAGTTCAGAAGCGTCAATTTTACAGTTTTGAAAAGATGGTCGAAATCAATTAAGACATCATCAGTGATGTCACAATTGACATTATTGGTTTTAAAATTACTGTCGTAGATGATGTCCGTGCCATCTTTGAGTTCAGAAGCGTCAATTTTACAGTTACGAAAAGATGTTCAAAATCAATTATGACATCATCAGTGATGTCACAATTAACATTATCGGTTTTAAAATTACTGTCGTACATGATGTCCGTGCCATCCGTGAGTTCAGAATCGTCAAATTTTCAGTTTCTAAAAGTTGGTCGAAATCAATTATGACATCATCAGTGATGTCACAATTGACATTATCGGTTTTAAAATTACTGTCGTAGATGATGTCTGTGCCATTCGTGAGTTCAGAAGCGTCAATTTTACTGTTTTGAGAAGATAGTCGAAATCAATTATGACATCATCAGTGATGTCACAATTGACATTATCGGTTTTAAAATTAATGTCGTAGATGATGTCCGTGCCATTCGTGAGTTCAGAAGCGTCAATTTTACAGTTTTGAAAAGATGGTCGAAATCAATTATGACATCATCAGTGATGTCACAATTGACATTATCGGTTTTAAAATTACTGTCGTAGAAGATGTCCGTGCCATCCGTGAGTTCAGAATCGTCAAATTTACAGTTTCGAAAAGATGGTCGAAATCAATTATGACATCATCAGTGATGTCACAATTGACATTATCGGTTTTAAAATTACTGTCGTAGAAGATGTCCGTGCCATCCGTGAGTTCAGAATCGTCAAATTTACAGTTTTGAAAAGATGGTCGAAATCAATTATGACATCATCAGTGATGTCACAATTAACATTATCGGTTTTAAAATTACTGTCGTACATGATGTCCGTGCCATCCGTGAGTTCAGAATCGTCAAATTTACAGTTTCGAAAAGTTGTTCGAAATCAATTATGACATCATCAGTGATGTCACAATTGACATTATCGGTTTTAAAATTACTGTCGTAGATGATGTCCGTGCCATCCGTGAGTTCAGAAGCGTCAATTTTACAGTTTCGAAAAGATCGTCAAAATCAATTATGACATCATCACTGATGTCACAATTGACATTATCGGTTTTAAAATTACTGTCGTAGAGAATGTCCGTTCCATCCGTGAGTTCAGAAGCGTCAATTTTACAGTTTTGAAAAGATGGTCGAAATCAATTATGACATCATCAGTGATGTCACAATTGACATTATTGGTTTTAAAATTACTGTCGTAGATGATGTCCGTGCCATCTTTGAGTTCAGAAGCGTCAATTTTACAGTTACGAAAAGATGTTCAAAATCAATTATGACATCATCAGTGATGTCACAATTGACATTATTGGTTTTAAAATGACTGTCGTAGATGATGTCCGTGCCATCTTTGAGTACAGAAGCATCAATTTTACAGTTACGAAAAGATGTTCAAAATCAATTATGACATCATCAGTGATGTCACAATTGACATTATCGGTTTTAAAATTACTGTCGTAGATGATGTCCGTTCCATCCATGAGTTCAGAAGCGTCAATTTTACAGTTTTGAAAAGATGGTCGAAATCAATTATGACATCATCAGTGATGTCACAATTAACATTATCGGTTTTAAAATTACTGTCGTACATGATGTCCGTGCCATCCGTGAGTTCAGAATCGTCAAATTTACAGTTTCGAAAAGTTGGTCGAAATCAATTATGACATCATCAGTGATGTCACAATTGACATTATCGGTTTTAAAATTACTGTCGTAGAAGATGTCCGTGCCATCCGTGAGTTCAGAATCGTCAAATTTACCGTTTCGAAAAGATGGTCAAAATCAATTATGACATCATCAGTGATGTCACAATTGACATTATCGGTTTTAAAATTACTGTCGTAGATGATGTCCGTGCCATCCGTGAGTTCAGAAGTGTCAATTTTACAGTTTCGAAAAGATGGTCGAAATCAATTATGACATCATCAGTGATGTCACAATTGACATTATCGGTTTTAAAATTACTGTCGTAGATGATGTCCGTGCCATTCGTGAGTTCAGAAGCGTCAATTTTACTGTTTTGAGAAGATGGTCGAAATCAATTATGACATCATCAGTGATGTCACAATTGACATTATCGGTTTTAAAATTACTGTCGTAGATGATGTCCGTGCCATTCGTGAGTTCAGAAGCGTCAATTTTACAGTTTTGAAAAGATGGTCGAAATCAATTATGACATCATCAGTGATGTCACAATTGACATTATCGGTTTTAAAATTACTGTCGTAGAAGATGTCCGTGCCATCCGTGAGTTCAGAATCGTCAAATTTACAGTTTCGAAAAGTTGGTCGAAATCAATTATGACATCATCAGTGATGTCACAATTGACATTATCGGTTTTAAAATTACTGTCGTAGATCATGTCCGTGCCATTCGTGAGTTCAGAAGCGTCAATTTTACAGTTTTGAAAAGATGTCGAAATCAATTATGACATCATCAGTGATGTCACAATTGACATTATCGGTTTTAAAATTACTGTCGTAGATGTCCGTGCCATCCGTGAGTTCAGAATCGTCAAATTTACAGTTTCGAAAAGTTGGTCGAAATCAATTATGACATCATCAGTGATGTCACAATTGACATTATCGGTTTTAAAATTACTGTCGTAGATGATGCCTGTGCCATTCGTGAGTTCAGAAGCGTCAATTTTACTGTTTTGAGAAGATGGTCGAAATCAATTATGACATCATCAGTGATGTCACAATTGACATTATCGGTTTTAAAATTACTATCGTAGATGATGTCCGTGCCATTCGTGAGTTCAGAAGCGTCAATTTTACAGTTTTGAAAAGATGTCGAAATCAATTATGACATCATCAGTGATGTCACAATTGACATTATCGGTTTTAAAATTACTGTCGTAGATGATGTCCGTGCCATCCGTGAGTTCAGAATCGTCAAATTTACAGTTTCGAAAAGATGGTCGAAATCAATTATGACATCATCAGTGATGTCACAATTGACATTATCGGTTTTAAAATTACTGTCGTAGATGATGTCCGTGCCATCCGTGAGTTCAGAAGCGTCAATTTTACAGTTTCGAAAAGATGGTCAAAATCAATTATGACATCTTCAGTGATGTCACAATTGACATTATCGGTTTTAAAATTACTGTCGTACATGATGTCTGTGCCATCCGTGAGTTCAGAATCGACAAATTTACAGTTTCGAAAAGTTGGTCGAAATCAATTATGACATCATCAGTGATGTCACAATTGACATTATCGGTTTTAAAATTACTGTCGTAGATCATGTCCGTGCAATTCGTGAGTTCAGAAGAGTCAATTTTACAGTTTTGAAAAGATGTCAATCAATTATGACATCATCAGTGATGTCACAATTGACATTATCGGTTTTAAAATTACTGTCGTAGATGATGTCTGTGCCATTCGTGAGTTAAGAAGCGTCATTTTTACTGTTTTGAAAAGATGGTCGAAATCAAATATGACATCATCAGTGATGTCACAATTGACATTATTGGTTTTAAAATTACTGTCATAGATGATGTCCGTGCCATCTTTGAGTTCAGAAGCGTCAATTTTACAGTTACGAAAAGATGGTCAAAATCAATTATGACATCATCAGTGATGTCACAATTGACATTATCGGTTTTAAAATTACTGTCGTAGATGATGTCCGTGCCATCCGTGAGTTCAGAAGCATCAATTTTACAGTTTCGAAAAGATGGTCAAAATCAATTATGACATCATCAGTGATGTCACAATTGACATTATCGGTTTTAAAATTACTGTCGTAGATGATGTCCGTTCCATCCGTGAGTTCAGAAGCGTCAATTTTACAGTTTTGAAAAGATGGTCGAAATCAATTATGACAGCATCAGTGATGCCACAATTAACATTATCGGTTTTAAAATTACTGTCGTACATGATGTCCGTGCCATCCGTGAGTTCAGAATCGTCAAATTTACAGTTTCGAAAAGATGGTCAAAATCAATTATGACATCATCAGTGATGTCACAATTGACATTATCGGTTTTAAAATTACTGTCGTAGAAGATGTCCGTGCCATCCGTGAGTTCAGAATCGTCAAATTTACCGTTTCGAAAAGATGGTCAAAATCAATTATGACATCATCAGTGATGTCACAATTGACATTATCGGTTTTAAAATTACTGTCGTAGATGATGTCCGTGCCATCCGTGAGTTCAGAAGCATCAATTTTACAGTTTCGAAAAGATGGTCAAAATCAATTATGACATCATCAGTGATGTCACAATTGACATTATCGGTTTTAAAATTACTGTCGTAGATGATGTCCGTTCCATCCGTGAGTTCAGAAGCGTCAAATTTACAGTTTCGAAAAGTTGGTCGAAATCAATTATGACATCATCAGTGATGTCACAATTGACATTATCGGTTTTAAAATTACTGTCGTAGAAGATGTCCGTGCCATCCGTGAGTTCAGAATCGTCAAATTTACCGTTTCGAAAAGATGGTCAAAATCAATTATGAGATCATCAGTGATGTCACAATTGACATTATTGGTTTTAAAATTACTGTCGTAGATGATGTCCGTGCCATCGGTGAGTTCAGAAGCGTCAATTTTACAGTTTTGAAAAGATGGTCGAAATCAATTATGACATCATCAGTGATGTCACAATTGACATTATTGGTTTTAAAATTACTGTCGTAGATGATGTCCGTGCCATCTTTGAGTTCAGAAGCGTCAATTTTACAGTTACGAAAAGATGTTCAAAATCAATTATGACATCATCAGTGATGTCACAATTGACATTATCGGTTTTAAAATTACTGTCGTACATGATGTCCGTGCCATCTGTGAGTTCAGAATCGTCAAATTTACAGTTTCTAAAAGTTGGTCGAAATCAATTATGACATCATCAGTGATGTCACAATTGACATTATTGGTTTTAAAATTACTGTCGTAGATGATGTCTGTGCCATTCGTGAGTTCAGAAGCGTCAATTTTACTGTTTTGAGAAGATAGACAAAATCAATTATGACATCATCAGTGATGTCACAATTGACATTAAAGGTTTTAAAATTACTGTCGTAGATGATGTCTGTGCCATTCGTGAGTTCAGAAGCGTCAATTTTACAGTTTTGAAAAGATGGTCGAAATCAATTATGACATCATCAGTGATGTCACAATTGACATTATCGGTTTTAAAATTACTGTCGTAGAAGATGTCCGTGCCATCCGTGAGTTCAGAATCGTCAAATTTACAGTTTCGAAAAGATGGTCGAAATCAATTATGACATCATCAGTGATGTCACAATTGACATTATCGGTTTTAAAATTACTGTCGTAGATGATGTCCGTGCCATCCGTGAGTTCAGAAGCATCAATTTTACAGTTTTTAAAAGATGGTCGAAATCAATTATGACATCATCAGTGATGCCACAATTAACATTATCGGTTTTAAAATTACTGTCGTACATGATGTCCGTGCCATCCGTGAGTTCAGAATCGTCAAATTTACAGTTTCGAAAATATGGTCGAAATCAATTATGACATCATCAGTGATGTCACAATTGACATTATCGGTTTTAAAATTACTGTCGTAGATGATGTCTGTGCCATTCGTGAGTTCAGAAGCGTCAAATTTACTGTTTTGAAAAGATGGTCGAAATCAATTATGACATCATCAGTGATGTCACAATTGACATTATCGGTTTTAAAATTACTGTCGTAGAAGATGTCCGTGCCATCCGTGAGTTCAGAATCGTCAAATTTACAGTTTCGAAAAGATGGTCGAAATCAATTATGACATCATCAGTGATGTCACAATTGACATTATCGGTTTTAAAATTACTGTCGTAGATGATGTCCGTGCCATCCGTGAGTTCAGAAGCATCAATTTTACAGTTTTTAAAAGATGGTCGAAATCAATTATGACATCATCAGTGATGCCACAATTAACATTATCGGTTTTAAAATTACTGTCGTACATGATGTCCGTGCCATCCGTGAGTTCAGAATCGTCAAATTTACAGTTTCGAAAATATGGTCGAAATCAATTATGACATCATCAGTGATGTCACAATTGACATTATCGGTTTTAAAATTACTGTCGTAGATGATGTCTGTGCCATTCGTGAGTTCAGAAGCGTCAAATTTACTGTTTTGAGAAGATGGTCGAAATCAATTATGACATCATCAGTGATGTTACAATTGACATTATCGGTTTTAAAATTACTGTCGTAGAAGATGTCCGTGCCATCCGTGAGTTCAGAATCGTCAAATTTACAGTTTCGAAAAGATGGTCGAAATCAATTATGACATCATCAGTGATGTCACAATTGACATTATCGGTTTTAAAATTACTGTCGTAGATGATGTCCGTGCCATCCGTGAGTTCAGAAGCGTCAATTTTACAGTTTCGAAAAGATCGTCAAAATCAATTATGACATCATCACTGATGTCACAATTGACATCGGTTTTATAATTACTGTCGTAGATGATGTCCGTTCCATCCGTGAGTTCAGAAGCGTCAATTTTACAGTTTTGAAAAGATGGTCGAAATCAATTATGACATCATCAGTGATGTCACAATTGACATTATTGGTTTTAAAATTACTGTCGTAGATGATGTCCGTGCCATCTTTGAGTTCATAAGCGTCAATTTTACAGTTACGAAAAGATGTTCAAAATCAATCATGACATCATCAGTGATGTCACAATTGACATTATCGGTTTTAAAATTACTGTCGTACATGATGTCCGTGCCATCCGTGAGTTCAGAATCGTCAAATTTACAGTTTCGAAAAGTTGGTCGAAATCAATTATGACATCATCAGTGATGTCACAATTGACATTATCGGTTTTAAAATTACTGTCGTAGATCATGTCCGTGCCATTCGTGAGTTCAGAAGCGTCAATTTTACAGTTTTGAAAAGATGTCGAAATCAATTATGACATCATCAGTGATGTCACAATTGACATTATCGGTTTTAAAATTACTGTCGTACATGATGTCCGTGCCATCCGTGACTTCAGAATTGTCAAATTTACAGTTTCGAAAAGATGGTCGAAATCAATTATGACATCATCAGTGATGTCACAATTGACATTATCGGTTTTAAAATTACTGTCGTAGATCATGTCCGTGCCATTCGTGAGTTCAGAAGCGTCAATTTTACAGTTTTGAAAAGATGTCGAAATCAATTATGACATCATCAGTGATGTCACAATTGACAGTATCTGTTTTAAAATTACTGTCGTAGATGTCCGTGCCATCCGTGAGTTCAGAATCGTCAAATTTACCGTTTTGAAAAGATGGTCAAAATCAATTATGAGATCATCACTGATGTCACAATTGACATTATCGGTTTTAAAATTACTGTCGTAGATGATGTCCGTTCCATCCGTGAGTTCAGAAGCAGAAATTTTACAGTTTTGAAAAGATTGTCGAAATCAATTATGACATCATCAGTGATGTCAATAATTGACATTATCGGTTTTAAAATTACTGTCGTAGATGATGTCCGTGCCATCGGTGAGTTCAGAAGCGTCAATTTTACAGTTTTGAAAAGATGGTCGAAATCAATTAAGACATCATCAGTGATGTCACAATTGACATTATTGGTTTTAAAATTACTGTCGTAGATGATGTCCGTGCCATCTTTGAGTTCAGAAGCGTCAATTTTACAGTTACGAAAAGATGTTCAAAATCAATTATGACATCATCAGTGATGTCACAATTAACATTATCGGTTTTAAAATTACTGTCGTACATGATGTCCGTGCCATCCGTGAGTTCAGAATCGTCAAATTTTCAGTTTCTAAAAGTTGGTCGAAATCAATTATGACATCATCAGTGATGTCACAATTGACATTATCGGTTTTAAAATTACTGTCGTAGATGATGTCTGTGCCATTCGTGAGTTCAGAAGCGTCAATTTTACTGTTTTGAGAAGATAGTCGAAATCAATTATGACATCATCAGTGATGTCACAATTGACATTATCGGTTTTAAAATTACTGTCGTAGATGATGTCCGTGCCATTCGTGAGTTCAGAAGCGTCAATTTTACAGTTTTGAAAAGATGGTCGAAATCAATTATGACATCATCAGTGATGTCACAATTGACATTATCGGTTTTAAAATTACTGTCGTAGAAGATGTCCGTGCCATCCGTGAGTTCAGAATCGTCAAATTTACAGTTTCGAAAAGATGGTCGAAATCAATTATGACATCATCAGTGATGTCACAATTGACATTATCGGTTTTAAAATTACTGTCGTAGATGATGTCCGTGCCATCCGTGAGTTCAGAAGCATCAATTTTACAGTTTTGAAAAGATGGTCGAAATCAATTATGACATCATCAGTGATGTCACAATTGACATTATCGGTTTTAAAATTACTGTCGTAGATGATGTCCGTGCCATCCGTGAGTTCAGAAGCGTCAATTTTACAGTTTCGAAAAGATCGTCAAAATCAATTATGACATCATCACTGATGTCACAATTGACATTATCGGTTTTAAAATTACTGTCGTAGATGATGTCCGTTCCATCCGTGAGTTCAGAAGCGTCAATTTTACAGTTTTGAAAAGATGGTCGAAATCAATTATGACATCATCAGTGATGTCACAATTGACATTATTGGTTTTAAAATTACTGTCGTAGATGATGTCCGTGCCATCTTTGAGTTCATAAGCGTCAATTTTACAGTTACGAAAAGATGTTCAAAATCAATCATGACATCATCAGTGATGTCACAATTGACATTATCGGTTTTAAAATTACTGTCGTAGATGATGTCCGTGCCATCCGTGAGTTCAGAAGTGTCAATTTTACAGTTTCGAAAAGATGGTCAAAATCAATTATGACATCTTCAGTAATGTCACAATTGACATTATCGGTTTTAAAATTACTGTCGTACATGATGTCCGTGCCATCCGTGAGTTCAGAATCGTCAAATTTACAGTTTCGAAAAGTTGGTCGAAATCAATTATGACATCATCAGTGATGTCACAATTGACATTATCGGTTTTAAAATTACTGTCGTAGATCATGTCCGTGCCATTCGTGAGTTCAGAAGCGTCAATTTTACAGTTTTGAAAAGATGTCGAAATCAATTATGACATCATCAGTGATGTCACAATTCATATTATCGGTTTCAAAATTACTGTCGTAGATGTCCGTGCCATCCGTGAGTTCAGAATTGTCAAATTTACAGTTTCGAAAAGATAGTCGAAATCAATTATGACATCATCAGTGATGTCACAATTGACAGTATCGGTTTTAAAATTACTGTCGTACATGATGTCCGTGCCATCCGTGAGTTCAGAATCGTCAAATTTACAGTTTCGAAAAGTTGGTTGAAATCAATTATGACATCATCAGTGATGTCACAATTGACATTATCGGTTTTAAAATTACTGTCGTAGATCATGTCCGTGCCATTCGTGAGTTCAGAAGAGTCTATTTTACAGTTTCGAAAAGTTGGTCGAAATCAATTATGACATCATCAGTGATGTCACAATTGACATTATCGGTTTTAAAATTACTGTCGTAGATCATGTCCGTGCCATTCGTGAGTTCAGAAGCGTCAATTTTACAGTTTTGAAAAGATGGTCGAAATCAATTATGACATCATCAGTGATGTCACAATTGACATTATCGGTTTTAAAATTACTGTTGTAGAAGATGTCCGTGCCATCCGTGAGTTCAGAAGTGTCAATTTTACAGTTTCGAAAAGATGGTCAAAATCAATTATGACATCATCAGTGATGTCACAATTGAAATTATCGGTTTTAAAATTACTGTCGTAGATGATGTCCGTGCCATCCGTGAGTTCAGAAGCATAAATTTTACTGTTTTGAGAAGATGGTCGAAATCAATTATGACATCATCAGTGATGTCACAATTGACATTATCGGTTTTAAAATTACTGTCGTAGATGATGTCCGTGCCATTCGTGAGTTCAGAAGCGTCAATTTTACAGTTTTGAAAAGATGGTCGAAATCAATTATGACATCATCAGTGATGTCACAATTGACATTATCGGTTTTAAAATTACTGTCGTAGATGATGTCCGTGCCATTCGTGAGTTCAGAAGCGTCAATTTTACAGTTTTGAAAAGATGTCGAAATCAATTATGACATCATCAGTGATGTCACAATTGACATTATCGGTTTTAAAATTACTGTCGTAGAAGAAGTCCGTGCCATCCGTGAGTTCAGAATCGTCAAATTTACAGTTTCGAAAAGATGGTCGAAATCAATTATGACATCATCAGTGATGTCACAATTGACATTATTGGTTTTAAAATTACTGTCGTAGATGATGTCCGAACCATCTTTGAGTTCAGAAGCGTCAATTTTACAGTTACGAAAAGATGTTCAAAATCAATTATGACATCATCAGTGATGTCACAATTGACATTATCGGTTTTAAAATTACTGTCGTAGATGATGGCCGTGCCATCCGTGAGTTCAGAAGTGTCAATTTTACAGTTTCGAAAAGATGTTCAAAATCAATTATGACATCATCAGTGATGTCACAATTGACATTATCGGTTTTAAAATTACTGTCGTAGATGATGTCCGTGCCATCCGTGAGTTCAGAAGTGTCAATTTTACAGTTTCGAAAAGATGGTCAAAATCAATTATGACATCATCAGTGATGTCACAATTGACATTATCGGTTTTAAAATTACTGTCGTAGATGATGTCCGTACCATCCGCGAGTTCAGAAGCGTCAATTTTACAGTTTCGAAAAGATGGTCAAAATCAATTATGACATCATCACTGATGTCACAATTGACATTATCGGTTTTAAAATTACTGTCGTAGATGATGTCCGTTCCATCCGTGAGTTCAGAAGCAGAAATTTTACAGTTTTGAAAAGATGGTCGAAATCAATTATGACATCATTAGTGATGTCACAATTGACATTATCGGTTTTAAAATTACTGTTGTAGATGATGTCCGTGCCATCTTTGAGTTCAGAAGCGTCAAATTTACAGTTTCGAAAAGATCGTCAAAATCAATTATGACATCATCAGTGATGTCACAATTGACATTATCGGTTTTAAAATTACTGTCGTAGATGTTGTCCGTGCCATCCGTGAGTTCAGAAGCATCAATTTTACAGTTTCGAAAAGATGTTCAAAATCAATTATGACATCATCAGTGATGTCACAATTGACATTATCGGTTTTAAAATTACTGTCGTAGATGATGTCCGTGCAATTCGTGAGTTCAGAAGAGTCAATTTTACAGTTTTGAAAAGATGTCGAAATCAATTATGACATCATCAGTGATGTCACAATTGACATTATCGGTTTTAAAATTACTGTCGTAGATGATGTCTGTGCCATTCGTGAGTTCAGAATCGTCAAATTTACAGTTTCGAAAAGTTGGTCGAAATCAATTATGACATCATCAGTGATGTCACAATTGACATTATCGGTTTTAAAATTACTGTCGTACATGATGTCCGTGCCATCCGTGAGTTCAGAATCGTCAAATTTACAGTTTCGAAAAGTTGTTCGAAATCAATTATTACATCATCAGTGATGTCACAATTGACATTATCGGTTTTAAAATTACGGTCGTAGATGATGTCCGTGCCATCCGTGAGTTCAGAAGCGTCAATTTTACAGTTTCGAAAAGATGGTCAAAATCAATTATGACATCATCAGTGATGTCACAATTGACATTATCGGTTTTAAAATTACTGTCGTAGATGATGTCCGTTCCATCCGTGAGTTCAGAAGCGTCAATTTTACAGTTTTGAAAAGATGGTCGAAATCAATTATGACATCATCAGTGATGTCACAATTGACATTATCGGTTTTAAAATTACTGTCGTAGAAGATGTCCGTGCCATCCGTGAGTTCAGAATCGTCAAATTTACCGTTTCGAAAAGATGGTCAAAATCAATTATGAGATCATCAGTGATGTCACAATTGACATTATTGGTTTTAAAATTACTGTCGTAGATGATGTCCGTGCCATCGGTGAGTTCAGAAGCGTCAATTTTACAGTTTTGAAAAGATGGTCGAAATCAATTAAGACATCATCAGTGATGTCACAATTGACATTATTGGTTTTAAAATTACTGTCGTAGATGATGTCCGTGCCATCTTTGAGTTCAGAAGCGTCAATTTTACAGTTACGAAAAGATGTTCAAAATCAATTATGACATCATCAGTGATATCACAATTGACATTATCGGTTTTAAAATTACTGTCGTACATGATGTCCGTGCCATCTGTGAGTTCAGAATCGTCAAATTTACAGTTTCTAAAAGTTGGTCGAAATCAATTATGACATCATCAGTGATGTCACAATTGACATTATTGGTTTTAAAATTACTGTCGTAGATGATGTCTGTGCCATTCGTGAGTTCAGAAGCGTCAATTTTACTGTTTTGCGAAGATAGACAAAATCAATTATGACATCATCAGTGATGTCACAATTGACATTATCGGTTTTAAAATTACTGTCGTAGATGATGTCTGTGCCATTCGTGAGTTCAGAAGCGTCAATTTTACAGTTTTGAAAAGATGGTCGAAATCAATTATGACATCATCAGTGATGTCACAATTGACATTATCGGTTTTAAAATTACTGTCGTAGAAGATGTCCGTGCCATCCGTGAGTTCAGAATCGTCAAATTTACAGTTTCGAAAAGATGGTCGAAATCAATTATGACATCATCAGTGATGTCACAATTGACATTATCGGTTTTAAAATTACTGTCGTAGATGATGTCCGTGCCATCCGTGAGTTCAGAAGCATCAATTTTACAGTTTTTAAAAGATGGTCGAAATCAATTATGACATCATCAGTGATGCCACAATTAACATTATCGGTTTTAAAATTACTGTCGTACATGATGTCCGTGCCATCCGTGAGTTCAGAATCGTCAAATTTACAGTTTCGAAAAGATGGTCGAAATCAATTATGACATCATCAGTGATGTCACAATTGACATTATCGGTTTTAAAATTACTGTCGTAGATGATGTCCGTGCCATCCGTGAGTTCAGAAGCGTCAATTTTACAGTTTCGAAAAGATCGTCAAAGTCAATTATGACATCATCACTGATGTCACAATTGACATTATCGGTTTTATAATTACTGTCGTAGATGATGTCCGTTCCATCCGTGAGTTCAGAAGCGTCAATTTTACAGTTTTGAAAAGATGGTCGAAATCAATTATGACATCATCAGTGATGTCACAATTGACATTATTGGTTTTAAAATTACTGTCGTAGATGATGTCCGTGCCATCTTTGAGTTCATAAGCGTCAATTTTACAGTTACGAAAAGATGTTCAAAATCAATCATGACATCATCAGTGATGTCACAATTGACATTATCGGTTTTAAAATTACTGTCGTACATGATGTCCGTGCCATCCGTGAGTTCAGAATCGTCAAATTTACAGTTTCGAAAAGTTGGTCGAAATCAATTATGACATCATCAGTGATGTCACAATTGACATTATCGGTTTTAAAATTACTGTCGTAGATCATGTCCGTGCCATTCGTGAGTTCAGAAGCGTCAATTTTACAGTTTTGAAAAGATGTCGAAATCAATTATGACATCATCAGTGATGTCACAATTGACATTATCGGTTTTAAAATTACTGTCGTACATGATGTCCGTGCCATCCGTGACTTCAGAATTGTCAAATTTACAGTTTCGAAAAGATGGTCGAAATCAATTATGACATCATCAGTGATGTCACAATTGACATTATCGGTTTTAAAATTACTGTCGTACATGATGTCCGTGCCATCCGTGAGTTCAGAATCGTCAAATTTACAGTTTGAAAAGTTGGTCGAAATCAATTATGACATCATCAGTGATGTCACAATTGACATTATCGGTTTTAAAATTACTGTCGTAGATGATGCCTGTGCCATTCGTGAGTTCAGAAGCGTCAATTTTACTGTTTTGAGAAGATAGTCGATATCAATTATGACATCATCAGTGATGTCACAATTGACATTATCGGTTTTAAAATTACTGTCGTAGAAGATGTCCGTGCCATCCGTGAGTTCAGAATCGTCAAATTTACAGTTTCGAAAAGATGGTCGAAATCAATTATGACATCATCAGTGATGTCACAATTGACATTATCGGTTTTAAAATTACTGTCGTAGATGATGTCCGTGCCATCCGTGAGTTCAGAAGCATCAATTTTACAGTTTTTAAAAGATGGTCGAAATCAATTATGACATCATCAGTGATGCCACAATTAACATTATCGGTTTTAAAATTACTGTCGTACATGATGTCCGTGCCATCCGTGAGTTCAGAATCGTCAAATTTACAGTTTCGAAAATATGGTCGAAATCAATTATGACATCATCAGTGATGTCACAATTGACATTATCGGTTTTAAAATTACTGTCGTAGATGATGTCTGTGCCATTCGTGAGTTCAGAAGCGTCAAATTTACTGTTTTGAGAAGATGGTCGAAATCAATTATGACATCATCAGTGATGTCACAATTGACATTATCGGTTTTAAAATTACTGTCGTAGAAGATGTCCGTGCCATCCGTGAGTTCAGAATCGTCAAATTTACAGTTTCGAAAAGATGGTCGAAATCAATTATGACATCATCAGTGATGTCACAATTGACATTATCGGTTTTAAAATTACTGTCGTAGATGATGTCCGTGCCATCCGTGAGTTCAGAAGCGTCAATTTTACAGTTTCGAAAAGATCGTCAAAGTCAATTATGACATCATCACTGATGTCACAATTGACATTATCGGTTTTATAATTACTGTCGTAGATGATGTCCGTTCCATCCGTGAGTTCAGAAGCGTCAATTTTACAGTTTTGAAAAGATGGTCGAAATCAATTATGACATCATCAGTGATGTCACAATTGACATTATTGGTTTTAAAATTACTGTCGTACATGATGTCCGTGCCATCCGTGAGTTCAGAATCGTCAAATTTACAGTTTCGAAAATATGGTCGAAATCAATTATGACATCATCAGTGATGTCACAATTGACATTATCGGTTTTAAAATTACTGTCGTAGATGATGTCTGTGCCATTCGTGAGTTCAGAAGCGTCAAATTTACTGTTTTGAGAAGATGGTCGAAATCAATTATGACATCATCAGTGATGTCACAATTGACATTATCGGTTTTAAAATTACTGTCGTAGAAGATGTCCGTGCCATCCGTGAGTTCAGAATCGTCAAATTTACAGTTTCGAAAAGATGGTCGAAATCAATTATGACATCATCAGTGATGTCACAATTGACATTATCGGTTTTAAAATTACTGTCGTAGATGATGTCCGTGCCATCCGTGAGTTCAGAAGCGTCAATTTTACAGTTTCGAAAAGATCGTCAAAGTCAATTATGACATCATCACTGATGTCACAATTGACATTATCGGTTTTATAATTACTGTCGTAGATGATGTCCGTTCCATCCGTGAGTTCAGAAGCGTCAATTTTACAGTTTTGAAAAGATGGTCGAAATCAATTATGACATCATCAGTGATGTCACAATTGACATTATTGGTTTTAAAATTACTGTCGTAGATGATGTCCGTGCCATCTTTGAGTTCATAAGCGTCAATTTTACAGTTACGAAAAGATGTTCAAAATCAATCATGACATCATCAGTGATGTCACAATTGACATTATCGGTTTTAAAATTACTGTCGTACATGATGTCCGTGCCATCCGTGAGTTCAGAATCGTCAAATTTACAGTTTCGAAAAGTTGGTCGAAATCAATTATGACATCATCAGTGATGTCACAATTGACATTATCGGTTTTAAAATTACTGTCGTAGATCATGTCCGTGCCATTCGTGAGTTCAGAAGCGTCAATTTTACAGTTTTGAAAAGATGTCGAAATCAATTATGACATCATCAGTGATGTCACAATTGACATTATCGGTTTTAAAATTACTGTCGTACATGATGTCCGTGCCATCCGTGACTTCAGAATTGTCAAATTTACAGTTTCGAAAAGATGGTCGAAATCAATTATGACATCATCAGTGATGTCACAATTGACATTATCGGTTTTAAAATTACTGTCGTACATGATGTCCGTGCCATCCGTGAGTTCAGAATCGTCAAATTTACAGTTTGAAAAGTTGGTCGAAATCAATTATGACATCATCAGTGATGTCACAATTGACATTATCGGTTTTAAAATTACTGTCGTAGATGATGCCTGTGCCATTCGTGAGTTCAGAAGCGTCAATTTTACTGTTTTGAGAAGATAGTCGATATCAATTATGACATCATCAGTGATGTCACAATTGACATTATCGGTTTTAAAATTACTGTCGTAGAAGATGTCCGTGCCATCCGTGAGTTCAGAATCGTCAAATTTACAGTTTCGAAAAGATGGTCGAAATCAATTATGACATCATCAGTGATGTCACAATTGACATTATCGGTTTTAAAATTATTGTCGTAGATGATGTCCGTGCCATCCGTGAGTTCAGAAGCATCAATTTTACAGTTTTTAAAAGATGGTCGAAATCAATTATGACATCATCAGTGATGCCACAATTAACATTATCGGTTTTAAAATTACTGTCGTACATGATGTCCGTGCCATCCGTGAGTTCAGAATCGTCAAATTTACAGTTTCGAAAATATGGTCGAAATCAATTATGACATCATCAGTGATGTCACAATTGACATTATCGGTTTTAAAATTACTGTCGTAGATGATGTCTGTGCCATTCGTGAGTTCAGAAGCGTCAAATTTACTGTTTTGAGAAGATGGTCGAAATCAATTATGACATCATCAGTGATGTCACAATTGACATTATCGGTTTTAAAATTACTGTCGTAGAAGATGTCCGTGCCATCCGTGAGTTCAGAATCGTCAAATTTACAGTTTCGAAAAGATGGTCGAAATCAATTATGACATCATCAGTGATGTCACAATTGACATTATCGGTTTTAAAATTACTGTCGTAGATGATGTCCGTGCCATCCGTGAGTTCAGAAGCGTCAATTTTACAGTTTCGAAAAGATCGTCAAAGTCAATTATGACATCATCACTGATGTCACAATTGACATTATCGGTTTTATAATTACTGTCGTAGATGATGTCCGTTCCATCCGTGAGTTCAGAAGCGTCAATTTTACAGTTTTGAAAAGATGGTCGAAATCAATTATGACATCATCAGTGATGTCACAATTGACATTATTGGTTTTAAAATTACTGTCGTAGATGATGTCCGTGCCATCTTTGAGTTCATAAGCGTCAATTTTACAGTTACGAAAAGATGTTCAAAATCAATCATGACATCATCAGTGATGTCACAATTGACATTATCGGTTTTAAAATTACTGTCGTACATGATGTCCGTGCCATCCGTGAGTTCAGAATCGTCAAATTTACAGTTTCGAAAAGTTGGTCGAAATCAATTATGACATCATCAGTGATGTCACAATTGACATTATCGGTTTTAAAATTACTGTCGTAGATCATGTCCGTGCCATTCGTGAGTTCAGAAGCGTCAATTTTACAGTTTTGAAAAGATGTCGAAATCAATTATGACATCATCAGTGATGTCACAATTGACATTATCGGTTTTAAAATTACTGTCGTACATGATGTCCGTGCCATCCGTGACTTCAGAATTGTCAAATTTACAGTTTCGAAAAGATGGTCGAAATCAATTATGACATCATCAGTGATGTCACAATTGACATTATCGGTTTTAAAATTACTGTCGTACATGATGTCCGTGCCATCCGTGAGTTCAGAATCGTCAAATTTACAGTTTGAAAAGTTGGTCGAAATCAATTATGACATCATCAGTGATGTCACAATTGACATTATCGGTTTTAAAATTACTGTCGTAGATGATGCCTGTGCCATTCGTGAGTTCAGAAGCGTCAATTTTACTGTTTTGAGAAGATAGTCGATATCAATTATGACATCATCAGTGATGTCACAATTGACATTATCGGTTTTAAAATTACTGTCGTAGAAGATGTCCGTGCCATCCGTGAGTTCAGAATCGTCAAATTTACCGTTTCGAAAAGATGGTCAAAATCAATTATGAGATCATCAGTGATGTCACAATTGACATTATTGGTTTTAAAATTACTGTCGTAGATGATGTCCGTGCCATCGGTGAGTTCAGAAGCGTCAATTTTACAGTTTTGAAAAGATGGTCGAAATCAATTAAGACATCATCAGTGATGTCACAATTGACATTATTGGTTTTAAAATTACTGTCGTAGATGATGTCCGTGCCATCTTTGAGTTCAGAAGCGTCAATTTTACAGTTACGAAAAGATGTTCAAAATCAATTATGACATCATCAGTGATGTCACAATTGACATTATCGGTTTTAAAATTACTGTCGTACATGATGTCCGTGCCATCTGTGAGTTCAGAATCGTCAAATTTACAGTTTCTAAAAGTTGGTCGAAATCAATTATGACATCATCAGTGATGTCACAATTGACATTATTGGTTTTAAAATTACTGTCGTAGATGATGTCTGTGCCATTCGTGAGTTCAGAAGCGTCAATTTTACTGTTTTGAGAAGATAGACAAAATCAATTATGACATCATCAGTGATGTCACAATTGACATTATCGGTTTTAAAATTACTGTCGTAGAAGATGTCCGTGCCATCCGTGAGTTCAGAATCGTCAAATTTACAGTTTCGAAAAGATGGTCGAAATCAATTATGACATCATCAGTGATGTCACAATTGACATTATCGGTTTTAAAATTACTGTCGTAGATGATGTCCGTGCCATCCGTGAGTTCAGAAGCGTCAATTTTACAGTTTCGAAAAGATCGTCAAAGTCAATTATGACATCATCACTGATGTCACAATTGACATTATCGGTTTTATAATTACTGTCGTAGATGATGTCCGTTCCATCCGTGAGTTCAGAAGCGTCAATTTTACAGTTTTGAAAAGATGGTCGAAATCAATTATGACATCATCAGTGATGTCACAATTGACATTATTGGTTTTAAAATTACTGTCGTACATGATGTCCGTGCCATCCGTGAGTTCAGAATCGTCAAATTTACAGTTTCGAAAATATGGTCGAAATCAATTATGACATCATCAGTGATGTCACAATTGACATTATCGGTTTTAAAATTACTGTCGTAGATGATGTCTGTGCCATTCGTGAGTTCAGAAGCGTCAAATTTACTGTTTTGAGAAGATGGTCGAAATCAATTATGACATCATCAGTGATGTCACAATTGACATTATCGGTTTTAAAATTACTGTCGTAGAAGATGTCCGTGCCATCCGTGAGTTCAGAATCGTCAAATTTACAGTTTCGAAAAGATGGTCGAAATCAATTATGACATCATCAGTGATGTCACAATTGACATTATCGGTTTTAAAATTACTGTCGTAGATGATGTCCGTGCCATCCGTGAGTTCAGAAGCGTCAATTTTACAGTTTCGAAAAGATCGTCAAAGTCAATTATGACATCATCACTGATGTCACAATTGACATTATCGGTTTTATAATTACTGTCGTAGATGATGTCCGTTCCATCCGTGAGTTCAGAAGCGTCAATTTTACAGTTTTGAAAAGATGGTCGAAATCAATTATGACATCATCAGTGATGTCACAATTGACATTATTGGTTTTAAAATTACTGTCGTAGATGATGTCCGTGCCATCTTTGAGTTCATAAGCGTCAATTTTACAGTTACGAAAAGATGTTCAAAATCAATCATGACATCATCAGTGATGTCACAATTGACATTATCGGTTTTAAAATTACTGTCGTACATGATGTCCGTGCCATCCGTGAGTTCAGAATCGTCAAATTTACAGTTTCGAAAAGTTGGTCGAAATCAATTATGACATCATCAGTGATGTCACAATTGACATTATCGGTTTTAAAATTACTGTCGTAGATCATGTCCGTGCCATTCGTGAGTTCAGAAGCGTCAATTTTACAGTTTTGAAAAGATGTCGAAATCAATTATGACATCATCAGTGATGTCACAATTGACATTATCGGTTTTAAAATTACTGTCGTACATGATGTCCGTGCCATCCGTGACTTCAGAATTGTCAAATTTACAGTTTCGAAAAGATGGTCGAAATCAATTATGACATCATCAGTGATGTCACAATTGACATTATCGGTTTTAAAATTACTGTCGTACATGATGTCCGTGCCATCCGTGAGTTCAGAATCGTCAAATTTACAGTTTGAAAAGTTGGTCGAAATCAATTATGACATCATCAGTGATGTCACAATTGACATTATCGGTTTTAAAATTACTGTCGTAGATGATGCCTGTGCCATTCGTGAGTTCAGAAGCGTCAATTTTACTGTTTTGAGAAGATAGTCGATATCAATTATGACATCATCAGTGATGTCACAATTGACATTATCGGTTTTAAAATTACTGTCGTAGAAGATGTCCGTGCCATCCGTGAGTTCAGAATCGTCAAATTTACAGTTTCGAAAAGATGGTCGAAATCAATTATGACATCATCAGTGATGTCACAATTGACATTATCGGTTTTAAAATTATTGTCGTAGATGATGTCCGTGCCATCCGTGAGTTCAGAAGCATCAATTTTACAGTTTTTAAAAGATGGTCGAAATCAATTATGACATCATCAGTGATGCCACAATTAACATTATCGGTTTTAAAATTACTGTCGTACATGATGTCCGTGCCATCCGTGAGTTCAGAATCGTCAAATTTACAGTTTCGAAAATATGGTCGAAATCAATTATGACATCATCAGTGATGTCACAATTGACATTATCGGTTTTAAAATTACTGTCGTAGATGATGTCTGTGCCATTCGTGAGTTCAGAAGCGTCAAATTTACTGTTTTGAGAAGATGGTCGAAATCAATTATGACATCATCAGTGATGTCACAATTGACATTATCGGTTTTAAAATTACTGTCGTAGAAGATGTCCGTGCCATCCGTGAGTTCAGAATCGTCAAATTTACAGTTTCGAAAAGATGGTCGAAATCAATTATGACATCATCAGTGATGTCACAATTGACATTATCGGTTTTAAAATTACTGTCGTAGATGATGTCCGTGCCATCCGTGAGTTCAGAAGCGTCAATTTTACAGTTTCGAAAAGATCGTCAAAGTCAATTATGACATCATCACTGATGTCACAATTGACATTATCGGTTTTATAATTACTGTCGTAGATGATGTCCGTTCCATCCGTGAGTTCAGAAGCGTCAATTTTACAGTTTTGAAAAGATGGTCGAAATCAATTATGACATCATCAGTGATGTCACAATTGACATTATTGGTTTTAAAATTACTGTCGTAGATGATGTCCGTGCCATCTTTGAGTTCATAAGCGTCAATTTTACAGTTACGAAAAGATGTTCAAAATCAATCATGACATCATCAGTGATGTCACAATTGACATTATCGGTTTTAAAATTACTGTCGTACATGATGTCCGTGCCATCCGTGAGTTCAGAATCGTCAAATTTACAGTTTCGAAAAGTTGGTCGAAATCAATTATGACATCATCAGTGATGTCACAATTGACATTATCGGTTTTAAAATTACTGTCGTAGATCATGTCCGTGCCATTCGTGAGTTCAGAAGCGTCAATTTTACAGTTTTGAAAAGATGTCGAAATCAATTATGACATCATCAGTGATGTCACAATTGACATTATCGGTTTTAAAATTACTGTCGTACATGATGTCCGTGCCATCCGTGACTTCAGAATTGTCAAATTTACAGTTTCGAAAAGATGGTCGAAATCAATTATGACATCATCAGTGATGTCACAATTGACATTATCGGTTTTAAAATTACTGTCGTACATGATGTCCGTGCCATCCGTGAGTTCAGAATCGTCAAATTTACAGTTTGAAAAGTTGGTCGAAATCAATTATGACATCATCAGTGATGTCACAATTGACATTATCGGTTTTAAAATTACTGTCGTAGATGATGCCTGTGCCATTCGTGAGTTCAGAAGCGTCAATTTTACTGTTTTGAGAAGATAGTCGATATCAATTATGACATCATCAGTGATGTCACAATTGACATTATCGGTTTTAAAATTACTGTCGTAGAAGATGTCCGTGCCATCCGTGAGTTCAGAATCGTCAAATTTACCGTTTCGAAAAGATGGTCAAAATCAATTATGAGATCATCAGTGATGTCACAATTGACATTATTGGTTTTAAAATTACTGTCGTAGATGATGTCCGTGCCATCGGTGAGTTCAGAAGCGTCAATTTTACAGTTTTGAAAAGATGGTCGAAATCAATTAAGACATCATCAGTGATGTCACAATTGACATTATTGGTTTTAAAATTACTGTCGTAGATGATGTCCGTGCCATCTTTGAGTTCAGAAGCGTCAATTTTACAGTTACGAAAAGATGTTCAAAATCAATTATGACATCATCAGTGATGTCACAATTGACATTATCGGTTTTAAAATTACTGTCGTACATGATGTCCGTGCCATCTGTGAGTTCAGAATCGTCAAATTTACAGTTTCTAAAAGTTGGTCGAAATCAATTATGACATCATCAGTGATGTCACAATTGACATTATTGGTTTTAAAATTACTGTCGTAGATGATGTCTGTGCCATTCGTGAGTTCAGAAGCGTCAATTTTACTGTTTTGAGAAGATAGACAAAATCAATTATGACATCATCAGTGATGTCACAATTGACATTATCGGTTTTAAAATTACTGTCGTAGATGATGTCTGTGCCATTCGTGAGTTCAGAAGCGTCAATTTTACAGTTTTGAAAAGATGGTCGAAATCAATTATGACATCATCAGTGATGTCACAATTGACATTATCGGTTTTAAAATTACTGTCGTAGAAGATGTCCGTGCCATCCGTGAGTTCAGAATCGTCAAATTTACAGTTTCGAAAAGATGGTCGAAATCAATTATGACATCATCAGTGATGTCACAATTGACATTATCGGTTTTAAAATTACTGTCGTAGATGATGTCTGTGCCATTCGTGAGTTCAGAAGCGTCAAATTTACTGTTTTGAGAAGATGGTCGAAATCAATTATGACATCATCAGTGATGTCACAATTGACATTATCGGTTTTAAAATTACTGTCGTAGAAGATGTCCGTGCCATCCGTGAGTTCAGAATCGTCAAATTTACAGTTTCGAAAAGATGGTCGAAATCAATTATGACATCATCAGTGATGTCACAATTGACATTATCGGTTTTAAAATTACTGTCGTAGATGATGTCCGTGCCATCCGTGAGTTCAGAAGCGTCAATTTTACAGTTTCGAAAAGATCGTCAAAATCAATTATGACATCATCACTGATGTCACAATTGACATTATCGGTTTTATAATTACTGTCGTAGATGATGTCCGTTCCATCCGTGAGTTCAGAAGCGTCAATTTTACAGTTTTGAAAAGATGGTCGAAATCAATTATGACATCATCAGTGATGTCACAATTGACATTATTGGTTTTAAAATTACTGTCGTAGATGATGTCCGTGCCATCTTTGAGTTCATAAGCGTCAATTTTACAGTTACGAAAAGATGGTCGAAATCAATTATGACATCATCAGTGATGTCACAATTGACATTATCGGTTTTAAAATTACTGTCGTACATGATGTCCGTGCCATCCGTGACTTCAGAATTGTCAAATTTACAGTTTCGAAAAGATGGTCGAAATCAATTATGACATCATCAGTGATGTCACAATTGACATTATCGGTTTTAAAATTACTGTCGTACATGATGTCCGTGCCATCCGTGAGTTCAGAATCGTCAAATTTACAGTTTGAAAAGTTGGTCGAAATCAATTATGACATCATCAGTGATGTCACAATTGACATTATCGGTTTTAAAATTACTGTCGTAGATGATGCCTGTGCCATTCGTGAGTTCAGAAGCGTCAATTTTACTGTTTTGAGAAGATAGTCGATATCAATTATGACATCATCAGTGATGTCACAATTGACATTATCGGTTTTAAAATTACTGTCGTAGATGATGTACGTGCCATTCGTGAGTTCAGAAGCGTCAATTTTACAGTTTTGAAAAGATGGTCGAAATCAATTATGACATCATCAGTGATGTCACAATTGACATTATCGGTTTTAAAATTACTGTCGTAGATGATGTCCGTGCCATCCGTGAGTTCAGAAGCGTCAATTTTACAGTTTCGAAAAGATGGTCAAAATCAATTATGACCTCTTCAGTGATGTCACAATTGACATTATCGGTTTTAAAATTACTGTCGTAGATGATGTCCGTTCCATCCGTGAGTTCAGAAGCGTCAATTTTACAGTTTTGAAAAGATGGTCGAAATCAATTATGACATCATCAGTGATGTCACAATTGACATTATCGGTTTTAAAATTACGGTCGTAGATGATGTCCGTGCCATCCGTGAGTTCAGAAGCATCAATTTTACAGTTTCGAAAAGATGGTCAAAATCAATTATGACATCATCAGTGATGTCACAATTGACATTATCGGTTTTAAAATTACTGTCGTAGATGATGTCCGTTCCATCCGTGAGTTCAGAAGCGTCAATTTTACAGTTTTGAAAAGATGGTCGAAATCAATTATGACATCATCAGTGATGTCACAATTGACATTATCGGTTTTAAAATTACTGTCGTAGAAGATGTCCGTGCCATCCGTGAGTTCAGAATCGTCAAATTTACCGTTTCGAAAAGATGGTCAAAATCAATTATGAGATCATCAGTGATGTCACAATTGACATTATTGGTTTTAAAATTACTGTCGTAGATGATGTCCGTGCCATCGGTGAGTTCAGAAGCGTCAATTTTACAGTTTTGAAAAGATGGTCGAAATCAATTAAGACATCATCAGTGATGTCACAATTGACATTATTGGTTTTAAAATTACTGTCGTAGATGATGTCCGTGCCATCTTTGAGTTCAGAAGCGTCAATTTTACAGTTACGAAAAGATGTTCAAAATCAATTATGACATCATCAGTGATGTCACAATTGACATTATCGGTTTTAAAATTACTGTCGTACATGATGTCCGTGCCATCTGTGAGTTCAGAATCGTCAAATTTACAGTTTCTAAAAGTTGGTCGAAATCAATTATGACATCATCAGTGATGTCACAATTGACATTATTGGTTTTAAAATTACTGTCGTAGATGATGTCTGTGCCATTCGTGAGTTCAGAAGCGTCAATTTTACTGTTTTGCGAAGATAGACAAAATCAATTATGACATCATCAGTGATGTCACAATTGACATTATCGGTTTTAAAATTACTGTCGTAGATGATGTCTGTGCCATTCGTGAGTTCAGAAGCGTCAATTTTACAGTTTTGAAAAGATGGTCGAAATCAATTATGACATCATCAGTGATGTCACAATTGACATTATCGGTTTTAAAATTACTGTCGTAGAAGATGTCCGTGCCATCCGTGAGTTCAGAATCGTCAAATTTACAGTTTCGAAAAGATGGTCGAAATCAATTATGACATCATCAGTGATGTCACAATTGACATTATCGGTTTTAAAATTACTGTCGTAGATGATGTCCGTGCCATCCGTGAGTTCAGAAGCATCAATTTTACAGTTTTTAAAAGATGGTCGAAATCAATTATGACATCATCAGTGATGCCACAATTAACATTATCGGTTTTAAAATTACTGTCGTACATGATGTCCGTGCCATCCGTGAGTTCAGAATCGTCAAATTTACAGTTTCGAAAATATGGTCGAAATCAATTATGACATCATCAGTGATGTCACAATTGACATTATCGGTTTTAAAATTACTGTCGTAGATGATGTCTGTGCCATTCGTGAGTTCAGAAGCGTCAAATTTACTGTTTTGAGAAGATGGTCGAAATCAATTATGACATCATCAGTGATGTCACAATTGACATTATCGGTTTTAAAATTACTGTCGTAGAAGATGTCCGTGCCATCCGTGAGTTCAGAATCGTCAAATTTACAGTTTCGAAAAGATGGTCGAAATCAATTATGACATCATCAGTGATGTCACAATTGACATTATCGGTTTTAAAATTACTGTCGTAGATGATGTCCGTGCCATCCGTGAGTTCAGAAGCGTCAATTTTACAGTTTCGAAAAGATCGTCAAAGTCAATTATGACATCATCACTGATGTCACAATTGACATTATCGGTTTTATAATTACTGTCGTAGATGATGTCCGTTCCATCCGTGAGTTCAGAAGCGTCAATTTTACAGTTTTGAAAAGATGGTCGAAATCAATTATGACATCATCAGTGATGTCACAATTGACATTATTGGTTTTAAAATTACTGTCGTACATGATGTCCGTGCCATCCGTGAGTTCAGAATCGTCAAATTTACAGTTTCGAAAATATGGTCGAAATCAATTATGACATCATCAGTGATGTCACAATTGACATTATCGGTTTTAAAATTACTGTCGTAGATGATGTCTGTGCCATTCGTGAGTTCAGAAGCGTCAAATTTACTGTTTTGAGAAGATGGTCGAAATCAATTATGACATCATCAGTGATGTCACAATTGACATTATCGGTTTTAAAATTACTGTCGTAGAAGATGTCCGTGCCATCCGTGAGTTCAGAATCGTCAAATTTACAGTTTCGAAAAGATGGTCGAAATCAATTATGACATCATCAGTGATGTCACAATTGACATTATCGGTTTTAAAATTACTGTCGTAGATGATGTCCGTGCCATCCGTGAGTTCAGAAGCGTCAATTTTACAGTTTCGAAAAGATCGTCAAAGTCAATTATGACATCATCACTGATGTCACAATTGACATTATCGGTTTTATAATTACTGTCGTAGATGATGTCCGTTCCATCCGTGAGTTCAGAAGCGTCAATTTTACAGTTTTGAAAAGATGGTCGAAATCAATTATGACATCATCAGTGATGTCACAATTGACATTATTGGTTTTAAAATTACTGTCGTAGATGATGTCCGTGCCATCTTTGAGTTCATAAGCGTCAATTTTACAGTTACGAAAAGATGTTCAAAATCAATCATGACATCATCAGTGATGTCACAATTGACATTATCGGTTTTAAAATTACTGTCGTACATGATGTCCGTGCCATCCGTGAGTTCAGAATCGTCAAATTTACAGTTTCGAAAAGTTGGTCGAAATCAATTATGACATCATCAGTGATGTCACAATTGACATTATCGGTTTTAAAATTACTGTCGTAGATCATGTCCGTGCCATTCGTGAGTTCAGAAGCGTCAATTTTACAGTTTTGAAAAGATGTCGAAATCAATTATGACATCATCAGTGATGTCACAATTGACATTATCGGTTTTAAAATTACTGTCGTACATGATGTCCGTGCCATCCGTGACTTCAGAATTGTCAAATTTACAGTTTCGAAAAGATGGTCGAAATCAATTATGACATCATCAGTGATGTCACAATTGACATTATCGGTTTTAAAATTACTGTCGTACATGATGTCCGTGCCATCCGTGAGTTCAGAATCGTCAAATTTACAGTTTGAAAAGTTGGTCGAAATCAATTATGACATCATCAGTGATGTCACAATTGACATTATCGGTTTTAAAATTACTGTCGTAGATGATGCCTGTGCCATTCGTGAGTTCAGAAGCGTCAATTTTACTGTTTTGAGAAGATAGTCGATATCAATTATGACATCATCAGTGATGTCACAATTGACATTATCGGTTTTAAAATTACTGTCGTAGAAGATGTCCGTGCCATCCGTGAGTTCAGAATCGTCAAATTTACAGTTTCGAAAAGATGGTCGAAATCAATTATGACATCATCAGTGATGTCACAATTGACATTATCGGTTTTAAAATTACTGTCGTAGATGATGTCCGTGCCATCCGTGAGTTCAGAAGCGTCAATTTTACAGTTTCGAAAAGATGGTCAAAATCAATTATGACATCTTCAGTGATGTCACAATTGACATTATCGGTTTTAAAATTACTGTCGTAGATGATGTCTGTGCCATTCGTGAGTTCAGAAGCGTCATTTTTACTGTTTTGAAAAGATGGTCGAAATCAAATATGACATCATCAGTGATGTCACAATTGACATTATTGGTTTTAAAATTAGTGTCATAGATGATGTCCGTGCCATCTTTGAGTTCAGAAGCGTCAATTTTACAGTTAAGAAAAGATGGTCAAAATCAATTATGACATCATCAGTGATGTCACAATTGACATTATCGGTTTTAAAATTACTGTCATAGATGATGTCCGTGACATCGGTGAGTTCAGAAGCATCAATTTTACAGTTTCGAAAAGATGGTCAAAATCAATTATGACATCATCAGTGATGTTCCATCCGTGAGTTCAGAAGCGTCAATTTTACAGTTTTGAAAAGATGGTTGAAATCAATTATGACATCATCAGTGATTTCACAATTAACATCGGTTTTAAAATTACTGTCGTACATGATGTCCGTGCCATCCGTGAGTTCAGAATCGTCAAATTTACAGTTTCGAAAAGTTGGTCGAAATCAATTATGACATTATCAGTGATGTCACAATTGACATTATCGGTTTTAAAATTACTGTCGTAGAAGATGTCCGTGCCATCCGTGAGTTCAGAATCATCAAATTTACCGTTTTGAAAAGATGGTCAAAATCAATTATGAGATCATCACTGATGTCACAATTGACATTATCGGTTTTAAAATTACTGTCGTAGATGATGTCCGTTCCATCCGTGAGTTCAGAAGCAGAAATTTTACAGTTTTGAAAAGATGGTCGAAATCAATTATGACATCATCAGTGATGTCACAATTGACATTATCGGTTTTAAAATTACTGTCGTAGATGATGTCCGTGCTATCGGTGAGTTCAGAAGCGTCAATTTTACAGTTTTGAAAAGATGGTCGAAATCAATTAAGACATCATCAGTGATGTCACAATTGACATTATCGGTTTTAAAATTACTGTCGTAGATGATGTCCGTGCCATTCGTGAGTTCAGAAGCGTCAATTTTACAGTTTTGAAAAGATGGTCGAAATCAATTATGACATCATCAGTGATGTCACAATTGACATTATCGGTTTTAAAATTACTGTCGTAGAAGATGTCCGTGCCATCCGTGAGTTCAGAAGCGTCAAATTTACAGTTTCGAAAAGATGGTCGAAATCAATTATGACATCATCAGTGATGTCACAATTGACATTATCGGTTTTAAAATTACTGTCGTAGATGATGTCCGTGCCATCCGTGAGTTCAGAGGCATCAATTTTACAGTTTCGAAAAGATGGTCAAAATCAATTATGACATCATCAGTGATGTCACAATTGACATTATCGGTTTTAAAATTACTGTCGTAGATGATATCCGTTCCATCCGTGAGTTCAGAAGCGTCAAATTTACAGTTTCGAAAAGATGGTCGAAATCAATTATGACATCATCAGTGATGTCACAATTGACATTATCGGTTTTAAAATTACTGTCGTAGATGATGTCCGTGCCATCTTTGAGTTCATAAGCGTCAATTTTACAGTTACGAAAAGATGTTCAAAATCAATCATGACATCATCAGTGATGTCACAATTGACATTATCGGTTTTAAAATTACTGTCGTAGATGATATCCGTTCCATCCGTGAGTTCAGAAGCGTCAAATTTACAGTTTCGAAAAGATGGTCAAAATCAATTATGACATCATCAGTGATGTCACAATTGACATTATCGGTTTTAAAATTACTGTCGTAGATGATGTCCGTGCCATCTTTGAGTTCATAAGCGTCAATTTTACAGTTACGAAAAGATGTTCAAAATCAATCATGACATCATCAGTGATGTCACAATTGACATTATCGGTTTTAAAATTACTGTCGTAGATCATGTCCGTGCCATTCGTGAGTTCAGAAGCGTCAATTTTACAGTTTTGAAAAGATGTCGAAATCAATTATGACATCATCAGTGATGTCACAATTGACATTATCGGTTTTAAAATTACTGTCGTACATGATGTCCGTGCCATCCGTGAGTTCAGAATCGTCAATTTTAAAGTTTTGAAAAGATGTCGAAATCAATTATGACATCATCAGTGATGTCACAATTGACATTATTGGTTTTAAAATTACTGTCGTAGATGTCCGTGCCATCCGTGACTTCAGAATTGTCAAATTTACAGTTTCGAAAAGATGGTCGAAATCAATTATTACATCATCAGTGATGTCACAATTGACATTATCGGTTTTAAAATTACTGTCGTACATGATGTCCGTGCCATCCGTGAGTTCAGAATCGTCAAATTTACAGTTTGAAAAGTTGGTTGAAATCAATTATGACATCATCAGTGATGTCACAATTGACATTATCGGTTTTAAAATTACTGTCGTAGATGATGCCTGTGCCATTCGTGAGTTCAGAAGCGTCAATTTTACTGTTTTGAGAAGATGGTCGAAATCAATTATGACCTCTTCAGTGATGTCACAATTGACATTATCGGTTTTAAAATTACTGTCGTACATGATGTCCGTGCCATCCGTGAGTTCAGAATCGTCAAATTTACAGTTTCTAAAAGTTGTTCGAAATCAATTATGACATCATCAGTGATGTCACAATTGACATTATCGGTTTTAAAATTACTGTCGTAGAAGATGTCCGTGCCATCCGTGAGTTCAGAATCGTCAAATTTACAGTTTCGAAAAGATGGTCGAAATCAATTATGACATCATCAGTGATGTCACAATTGACATTATCGGTTTTAAAATTACTGTCGTAGATGATGTCCGTGCCATCCGTGAGTTCAGAAGCGTCAATTTTACAGTTTCGAAAAGATCGTCAAAATCAATTATGACATCATCACTGATGTCACAATTGACATTATCGGTTTTAAAATTACTGTCGTAGATGATGTCCGTTCCATCCGTGAGTTCAGAAGCGTCAATTTTACAGTTTTGAAAAGATGGTCGAAATCAATTATGACATCATTAGTGATGTCACAATTGACATTATTGGTTTTAAAATTACTGTCGTAGATGATGTCCGTGCCATCTTTGAGTTCATAAGCGTCAATTTTACAGTTACGAAAAGATGTTCAAAATCAATCATGACATCATCAGTGATGTCACAATTGACATTATCGGTTTTAAAATTACTGTCGTAGATGATGTCCGTGCCATCCGTGAGTTCAGAAGTGTCAATTTTACAGTTTCGAAAAGATGGTCAAAATCAATTATGACATCATCAGTGATGTCACAATTGACATTATCGGTTTTAAAGTTACTGTCGTAGATGATGTCTGTGCCATTCGTGAGTTCAGAAGCGTCAATTTTACTGTTTTGAGAAGATGGTCGAAATCAATTATGACATCATCAGTGATGTCACAATTGACATTATCGGTTTTAAAATTACTGTCGTAGATGATGTCCGTGCCATTCGTGAGTTCAGAAGCGTCAATTTTACAGTTTTGAAAAGATGGTCGAAATCAATTATGACATCATCAGTGATGTCACAATTGACATTATCGGTTTTAAAATTACTGTCGTAGAAGATGTCCGTGCCATCCGTGAGTTCAGAATCGTCAAATTTACAGTTTCGAAAAGTTGGTCGAAATCAATTATGACATCATCAGTGATGTCACAATTGACATTATCGGTTTTAAAATTACTGTCGTAGATGATGCCTGTGCCATTCGTGAGTTCAGAAGCGTCAATTTTACTGTTTTGAGAAGATGGTCGAAATCAATTATGACATCATCAGTGATGTCACAATTGACATTATCGGTTTTAAAATTACTGTCGTAGATGATGTCCGTGCCATTCGTGAGTTCAAAAGCGTCAATTTTACAGTTTTGAAAAGATGTCGAAATCAATTATGACATCATCAGTGATGTCACAATTGACATTATCGGTTTTAAAATTACTGTCGTAGATGATGTCCGTGCCATTCGTGAGTTCAGAAGCGTCAATTTTACAGTTTCAAAAAGATGGTCAAAATCAATTATGACATCTTCAGTGATGTCACAATTGACATTATCGGTTTTAAAATTACTGTCGTAGATCATGTCCGTGCAATTCGTGAGTTCAGAAGAGTCAATTTTACAGTTTTGAAAAGATGTCGAAATCAATTATGACCTCATCAGTGATGTCACAATTGACATTATCGGTTTTAAAATTACTGTCGTAGATGATGTCTGTGCCATTCGTGAGTTCAGAAGCGTCATTTTTACTGTTAAGAAAAGATGGTCAAAATCAATTATGACATCATCAGTGATGTCACAATTGACATTATCGGTTTTAAAATTACTGTCGTAGATGATGTCCGTGCCATCCGTGAGTTCAGAATCATCAAATTTACCGTTTTGAAAAGATGGTCAAAATCAATTATGAGATCATCACTGATGTCACAATTGACATTATCAGTTTTAAAATTACTGTCGTAGATGATGTCCGTTCCATCCGTGAGTTCAGAAGCAGAAATTTTACAGTTTTGAAAAGATGGTCGAAATCAATTATGACATCATCAGTGATGTCACAATTGACATTATCGGTTTTAAAATTACTGTCGTAGATGATGTCTGTGCCATTCGTGAGTTCAGAAGCGTCAATTTTACTGTTTTGAGAAGATAGTCAAAATCAATTATGACATCATCAGTGATGTCACAATTAACATTATCGGTTTTAAAATTACTGTCGTACATGATGTCCGTGCCATCCGTGAGTTCAGAATCGTCAAATTTACAGTTTCTAAAAGTTGTTCGAAATCAATTATGACATCATCAGTGATGTCACAATTGACATTATCGGTTTTAAAATTACTGTCGTAGAAGATGTCCGTGCCATCCGTGAGTTCAGAATCGTCAAATTTACAGTTTCGAAAAGATGGTCGAAATCAATTATGACATCATCAGTGATGTCACAATTGACATTATCGGTTTTAAAATTACTGTCGTAGATGATGTCCGTGCCATCCGTGAGTTCAGAAGCGTCAATTTTACAGTTTCGAAAAGATCGTCAAAATCAATTATGACATCATCACTGATGTCACAATTGACATTATCGGTTTTAAAATTACTGTCGTAGATGATGTCCGTTCCATCCGTGAGTTCAGAAGCGTCAATTTTACAGTTTTGAAAAGATGGTCGAAATCAATTATGACATCATTAGTGATGTCACAATTGACATTATTGGTTTTAAAATTACTGTCGTAGATGATGTCCGTGCCATCTTTGAGTTCATAAGCGTCAATTTTACAGTTACGAAAAGATGTTCAAAATCAATCATGACATCATCAGTGATGTCACAATTGACATTATCAGTTTTAAAATTACTGTCGTAGATGATGTCCGTGCCATCCGTGAGTTCAGAAGTGTCAATTTTACAGTTTCGAAAAGATGGTCAAAATCAATTATGACATCTTCAGTAATGTCACAATTGACATTATCGGTTTTAAAATTACTGTCGTAGATCATGTCCGTGCAATTCGTGAGTTCAGAAGAGTCAATTTTACAGTTTTGAAAAGATGTCGAAATCAATTATGACATCAGTGATGTCACAATTGACATTATCGGTTTTAAAATTACTGTCGTAGATGATGTCTGTGCCATTCGTGAGTTCAGAAGCGTCATTTTTACTGTTTTGAAAAGATGGTCGAAATCAAATATGACATCATCAGTGATGTCACAATTGACATTATTGGTTTTAAAATTACTGTCATAGATGATGTCCGTGCCATCTTTGAGTTCAGAAGCGTCAATTTTACAGTTAAGAAAAGATGGTCAAAATCAATGATGACATCATCAGTGATGTCACAATTGACATTATCGGTTTTAAAATTTCTGTCGTAGATGATGTCCGTGCCATCCGTGAGTTCAGAAGCGTCAATTTTACAGTTTCGAAAAGATGGTCAAAATCAATTATGACATAATCAGTGATGTCACAATTAACATCGGTTTTAAAATTACTGTCGTACATGATGTCCGTGCCATCCGTGAGTTCAGAATCGTCAAATTTACAGTTTCGAAAAGTTGGTCGAAATCAATTATGACATCATCAGTGATGTCACAATTGACATTATCGGTTTTAAAATTACTGTCGTAGAAGATGTCCGTGCCATCCGTGAGTTCAGAATCATCAAATTTACCGTTTTGAAAAGATGGTCAAAATCAATTATGAGATCATCACTGATGTCACAATTGACATTATCGGTTTTAAAATTACTGTCGTAGATGATGTCCGTTCCATCCGTGAGTTCAGAAGCAGAAATTTTACAGTTTTGAAAAGATGGTCGAAATCAATTATGACATCATCAGTGATGTCACAATTGACATTATTGGTTTTAAAATTACTGTCGTAGATGATGTCCGTGCCATCCGTGAGTTCAGAATCGTCAAATTTACAGTTTCTAAAAGTTGGTCGAAATCAATTATGACATCATCAGTGATGTCACAATTGACATTATCGGTATTAAAATTACTGTCGTAGATGATGTCTGTGCCATTCGTGAGTTCAGAAGCGTCAATTTTACTGTTTTGAGAAGATAGTCAAAATCAATTATGACATCATCAGTGATGTCACAATTGACATTATCGGTTTTAAAATTACTGTCGTAGATGATGTCCGTGCCATTCGTGAGTTCAGAAGCGTCAATTTTACAGTTTTGAAAAGATGGTCGAAATCAATTATGACATCATCAGTGATGTCACAATTGACATTATCGGTTTTAAAATTACTGTCGTAGAAGATGTCCGTGCCATCCGTGAGTTCAGAATCGTCAAATTTACAGTTTCGAAAAGATGGTCGAAATCAATTATGACATCATCAGTAATGTCACAATTGACATTATCGGTTTTAAAATTACTGTCGTAGATGATGTCCGTGCCATCCGTGAGTTCAGAAGCATCAATTTTACAGTTTTGAAAAGATGGTCGAAATCAATTATGACATCATCAGTGATGTCACAATTAACATTATCGGTTTTAAAATTACTGTCGTACATGATGTCCGTGCCATCCGTGAGTTCAGAATCGTCAAATTTACAGTTTCGAAAAGTTGTTCGAAATCAATTATGACATCATCAGTGATGTCACAATTGACATTATCGGTTTTAAAATTACTGTCGTAGAAGATGTCCGTGCCATCCGTGAGTTCAGAATCGTCAAATTTACAGTTTCGAAAAGATGGTCGAAATCAATTATGACATCATCAGTGATGTCACAATTGACATTATCGGTTTTAAAATTACTGTCGTAGATGATGTCCGTGCCATCCGTGAGTTCAGAAGCGTCAATTTTACAGTTTCGAAAAGATCGTCAAAATCAATTATGACATCATCACTGATGTCACAATTGACATTATCGGTTTTAAAATTACTGTCGTAGATGATGTCCGTTCCATCCGTGAGTTCAGAAGCGTCAATTTTACAGTTTTGAAAAGATGGTCGAAATCAATTATGACATCATCAGTGATGTCACAATTGACATTATTGGTTTTAAAATTACTGTCGTAGATGATGTCCGTGCCATCTTTGAGTTCATAAGCGTCAATTTTACAGTTACGAAAAGATGTTCAAAATCAATCATGACATCATCAGTGATGTCACAATTGACAATATCGGTTTTAAAATTACTGTCGTAGATGATGTCCGTGCCATCCGTGAGTTCAGAAGTGTCAATTTTACAGTTTCGAAAAGATGGTCAAAATCAATTATGACATCTTCAGTAATGTCACAATTGACATTATCGGTTTTAAAATTACTGTCGTACATGATGTCCGTGCCATCCGTGAGTTCAGAATCGTCAAATTTACAGTTTCGAAAAGTTGGTCGAAATCAATTATGACATCAACAGTGATGTCACAATTGACATTATCGGTTTTAAAATTACTGTCGTAGATCATGTCCGTGCCATTCGTGAGTTCAGAAGCGTCAATTTTACAGTTTTAAAAAGATGTCGAAATCAATTATGACATCATCAGTGATGTCACAATTGACATTATCGGTTTCAAAATTACTGTCGTAGATGTCCGTGCCATCCGTGAGTTCAGAATTGTCAAATTTACAGTTTCGAAAAGATGGTCGAAATCAATTATGACATCATCAGTGATGTCACAATTGACAGTATCGGTTTTAAAATTACTGTCGTACATGATGTCCGTGCCATACGTGAGTTCAGAATCGTCAAATTTACCGTTTTGAAAAGATGGTCAAAATCAATTATGAGATCATCACTGATGTCACAATTGACATTATCGGTTTTAAAATTACTGTCGTAGATGATGTCCGTTCCATCCGTGAGTTCAGAAGCAGAAATTTTACAGTTTTGAAAAGATTGTCGAAATCAATTATGACATCATCAGTGATGTCAATAATTGACATTATCGGTTTTAAAATTACTGTCGTAGATGATGTCCGTGCCATCGGTGAGTTCAGAAGCGTCAATTTTACAGTTTTGAAAAGATGGTCGAAATCAATTAAGACATCATCAGTGATGTCACAATTGACATTATTGGTTTTAAAATTACTGTCGTAGATGATGTCCGTGCCATCTTTGAGTTCAGAAGCGTCAATTTTACAGTTACGAAAAGATGTTCAAAATCAATTATGACATCATCAGTGATGTCACAATTAACATTATCGGTTTTAAAATTTCTGTCGTACATGATGTCCGTGCCATCCGTGAGTTCAGAATCGTCAAATTTACAGTTTCGAAAAGTTGGTCGAAATCAATTATGACATCATCAGTGATGTCACAATTGACATTATCGGTTTTAAAATTACTGTCGTAGAAGATGTCCGTGCCATCCGTGAGTTCAGAATCATCAAATTTACCGTTTTGAAAAGATGGTCAAAATCAATTATGAGATCATCACTGATGTCACAATTGACATTATCGGTTTTAAAATTACTGTCGTAGATGATGTCCGTTCCATCCGTGAGTTCAGAAGCAGAAATTTTACAGTTTTGAAAAGATGGTCGAAATCAATTATGACATCATCAGTGATGTCACAATTGACATTATTGGTTTTAAAATTACTGTCGTAGATGATGTCCGTGCCATCCGTGAGTTCAGAATCGTCAAATTTACAGTTTCTAAAAGTTGGTCGAAATCAATTATGACATCATCAGTGATGTCACAATTGACATTATCGGTATTAAAATTACTGTCGTAGATGATGTCTGTGCCATTCGTGAGTTCAGAAGCGTCAATTTTACTGTTTTGAGAAGATAGTCAAAATCAATTATGACATCATCAGTGATGTCACAATTGACATTATCGGTTTTAAAATTACTGTCGTAGATGTTGTCCGTGCCATTCGTGAGTTCAGAAGCGTCAATTTTACAGTTTTGAAAAGATGGTCGAAATCAATTATGACATCATCAGTGATGTCACAATTGACATTATCGGTTTTAAAATTACTGTCGTAGAAGATGTCCGTGCCATCCGTGAGTTCAGAATCGTCAAATTTACAGTTTCGAAAAGATGGTCGAAATCAATTATGACATCATCAGTAATGTCACAATTGACATTATCGGTTTTAAAATTACTGTCGTAGATGATGTCCGTGCCATCCGTGAGTTCAGAAGCATCAATTTTACAGTTTTGAAAAGATGGTCGAAATCAATTATGACATCATCAGTGATGTCACAATTAACATTATCGGTTTTAAAATTACTGTCGTACATGATGTCCGTGCCATCCGTGAGTTCAGAATCGTCAAATTTACAGTTTCGAAAAGTTGTTCGAAATCAATTATGACATCATCAGTGATGTCACAATTGACATTATCGGTTTTAAAATTACTGTCGTAGAAGATGTCCGTGCCATCCGTGAGTTCAGAATCGTCAAATTTACAGTTTCGAAAAGATGGTCAAAATCAATTATGACATCATCAGTGATGTCACAATTGACATTATCGGTTTTAAAATTACTGTCGTAGATGATGTCCGTGCCATCCGTGAGTTCAGAAGCGTCAATTTTACAGTTTCGAAAAGATCGTCAAAATCAATTATGACATCATCACTGATGTCACAATTGACATTATCGGTTTTAAAATTACTGTCGTAGATGATGTCCGTTCCATCCGTGAGTTCAGAAGCGTCAATTTTACAGTTTTGAAAAGATGGTCGAAATCAATTATGACATCATCAGTGATGTCACAATTGACATTATTGGTTTTAAAATTACTGTCGTAGATGATGTCCGTGCCATCTTTGAGTTCATAAGCGTCAATTTTACAGTTACGAAAAGATGTTCAAAATCAATCATGACATCATCAGTGATGTCACAATTGACAATATCGGTTTTAAAATTACTGTCGTAGATGATGTCCGTGCCATCCGTGAGTTCAGAAGTGTCAATTTTACAGTTTCGAAAAGATGGTCAAAATCAATTATGACATCTTCAGTAATGTCACAATTGACATTATCGGTTTTAAAATTACTGTCGTACATGATGTCCGTGCCATCCGTGAGTTCAGAATCGTCAAATTTACAGTTTCGAAAAGTTGGTCGAAATCAATTATGACATCAACAGTGATGTCACAATTGACATTATCGGTTTTAAAATTACTGTCGTAGATCATGTCCGTGCCATTCGTGAGTTCAGAAGCGTCAATTTTACAGTTTTAAAAAGATGTCGAAATCAATTATGACATCATCAGTGATGTCACAATTGACATTATCGGTTTCAAAATTACTGTCGTAGATGTCCGTGCCATCCGTGAGTTCAGAATTGTCAAATTTACAGTTTCGAAAAGATGGTCGAAATCAATTATGACATCATCAGTGATGTCACAATTGACAGTATCGGTTTTAAAATTACTGTCGTACATGATGTCCGTGCCATACGTGAGTTCAGAATCGTCAAATTTACCGTTTTGAAAAGATGGTCAAAATCAATTATGAGATCATCACTGATGTCACAATTGACATTATCGGTTTTAAAATTACTGTCGTAGATGATGTCCGTTCCATCCGTGAGTTCAGAAGCAGAAATTTTACAGTTTTGAAAAGATTGTCGAAATCAATTATGACATCATCAGTGATGTCAATAATTGACATTATCGGTTTTAAAATTACTGTCGTAGATGATGTCCGTGCCATCGGTGAGTTCAGAAGCGTCAATTTTACAGTTTTGAAAAGATGGTCGAAATCAATTAAGACATCATCAGTGATGTCACAATTGACATTATTGGTTTTAAAATTACTGTCGTAGATGATGTCCGTGCCATCTTTGAGTTCAGAAGCGTCAATTTTACAGTTACGAAAAGATGTTCAAAATCAATTATGACATCATCAGTGATGTCACAATTAACATTATCGGTTTTAAAATTTCTGTCGTACATGATGTCCGTGCCATCCGTGAGTTCAGAATCGTCAAATTTTCAGTTTCTAAAAGTTGGTCGAAATCAATTATGACATCATCAGTGATGTCACAATTGACATTATCGGTTTTAAAATTACTGTCGTAGATGATGTCTGTGCCATTCGTGAGTTCAGAAGCGTCAATTTTACTGTTTTGAGAAGATAGTCGAAATCAATTATGACATCATCAGTGATGTCACAATTGACATTATCGGTTTTAAAATTACTGTCGTAGATGATGTCCGTGCCATTCGTGAGTTCAGAAGCGTCAATTTTACAGTTTTGAAAAGATGGTCGAAATCAATTATGACATCATCAGTGATGTCACAATTGACATTATCGGTTTTAAAATTACTGTCGTAGAAGATGTCCGTGCCATCCGTGAGTTCAGAATCGTCAAATTTACAGTTTCGAAAAGATGGTCGAAATCAATTATGGCATCATCAGTGATGTCACAATTAACATTATCGGTTTTAAAATTACTGTCGTACATGATGTCCGTGCCATCCGTGAGTTCAGAATCGTCAAATTTACAGTTTCGAAAAGATCGTCAAAATCAATTATGACATCATCACTGATGTCACAATTGACATTATCGGTTTTAAAATTACTGTCGTAGATGATGTCCGTTCCATCCGTGAGTTCAGAAGCGTCAATTTTACAGTTTTGAAAAGATGGTCGAAATCAATTATGACATCATCAGTGATGTCACAATTGACATTATTGGTTTTAAAATTACTGTCGTAGATGATGTCCGTGCCATCTTTGAGTTCATAAGCGTCAATTTTACAGTTACGAAAAGATGTTCAAAATCAATCATGACATCATCAGTGATGTCACAATTGACATTATCGGTTTCAAAATTACTGTCGTAGATGTCCGTGCCATCCGTGAGTTCAGAATTGTCAAATTTACAGTTTCGAAAAGATAGTCGAAATCAATTATGACATCATCAGTGATGTCACAATTGACAGTATCGGTTTTAAAATTACTGTCGTACATGATGTCCGTGCCATCCGTGAGTTCAGAATCGTCAAATTTACAGTTTCGAAAAGTTGGTCGAAATCAATTATGACATCATCAGTGATGTCACAATTGACATTATCGGTTTTAAAATTACTGTCGTAGATCATGTCCGTGCCATTCGTGAGTTCAGAAGAGTCAATTTTACAGTTTTGAAAAGATGGTCGAAATCAATTATGACATCATCAGTGATGTCACAATTGACATTATCGGTTTTAAAATTACTGTTGTAGAAGATGTCCGTGCCATCCGTGAGTTCAGAAGTGTCAATTTTACAGTTTCGAAAAGATGGTCAAAATCAATTATGACATCATCAGTGATGTCACAATTGAAATTATCGGTTTTAAAATTACTGTCGTAGATGATGTCCGTGCCATCCGTGAGTTCAGAAGCATAAATTTTACTGTTTTGAGAAGATGGTCGAAATCAATTATGACATCATCAGTGATGTCACAATTGACATTATCGGTTTTAAAATTACTGTCGTAGATGATGTCCGTGCCATTCGTGAGTTCAGAAGCGTCAATTTTACAGTTTTGAAAAGATGGTCGAAATCAATTATGACATCATCAGTGATGTCACAATTGACATTATCGGTTTTAAAATTACTGTCGTAGATGATGTCCGTGCCATTCGTGAGTTCAGAAGCGTCAATTTTACAGTTTTGAAAAGATGTCGAAATCAATTATGACATCATCAGTGATGTCACAATTGACATTATCGGTTTTAAAATTACTGTCGTAGATGATGTCCGTGCCATCCGTGAGTTCAGAAGTGTCAATTTTACAGTTTCGAAAAGATGGTCAAAATCAAATATGACATCATCAGTGATGTCACAATTGACATTATCGGTTTTAAAATTACTGTCGTAGATGATGTCCGTGCCATCCGTGAGTTCAGAAGTGTCAATTTTACAGTTTCGAAAAGATGGTCAAAATCAATTATGACATCATCAGTGATGTCACAATTGACATTATCGGTTTTAAAATTACTGTCGTAGATGATGTCCGTACCATCCGCGAGTTCAGAAGCGTCAATTTTACAGTTTCGAAAAGATGGTCAAAATCAATTATGACATCATCACTGATGTCACAATTGACATTATCGGTTTTAAAATTACTGTCGTAGATGTCCGTTCCATCCGTGAGTTCAGAAGCAGAAATTTTACAGTTTTGAAAAGATGGTCGAAATCAATTATGACATCATCAGTGATGTCACAATTGACATTATCGGTTTTAAAATTACTGTTGTAGATGATGTCCGTGCCATCTTTGAGTTCAGAAGCGTCAATTTTACAGTTACGAAAAGATGTTCAAAATCAATTATGACATCATCAGTGATGTCACAATTGACATTATCGGTTTTAAAATTACTGTCGTATATGATGTCCGTGCCATTCGTGAGTTCAGAAGCGTCAATTTTACAGTTTCGAAAAGATGGTCAAAATCAATTATGACATCATCAGTGATGTCACAATTGACATTATCGGTTTTAAAATTACTGTCGTAGATGATGTCCGTTCCATCCGTGAGTTCAGAAGCGTCAATTTTACAGTTTTGAAAAGATGGTCGAAATCAATTATGACATAATCAGTGATGTCACAATTAACATCGGTTTTAAAATTACTGTCGTACATGATGTCCGTGCCATCCGTGAGTTCAGAATCGTCAAATTTACAGTTTCGAAAAGTTGGTCGAAATCAATTATGACATCATCAGTGATGTCACAATTGACATTATCGGTTTTAAAATTACTGTCGTAGAAGATGTCCGTGCCATCCGTGAGTTCAGAATCATCAAATTTACCGTTTTGAAAAGATGGTCAAAATCAATTATGAGATCATCACTGATGTCACAATTGACATTATCGGTTTTAAAATTACTGTCGTAGATGATGTCCGTTCCATCCGTGAGTTCAGAAGCAGAAATTTTACAGTTTTGAAAAGATGGTCGAAATCAATTATGACATCATCAGTGATGTCACAATTGACATTATTGGTTTTAAAATTACTGTCGTAGATGATGTCCGTGCCATCCGTGAGTTCAGAATCGTCAAATTTACAGTTTCTAAAAGTTGGTCGAAATCAATTATGACATCATCAGTGATGTCACAATTGACATTATCGGTATTAAAATTACTGTCGTAGATGATGTCTGTGCCATTCGTGAGTTCAGAAGCGTCAATTTTACTGTTTTGAGAAGATAGTCAAAATCAATTATGACATCATCAGTGATGTCACAATTGACATTATCGGTTTTAAAATTACTGTCGTAGATGATGTCCGTGCCATTCGTGAGTTCAGAAGCGTCAATTTTACAGTTTTGAAAAGATGGTCGAAATCAATTATGACATCATCAGTGATGTCACAATTGACATTATCGGTTTTAAAATTACTGTCGTAGAAGATGTCCGTGCCATCCGTGAGTTCAGAATCGTCAAATTTACAGTTTCGAAAAGATGGTCGAAATCAATTATGACATCATCAGTAATGTCACAATTGACATTATCGGTTTTAAAATTACTGTCGTAGATGATGTCCGTGCCATCCGTGAGTTCAGAAGCATCAATTTTACAGTTTTGAAAAGATGGTCGAAATCAATTATGACATCATCAGTGATGTCACAATTAACATTATCGGTTTTAAAATTACTGTCGTACATGATGTCCGTGCCATCCGTGAGTTCAGAATCGTCAAATTTACAGTTTCGAAAAGTTGTTCGAAATCAATTATGACATCATCAGTGATGTCACAATTGACATTATCGGTTTTAAAATTACTGTCGTAGAAGATGTCCGTGCCATCCGTGAGTTCAGAATCGTCAAATTTACAGTTTCGAAAAGATGGTCGAAATCAATTATGACATCATCAGTGATGTCACAATTGACATTATCGGTTTTAAAATTACTGTCGTAGATGATGTCCGTGCCATCCGTGAGTTCAGAAGCGTCAATTTTACAGTTTCGAAAAGATCGTCAAAATCAATTATGACATCATCACTGATGTCACAATTGACATTATCGGTTTTAAAATTACTGTCGTAGATGATGTCCGTTCCATCCGTGAGTTCAGAAGCGTCAATTTTACAGTTTTGAAAAGATGGTCGAAATCAATTATGACATCATCAGTGATGTCACAATTGACATTATTGGTTTTAAAATTACTGTCGTAGATGATGTCCGTGCCATCTTTGAGTTCATAAGCGTCAATTTTACAGTTACGAAAAGATGTTCAAAATCAATCATGACATCATCAGTGATGTCACAATTGACAATATCGGTTTTAAAATTACTGTCGTAGATGATGTCCGTGCCATCCGTGAGTTCAGAAGTGTCAATTTTACAGTTTCGAAAAGATGGTCAAAATCAATTATGACATCTTCAGTAATGTCACAATTGACATTATCGGTTTTAAAATTACTGTCGTACATGATGTCCGTGCCATCCGTGAGTTCAGAATCGTCAAATTTACAGTTTCGAAAAGTTGGTCGAAATCAATTATGACATCAACAGTGATGTCACAATTGACATTATCGGTTTTAAAATTACTGTCGTAGATCATGTCCGTGCCATTCGTGAGTTCAGAAGCGTCAATTTTACAGTTTTAAAAAGATGTCGAAATCAATTATGACATCATCAGTGATGTCACAATTGACATTATCGGTTTCAAAATTACTGTCGTAGATGTCCGTGCCATCCGTGAGTTCAGAATTGTCAAATTTACAGTTTCGAAAAGATGGTCGAAATCAATTATGACATCATCAGTGATGTCACAATTGACAGTATCGGTTTTAAAATTACTGTCGTACATGATGTCCGTGCCATACGTGAGTTCAGAATCGTCAAATTTACCGTTTTGAAAAGATGGTCAAAATCAATTATGAGATCATCACTGATGTCACAATTGACATTATCGGTTTTAAAATTACTGTCGTAGATGATGTCCGTTCCATCCGTGAGTTCAGAAGCAGAAATTTTACAGTTTTGAAAAGATTGTCGAAATCAATTATGACATCATCAGTGATGTCAATAATTGACATTATCGGTTTTAAAATTACTGTCGTAGATGATGTCCGTGCCATCGGTGAGTTCAGAAGCGTCAATTTTACAGTTTTGAAAAGATGGTCGAAATCAATTAAGACATCATCAGTGATGTCACAATTGACATTATTGGTTTTAAAATTACTGTCGTAGATGATGTCCGTGCCATCTTTGAGTTCAGAAGCGTCAATTTTACAGTTACGAAAAGATGTTCAAAATCAATTATGACATCATCAGTGATGTCACAATTAACATTATCGGTTTTAAAATTTCTGTCGTACATGATGTCCGTGCCATCCGTGAGTTCAGAATCGTCAAATTTACAGTTTCGAAAAGTTGGTCGAAATCAATTATGACATCATCAGTGATGTCACAATTGACATTATCGGTTTTAAAATTACTGTCGTAGAAGATGTCCGTGCCATCCGTGAGTTCAGAATCATCAAATTTACCGTTTTGAAAAGATGGTCAAAATCAATTATGAGATCATCACTGATGTCACAATTGACATTATCGGTTTTAAAATTACTGTCGTAGATGATGTCCGTTCCATCCGTGAGTTCAGAAGCAGAAATTTTACAGTTTTGAAAAGATGGTCGAAATCAATTATGACATCATCAGTGATGTCACAATTGACATTATTGGTTTTAAAATTACTGTCGTAGATGATGTCCGTGCCATCCGTGAGTTCAGAATCGTCAAATTTACAGTTTCTAAAAGTTGGTCGAAATCAATTATGACATCATCAGTGATGTCACAATTGACATTATCGGTATTAAAATTACTGTCGTAGATGATGTCTGTGCCATTCGTGAGTTCAGAAGCGTCAATTTTACTGTTTTGAGAAGATAGTCAAAATCAATTATGACATCATCAGTGATGTCACAATTGACATTATCGGTTTTAAAATTACTGTCGTAGATGTTGTCCGTGCCATTCGTGAGTTCAGAAGCGTCAATTTTACAGTTTTGAAAAGATGGTCGAAATCAATTATGACATCATCAGTGATGTCACAATTGACATTATCGGTTTTAAAATTACTGTCGTAGAAGATGTCCGTGCCATCCGTGAGTTCAGAATCGTCAAATTTACAGTTTCGAAAAGATGGTCGAAATCAATTATGACATCATCAGTAATGTCACAATTGACATTATCGGTTTTAAAATTACTGTCGTAGATGATGTCCGTGCCATCCGTGAGTTCAGAATCGTCAAATTTACAGTTTCGAAAAGATGGTCAAAATCAATTATGACATCATCAGTGATGTCACAATTGACATTATCGGTTTTAAAATTACTGTCGTAGATGATGTCCGTGCCATCCGTGAGTTCAGAAGCGTCAATTTTACAGTTTCGAAAAGATCGTCAAAATCAATTATGACATCATCACTGATGTCACAATTGACATTATCGGTTTTAAAATTACTGTCGTAGATGATGTCCGTTCCATCCGTGAGTTCAGAAGCGTCAATTTTACAGTTTTGAAAAGATGGTCGAAATCAATTATGACATCATCAGTGATGTCACAATTGACATTATTGGTTTTAAAATTACTGTCGTAGATGATGTCCGTGCCATCTTTGAGTTCATAAGCGTCAATTTTACAGTTACGAAAAGATGTTCAAAATCAATCATGACATCATCAGTGATGTCACAATTGACAATATCGGTTTTAAAATTACTGTCGTAGATGATGTCCGTGCCATCCGTGAGTTCAGAAGTGTCAATTTTACAGTTTCGAAAAGATGGTCAAAATCAATTATGACATCTTCAGTAATGTCACAATTGACATTATCGGTTTTAAAATTACTGTCGTACATGATGTCCGTGCCATCCGTGAGTTCAGAATCGTCAAATTTACAGTTTCGAAAAGTTGGTCGAAATCAATTATGACATCAACAGTGATGTCACAATTGACATTATCGGTTTTAAAATTACTGTCGTAGATCATGTCCGTGCCATTCGTGAGTTCAGAAGCGTCAATTTTACAGTTTTAAAAAGATGTCGAAATGAATTATGACATCATCAGTGATGTCACAATTGACATTATCGGTTTCAAAATTACTGTCGTAGATGTCCGTGCCATCCGTGAGTTCAGAATTGTCAAATTTACAGTTTCGAAAAGATGGTCGAAATCAATTATGACATCATCAGTGATGTCACAATTGACAGTATCGGTTTTAAAATTACTGTCGTACATGATGTCCGTGCCATACGTGAGTTCAGAATCGTCAAATTTACCGTTTTGAAAAGATGGTCAAAATCAATTATGAGATCATCACTGATGTCACAATTGACATTATCGGTTTTAAAATTACTGTCGTAGATGATGTCCGTTCCATCCGTGAGTTCAGAAGCAGAAATTTTACAGTTTTGAAAAGATTGTCGAAATCAATTATGACATCATCAGTGATGTCAATAATTGACATTATCGGTTTTAAAATTACTGTCGTAGATGATGTCCGTGCCATCGGTGAGTTCAGAAGCGTCAATTTTACAGTTTTGAAAAGATGGTCGAAATCAATTAAGACATCATCAGTGATGTCACAATTGACATTATTGGTTTTAAAATTACTGTCGTAGATGATGTCCGTGCCATCTTTGAGTTCAGAAGCGTCAATTTTACAGTTACGAAAAGATGTTCAAAATCAATTATGACATCATCAGTGATGTCACAATTAACATTATCGGTTTTAAAATTTCTGTCGTACATGATGTCCGTGCCATCCGTGAGTTCAGAATCGTCAAATTTTCAGTTTCTAAAAGTTGGTCGAAATCAATTATGACATCATCAGTGATGTCACAATTGACATTATCGGTTTTAAAATTACTGTCGTAGATGATGTCTGTGCCATTCGTGAGTTCAGAAGCGTCAATTTTACTGTTTTGAGAAGATAGTCGAAATCAATTATGACATCATCAGTGATGTCACAATTGACATTATCGGTTTTAAAATTACTGTCGTAGATGATGTCCGTGCCATTCGTGAGTTCAGAAGCGTCAATTTTACAGTTTTGAAAAGATGGTCGAAATCAATTATGACATCATCAGTGATGTCACAATTGACATTATCGGTTTTAAAATTACTGTCGTAGAAGATGTCCGTGCCATCCGTGAGTTCAGAATCGTCAAATTTACAGTTTCGAAAAGATGGTCGAAATCAATTATGGCATCATCAGTGATGTCACAATTAACATTATCGGTTTTAAAATTACTGTCGTACATGATGTCCGTGCCATCCGTGAGTTCAGAATCGTCAAATTTACAGTTTCGAAAAGATCGTCAAAATCAATTATGACATCATCACTGATGTCACAATTGACATTATCGGTTTTAAAATTACTGTCGTAGATGATGTCCGTTCCATCCGTGAGTTCAGAAGCGTCAATTTTACAGTTTTGAAAAGATGGTCGAAATCAATTATGACATCATCAGTGATGTCACAATTGACATTATTGGTTTTAAAATTACTGTCGTAGATGATGTCCGTGCCATCTTTGAGTTCATAAGCGTCAATTTTACAGTTACGAAAAGATGTTCAAAATCAATCATGACATCATCAGTGATGTCACAATTGACATTATCGGTTTCAAAATTACTGTCGTAGATGTCCGTGCCATCCGTGAGTTCAGAATTGTCAAATTTACAGTTTCGAAAAGATAGTCGAAATCAATTATGACATCATCAGTGATGTCACAATTGACAGTATCGGTTTTAAAATTACTGTCGTACATGATGTCCGTGCCATCCGTGAGTTCAGAATCGTCAAATTTACAGTTTCGAAAAGTTGGTCGAAATCAATTATGACATCATCAGTGATGTCACAATTGACATTATCGGTTTTAAAATTACTGTCGTAGATCATGTCCGTGCCATTCGTGAGTTCAGAAGAGTCAATTTTACAGTTTTGAAAAGATGGTCGAAATCAATTATGACATCATCAGTGATGTCACAATTGACATTATCGGTTTTAAAATTACTGTTGTAGAAGATGTCCGTGCCATCCGTGAGTTCAGAAGTGTCAATTTTACAGTTTCGAAAAGATGGTCAAAATCAATTATGACATCATCAGTGATGTCACAATTGAAATTATCGGTTTTAAAATTACTGTCGTAGATGATGTCCGTGCCATCCGTGAGTTCAGAAGCATAAATTTTACTGTTTTGAGAAGATGGTCGAAATCAATTATGACATCATCAGTGATGTCACAATTGACATTATCGGTTTTAAAATTACTGTCGTAGATGATGTCCGTGCCATTCGTGAGTTCAGAAGCGTCAATTTTACAGTTTTGAAAAGATGGTCGAAATCAATTATGACATCATCAGTGATGTCACAATTGACATTATCGGTTTTAAAATTACTGTCGTAGATGATGTCCGTGCCATTCGTGAGTTCAGAAGCGTCAATTTTACAGTTTTGAAAAGATGTCGAAATCAATTATGACATCATCAGTGATGTCACAATTGACATTATCGGTTTTAAAATTACTGTCGTAGATGATGTCCGTGCCATCCGTGAGTTCAGAAGTGTCAATTTTACAGTTTCGAAAAGATGGTCAAAATCAAATATGACATCATCAGTGATGTCACAATTGACATTATCGGTTTTAAAATTACTGTCGTAGATGATGTCCGTGCCATCCGTGAGTTCAGAAGTGTCAATTTTACAGTTTCGAAAAGATGGTCAAAATCAATTATGACATCATCAGTGATGTCACAATTGACATTATCGGTTTTAAAATTACTGTCGTAGATGATGTCCGTACCATCCGCGAGTTCAGAAGCGTCAATTTTACAGTTTCGAAAAGATGGTCAAAATCAATTATGACATCATCACTGATGTCACAATTGACATTATCGGTTTTAAAATTACTGTCGTAGATGTCCGTTCCATCCGTGAGTTCAGAAGCAGAAATTTTACAGTTTTGAAAAGATGGTCGAAATCAATTATGACATCATCAGTGATGTCACAATTGACATTATCGGTTTTAAAATTACTGTTGTAGATGATGTCCGTGCCATCTTTGAGTTCAGAAGCGTCAATTTTACAGTTACGAAAAGATGTTCAAAATCAATTATGACATCATCAGTGATGTCACAATTGACATTATCGGTTTTAAAATTACTGTCGTATATGATGTCCGTGCCATTCGTGAGTTCAGAAGCGTCAATTTTACAGTTTTGAAAAGATGGTCGAAATCAATTATGACATCATCAGTGATGTCACAATTGACATTATTGGTTTTAAAATTACTGTCGTAGATGATGTCCGTGCCATCTTTGAGTTCAGAAGCGTCAATTTTACAGTTACGAAAAGATGTTCAAAATCAATTATGACATCATCAGTGATGTCACAATTGACATTATCGGTTTTAAAATTACTGTCGTAGATGATGTCCGTGCCATTCGTGAGTTCAGAAGCGTCAATTTTACAGTTTTGAAAAGATGGTCGAAATCAATTATGACATCATCAGTGATGTCACAATTGACATTATTGGTTTTAAAATTAATGTCGTAGATGATGTCCGTGCCATCTTTGAGTTCAGAAGCGTCAATTTTACAGTTTCGAAAAGATCGTCAAAGTCAATTATGACATCATCACTGATGTCACAATTGACATTATCGGTTTTAAAATTACTGTCGTAGAAGATGTCCGTGCCATCCGTGAGTTCAAAATCGTCAAATTTACAGTTTCGAAAAGTTGGTCGAAATAAATTATGACCTCATCAGTGATGTCACAATTGACATTATCGGTTTTAAAATTACTGTCGTAGAAGATGTCCGTGCCATCCGTGAGTTCAGAATCGTCAAATTTACAGTTTCAAAAAGATGGTCGAAATCAATTATGACATCATCAGTGATGTCACAATTGACATTATCGGTTTTAAAATTACTGTCGTAGATGATGTCCGTGCCATCCGTGAGTTCAGAAGCGTCAATTTTACAGTTTCGAAAAGATCGTCAAAATCAATTATGACATCATCACTGATGTCACAATTGACATTATCGGTTTTAAAATTACTGTCGTAGATGATGTCCGTTCCATCCGTGAGTTCAGAAGCGTCAATTTTACAGTTTTGAAAAGATGGTCGAAATCAATTATGACATCATCAGTGATGTCACAATTGACATTATCGGTTTTAAAATTACTGTCGTAGATGATGTCCGTGCCATCCGTGAGTTCAGAAGCCTCAATTTTACAGTTTTGAAAAGATGGTCGAAATCAATTATGACATCATCAGTGATGTCACAATTAACATTATCGGTTTTAAAATTACTGTCGTATATGATGTCCGTGCCATCCGTGAGTTCAGAATCGTCAAATTTACAGTTTCGAAAAGTTGTTCGAAATCAATTATGACATCATCAGTGATGTCAATAATTGACATTATCGGTTTTAAAATTACTGTCGTAGATGATGTCCGTGCCATCGGTGAGTTCAGAAGCGTCTATTTTACAGTTTTGAAAAGATGGTCGAAATCAATTAAGACATCATCAGTGATGTCACAATTGACATTATTGGTTTTAAAATTACTGTCGTAGATGATGTCCGTGCCATCTTTGAGTTCAGAAGCGTCAATTTTACAGTTACGAAAAGATGTTCAAAATCAATTATGACATCATCAGTGATGTCACAATTAACATTATCGGTTTTAAAATTACTGTCGTACATGATGTCCGTGCCATCCGTGAGTTCAGAATCGTCAAATTTACAGTTTCTAAAAGTTGGTCGAAATCAATTATGACATCATCAGTGATGTCACAATTGACATTATCGGTTTTAAAATTACTGTCGTAGATGATGTCCGTGCCATTCGTGAGTTCAGAAGCGTCAATTTTACAGTTTTGAAAAGATGGTCGAAATCAATTATGACATCATCAGTGATGTCACAATTGACATTATCGGTTTTAAAATTACTGTCGTAGAAGATGTCCGTGCCATCCGTGAGTTCAGAATCGTCAAATTTACAGTTTCGAAAAGATGGTCGAAATCAATTATGACATCATCAGTGATGTCACAATTGACATTATCGGTTTTAAAATTACTGTCGTAGATGATGTCCGTGCCATCCGTGAGTTCAGAAGCATCAATTTTACAGTTTTGAAAAGATGGTCGAAATCAATTATGACATCATCAGTGATGTCACAATTAACATTATCGGTTTTAAAATTACTGTCGTACATGATGTCCGTGCCATCCGTGAGTTCAGAATCGTCAAATTTACAGTTTCGAAAAGTTGTTCAAAATCAATTATGACATCATCAGTGATGTCACAATTGACATTATCGGTTTTAAAATTACTGTCGTAGATGATGTCCGTGCCATCCGTGAGTTCAGAAGCGTCAATTTTACAGTTTCGAAAAGATCGTCAAAATCAATTATGACATCATCACTGATGTCACAATTGACATTATCGGTTTTAAAATTACTGTCGTAGATGATGTCCGTTCCATCCGTGAGTTCAGAAGCATCAATTTTACAGTTTTTAAAAGATGGTCGAAATCAATTATGACATCATCAGTGATGCCACAATTAACATTATCGGTTTTAAAATTACTGTCGTACATGATGTCCGTGCCATCCGTGAGTTCAGAATCGTCAAATTTACAGTTTCGAAAATATGGTCGAAATCAATTATGACATCATCAGTGATGTCACAATTGACATTATCGGTTTTAAAATTACTGTCGTAGATGATGTCTGTGCCATTCGTGAGTTCAGAAGCGTCAAATTTACTGTTTTGAGAAGATGGTCGAAATCAATTATGACATCATCAGTGATGTCACAATTGACATTATCGGTTTTAAAATTACTGTCGTAGATCATGTCCGTGCCATTCGTGAGTTCAGAAGCGTCAATTTTACAGTTTTGAAAAGATGGTCGAAATCAATTATGACATCATCAGTGATGTCACAATTGACATTATCGGTTTTAAAATTACTGTTGTAGAAGATGTCCGTGCCATCCGTGAGTTCAGAAGTGTCAATTTTACAGTTTCGAAAAGATGGTCAAAATCAATTATGACATCATCAGTGATGTCACAATTGAAATTATCGGTTTTAAAATTACTGTCGTAGATGATGTCCGTGCCATCCGTGAGTTCAGAAGCATAAATTTTACTGTTTTGAGAAGATGGTCGAAATCAATTATGACATCATCAGTGATGTCACAATTGACATTATCGGTTTTAAAATTACTGTCGTAGATGATGTCCGTGCCATTCGTGAGTTCAGAAGCGTCAATTTTACAGTTTTGAAAAGATGGTCGAAATCAATTATGACATCATCAGTGATGTCACAATTGACATTATCGGTTTTAAAATTACTGTCGTAGATGATGTCCGTGCCATTCGTGAGTTCAGAAGCGTCAATTTTACAGTTTTGAAAAGATGTCGAAATCAATTATGACATCATCAGTGATGTCACAATTGACATTATCGGTTTTAAAATTACTGTCGTAGAAGAAGTCCGTGCCATCCGTGAGTTCAGAATCGTCAAATTTACAGTTTCGAAAAGATGGTCGAAATCAATTATGACATCATCAGTGATGTCACAATTGACATTATTGGTTTTAAAATTACTGTCGTAGATGATGTCCGAACCATCTTTGAGTTCAGAAGCGTCAATTTTACAGTTACGAAAAGATGTTCAAAATCAATTATGACATCATCAGTGATGTCACAATTGACATTATCGGTTTTAAAATTACTGTCGTAGATGATGGCCGTGCCATCTGTGAGTTCAGAAGTGTCAATTTTACAGTTTCGAAAAGATGTTCAAAATCAATTATGACATCATCAGTGATGTCACAATTGACATTATCGGTTTTAAAATTACTGTCGTAGATGATGTCCGTGCCATCCGTGAGTTCAGAAGTGTCAATTTTACAGTTTCGAAAAGATGGTCAAAATCAATTATGACATCATCAGTGATGTCACAATTGACATTATCGGTTTTAAAATTACTGTCGTAGATGATGTCCGTACCATCCGCGAGTTCAGAAGCGTCAATTTTCCAGTTTCGAAAAGATGGTCAAAATCAATTATGACATCATCACTGATGTCACAATTGACATTATCGGTTTTAAAATTACTGTCGTAGATGATGTCCGTTCCATCCGTGAGTTCAGAAGCAGAAATTTTACAGTTTTGAAAAGATGGTCGAAATCAATTATGACATCATCAGTGATGTCACAATTGACATTATCGGTTTTAAAATTACTGTTGTAGATGATGTCCGTGCCATCTTTGAGTTCAGAAGCGTCAAATTTACAGTTTCGAAAAGATCGTCAAAATCAATTATGACATCATCAGTGATGTCACAATTGACATTATCGGTTTTAAAATTACTGTCGTAGATGTTGTCCGTGCCATCCGTGAGTTCAGAAGCATCAATTTTACAGTTTCGAAAAGATGGTCAAAATCAATTATGACATCATCAGTGATGTCACAATTGACATTATCGGTTTTAAAATTACTGTCGTAGATGATGTCCGTGCAATTCGTGAGTTCAGAAGAGTCAATTTTACAGTTTTGAAAAGATGTCGAAATCAATTATGACATCATCAGTGATGTCACAATTGACATTATCGGTTTTAAAATTACTGTCGTAGATGATGTCTGTGCCATTCGTGAGTTCAGAATCGTCAAATTTACAGTTTCGAAAAGTTGGTCGAAATCAATTATGACATCATCAGTGATGTCACAATTGACATTATCGGTTTTAAAATTACTGTCGTACATGATGTCCGTGCCATCCGTGAGTTCAGAAGCATCAATTTTACAGTTTCGAAAAGATGGTCAAAATCAATTATGACATCATCAGTGATGTCACAATTGACATTATCGGTTTTAAAATTACTGTCGTAGATGATGTCCGTTCCATCCGTGAGTTCAGAAGCGTCAATTTTACAGTTTTGAAAAGATGGTCGAAATCAATTATGACATCATCAGTGATGTCACAATTGACATTATCGGTTTTAAAATTACTGTCGTAGAAGATGTCCGTGCCATCCGTGAGTTCAGAATCGTCAAATTTACCGTTTCGAAAAGATGGTCAAAATCAATTATGAGATCATCAGTGATGTCACAATTGACATTATTGGTTTTAAAATTACTGTCGTAGATGATGTCCGTGCCATCGGTGAGTTCAGAAGCGTCAATTTTACAGTTTTGAAAAGATGGTCGAAATCAATTAAGACATCATCAGTGATGTCACAATTGACATTATTGGTTTTAAAATTACTGTCGTAGATGATGTCCGTGCCATCGGTGAGTTCAGAAGCGTCAATTTTACAGTTTTGAAAAGATGGTCGAAATCAATTATGACATCATCAGTGATGTCACAATTGACATTATTGGTTTTAAAATTACTGTCGTAGATGATGTCTGTGCCATTCGTGAGTTCAGAAGCGTCAATTTTACTGTTTTGAAAAGATGGTCGAAATCAATTATGACATCATCAGTGATGTCACAATTGACATTATCGGTTTTAAAATTACTGTCGTAGAAGATGTCCGTGCCATCCGTGAGTTCAGAATCGTCAAATTTACAGTTTCGAAAAGATGGTCGAAATCAATTATGACCTCATCAGTGATGTCACAATTGACATTATCGGTTTTAAAATTACTGTCGTAGATGATGTCCGTGCCATCCGTGAGTTCAGAAGCATCAATTTTACAGTTTTTAAAAGATGGTCGAAATCAATTATGACATCATCAGTGATGCCACAATTAACATTATCGGTTTTAAAATTACTGTCGTACATGATGTCCGTGCCATCCGTGAGTTCAGAATCGTCAAATTTACAGTTTCGAAAATATGGTCGAAATCAATTATGACATCATCAGTGATGTCACAATTGACATTATCGGTTTTAAAATTACTGTCGTAGATGATGTCTGTGCCATTCGTGAGTTCAGAAGCGTCAAATTTACTGTTTTGAGAAGATGGTCGAAATCAATTATGACATCATCAGTGATGTCACAATTGACATTATCGGTTTTAAAATTACTGTCGTAGAAGATGTCCGTGCCATCCGTGAGTTCAGAATCGTCAAATTTACAGTTTCGAAAAGATGGTCGAAATCAATTATGACATCATCAGTGATGTCACAATTGACATTATCGGTTTTAAAATTACTGTCGTAGATGATGTCCGTGCCATCCGTGAGTTCAGAAGCGTCAATTTTACAGTTTCGAAAAGATCGTCAAAATCAATTATGACATCATCACTGATGTCACAATTGACATTATCGGTTTTATAATTACTGTCGTAGATGATGTCCGTTCCATCCGTGAGTTCAGAAGCGTCAATTTTACAGTTTTGAAAAGATGGTCGAAATCAATTATGACATCATCAGTGATGTCACAATTGACATTATTGGTTTTAAAATTACTGTCGTAGATGATGTCCGTGCCATCTTTGAGTTCATAAGCGTCAATTTTACAGTTACGAAAAGATGTTCAAAATCAATCATGACATCATCAGTGATGTCACAATTTATCGGTTTTAAAATTACTGTCGTACATGATGTCCGTGCCATCCGTGAGTTCAGAATCGTCAAATTTACAGTTTCGAAAAGTTGGTCGAAATCAATTATGACATCATCAGTGATGTCACAATTGACATTATCGGTTTTAAAATTACTGTCGTAGATCATGTCCGTGCCATTCGTGAGTTCAGAAGCGTCAATTTTACAGTTTTGAAAAGATGTCGAAATCAATTATGACATCATCAGTGATGTCACAATTGACATTATCGGTTTTAAAATTACTGTCGTACATGATGTCCGTGCCATCCGTGACTTCAGAATTGTCAAATTTACAGTTTCGAAAAGATGGTCGAAATCAATTATGACATCATCAGTGATGTCACAATTGACATTATCGGTTTTAAAATTACTGTCGTACATGATGTCCGTGCCATCCGTGAGTTCAGAATCGTCAAATTTACAGTTTGAAAAGTTGGTCGAAATCAATTATGACATCATCAGTGATGTCACAATTGACATTATCGGTTTTAAAATTACTGTCGTAGATGATGCCTGTGCCATTCGTGAGTTCAGAAGCGTCAATTTTACTGTTTTGAGAAGATAGTCGATATCAATTATGACATCATCAGTGATGTCACAATTGACATTATCGGTTTTAAAATTACTGTCGTAGAAGATGTCCGTGCCATCCGTGAGTTCAGAATCGTCAAATTTACCGTTTCGAAAAGATGGTCAAAATCAATTATGAGATCATCAGTGATGTCACAATTGACATTATTGGTTTTAAAATTACTGTCGTAGATGATGTCCGTGCCATCGGTGAGTTCAGAAGCGTCAATTTTACAGTTTTGAAAAGATGGTCGAAATCAATTAAGACATCATCAGTGATGTCACAATTGACATTATTGGTTTTAAAATTACTGTCGTAGATGATGTCCGTGCCATCTTTGAGTTCAGAAGCGTCAATTTTACAGTTACGAAAAGATGTTCAAAATCAATTATGACATCATCAGTGATGTCACAATTGACATTATCGGTTTTAAAATTACTGTCGTACATGATGTCCGTGCCATCTGTGAGTTCAGAATCGTCAAATTTACAGTTTCTAAAAGTTGGTCGAAATCAATTATGACATCATCAGTGATGTCACAATTGACATTATTGGTTTTAAAATTACTGTCGTAGATGATGTCTGTGCCATTCGTGAGTTCAGAAGCGTCAATTTTACTGTTTTGAGAAGATAGACAAAATCAATTATGACATCATCAGTGATGTCACAATTGACATTATCGGTTTTAAAATTACTGTCGTAGATGATGTCTGTGCCATTCGTGAGTTCAGAAGCGTCAATTTTACAGTTTTGAAAAGATGGTCGAAATCAATTATGACATCATCAGTGATGTCATAATTGACATTATCGGTTTTAAAATTACTGTCGTAGATGATGTCCGTGCCATCCGTGAGTTCAGAAGCATCAATTTTACAGTTTTTAAAAGATGGTCGAAATCAATTATGACATCATCAGTGATGCCACAATTAACATTATCGGTTTTAAAATTACTGTCGTACATGATGTCCGTGCCATCCGTGAGTTCAGAATCGTCAAATTTACAGTTTCGAAAATATGGTCGAAATCAATTATGACATCATCAGTGATGTCACAATTGACATTATCGGTTTTAAAATTACTGTCGTAGATGATGTCTGTGCCATTCGTGAGTTCAGAAGCGTCAAATTTACTGTTTTGAGAAGATGGTCGAAATCAATTATGACATCATCAGTGATGTCACAATTGACATTATCGGTTTTAAAATTACTGTCGTAGAAGATGTCCGTGCCATCCGTGAGTTCAGAATCGTCAAATTTACAGTTTCGAAAAGATGGTCGAAATCAATTATGACATCATCAGTGATGTCACAATTGACATTATCGGTTTTAAAATTACTGTCGTAGATGATGTCCGTGCCATCCGTGAGTTCAGAAGCGTCAATTTTACAGTTTCGAAAAGATCGTCAAAATCAATTATGACATCATCACTGATGTCACAATTGACATTATCGGTTTTATAATTACTGTCGTAGATGATGTCCGTTCCATCCGTGAGTTCAGAAGCGTCAATTTTACAGTTTTGAAAAGATGGTCGAAATCAATTATGACATCATCAGTGATGTCACAATTGACATTATTGGTTTTAAAATTACTGTCGTAGATGATGTCCATGCCATCTTTGAGTTCATAAGCGTCAATTTTACAGTTACGAAAAGATGTTCAAAATCAATCATGACATCATCAGTGATGTCACAATTTATCGGTTTTAAAATTACTGTCGTACATGATGTCCGTGCCATCCGTGAGTTCAGAATCGTCAAATTTACAGTTTCGAAAAGTTGGTCGAAATCAATTATGACATCATCAGTGATGTCACAATTGACATTATCGGTTTTAAAATTACTGTCGTACATGATGTCCGTGCCATCCGTGAGTTCAGAATCGTCAATTTTAAAGTTTTGAAAAGATGTCGAAATCAATTATGACATCATCAGTGATGTCACAATTGACATTATTGGTTTTAAAATTACTGTCGTAGCTGTCCGTGCCATCCGTGACTTCAGAATTGTCAAATTTACAGTTTCGAAAAGATGGTCGAAATCAATTATTACATCATCAGTGATGTCACAATTGACATTATCGGTTTTAAAATTACTGTCGTACATGATGTCCGTGCCATCCGTGAGTTCAGAATCGTCAAATTTACAGTTTGAAAAGTTGGTCGAAATCAATTATGACATCATCAGTGATGTCACAATTGACATTATCGGTTTTAAAATTACTGTCGTAGATGATGCCTGTGCCATTCGTGAGTTCAGAAGCGTCAATTTTACTGTTTTGAGAAGATAGTCGATATCAATTATGACATCATCAGTGATGTCACAATTGACATTATCGGTTTTAAAATTACTGTCGTAGATGATGTACGTGCCATTCGTGAGTTCAGAAGCGTCAATTTTACAGTTTTGAAAAGATGGTCGAAATCAATTATGACATCATCAGTGATGTCACAATTGACATTATCGGTTTTAAAATTACTGTCGTAGATGATGTCCGTGCCATCCGTGAGTTCAGAAGCGTCAATTTTACAGTTACGAAAAGATGGTCAAAATCAATTATGACATCATCAGTGATGTCACAATTGACATTATCGGTTTTAAAATTACTGTCGTAGATGATGTCCGTTCCATCCGTGAGTTCAGAAGCGTCAATTTTACAGTTTTGAAAAGATGGTCGAAATCAATTATGACATCATCAGTGATGTCACAATTAACATTATCGGTTTTAAAATTACTGTCGTAGATCATGTCCGTGCCATCCGTGAGTTCAGAAGCATCAATTTTACAGTTTTTAAAAGATGGTCGAAATCAATTATGACATCATCAGTGATGCCACAATTAACATTATCGGTTTTAAAATTACTGTCGTACATGATGTCCGTGCCATCCGTGAGTTCAGAATCGTCAAATTTACAGTTTCGAAAAGTTGTTCGAAATCAATTATGACATCATCAGTGATGTCACAATTGACATTATCGGTTTTAAAATTACTGTCGTAGATGATGTCTGTGCCATTCGTGAGTTCAGAAGCGTCAAATTTACTGTTTTGAGAAGATGGTCGAAATCAATTATGACATCATCAGTGATGTCAAAATTGACATTATCGGTTTTAAAATTACTGTCGTAGAAGATGTCCGTGCCATCCGTGAGTTCAGAATCGTCAAATTTACAGTTTCGAAAAGATGGTCGAAATCCATTATGACATCATCAGTGATGTCACAATTGACATTATCGGTTTTAAAATTACTGTCGTAGATGATGTCCGTGCCATCCGTGAGTTCAGAAGCGTCAATTTTACAGTTACGAAAAGATGTTCAAAATCAATCATGACATCATCAGTGATGTCACAATTGACATTATCGGTTTTAAAATTACTGTCGTACATGATGTCCGTGCCATCCGTGAGTTCAGAATCGTCAAATTTACAGTTTCGAAAAGTTGGTCGAAATCAATTATGACATTATCAGTGATGTCACAATTGACATTATCGGTTTTAAAATTACTGTCGTAGATGATGTCCGTGCCATCCGTGAGTTCAGAAGCGTCAATTTTACAGTTTTGAAAAGATGGTCGAAATCAATTATGACATCATCAGTGATGTCACAATTGACATTATCGGTTTTAAAATTACTGTCGTAGATGATGTCCGTGCCATTCGTGAGTTCAGAACCGTCAATTTTACAGTTTTGAAAAGATGGTCGAAATCAATTATGACATCATCAGTGATGTCACAATTGACATTATCGGTTTTAAAATTACAGTCGTAGATCATGTCCGTGCCATTCGTGAGTTCAGAAGCGTCAATTTTACAGTTTTGAAAAGATGTCGAAATCAATTATGACATCATCAGTGATGTCACAATTGACATTATAGGTTTTAAAATTACTGTCGTAGATGTCCGTGCCATCCGTGAGTTCAGAATTGTCAAATTTACAGTTTCGAAAAGATGGTCGAAATCAATTATGACATCATCAGTGATGTCACAATTGACATTATCGGTTTTAAAATTACTGTCGTACATGATGTCCGTGCCATCCGTGAGTTTAGAATCGTCAAATTTACAGTTTCGAAAAGTTGGTCGAAATCAATTATGACATCATCAGTGATGTCACAATTGACATTATCGGTTTTAAAATTACTGTCGTAGATGATGCCTGTGCCATTCGTGAGTTCAGAAGCGTCAATTTTACTGTTTTGAGAAGATGGTCGAAATCAATTATGACATCATCAGTGATGTCACAATTGACATTATCGGTTTTAAAATTACTGTCGTAGAAGATGTCCGTGCCATCCGTGAGTTCAGAATCGTCAAATTTACAGTTTCGAAAAGATGGTCGAAATCAATTATGACATCATCAGTGATGTCACAATTGACATTATCGGTTTTAAAATTACTGTCGTAGATGATGTCCGTGCCATCCGTGAGTTCAGAAGCGTCAATTTTACAGTTTCGAAAAGATGGTCAAAATCAATTATGACATCTTCAGTGATGTCACAATTGACATTATCGGTTTTAAAATTACTGTCGTAGATGATGTCTGTGCCATTCGTGAGTTCAGAAGCGTCATTTTTACTGTTTTGAAAAGATGGTCGAAATCAAATATGACATCATCAGTGATGTCACAATTGACATTATTGGTTTTAAAATTAGTGTCATAGATGATGTCCGTGCCATCTTTGAGTTCAGAAGCGTCAATTTTACAGTTAAGAAAAGATGGTCAAAATCAATTATGACATCATCAGTGATGTCACAATTGACATTATCGGTTTTAAAATTACTGTCATAGATGATGTCCGTGACATCGGTGAGTTCAGAAGCATCAATTTTACAGTTTCGAAAAGATGGTCAAAATCAATTATGACATCATCAGTGATGTTCCATCCGTGAGTTCAGAAGCGTCAATTTTACAGTTTTGAAAAGATGGTTGAAATCAATTATGACATCATCAGTGATTTCACAATTAACATCGGTTTTAAAATTACTGTCGTAGATGATGTCCGTGCCATTCGTGAGTTCAGAACCGTCAATTTTACAGTTTTGAAAAGATGGTCGAAATCAATTATGACATCATCAGTGATGTCACAATTGACATTATCGGTTTTAAAATTACAGTCGTAGATCATGTCCGTGCCATTCGTGAGTTCAGAAGCGTCAATTTTACAGTTTTGAAAAGATGTCGAAATCAATTATGACATCATCAGTGATGTCACAATTGACATTATAGGTTTTAAAATTACTGTCGTAGATGTCCGTGCCATCCGTGAGTTCAGAATTGTCAAATTTACAGTTTCGAAAAGATGGTCGAAATCAATTATGACATCATCAGTGATGTCACAATTGACATTATCGGTTTTAAAATTACTGTCGTAGATGATGCCTGTGCCATTCGTGAGTTCAGAAGCGTCAATTTTACTGTTTTGAGAAGATGGTCGAAATCAATTATGACATCATCAGTGATGTCACAATTGACATTATCGGTTTTAAAATTACTGTCGTAGAAGATGTACGTGCCATCCGTGAGTTCAGAATCGTCAAATTTACAGTTTCGAAAAGATGGTCGAAATCAATTATGACATCATCAGTGATGTCACAATTGACATTATCGGTTTTAAAATTACTGTCGTAGATGATGTCCGTGCCATCCGTGAGTTCAGAAGCGTCAATTTTACAGTTTCGAAAAGATGGTCAAAATCAATTATGACATCTTCAGTGATGTCACAATTGACATTATCGGTTTTAAAATTACTGTCGTAGATGATGTCTGTGCCATTCGTGAGTTCAGAAGCGTCATTTTTACTGTTTTGAAAAGATGGTCGAAATCAAATATGACATCATCAGTGATGTCACAATTGACATTATTGGTTTTAAAATTAGTGTCATAGATGATGTCCGTGCCATCTTTGAGTTCAGAAGCGTCAATTTTACAGTTAAGAAAAGATGGTCAAAATCAATTATGACATCATCAGTGATGTCACAATTGACATTATCGGTTTTAAAATTACTGTCATAGATGATGTCCGTGACATCGGTGAGTTCAGAAGCATCAATTTTACAGTTTCGAAAAGATGGTCAAAATCAATTATGACATCATCAGTGATGTTCCATCCGTGAGTTCAGAAGCGTCAATTTTACAGTTTTGAAAAGATGGTTGAAATCAATTATGACATCATCAGTGATTTCACAATTAACATCGGTTTTAAAATTACTGTCGTACATGATGTCCGTGCCATCCGTGAGTTCAGAATCGTCAAATTTACAGTTTCGAAAAGTTGGTCGAAATCAATTATGACATTATCAGTGATGTCACAATTGACATTATCGGTTTTAAAATTACTGTCGTAGAAGATGTCCGTGCCATCCGTGAGTTCAGAATCATCAAATTTACCGTTTTGAAAAGATGGTCAAAATCAATTATGAGATCATCACTGATGTCACAATTGACATTATCGGTTTTAAAATTACTGTCGTAGATGATGTCCGTTCCATCCGTGAGTTCAGAAGCAGAAATTTTACAGTTTTGAAAAGATGGTCGAAATCAATTATGACATCATCAGTGATGTCACAATTGACATTATCGGTTTTAAAATTACTGTCGTAGATGATGTCCGTGCTATCGGTGAGTTCAGAAGCGTCAATTTTACAGTTTTGAAAAGATGGTCGAAATCAATTAAGACATCATCAGTGATGTCACAATTGACATTATCGGTTTTAAAATTACTGTCGTAGATGATGTCCGTGCCATTCGTGAGTTCAGAAGCGTCAATTTTACAGTTTTGAAAAGATGGTCGAAATCAATTATGACATCATCAGTGATGTCACAATTGACATTATCGGTTTTAAAATTACTGTCGTAGAAGATGTCCGTGCCATCCGTGAGTTCAGAAGCGTCAAATTTACAGTTTCGAAAAGATGGTCGAAATCAATTATGACATCATCAGTGATGTCACAATTGACATTATCGGTTTTAAAATTACTGTCGTAGATGATGTCCGTGCCATCCGTGAGTTCAGAGGCATCAATTTTACAGTTTCGAAAAGATGGTCAAAATCAATTATGACATCATCAGTGATGTCACAATTGACATTATCGGTTTTAAAATTACTGTCGTAGATGATATCCGTTCCATCCGTGAGTTCAGAAGCGTCAAATTTACAGTTTCGAAAAGATGGTCGAAATCAATTATGACATCATCAGTGATGTCACAATTGACATTATCGGTTTTAAAATTACTGTCGTAGATGATGTCCGTGCCATCTTTGAGTTCATAAGCGTCAATTTTACAGTTACGAAAAGATGTTCAAAATCAATCATGACATCATCAGTGATGTCACAATTGACATTATCGGTTTTAAAATTACTGTCGTAGATCATGTCCGTGCCATTCGTGAGTTCAGAAGCGTCAATTTTACAGTTTTGAAAAGATGTCGAAATCAATTATGACATCATCAGTGATGTCACAATTGACATTATCGGTTTTAAAATTACTGTCGTACATGATGTCCGTGCCATCCGTGAGTTCAGAATCGTCAATTTTAAAGTTTTGAAAAGATGTCGAAATCAATTATGACATCATCAGTGATGTCACAATTGACATTATTGGTTTTAAAATTACTGTCGTAGCTGTCCGTGCCATCCGTGACTTCAGAATTGTCAAATTTACAGTTTCGAAAAGATGGTCGAAATCAATTATTACATCATCAGTGATGTCACAATTGACATTATCGGTTTTAAAATTACTGTCGTACATGATGTCCGTGCCATCCGTGAGTTCAGAATCGTCAAATTTACAGTTTGAAAAGTTGGTCGAAATCAATTATGACATCATCAGTGATGTCACAATTGACATTATCGGTTTTAAAATTACTGTCGTAGATGATGCCTGTGCCATTCGTGAGTTCAGAAGCGTCAATTTTACTGTTTTGAGAAGATGGTCGAAATCAATTATAACATCATCAGTGATGTCATAATTGACATTATCGGTTTTAAAATTACTGTCGTAGATGATGTACGTGCCATTCGTGAGTTCAGAAGCGTCAATTTTACAGTTTTGAAAAGATGGTCGAAATCAATTATGACATCATCAGTGATGTCACAATTGACATTATCGGTTTTAAAATTACTGTCGTAGATGATGTCCGTGCCATCCGTGAGTTCAGAAGCGTCAATTTTACAGTTTCGAAAAGATGGTCAAAATCAATTATGACATCTTCAGTGATGTCACAATTGACATTATCGGTTTTAAAATTACTGTCGTACATGATGTCCGTGCCATCCGTGAGTTCAGAATCGACAAATTTACAGTTTCGAAAAGTTGGTCGAAATCAATTATGACATCATCAGTGATGTCACAATTGACATTATTGGTTTTAAAATTACTGTCATAGATGATGTCCGTGCCATCTTTGAGTTAAGAAGCGTCAATTTTACAGTTACGAAAAGATGGTCGAAATCAAATATGACATCATCAGTGATGTCACAATTGACATTATTGGTTTTAAAATTACTGTCATAGATGATGTCCGTGCCATCTTTGAGTTTAGAAGCGTCAATTTTACAGTTACGAAAAGATGGTCAAAATCAATTATGACATCATCAGTGATGTCACAATTGACATTATCGGTTTTAAAATTACTGTCGTAGATGATGTCCGTGCCATCCGTGAGTTCAGAAGCATCAATTTTACAGTTTCGAAAAGATGGTCAAAATCAATTATGACATCATCAGTGATGTCACAATTGACATTATCGGTTTTAAAATTACTGTCGTAGATGATGTCCGTTCCATCCGTGAGTTCAGAAGCGTCAATTTTACAGTTTTGAAAAGATGGTCGAAATCAATTATGACATCATCAGTGATGTCACAATTAACATTATCGGTTTTCAAATTACTGTCGTACATGATGTCCGTGCCATCCGTGAGTTCAGAATCGTCAAATTTACAGTTTCGAAAAGTTGGTCGAAATCAATTATGACATCATTAGTGATGTCACAATTGACATTATCGGTTTTAAAATTACTGTCGTAGAAGATGTCCGTGCCATCCGTGAGTTCAGAAGTGTCAATTTTACAGTTTCGAAAAGATGGTCAAAATCAATTATGACATCATCAGTGATGTCACAATTGACATTATCGGTTTTAAAGTTACTGTCGTAGATGATGTCTTTGCCATTCGTGAGTTCAGAAGCGGCAATTTTACTGTTTTGAGAAGATGGTCGAAATCAATTATGACATCATCAGTGATGTCACAATTGACATTATCGGTTTTAAAATTACTGTCGTAGATGATGTCCGTGCCATTCGTGAGTTCAGAAGCGTCAATTTTACAGTTTTGAAAAGATGGTCGAAATCAATTATGACATCATCAGTGATGTCACAATTGACATTATCGGTTTTAAAATTACTGTCGTAGAAGATGTCCGTGCCATCCGTGAGTTCAGAATCGTCAAATTTACAGTTTCGAAAAGTTGGTCGAAATCAATTATGACATCATCAGTGATGTCACAATTGACATTATCGGTTTTAAAATTACTGTCGTAGATGATGTCCGTGCCATTCGTGAGTTCAGAAGCGTCAATTTTACTGTTTTGAGAAGATGGTCGAAATCAATTATGACATCATCAGTGATGTCACAATTGACATTATCGGTTTTAAAATTACTGTCGTAGATGATGTCCGTGCCATTCGTGAGTTCAGAAGCGTCAATTTTACAGTTTTGAAAAGATGTCGAAATCAATTATGACATCATCAGTGATGTCACAATTGACATTATCGGTTTTAAAATTACTGTCGTAGATGATGTCCGTGCCATTCGTGAGTTCAGAAGCGTCAATTTTACAGTTTCAAAAAGATGGTCAAAATCAATTATGACATCTTCAGTGATGTCACAATTGACATTATCGGTTTTAAAATTACTGTCGTAGATCATGTCCGTGCAATTCGTGAGTTCAGAAGAGTCAATTTTACAGTTTTGAAAAGATGTCGAAATCAATTATGACCTCATCAGTGATGTCACAATTGACATTATCGGTTTTAAAATTACTGTCGTAGATGATGTCTGTGCCATTCGTGAGTTCAGAAGCGTCATTTTTACTGTTAAGAAAAGATGGTCAAAATCAATTATGACATCATCAGTGATGTCACAATTGACATTATCGGTTTTAAAATTACTGTCGTAGATGATGTCCGTGCCATCCGTGAGTTCAGAATCATCAAATTTACCATTTTGAAAAGATGGTCAAAATCAATTATGAGATCATCACTGATGTCACAATTGACATTATCGGTTTTAAAATTACTGTCGTAGATGATGTCCGTTCCATCCGTGAGTTCAGAAGCAGAAATTTTACAGTTTTGAAAAGATGGTCGAAATCAATTATGACATCATCAGTGATGTCACAATTGACATTATCGGTTTTAAAATTACTGTCGTAGATGATGTCTGTGCCATTCGTGAGTTCAGAAGCGTCAATTTTACTGTTTTGAGAAGATAGTCAAAATCAATTATGACATCATCAGTGATGTCACAATTAACATTATCGGTTTTAAAATTACTGTCGTACATGATGTCCGTGCCATCCGTGAGTTCAGAATCGTCAAATTTACAGTTTCGAAAAGTTGTTCGAAATCAATTATGACCTCATCAGTGATGTCACAATTGACATTATCGGTTTTAAAATTACTGTCGTAGATGATGTCCGTGCCATCCGTGAGTTCAGAAGCGTCAATTTTACAGTTTCGAAAAGATCGTCAAAATCAATTATGACATCATCACTGATGTCACAATTGACATTATCGGTTTTAAAATTACTGTCGTAGATGATGTCCGTTCCATCCGTGAGTTCAGAAGCGTCAATTTTACAGTTTTGAAAAGATGGTCGAAATCAATTATGACATCATTAGTGATGTCACAATTGACATTATTGGTTTTAAAATTACTGTCGTAGATGATGTCCGTGCCATCTTTGAGTTCATAAGCGTCAATTTTACAGTTACGAAAAGATGTTCAAAATCAATCATGACATCATCAGTGATGTCACAATTGACATTATCGGTTTTAAAATTACTGTCGTAGATGATGTCCGTGCCATCCGTGAGTTCAGAAGTGTCAATTTTACAGTTTCGAAAAGATGGTCAAAATCAATTATGACATCTTCAGTAATGTCACAATTGACATTATCGGTTTTAAAATTACTGTCGTAGATCATGTCCGTGCAATTCGTGAGTTCAGAAGAGTCAATTTTACAGTTTTGAAAAGATGTCGAAATCAATTATGACATCAGTGATGTCACAATTGACATTATCGGTTTTAAAATTACTGTCGTAGATGATGTCTGTGCCATTCGTGAGTTCAGAAGCGTCATTTTTACTGTTTTGAAAAGATGGTCGAAATCAAATATGACATCATCAGTGATGTCACAATTGACATTATTGGTTTTAAAATTACTGTCATAGATGATGTCCGTGCCATCTTTGAGTTCAGAAGCGTCAATTTTACAGTTAAGAAAAGATGGTCAAAATCAATTATGACATCATCAGTGATGTCACAATTGACATTTATCGGTTTTAAAATTACTGTCGTACATGATGTCCGTGCCATCCGTGAGTTCAGAATCGTCAAATTTACAGTTTCGAAAAGTTGGTCGAAATCAATAATGACATCATCAGTGATGTCACAATTGACATTATCGGTTTTAAAATTACTGTCGTAGAAGATGTCCGTGCCATCCGTGAGTTCAGAATCATCAAATTTACCGTTTTGAAAAGATGGTCAAAATCAATTATGAGATCATCACTGATGTCACAATTGACATTATCGGTTTTAAAATTACTGTCGTAGATGATGTCCGTTCCATCCGTGAGTTCAGAAGCAGAAATTTTACAGTTTTGAAAAGATGGTCGAAATCAATTATGACATCATCAGTGATGTCACAATTGACATTATTGGTTTTAAAATTACTGTCGTAGATGATGTCCGTGCCATCCGTGAGTTCAGAATCGTCAAATTTACAGTTTCTAAAAGTTGGTCGAAATCAATTATGACATCATCAGTGATGTCACAATTGACATTATCGGTTTTAAAATTACTGTCGTAGATGATGTCTGTGCCATTCGTGAGTTCAGAAGCGTCAATTTTACAGTTTTGAAAAGATGGTCGAAATCAATTATGACATCATCAGTGATGTCACAATTGACATTATCGGTTTTAAAATTACTGTCGTAGATGATGTCCGTGCCATTCGTGAGTTCAGAAGCGTCAATTTTACAGTTTTGAAAAGATGGTCGAAATCAATTATGACATCATCAGTGATGTCACAATTGACATTATCGGTTTTAAAATTACTGTCGTAGAAGATGTCCGTGCCATCCGTGAGTTCAGAATCGTCAAATTTACAGTTTCGAAAAGATGGTCGAAATCAATTATGACATCATCAGTAATGTCACAATTGACATTATCGGTTTTAAAATTACTGTCGTAGATGATGTCCGTGCCATCCGTGAGTTCAGAAGCATCAATTTTACAGTTTTGAAAAGATGGTCGAAATCAATTATGACATCATCAGTGATGTCACAATTAACATTATCGGTTTTAAAATTACTGTCGTACATGATGTCCGTGCCATCCGTGAGTTCAGAATCGTCAAATTTACAGTTTCGAAAAGTTGTTCGAAATCAATTATGACATCATCAGTGATGTCACAATTGACATTATCGGTTTTAAAATTACTGTCGTAGAAGATGTCCGTGCCATCCGTGAGTTCAGAATCGTCAAATTTACAGTTTCGAAAAGATGGTCGAAATCAATTATGACATCATCACTGATGTCACAATTGACATTATCGGTTTTAAAATTACTGTCGTAGATGATGTCCGTTCCATCCGTGAGTTCAGAAGCGTCAATTTTACAGTTTTGAAAAGATGGTCGAAATCAATTATGACATCATCAGTGATGTCACAATTGACATTATTGGTTTTAAAATTACTGTCGTAGATGATGTCCGTGCCATCTTTGAGTTCATAAGCGTCAATTTTACAGTTACGAAAAGATGTTCAAAATCAATCATGACATCATCAGTGATGTCACAATTGACAATATCGGTTTTTAAATTACTGTCGTAGATGATGTCCGTGCCATCCGTGAGTTCAGAAGTGTCAATTTTACAGTTTCGAAAAGATGGTCAAAATCAATTATGACATCTTCAGTAATGTCACAATTGACATTATCGGTTTTAAAATTACTGTCGTACATGATGTCCGTGCCATCCGTGAGTTCAGAATCGTCAAATTTACAGTTTCGAAAAGTTGGTCGAAATCAATTATGACATCAACAGTGATGTCACAATTGACATTATCGGTTTTAAAATTACTGTCGTAGATCATGTCCGTGCCATTCGTGAGTTCAGAAGCGTCAATTTTACAGTTTTGAAAAGATGTCGAAATCAATTATGACATCATCAGTGATGTCACAATTGACATTATCGGTTTCAAAATTACTGTCGTAGATGTCCGTGCCATCCGTGAGTTCAGAATTGTCAAATTTACAGTTTCGAAAAGATGGTCGAAATCAATTATGACATCATCAGTGATGTCACAATTGACAGTATCGGTTTTAAAATTACTGTCGTACATGATGTCCGTGCCATACGTGAGTTCAGAATCGTCAAATTTACCGTTTTGAAAAGATGGTCAAAATCAATTATGAGATCATCACTGATGTCACAATTGACATTATCGGTTTTAAAATTACTATCGTAGATGATGTCCGTTCCATCCGTGAGTTCAGAAGCAGAAATTTTACAGTTTTGAAAAGATTGTCGAAATCAATTATGACATCATCAGTGATGTCAATAATTGACATTATCGGTTTTAAAATTACTGTCGTAGATGATGTCCGTGCCATCGGTGAGTTCAGAAGCGTCAATTTTACAGTTTTGAAAAGATGGTCGAAATCAATTAAGACATCATCAGTGATGTCACAATTGACATTATTGGTTTTAAAATTACTGTCGTAGATGATGTCCGTGCCATCTTTGAGTTCAGAAGCGTCAATTTTACAGTTACGAAAAGATGTTCAAAATCAATTATGACATCATCAGTGATGTCACAATTAACATTATCGGTTTTAAAATTACTGTCGTACATGATGTCCGTGCCATCCGTGAGTTCAGAATAGTCAAATTTTCAGTTTCTAAAAGTTGGTCGAAATCAATTATGACATCATCAGTGATGTCACAATTGACATTATCGGTTTTAAAATTACTGTCGTAGATGATGTCTGTGCCATTCGTGAGTTCAGAAGCGTCAATTTTACTGTTTTGAGAAGATAGTCGAAATCAATTATGACATCATCAGTGATGTCACAATTGACATTATCGGTTTTAAAATTACTGTCGTAGATGATGTCCGTGCCATTCGTGAGTTCAGAAGCGTCAATTTTACAGTTTTGAAAAGATGGTCGAAATCAATTATGACATCATCAGTGATGTCACAATTGACATTATCGGTTTTAAAATTACTGTCGTAGAAGATGTCCGTGCCATCCGTGAGTTCAGAATCGTCAAATTTACAGTTTCGAAAAGATGGTCGAAATCAATTATGACATCATCAGTGATGTCACAATTGACATTATCGGTTTTAAAATTACTGTCGTAGATGATGTCCGTGCCATCCGTGAGTTCAGAAGCATCAATTTTACAGTTTTGAAAAGATGGTCGAAATCAATTATGACATCATCAGTGATGTCACAATTAACATTATCGGTTTTAAAATTACTGTCGTACATGATGTCCGTGCCATCCGTGAGTTCAGAATCGTCAAATTTACAGTTTCGAAAAGATCGTCAAAATCAATTATGACATCATCACTGATGTCACAATTGACATTATCGGTTTTAAAATTACTGTCGTAGATGATGTCCGTTCCATCCGTGAGTTCAGAAGCGTCAATTTTACAGTTTTGAAAAGATGGTCGAAATCAATTATGACATCATCAGTGATGTCACAATTGACATTATTGGTTTTAAAATTACTGTCGTAGATGATGTCCGTGCCATCTTTGAGTTCATAAGCGTCAATTTTACAGTTACGAAAAGATGTTCAAAATCAATCATGACATCATCAGTGATGTCACAATTGACATTATCGGTTTCAAAATTACTGTCTTAGATGTCCGTGCCATCCGTGAGTTCAGAATTGTCAAATTTACAGTTTCGAAAAGATAGTCGAAATCAATTATGACATCATCAGTGATGTCACAATTGACAGTATCGGTTTTAAAATTACTGTCGTACATGATGTCCGTGCCATCCGTGAGTTCAGAATCGTCAAATTTACAGTTTCGAAAAGTTGGTCGAAATCAATTATGACATCATCAGTGATGTCACAATTGACATTATCGGTTTTAAAATTACTGTCGTAGATCATGTCCGTGCCATTCGTGAGTTCAGAAGCGTCAATTTTACAGTTTTGAAAAGATGGTCGAAATCAATTATGACATCATCAGTGATGTCACAATTGACATTGGTTTTAAAATTACTGTTGTAGAAGATGTCCGTGCCATCCGTGAGTTCAGAAGTGTCAATTTTACAGTTTCGAAAAGATGGTCAAAATCAATTATGACATCATCAGTGATGTCACAATTGAAATTATCGGTTTTAAAATTACTGTCGTAGATGATGTCCGTGCCATCCGTGAGTTCAGAAGCATAAATTTTACTGTTTTGAGAAGATGGTCGAAATCAATTATGACATCATCAGTGATGTCACAATTGACATTATCGGTTTTAAAATTACTGTCGTAGATGATGTCCGTGCCATTCGTGAGTTCAGAAGCGTCAATTTTACAGTTTTGAAAAGATGGTCGAAATCAATTATGACATCATCAGTGATGTCACAATTGACATTATCGGTTTTAAAATTACTGTCGTAGATGATGTCCGTGCCATCCGTGAGTTCAGAATCGTCAAATTTACAGTTTCGAAAAGATGGTCGAAATCAATTATGACATCATCAGTGATGTCACAATTGACATTATTGGTTTTAAAATTACTGTCGTAGATGATGTCCGTGCCATCTTTGAGTTCAGAAGCGTCAATTTTACAGTTACGAAAAGATGTTCAAAATCAATTATGACATCATCAGTGATGTCACAATTGACATTATCGGTTTTAAAATTACTGTCTTAGATGATGTCCGTGCCATTCGTGAGTTCAGAAGCGTCAATTTTACAGTTTTGAAAAGATGGTCGAAATCAATTATGACATCATCAGTGATGTCACAATTGACATTATTGGTTTTAAAATTAATGTCGTAGATGATGTCCGTGCCATCTTTGAGTTCAGAAGCGTCAATTTTACAGTTTCGAAAAGATCGTCAAAATCAATTATGACATCATCACTGATGTCACAATTGACATTATCGGTTTTAAAATTACTGTCGTAGAAGATGTCCGTGCCATCCGTGAGTTCAAAATCGTCAAATTTACAGTTTCGAAAAGTTGGTCGAAATAAATTATGACCTCATCAGTGATGTCACAATTGACATTATCGGTTTTAAAATTACTGTCGTAGAAGATGTCCGTGCCATCCGTGAGTTCAGAATCGTCAAATTTACAGTTTCGAAAAGATGGTCGAAATCAATTATGACATCATCAGTGATGTCACAATTGACATTATCGGTTTTAAAATTACTGTCGTAGATGATGTCCGTGCCATCCGTGAGTTCAGAAGCGTCAATTTTACAGTTTCGAAAAGATGGTCGAAATCAATTATGACATCTTCAGTGATGTCACAATTGACATTATCGGTTTTAAAATTACTGTCGTAGATGATGTCCGTGCCATCCGTGAGTTCAGAAGCGTCAATTTTACAGTTTTGAAAAGATGGTTGAAATCAATTATGACATCATCAGTGATGTCACAGTTGACATTATCGGTTTTAAAATTACTGTCGTAGATGATGTCCGTGCCATCCGTGAGTTCAGAAGCATCAATTTTACAGTTTTGAAAAGATGGTCGAAATCAATTATGACATCATCAGTGATGTCACAATTAACATTATCGGTTTTAAAATTACTGTCGTACATGATGTCCGTGCCATCCGTGAGTTCAGAATCGTCAAATTTACAGTTTCGAAAAGTTGTTCGAAATCAATTATGACATCATCAGTGATGTCACAATTGACATTATCGGTTTTAAAATTACTGTCGTAGAAGATGTCCGTGCCATCCGTGAGTTCAGAATCGTCAAATTTACAGTTTCGAAAAGATGGTCGAAATCAATTATGACATCATCACTGATGTCACAATTGACATTATCGGTTTTAAAATTACTGTCGTAGATGATGTCCGTTCCATCCGTGAGTTCAGAAGCGTCAATTTTACAGTTTTGAAAAGATGGTCGAAATCAATTATGACATCATCAGTGATGTCACAATTGACATTATTGGTTTTAAAATTACTGTCGTAGATGATGTCCGTGCCATCTTTGAGTTCATAAGCGTCAATTTTACAGTTACGAAAAGATGTTCAAAATCAATCATGACATCATCAGTGATGTCACAATTGACAATATCGGTTTTTAAATTACTGTCGTAGATGATGTCCGTGCCATCCGTGAGTTCAGAAGTGTCAATTTTACAGTTTCGAAAAGATGGTCAAAATCAATTATGACATCTTCAGTAATGTCACAATTGACATTATCGGTTTTAAAATTACTGTCGTACATGATGTCCGTGCCATCCGTGAGTTCAGAATCGTCAAATTTACAGTTTCGAAAAGTTGGTCGAAATCAATTATGACATCAACAGTGATGTCACAATTGACATTATCGGTTTTAAAATTACTGTCGTAGATCATGTCCGTGCCATTCGTGAGTTCAGAAGCGTCAATTTTACAGTTTTGAAAAGATGTCGAAATCAATTATGACATCATCAGTGATGTCACAATTGACATTATCGGTTTCAAAATTACTGTCGTAGATGTCCGTGCCATCCGTGAGTTCAGAATTGTCAAATTTACAGTTTCGAAAAGATGGTCGAAATCAATTATGACATCATCAGTGATGTCACAATTGACAGTATCGGTTTTAAAATTACTGTCGTACATGATGTCCGTGCCATACGTGAGTTCAGAATCGTCAAATTTACCGTTTTGAAAAGATGGTCAAAATCAATTATGAGATCATCACTGATGTCACAATTGACATTATCGGTTTTAAAATTACTATCGTAGATGATGTCCGTTCCATCCGTGAGTTCAGAAGCAGAAATTTTACAGTTTTGAAAAGATTGTCGAAATCAATTATGACATCATCAGTGATGTCAATAATTGACATTATCGGTTTTAAAATTACTGTCGTAGATGATGTCCGTGCCATCGGTGAGTTCAGAAGCGTCAATTTTACAGTTTTGAAAAGATGGTCGAAATCAATTAAGACATCATCAGTGATGTCACAATTGACATTATTGGTTTTAAAATTACTGTCGTAGATGATGTCCGTGCCATCTTTGAGTTCAGAAGCGTCAATTTTACAGTTACGAAAAGATGTTCAAAATCAATTATGACATCATCAGTGATGTCACAATTAACATTATCGGTTTTAAAATTACTGTCGTACATGATGTCCGTGCCATCCGTGAGTTCAGAATAGTCAAATTTTCAGTTTCTAAAAGTTGGTCGAAATCAATTATGACATCATCAGTGATGTCACAATTGACATTATCGGTTTTAAAATTACTGTCGTAGATGATGTCTGTGCCATTCGTGAGTTCAGAAGCGTCAATTTTACTGTTTTGAGAAGATAGTCGAAATCAATTATGACATCATCAGTGATGTCACAATTGACATTATCGGTTTTAAAATTACTGTCGTAGATGATGTCCGTGCCATTCGTGAGTTCAGAAGCGTCAATTTTACAGTTTTGAAAAGATGGTCGAAATCAATTATGACATCATCAGTGATGTCACAATTGACATTATCGGTTTTAAAATTACTGTCGTAGAAGATGTCCGTGCCATCCGTGAGTTCAGAATCGTCAAATTTACAGTTTCGAAAAGATGGTCGAAATCAATTATGACATCATCAGTGATGTCACAATTGACATTATCGGTTTTAAAATTACTGTCGTACATGATGTCCGTGCCATCCGTGAGTTCAGAATCGTCAAATTTACAGTTTCGAAAAGATCGTCAAAATCAATTATGACATCATCACTGATGTCACAATTGACATTATCGGTTTTAAAATTACTGTCGTAGATGATGTCCGTTCCATCCGTGAGTTCAGAAGCGTCAATTTTACAGTTTTGAAAAGATGGTCGAAATCAATTATGACATCATCAGTGATGTCACAATTGACATTATTGGTTTTAAAATTACTGTCGTAGATGATGTCCGTGCCATCTTTGAGTTCATAAGCGTCAATTTTACAGTTACGAAAAGATGTTCAAAATCAATCATGACATCATCAGTGATGTCACAATTGACATTATCGGTTTCAAAATTACTGTCTTAGATGTCCGTGCCATCCGTGAGTTCAGAATTGTCAAATTTACAGTTTCGAAAAGATAGTCGAAATCAATTATGACATCATCAGTGATGTCACAATTGACAGTATCGGTTTTAAAATTACTGTCGTACATGATGTCCGTGCCATCCGTGAGTTCAGAATCGTCAAATTTACAGTTTCGAAAAGTTGGTCGAAATCAATTATGACATCATCAGTGATGTCACAATTGACATTATCGGTTTTAAAATTACTGTCGTAGATCATGTCCGTGCCATTCGTGAGTTCAGAAGCGTCAATTTTACAGTTTTGAAAAGATGGTCGAAATCAATTATGACATCATCAGTGATGTCACAATTGACATTGGTTTTAAAATTACTGTTGTAGAAGATGTCCGTGCCATCCGTGAGTTCAGAAGTGTCAATTTTACAGTTTCGAAAAGATGGTCAAAATCAATTATGACATCATCAGTGATGTCACAATTGAAATTATCGGTTTTAAAATTACTGTCGTAGATGATGTCCGTGCCATCCGTGAGTTCAGAAGCATAAATTTTACTGTTTTGAGAAGATGGTCGAAATCAATTATGACATCATCAGTGATGTCACAATTGACATTATCGGTTTTAAAATTACTGTCGTAGATGATGTCCGTGCCATTCGTGAGTTCAGAAGCGTCAATTTTACAGTTTTGAAAAGATGGTCGAAATCAATTATGACATCATCAGTGATGTCACAATTGACATTATCGGTTTTAAAATTACTGTCGTAGATGATGTCCGTGCCATCCGTGAGTTCAGAATCGTCAAATTTACAGTTTCGAAAAGATGGTCGAAATCAATTATGACATCATCAGTGATGTCACAATTGACATTATTGGTTTTAAAATTACTGTCGTAGATGATGTCCGTGCCATCTTTGAGTTCAGAAGCGTCAATTTTACAGTTACGAAAAGATGTTCAAAATCAATTATGACATCATCAGTGATGTCACAATTGACATTATCGGTTTTAAAATTACTGTCTTAGATGATGTCCGTGCCATTCGTGAGTTCAGAAGCGTCAATTTTACAGTTTTGAAAAGATGGTCGAAATCAATTATGACATCATCAGTGATGTCACAATTGACATTATTGGTTTTAAAATTAATGTCGTAGATGATGTCCGTGCCATCTTTGAGTTCAGAAGCGTCAATTTTACAGTTTCGAAAAGATCGTCAAAATCAATTATGACATCATCACTGATGTCACAATTGACATTATCGGTTTTAAAATTACTGTCGTAGAAGATGTCCGTGCCATCCGTGAGTTCAAAATCGTCAAATTTACAGTTTCGAAAAGTTGGTCGAAATAAATTATGACCTCATCAGTGATGTCACAATTGACATTATCGGTTTTAAAATTACTGTCGTAGAAGATGTCCGTGCCATCCGTGAGTTCAGAATCGTCAAATTTACAGTTTCGAAAAGATGGTCGAAATCAATTATGACATCATCAGTGATGTCACAATTGACATTATCGGTTTTAAAATTACTGTCGTAGATGATGTCCGTGCCATCCGTGAGTTCAGAAGCGTCAATTTTACAGTTTCGAAAAGATGGTCGAAATCAATTATGACATCTTCAGTGATGTCACAATTGACATTATCGGTTTTAAAATTACTGTCGTAGATGATGTCCGTGCCATCCGTGAGTTCAGAAGCGTCAATTTTACAGTTTTGAAAAGATGGTTGAAATCAATTATGACATCATCAGTGATGTCACAGTTGACATTATCGGTTTTAAAATTACTGTCGTAGATGATGTCCGTGCCATCCGTGAGTTCAGAAGCATCAATTTTACAGTTTTGAAAAGATGGTCGAAATCAATTATGACATCATCAGTGATGTCACAATTAACATTATCGGTTTTAAAATTACTGTCGTACATTATGTCCGTGCCATCCGTGAGTTCAGAATCGTCAAATTTACAGTTTCGAAAAGTTGTTCAAAATCAATTATGACATCATCAGTGATGTCACAATTGACATTATCGGTTTTAAAATTACTGTCGTAGATGATGTCCGTGCCATCCGTGAGTTCAGAAGCGTCAATTTTACAGTTTCGAAAAGATCGTCAAAATCAATTATGACATCATCACTGATGTCACAATTGACATTATCGGTATTAAAATTACTGTCGTAGATGATGTCCGTTCCATCCGTGAGTTCAGAAGCGTCAATTTTACAGTTTTGAAAAGATGGTCGAAATCAATTATGACATCATCAGTGATGTCACAATTGACATTATTGGTTTTAAAATTACTGTCGTAGATGATGTCCGTGCCATCTTTGAGTTCATAAGCGTCAATTTTACAGTTACGAAAAGATGTTCAAAATCAATCATGACATCATCAGTGATGTCACAATTGACATTATCGGTTTTAAAATTACTGTCGTAGATGATGTCCGTGCCATCCGTGAGTTCAGAAGTGTCAATTTTACAGTTTTGAAAAGATGGTCAAAATCAATTATGACATCTTCAGTAATGTCACAATTGACATTATCGGTTTTAAAATTACTGTCGTACATGATGTCCGTGCCATCCGTGAGTTCAGAATCGTCAAATTTACAGTTTCGAAAAGTTGGTCGAAATCAATTATGACATCATCAGTGATGTCACAATTGACATTATCGGTTTTAAAATTACTGTCGTAGATCATGTCCGTGCCATTCGTGAGTTCAGAAGCGTCAATTTTACAGTTTTGAAAAGATGTCGAAATCAATTATGACATCATCAGTGATGTCACAATTGATATTATCGGTTTCAAAATTACTGTCGTAGATGTCCGTGCCATCCGTGAGTTCAGAATTGTCAAATTTACAGTTTCGAAAAGATAGTCGAAATCAATTATGACATCATCAGTGATGTCTCAATTGACAGTATCGGTTTTAAAATTACTGTCGTACATGATGTCCGTGCCATCCGTGAGTTCAGAATCGTCAAATTTACAGTTTCGAAAAGTTGGTCGAAATCAATTATGACATCATCAGTGATGTCACAATTGACATTATCGGTTTTAAAATTACTGTCGTAGATCATGTCCGTGCCATTCGTGAGTTCAGAAGCGTCAATTTTACAGTTTTGAAAAGATGGTCGAAATCAATTATGACATCATCAGTGATGTCACAATTGAAATTATCGGTTTTAAAATTACTGTTGTAGAAGATGTCCGTGCCATCATGAGTTCAGAAGTGTCAATTTTACTGTTTTGAGAAGATGGTCAAAATCAATTATGACATCATCAGTGATGTCACAATTGAAATTATCGGTTTTAAAATTACTGTCGTAGATGATGTCCGTGCCATCCGTGAGTTCAGAAGCATAAATTTTACTGTTTTGAGAAGATGGTCGAAATCAATTATGACATCATCACTGATGTCACAATTGACATTATCGGTTTTAAAATTACCGTCGTAGATGATGTCCGTGCCATCTTTGAGTTCAGAAGCGTCAATTTTACAGTTACGAAAAGATGTTCAAAATCAATTATGACATCATCAGTGATGTCACAATTGACATTATCGGTTTTAAAATTACTGTCGTATATGATGTCCGTGCCATCTTTGAGTTCAGAAGCGTCAATTTTACAGTTTCGAAAAGATCGTCAAAATCATTTATGACATCATCAGTGATGTCACAATTGACATTATCGGTTTTAAAATTACTGTCGTAGATGATGTCCGTTCCATCCGTGAGTTCAGAAGCGTCAATTTTACAGTTTTGAAAAGATGGTCGAAATCAATTATGACATCATCAGTGATGTCACAATTGACATTATTGGTTTTAAAATTACTGTCGTAGATGATGTCCGTGCCATCTTTGAGTTCAGAAGCGTCAATTTTGAAGTTACGAAAAGATGTTCAAAATCAATTATGACATCATCAGTGATGTCACAATTGACATTATTGGTTTTAAAATTACTGTCGTAGATGATGTCCATGCCATCTTTGAGTACAGAAGCATCAATTTTACAGTTACGAAAAGATGTTCAAAATCAATTATGACATCATCAGTGATGTCACAATTGACATTATCGGTTTTAAAATTACTGTCGTACATGATGTCCGTGCCATCCGTGAGTTCAGAATCGTCAAATTTACAGTTTCGAAAAGTTGGTCGAAATCAATTATGACATCATCAGTGATGTCACAATTGACATTATCGGTTTTAAAATTACTGTCGTAGATGATGTCTGTGCCATTCGTGAGTTCAGAAGCGTCAAATTTACTGTTTTGAGAAGATGGTCGAAATCAATTATGACATCATCAGCGATGTCACAATTGACATTATCGGTTTTAAAATTACTGTCGTAGAAGATGTCCGTGCCATCCGTGAGTTCAGAATCGTCAAATTTACAGTTTCGAAAAGATGGTCGAAATCAATTATGACATCATCAGTGATGTCACAATTGACATTATCAGTTTTAAAATGACTGTCGTAGATGATGTCCGTGCCATTCGTGAGTTCAGAAGCGTCAATTTTACAGTTTCGATAAGATCGTCAAAATCAATTATGACATCATCACTGATGTCACAATTGACATTATCGGTTTTAAAATTACTGTCGTAGATGATGTCCGTTCCATCCGTGAGTTCAGAAGCGTCAATTTTACAGTTTTGAAAAGATGGTCGAAATCAATTATGACAGCCTCAGTGATGCCACAATTAACATTATCGGTTTTAAAATTACTGTCGTACATGATGTCCGTGCCATCCGTGAGTTCAGAATCGTCAAATTTTCAGTTTCGAAGAGTTGTTCGAAATCAATTATGACATCATCAGTGATGTCACAATTGACATTATCGGTTTTAAAATTACTGTCGTAGATGATGTCTGTGCCATTCGTGAGTTCAGAAGCGTCAAATTTACTGTTTTGAGAAGATGGTCGAAATCAATTATGACATCATCAGTGATGTCACAATTGACATTATCGGTTTTAAAATTACTGTCGTAGAAGATGTCCGTGCCATCCGTGAGTTCAGAATCGTCAAATTTACAGTTTCGAAAAGATGGTCGAAATCAATTATGACATCATCAGTGATGTCACAATTGACATTATCGGTTTTAAAATGACTGTCGTAGATGATGTCCGTGCCATTCGTGAGTTCAGAAGCGTCAATTTTACAGTTTCGATAAGATCGTCAAAATCAATTATGACATCATCACTGATGTCACAATTGACATTATCGGTTTTAAAATTACTGTCGTAGATGTCCGTGCCATCCGTGACTTCAGAATTGTCAAATTTACAGTTTCGAAAAGATGGTCGAAATCAATTATGACATCATCAGTGATGTCACAATTGACATTATCGGTTTTAAAATTACTGTCGTACATGATGTCCGTGCCATCCGTGAGTTCAGAATCGTCAAATTTACAGTTTCGAAAAGTTGGTCGAAATCAATTATGACATCATCAGTGATGTGACAATTGACATTATCGGTTTTAAAATTACTGTAGTAGATCATGTCCGTGCAATTCGTGAGTTCAGAAGAGTCAATTTTACAGTTTTGAAAAGATGTCGAAATCAATTATGACATCATCAGTGATGTCACAATTGACATTATCGGTTTTAAAATTACTGTCGTAGATGATGTCTGTGCCATTCGTGAGTTCAGAAGCGTCAATTTTACTGTTTTGAAAAGATGGTCGAAATCAAATATGACATCATCAGTGATGTGACAATTGACATTATTGGTTTTAAAATTACTGTCATAGATGATGTCCGTGCCATCTTTGAGTTCAGAAGGGTCAATTTTACAGTTACGAAAAGATGGTCAGAATCAATTATGACATCATCAGTGATGTCACAATTGACATTATCGGTTTTAAAATTACTGTCGTAGATGATGTCCGTTCCATCCGTGAGTTCAGAAGCGTCAATTTTACAGTTTCGAAAAGTTGGTCGAAATCAATTATGACATCATCAGTGATGTCACAATTGACATTATCGGTTTTAAAATTACTGTAGTAGATCATGTCCGTGCAATTCGTGAGTTCAGAAGAGTCAATTTTACAGTTTTGAAAAGATGTCGAAATCAATTATGACATCATCAGTGATGTCACAATTGACATTATCGGTTTTAAAATTACTGTCGTAGATGATGTCTGTGCCATTCGTGAGTTCAGAAGCGTCAATTTTACTGTTTTGAAAAGATGGTCGAAATCAAATATGACATCATCAGTGATGTGACAATTGACATTATTGGTTTTAAAATTACTGTCATAGATGATGTCCGTGCCATCTTTGAGTTCAGAAGGGTCAATTTTACAGTTACGAAAAGATGGTCAGAATCAATTATGACATCATCAGTGATGTCACAATTGACATTATCGGTTTTAAAATTACTGTCGTAGATGATGTCCGTTCCATCCGTGAGTTCAGAAGCGTCAATTTTACAGTTTCGAAAAGTTGGTCGAAATCAATTATGACATCATCAGTGATGTCACAATTGACATTATCGGTTTTAAAATTACTGTCGTAGATGATGTCTGTGCCATTCGTGAGTTCAGCAGCGTCAATTTTACTGTTTTGAGAAGATGGTCAAAATCAATTATGACATCATCAGTGATGTCACAATTGACATTATCGGTTTTAAAATTACTGTCGTAGATGATGTCCGTGCCATCCGTGAGTTCAGAAGTGTCAATTTTACAGTTTCGAAAAGATGGTCGAAATCAATTATGACATCATCAGTGATGTCACAATTGACATTATCGGTTTTAAAATTACTGTCGTAGATGATGTCTGTGCCATTCGTGAGTTCAGCAGCGTCAATTTTACTGTTTTGAGAAGATGGTCGAAATCAATTATGACATCATCAGTGATGTCACAATTGACATTATCGGTTTTAAAATTACTGTCGTAGATGATGTCCGTGCCATTCGTGAGTTCAGAAGCGTCAATTTTACAGTTTTGAAAAGATGTCGAAATCAATTATGACATCATCAGTGATGTCACAATTGACATTATCGGTTTTAAAATTACTGTCGTAGATGATGTCTGTGCCATCCGTGAGTTCAGAAGTGTCAATTTTACAGTTTCGAAAAGATGGTCAAAATCAATTATGACATCATCAGTGATGTCACAATTGACATTATCGGTTTTAAAATTACTGTCGTAGATGATGTCCGTGCCATTCGTGAGTTCAGAAGCGTCAATTTTACAGTTTTGAAAAGATGTCGAAATCAATTATGACATCATCAGTGATGTCACAATTGACATTATCGGTTTTAAAATTACTGTCGTAGAAGAAGTCCGTGCCATCCGTGAGTTCAGAATCGTCAAATTTACAGTTTCGAAAAGATGGTCGAAATCAATTATGACATCATCAGTGATGTCACAATTGACATTATTGGTTTTAAAATTACTGTCGTAGATGATGTCCGAACCATCTTTGAGTTCAGAAGCGTCAATTTTACAGTTACGAAAAGATGTTCAAAATCAATTATGACATCATCAGTGATGTCACAATTGACATTATCGGTTTTAAAATTACTGTCGTAGATGATGTCCGTGCCATCCGTGAGTTCAGAAGTGTCAATTTTACAGTTTCGAAAAGATGGTCAAAATCAATTATGACATCATCAGTGATGTCACAATTGACATTATCGGTTTTAAAATTACTGTCGTAGATGATGTCCGTACCATCCGCGAGTTCAGAAGCGTCAATTTTACAGTTTCGAAAAGATGTCGAAATCAATTATGACATCATCAGTGATGTCACAATTGACATTATCGGTTTTAAAATTACTGTCGTAGAAGAAGTCCGTGCCATCCGTGAGTTCAGAATCGTCAAATTTACAGTTTCGAAAAGATGGTCGAAATCAATTATGACATCATCAGTGATGTCACAATTGACATTATTGGTTTTAAAATTACTGTCGTAGATGATGTCCGAACCATCTTTGAGTTCAGAAGCGTCAATTTTACAGTTTCGAAAAGATGGTCAAAATCAATTATGACATCATCAGTGATGTCACAATTGACATTATCGGTTTTAAAATTACTGTCGTAGATGATGTCCGTTCCATCCGTGAGTTCAGAAGCAGAAATTTTACAGTTTTGAAAAGATGGTCGAAATCAATTATGACATCATCAGTGATGTCACAATTGACATTATCGGTTTTAAAATTACTGTTGTAGATGATGTCCGTGCCATCTTTGAGTTCAGAAGCGTCAATTTTACAGTTATGAAAAGATGTTCAAAATCAATTATGACATCATCAGTGATGTCACAATTGACATTATCGGTTTTAAAATTACTGTCGTATATGATGTCCGTGCCATTCGTGAGTTCAGAAGCGTCAATTTTACAGTTTTGAAAAGATGGTCGAAATCAATTATGACATCATCAGTGATGTCACAATTGACATTATTGATTTTAAAATTACTGTCGTAGATGATGTCCGTGCCATCTTTGAGTTCAGAAGCGTCAATTTTACAGTTTCGAAAAGATGTTCAAAATCAATTATGACATCATCAGTGATGTCACAATTGACATTATCGGTTTTAAAATTACTGTCGTAGATGATGTCCGTGCCATTCGTGAGTTCAGAAGCGTCAATTTTACAGTTTTGAAAAGATGGTCGAAATCAATAATGACATCATCAGTGATGTCACAATTGACATTATTGGTTTTAAAATTACTGTCGTATATGATGTCCGTGCCATCTTTGAGTTCAGAAGCGTCAATTTTACAGTTTCGAAAAGATCGTCAAAATCAATTATGACATCATCACTGATGTCACAATTGACATTATCGGTTTTAAAATTACTGTCGTAGATGATGTCCGTTCCATCCGTGAGTTCAGAAGCGTCAATTTTACAGTTTTGAAAAGATGGTCGAAATCAATTATGACATCATCAGTGATGTCACAATTGACATTATTGGTTTTAAAATTACTGTCGTAGATGATGTCCGTGCCATCTTTGAGTTCAGAAGCGTCAATTTTACAGTTACGAAAAGATGTTCAAAATCAATTATGACATCATCAGTGATGTCACAATTGACATTATTGGTTTTAAAATTACTGTCGTAGATGATGTCCGTGCCATCTTTGAGTACAGAAGCATCAATTTTACAGTTACGAAAAGATGTTCAAAATCAATTATGACATCATCAGTGATGTTACAATTGACATTATCGGTTTTAAAATTACTGTCGTAGATGATGTCTGTGCCATTCGTGAGTTCAGAAGCGTTAATTTTACTGATTTTGAAAAGATGGTCGAAATCAAATATGACATCATCAGTGATATCACAATTGACATTATTGGTTTTAAAATTACTGTCATAGATGATGTCCGTGCCATCTTTGAGTTCTGAAGCGTCAATTTTACAGTTACGAAAAGATGGTCAAAATCAATTATGACATCATCAGTGATGTCACAATTGACATTATCGGTTTTAAAATTACTGTCGTAGAAGATGTCCGTGCCATCCGTGAGTTCAGAATCGTCAAATTTACCGTTTCGAAAAGATGGTCAAAATCAATTATGACATCATCAGTGATGTCACAATTGACATTATCGGTTTTAAAATTACTGTCGTAGATGATGTCCGTGCCATCCGTGAGTTCAGAAGTGTCAATTTTACAGTTTCGAAAAGATGGTCGAAATCAATTATGACATCATCAGTGATGTCACAATTGACATTATCGGTTTTAAAATTACTGTCGTAGATGATGTCCGTGCCATTCGTGAGTTCAGAAGCGTCAATTTTACTGTTTTGAGAAGATGGTCGAAATCAATTATGACATCATCAGTGATGTCACAATTGACATTATCGGTTTTAAAATTACTGTCGTAGATGATGTCCGTGCCATTCGTGAGTTCAGAAGCGTCAATTTTACAGTTTTGAAAAGATGGTCGAAATCAATTATGACATCATCAGTGATGTCACAATTGACATTATCGGTTTTAAAATTACTGTCGTAGAAGATGTCCGTGCCATCCGTGAGTTCAGAATCGTCAAATTTACAGTTTCGAAAAGTTGGTCGAAATCAATTATGACATCATCAGTGATGTCACAATTGACATTATCGGTTTTAAAATTACTGTCGTAGATCATGTCCGTGCCATTCGTGAGTTCAGAAGCGTCAATTTTACAGTTTTGAAAAGATGTCGAAATCAATTATGACATCATCAGTGATGTCACAATTGACATTATCGGTTTTAAAATTACTGTCGTAGATGTCCGTGCCATCCGTGAGTTCAGAATCGTCAAATTTACAGTTTCGAAAAGTTGGTCGAAATCAATTATGACATCATCAGTGATGTCACAATTGACATTATCGGTTTTAAAATTACTGTCGTAGATGATGCCTGTGCCATTCGTGAGTTCAGAAGCGTCAATTTTACTGTTTTGAGAAGATGGTCGAAATCAATTATGACATCATCAGTGATGTCACAATTGACATTATCGGTTTTAAAATTACTATCGTAGATGATGTCCGTGCCATTCGTGAGTTCAGAAGCGTCAATTTTACAGTTTTGAAAAGATGTCGAAATCAATTATGACATCATCAGTGATGTCACAATTGACATTATCGGTTTTAAAATTACTGTCGTAGATGATGTCCGTGCCATCCGTGAGTTCAGAATCGTCAAATTTACAGTTTCGAAAAGATGGTCGAAATCAATTATGACATCATCAGTGATGTCACAATTGACATTATCGGTTTTAAAATTACTGTCGTAGATGATGTCCGTGCCATCCGTGAGTTCAGAAGCGTCAATTTTACAGTTTCGAAAAGATGATCAAAATCAATTATGACATCTTCAGTGATGTCACAATTGACATTATCGGTTTTAAAATTACTGTCGTACATGATGTCTGTGCCATCCGTGAGTTCAGAATCGACAAATTTACAGTTTCGAAAAGTTGGTCGAAATCAATTATGACATCATCAGTGATGTCACAATTGACATTATCGGTTTTAAAATTACTGTCGTAGATCATGTCCGTGCAATTCGTGAGTTCAGAAGAGTCAATTTTACAGTTTTGAAAAGATGTCAATCAATTATGACATCATCAGTGATGTCACAATTGACATTATCGGTTTTAAAATTACTGTCGTAGATGATGTCTGTGCCATTCGTGAGTTCAGAAGCGTCATTTTTACTGTTTTGAAAAGATGGTCGAAATCAAATATGACATCATCAGTGATGTCACAATTGACATTATTGGTTTTAAAATTACTGTCATAGATGATGTCCGTGCCATCCGTGAGTTCAGAATCGTCAAATTTACAGTTTCGAAAAGATGGTCAAAATCAATTATGACATCATCAGTGATGTCACAATTGACATTATCGGTTTTAAAATGACTGTCGTAGATGATGTCCGTGCCATCCGTGAGTTCAGAAGCGTCAAATTTACAGTTTCGAAAAGTTGGTCGAAATCAATTATGACATCATCAGTGATGTCACAATTGACATTATCGGTTTTAAAATTACTGTCGTACATGATGTCCGTGCCATCCGTGAGTTCAGAATCGTCAAATTTACAGTTTCGAAAAGTTGTTCGAAATCAATTATTACATCATCAGTGATGTCACAATTGACATTATCGGTTTTAAAATTACGGTCGTAGATGATGTCCGTGCCATCCGTGAGTTCAGAAGCATCAATTTTACAGTTTCGAAAAGATGGTCAAAATCAATTATGACATCATCAGTGATGTCACAATTGACATTATCGGTTTTAAAATTACTGTCGTAGATGATGTCCGTTCCATCCGTGAGTTCAGAAGCGTCAATTTTACAGTTTTGAAAAGATGGTCGAAATCAATTATGACATCATCAGTGATGTCACAATTGACATTATCGGTTTTAAAATTACTGTCGTAGAAGATGTCCGTGCCATCCGTGAGTTCAGAATCGTCAAATTTACCGTTTCGAAAAGATGGTCAAAATCAATTATGAGATCATCAGTGATGTCACAATTGACATTATTGGTTTTAAAATTACTGTCGTAGATGATGTCCGTGCCATCGGTGAGTTCAGAAGCGTCAATTTTACAGTTTTGAAAAGATGGTCGAAATCAATTATGACATCATCAGTGATGTCACAATTGACATTATTGGTTTTAAAATTACTGTCGTAGATGATGTCCGTGCCATCTTTGAGTTCAGAAGCGTCAATTTTACAGTTACGAAAAGATGTTCAAAATCAATTATGACATCATCAGTGATGTCACAATTGACATTATCGGTTTTAAAATTACTGTCGTACATGATGTCCGTGCCATCTGTGAGTTCAGAATCGTCAAATTTACAGTTTCTAAAAGTTGGTCGAAATCAATTATGACATCATCAGTGATGTCACAATTGACATTATTGGTTTTAAAATTACTGTCGTAGATGATGTCTGTGCCATTCGTGAGTTCAGAAGCGTCAATTTTACTGTTTTGAGAAGATAGACAAAATCAATTATGACATCATCAGTGATGTCACAATTGACATTAAAGGTTTTAAAATTACTGTCGTAGATGATGTCTGTGCCATTCGTGAGTTCAGAAGCGTCAATTTTACAGTTTTGAAAAGATGGTCGAAATCAATTATGACATCATCAGTGATGTCACAATTGACATTATCGGTTTTAAAATTACTGTCGTAGAAGATGTCCGTGCCATCCGTGAGTTCAGAATCGTCAAATTTACAGTTTCGAAAAGATGGTCGAAATCAATTATGACATCATCAGTGATGTCACAATTGACATTATCGGTTTTAAAATTACTGTCGTAGATGATGTCCGTGCCATCCGTGAGTTCAGAAGCATCAATTTTACAGTTTTTAAAAGATGGTCGAAATCAATTATGACATCATCAGTGATGCCACAATTAACATTATCGGTTTTAAAATTACTGTCGTACATGATGTCCGTGCCATCCGTGAGTTCAGAATCGTCAAATTTACAGTTTCGAAAATATGGTCGAAATCAATTATGACATCATCAGTGATGTCACAATTGACATTATCGGTTTTAAAATTACTGTCGTAGATGATGTCTGTGCCATTCGTGAGTTCAGAAGCGTCAAATTTACTGTTTTGAGAAGATGGTCGAAATCAATTATGACATCATCAGTGATGTCACAATTGACATTATCGGTTTTAAAATTACTGTCGTAGAAGATGTCCGTGCCATCCGTGAGTTCAGAATCGTCAAATTTACAGTTTCGAAAAGATGGTCGAAATCAATTATGACATCATCAGTGATGTCACAATTGACATTATCGGTTTTAAAATTACTGTCGTAGATGATGTCCGTGCCATCCGTGAGTTCAGAAGCGTCAATTTTACAGTTTCGAAAAGATCGTCAAAATCAATTATGACATCATCACTGATGTCACAATTGACATTATCGGTTTTATAATTACTGTCGTAGATGATGTCCGTTCCATCCGTGAGTTCAGAAGCGTCAATTTTACAGTTTTGAAAAGATGGTCGAAATCAATTATGACATCATCAGTGATGTCACAATTGACATTATTGGTTTTAAAATTACTGTCGTAGATGATGTCCGTGCCATCTTTGAGTTCATAAGCGTCAATTTTACAGTTACGAAAAGATGTTCAAAATCAATCATGACATCATCAGTGATGTCACAATTGACATTATCGGTTTTAAAATTACTGTCGTACATGATGTCCGTGCCATCCGTGAGTTCAGAATCGTCAAATTTACAGTTTCGAAAAGTTGGTCGAAATCAATTATGACATCATCAGTGATGTCACAATTGACATTATCGGTTTTAAAATTACTGTCGTAGATCATGTCCGTGCCATTCGTGAGTTCAGAAGCGTCAATTTTACAGTTTTGAAAAGATGTCGAAATCAATTATGACATCATCAGTGATGTCACAATTGACATTATCGGTTTTAAAATTACTGTCGTACATGATGTCCGTGCCATTCGTGAGTTCAGAATTGTCAAATTTACAGTTTCGAAAAGATGGTCGAAATCAATTATGACATCATCAGTGATGTCACAATTGACAGTATCGGTTTTAAAATTACTGTCGTAGATGATGTCCGTGCCATCGGTGAGTTCAGAAGCGTCAATTTTACAGTTTTGAAAAGATGGTCGAAATCAATTAAGACATCATCAGTGATGTCACAATTGACATTATTGGTTTTAAAATTACTGTCGTAGATGATGTCCGTGCCATCTTTGAGTTCAGAAGCGTCAATTTTACAGTTACGAAAAGATGTTCAAAATCAATTATGACATCATCAGTGATGTCACAATTAACATTATCGGTTTTAAAATTACTGTCGTACATGATGTCCGTGCCATCCGTGAGTTCAGAATCGTCAAATTTTCAGTTTCTAAAAGTTGGTCGAAATCAATTATGACATCATCAGTGATGTCACAATTGACATTATCGGTTTTAAAATTACTGTCGTAGATGATGTCTGTGCCATTCGTGAGTTCAGAAGCGTCAATTTTACTGTTTTGAGAAGATAGTCGAAATCAATTATGACATCATCAGTGATGTCACAATTGACATTATCGGTTTTAAAATTAATGTCGTAGATGATGTCCGTGCCATTCGTGAGTTCAGAAGCGTCAATTTTACAGTTTTGAAAAGATGGTCGAAATCAATTATGACATCATCAGTGATGTCACAATTGACATTATCGGTTTTAAAATTACTGTCGTACATGATGTCCGTGCCATCCGTGACTTCAGAATTGTCAAATTTACAGTTTCGAAAAGATGGTCGAAATCAATTATGACATCATCAGTGATGTCACAATTGACATTATCGGTTTTAAAATTACTGTCGTAGATCATGTCCGTGCCATTCGTGAGTTCAGAAGCGTCAATTTTACAGTTTTGAAAAGATGTCGAAATCAATTATGACATCATCAGTGATGTCACAATTGACATTATCGGTTTCAAAATTACTGTCGTAGATGTCCGTGCCATCCGTGAGTTCAGAATTGTCAAATTTACAGTTTCGAAAAGATGGTCGAAATCAATTATGACATCATCAGTGATGTCACAATTGACAGTATCTGTTTTAAAATTACTGTCGTACATGATGTCCGTGCCATACGTGAGTTCAGAATCGTCAAATTTACCGTTTTGAAAAGATGGTCAAAATCAATTATGAGATCATCACTGATGTCACAATTGACATTATCGGTTTTAAAATTACTGTCGTAGATGATGTCCGTTCCATCCGTGAGTTCAGAAGCAGAAATTTTACAGTTTTGAAAAGATTGTCGAAATCAATTATGACATCATCAGTGATGTCAATAATTGACATTATCGGTTTTAAAATTACTGTCGTAGATGATGTCCGTGCCATCGGTGAGTTCAGAAGCGTCAATTTTACAGTTTTGAAAAGATGGTCGAAATCAATTAAGACATCATCAGTGATGTCACAATTGACATTATTGGTTTTAAAATTACTGTCGTAGATGATGTCCGTGCCATCTTTGAGTTCAGAAGCGTCAATTTTACAGTTACGAAAAGATGTTCAAAATCAATTATGACATCATCAGTGATGTCACAATTAACATTATCGGTTTTAAAATTACTGTCGTACATGATGTCCGTGCCATCCGTGAGTTCAGAATCGTCAAATTTTCAGTTTCTAAAAGTTGGTCGAAATCAATTATGACATCATCAGTGATGTCACAATTGACATTATCGGTTTTAAAATTACTGTCGTAGATGATGTCTGTGCCATTCGTGAGTTCAGAAGCGTCAATTTTACTGTTTTGAGAAGATAGTCGAAATCAATTATGACATCATCAGTGATGTCACAATTGACATTATCGGTTTTAAAATTACTGTCGTAGATGATGTCCGTGCCATTCGTGAGTTCAGAAGCGTCAATTTTACAGTTTTGAAAAGATGGTCGAAATCAATTATGACATCATCAGTGATGTCACAATTGACATTATCGGTTTTAAAATTACTGTCGTAGAAGATGTCCGTGCCATCCGTGAGTTCAGAATCGTCAAATTTACAGTTTCGAAAAGATGGTCGAAATCAATTATGACATCATCAGTGATGTCACAATTGACATTATCGGTTTTAAAATTACTGTCGTAGATGATGTCCGTGCCATCCGTGAGTTCAGAAGCATCAATTTTACAGTTTTGAAAAGATGGTCGAAATCAATTATGACATCATCAGTGATGTCACAATTAACATTATCGGTTTTAAAATTACTGTCGTACATGATGTCCGTGCCATCCGTGAGTTCAGAATCGTCAAATTTACAGTTTCGAAAAGATCGTCAAAATCAATTATGACATCATCACTGATGTCACAAATGACATTATCGGTTTTAAAATTACTGTCGTAGATGATGTCCGTTCCATCCGTGAGTTCAGAAGCGTCAATTTTACAGTTTTGAAAAGATGGTCGAAATCAATTATGACATCATCAGTGATGTCACAATTGACATTATTGGTTTTAAAATTACTGTCGTAGATGATGTCCGTGCCATCTTTGAGTTCATAAGCGTCAATTTTACAGTTACGAAAAGATGTTCAAAATCAATCATGACATCATCAGTGATGTCACAATTGACATTATCGGTTTTAAAATTACTGTCGTAGATGATGTCCGTGCCATCCGTGAGTTCAGAAGTGTCAATTTTACAGTTTCGAAAAGATGGTCAAAATCAATTATGACATCTTCAGTAATGTCACAATTGACATTATCGGTTTTAAAATTACTGTCGTACATGATGTCCGTGCCATCCGTGAGTTCAGAATCGTCAAATTTACAGTTTCGAAAAGTTGGTCGAAATCAATTATGACATCATCAGTGATGTCACAATTGACATTATCGGTTTTAAAATTACTGTCGTAGATCATGTCCGTGCCATTCGTGAGTTCAGAAGCGTCAATTTTACAGTTTTGAAAAGATGTCGAAATCAATTATGACATCATCAGTGATGTCACAATTCATATTATCGGTTTCAAAATTACTGTCGTAGATGTCCGTGCCATCCGTGAGTTCAGAATTGTCAAATTTACAGTTTCGAAAAGATAGTCGAAATCAATTATGACATCATCAGTGATGTCACAATTGACAGTATCGGTTTTAAAATTACTGTCGTACATGATGTCCGTGCCATCCGTGAGTTCAGAATCGTCAAATTTACAGTTTCGAAAAGTTGGTTGAAATCAATTATGACATCATCAGTGATGTCACAATTGACATTATCGGTTTTAAAATTACTGTCGTAGATCATGTCCGTGCCATTCGTGAGTTCAGAAGAGTCTATTTTACAGTTTCGAAAAGTTGGTCGAAATCAATTATGACATCATCAGTGATGTCACAATTGACATTATCGGTTTTAAAATTACTGTCGTAGATCATGTCCGTGCCATTCGTGAGTTCAGAAGCGTCAATTTTACAGTTTTGAAAAGATGGTCGAAATCAATTATGACATCATCAGTGATGTCACAATTGACATTATCGGTTTTAAAATTACTGTTGTAGAAGATGTCCGTGCCATCCGTGAGTTCAGAAGTGTCAATTTTACAGTTTCGAAAAGATGGTCAAAATCAATTATGACATCATCAGTGATGTCACAATTGAAATTATCGGTTTTAAAATTACTGTCGTAGATGATGTCCGTGCCATCCGTGAGTTCAGAAGCATAAATTTTACTGTTTTGAGAAGATGGTCGAAATCAATTATGACATCATCAGTGATGTCACAATTGACATTATCGGTTTTAAAATTACTGTCGTAGATGATGTCCGTGCCATTCGTGAGTTCAGAAGCGTCAATTTTACAGTTTTGAAAAGATGGTCGAAATCAATTATGACATCATCAGTGATGTCACAATTGACATTATCGGTTTTAAAATTACTGTCGTAGATGATGTCCGTGCCATTCGTGAGTTCAGAAGCGTCAATTTTACAGTTTTGAAAAGATGTCGAAATCAATTATGACATCATCAGTGATGTCACAATTGACATTATCGGTTTTAAAATTACTGTCGTAGAAGAAGTCCGTGCCATCCGTGAGTTCAGAATCGTCAAATTTACAGTTTCGAAAAGATGGTCGAAATCAATTATGACATCATCAGTGATGTCACAATTGACATTATTGGTTTTAAAATTACTGTCGTAGATGATGTCCGAACCATCTTTGAGTTCAGAAGCGTCAATTTTACAGTTACGAAAAGATGTTCAAAATCAATTATGACATCATCAGTGATGTCACAATTGACATTATCGGTTTTAAAATTACTGTCGTAGATGATGGCCGTGCCATCCGTGAGTTCAGAAGTGTCAATTTTACAGTTTCGAAAAGATGTTCAAAATCAATTATGACATCATCAGTGATGTCACAATTGACATTATCGGTTTTAAAATTACTGTCGTAGATGATGTCCGTGCCATCCGTGAGTTCAGAAGTGTCAATTTTACAGTTTCGAAAAGATGGTCAAAATCAATTATGACATCATCAGTGATGTCACAATTGACATTATCGGTTTTAAAATTACTGTCGTAGATGATGTCCGTACCATCCGCGAGTTCAGAAGCGTCAATTTTACAGTTTCGAAAAGATGGTCAAAATCAATTATGACATCATCACTGATGTCACAATTGACATTATCGGTTTTAAAATTACTGTCGTAGATGATGTCCGTTCCATCCGTGAGTTCAGAAGCAGAAATTTTACAGTTTTGAAAAGATGGTCGAAATCAATTATGACATCATTAGTGATGTCACAATTGACATTATTGGTTTTAAAATTACTGTTGTAGATGATATCCGTGCCATCTTTGAGTTCAGAAGCGTCAAATTTACAGTTTCGAAAAGATCGTCAAAATCAATTATGACATCATCAGTGATGTCACAATTGACATTATCGGTTTTAAAATTACTGTCGTAGATGTTGTCCGTGCCATCCGTGAGTTCAGAAGCATCAATTTTACAGTTTCGAAAAGATGTTCAAAATCAATTATGACATCATCAGTGATGTCACAATTGACATTATCGGTTTTAAAATTACTGTCGTAGATGATGTCCGTGCAATTCGTGAGTTCAGAAGAGTCAATTTTACAGTTTTGAAAAGATGTCGAAATCAATTATGACATCATCAGTGATGTCACAATTGACATTATCGGTTTTAAAATTACTGTCGTAGATGATGTCTGTGCCATTCGTGAGTTCAGAATCGTCAAATTTACAGTTTCGAAAAGTTGGTCGAAATCAATTATGACATCATCAGTGATGTCACAATTGACATTATCGGTTTTAAAATTACTGTCGTACATGATGTCCGTGCCATCCGTGAGTTCAGAATCGTCAAATTTACAGTTTCGAAAAGTTGTTCGAAATCAATTATTACATCATCAGTGATGTCACAATTGACATTATCGGTTTTAAAATTACGGTCGTAGATGATGTCCGTGCCATCCGTGAGTTCAGAAGCATCAATTTTACAGTTTCGAAAAGATGGTCAAAATCAATTATGACATCATCAGTGATGTCACAATTGACATTATCGGTTTTAAAATTACTGTCGTAGATGATGTCCGTTCCATCCGTGAGTTCAGAAGCGTCAATTTTACAGTTTTGAAAAGATGGTCGAAATCAATTATGACATCATCAGTGATGTCACAATTGACATTATTGGTTTTAAAATTACTGTCGTAGATGATGTCCGTGCCATCGGTGAGTTCAGAAGCGTCAATTTTACAGTTTTGAAAAGATGGTCGAAATCAATTAAGACATCATCAGTGATGTCACAATTGACATTATTGGTTTTAAAATTACTGTCGTAGATGATGTCCGTGCCATCTTTGAGTTCAGAAGCGTCAATTTTACAGTTACGAAAAGATGTTCAAAATCAATTATGACATCATCAGTGATGTCACAATTGACATTATCGGTTTTAAAATTACTGTCGTACATGATGTCCGTGCCATCTGTGAGTTCAGAATCGTCAAATTTACAGTTTCTAAAAGTTGGTCGAAATCAATTATGACATCATCAGTGATGTCACAATTGACATTATTGGTTTTAAAATTAATGTCGTAGATGATGTCTGTGCCATTCGTGAGTTCAGAAGCGTCAATTTTACTGTTTTGCGAAGATAGACAAAATCAATTATGACATCATCAGTGATGTCACAATTGACATTATCGGTTTTAAAATTACTGTCGTAGATGATGTCTGTGCCATTCGTGAGTTCAGAAGCGTCAATTTTACAGTTTTGAAAAGATGGTCGAAATCAATTATGACATCATCAGTGATGTCACAATTGACATTATCGGTTTTAAAATTACTGTCGTAGAAGATGTCCGTGCCATCCGTGAGTTCAGAATCGTCAAATTTACAGTTTCGAAAAGATGGTCGAAATCAATTATGACATCATCAGTGATGTCACAATTGACATTATCGGTTTTAAAATTACTGTCGTAGATGATGTCCGTGCCATCCGTGAGTTCAGAAGCATCAATTTTACAGTTTTTAAAAGATGGTCGAAATCAATTATGACATCATCAGTGATGCCACAATTAACATTATCGGTTTTAAAATTACTGTCGTACATGATGTCCGTGCCATCCGTGAGTTCAGAATCGTCAAATTTACAGTTTCGAAAATATGGTCGAAATCAATTATGACATCATCAGTGATGTCACAATTGACATTATCGGTTTTAAAATTACTGTCGTAGATGATGTCTGTGCCATTCGTGAGTTCAGAAGCGTCAAATTTACTGTTTTGAGAAGATGGTCGAAATCAATTATGACATCATCAGTGATGTCACAATTGACATTATCGGTTTTAAAATTACTGTCGTAGAAGATGTCCGTGCCATCCGTGAGTTCAGAATCGTCAAATTTACAGTTTCGAAAAGATGGTCGAAATCAATTATGACATCATCAGTGATGTCACAATTGACATTATCGGTTTTAAAATTACTGTCGTAGATGATGTCCGTGCCATCCGTGAGTTCAGAAGCGTCAATTTTACAGTTTCGAAAAGATCGTCAAAGTCAATTATGACATCATCACTGATGTCACAATTGACATTATCGGTTTTATAATTACTGTCGTAGATGATGTCCGTTCCATCCGTGAGTTCAGAAGCGTCAATTTTACAGTTTTGAAAAGATGGTCGAAATCAATTATGACATCATCAGTGATGTCACAATTGACATTATTGGTTTTAAAATTACTGTCGTAGATGATGTCCGTGCCATCTTTGAGTTCATAAGCGTCAATTTTACAGTTACGAAAAGATGTTCAAAATCAATCATGACATCATCAGTGATGTCACAATTGACATTATCGGTTTTAAAATTACTGTCGTACATGATGTCCGTGCCATCCGTGAGTTCAGAATCGTCAAATTTACAGTTTCGAAAAGTTGGTCGAAATCAATTATGACATCATCAGTGATGTCACAATTGACATTATCGGTTTTAAAATTACTGTCGTAGATCATGTCCGTGCCATTCGTGAGTTCAGAAGCGTCAATTTTACAGTTTTGAAAAGATGTCGAAATCAATTATGACATCATCAGTGATGTCACAATTGACATTATCGGTTTTAAAATTACTGTCGTACATGATGTCCGTGCCATCCGTGACTTCAGAATTGTCAAATTTACAGTTTCGAAAAGATGGTCGAAATCAATTATGACATCATCAGTGATGTCACAATTGACATTATCGGTTTTAAAATTACTGTCGTACATGATGTCCGTGCCATCCGTGAGTTCAGAATCGTCAAATTTACAGTTTGAAAAGTTGGTCGAAATCAATTATGACATCATCAGTGATGTCACAATTGACATTATCGGTTTTAAAATTACTGTCGTAGATGATGCCTGTGCCATTCGTGAGTTCAGAAGCGTCAATTTTACTGTTTTGAGAAGATAGTCGATATCAATTATGACATCATCAGTGATGTCACAATTGACATTATCGGTTTTAAAATTACTGTCGTAGAAGATGTCCGTGCCATCCGTGAGTTCAGAATCGTCAAATTTACAGTTTCGAAAAGATGGTCGAAATCAATTATGACATCATCAGTGATGTCACAATTGACATTATCGGTTTTAAAATTACTGTCGTAGATGATGTCCGTGCCATCCGTGAGTTCAGAAGCATCAATTTTACAGTTTTTAAAAGATGGTCGAAATCAATTATGACATCATCAGTGATGCCACAATTAACATTATCGGTTTTAAAATTACTGTCGTACATGATGTCCGTGCCATCCGTGAGTTCAGAATCGTCAAATTTACAGTTTCGAAAATATGGTCGAAATCAATTATGACATCATCAGTGATGTCACAATTGACATTATCGGTTTTAAAATTACTGTCGTAGATGATGTCTGTGCCATTCGTGAGTTCAGAAGCGTCAAATTTACTGTTTTGAGAAGATGGTCGAAATCAATTATGACATCATCAGTGATGTCACAATTGACATTATCGGTTTTAAAATTACTGTCGTAGAAGATGTCCGTGCCATCCGTGAGTTCAGAATCGTCAAATTTACAGTTTCGAAAAGATGGTCGAAATCAATTATGACATCATCAGTGATGTCACAATTGACATTATCGGTTTTAAAATTACTGTCGTAGATGATGTCCGTGCCATCCGTGAGTTCAGAAGCGTCAATTTTACAGTTTCGAAAAGATCGTCAAAGTCAATTATGACATCATCACTGATGTCACAATTGACATTATCGGTTTTATAATTACTGTCGTAGATGATGTCCGTTCCATCCGTGAGTTCAGAAGCGTCAATTTTACAGTTTTGAAAAGATGGTCGAAATCAATTATGACATCATCAGTGATGTCACAATTGACATTATTGGTTTTAAAATTACTGTCGTAGATGATGTCCGTGCCATCTTTGAGTTCATAAGCGTCAATTTTACAGTTACGAAAAGATGTTCAAAATCAATCATGACATCATCAGTGATGTCACAATTGACATTATCGGTTTTAAAATTACTGTCGTACATGATGTCCGTGCCATCCGTGAGTTCAGAATCGTCAAATTTACAGTTTCGAAAAGTTGGTCGAAATCAATTATGACATCATCAGTGATGTCACAATTGACATTATCGGTTTTAAAATTACTGTCGTAGATCATGTCCGTGCCATTCGTGAGTTCAGAAGCGTCAATTTTACAGTTTTGAAAAGATGTCGAAATCAATTATGACATCATCAGTGATGTCACAATTGACATTATCGGTTTTAAAATTACTGTCGTACATGATGTCCGTGCCATCCGTGACTTCAGAATTGTCAAATTTACAGTTTCGAAAAGATGGTCGAAATCAATTATGACATCATCAGTGATGTCACAATTGACATTATCGGTTTTAAAATTACTGTCGTACATGATGTCCGTGCCATCCGTGAGTTCAGAATCGTCAAATTTACAGTTTGAAAAGTTGGTCGAAATCAATTATGACATCATCAGTGATGTCACAATTGACATTATCGGTTTTAAAATTACTGTCGTAGATGATGCCTGTGCCATTCGTGAGTTCAGAAGCGTCAATTTTACTGTTTTGAGAAGATAGTCGATATCAATTATGACATCATCAGTGATGTCACAATTGACATTATCGGTTTTAAAATTACTGTCGTAGAAGATGTCCGTGCCATCCGTGAGTTCAGAATCGTCAAATTTACCGTTTCGAAAAGATGGTCAAAATCAATTATGAGATCATCAGTGATGTCACAATTGACATTATTGGTTTTAAAATTACTGTCGTAGATGATGTCCGTGCCATCGGTGAGTTCAGAAGCGTCAATTTTACAGTTTTGAAAAGATGGTCGAAATCAATTAAGACATCATCAGTGATGTCACAATTGACATTATTGGTTTTAAAATTACTGTCGTAGATGATGTCCGTGCCATCTTTGAGTTCAGAAGCGTCAATTTTACAGTTACGAAAAGATGTTCAAAATCAATTATGACATCATCAGTGATGTCACAATTGACATTATCGGTTTTAAAATTACTGTCGTACATGATGTCCGTGCCATCTGTGAGTTCAGAATCGTCAAATTTACAGTTTCTAAAAGTTGGTCGAAATCAATTATGACATCATCAGTGATGTCACAATTGACATTATTGGTTTTAAAATTACTGTCGTAGATGATGTCTGTGCCATTCGTGAGTTCAGAAGCGTCAATTTTACTGTTTTGAGAAGATAGACAAAATCAATTATGACATCATCAGTGATGTCACAATTGACATTATCGGTTTTAAAATTACTGTCGTAGATGATGTCTGTGCCATTCGTGAGTTCAGAAGCGTCAATTTTACAGTTTTGAAAAGATGGTCGAAATCAATTATGACATCATCAGTGATGTCACAATTGACATTATCGGTTTTAAAATTACTGTCGTAGAAGATGTCCGTGCCATCCGTGAGTTCAGAATCGTCAAATTTACAGTTTCGAAAAGATGGTCGAAATCAATTATGACATCATCAGTGATGTCACAATTGACATTATCGGTTTTAAAATTACTGTCGTAGATGATGTCCGTGCCATCCGTGAGTTCAGAATCGTCAAATTTACAGTTTCGAAAATATGGTCGAAATCAATTATGACATCATCAGTGATGTCACAATTGACATTATCGGTTTTAAAATTACTGTCGTAGATGATGTCTGTGCCATTCGTGAGTTCAGAAGCGTCAAATTTACTGTTTTGAGAAGATGGTCGAAATCAATTATGACATCATCAGAGATGTCACAATTGACATTATCGGTTTTAAAATTACTGTCGTAGAAGATGTCCGTGCCATCCGTGAGTTCAGAATCGTCAAATTTACAGTTTCGAAAAGATGGTCGAAATCAATTATGACATCATCAGTGATGTCACAATTGACATTATCGGTTTTAAAATTACTGTCGTAGATGATGTCCGTGCCATCCGTGAGTTCAGAAGCGTCAATTTTACAGTTTCGAAAAGATCGTCAAAATCAATTATGACATCATCACTGATGTCACAATTGACATTATCGGTTTTATAATTACTGTCGTAGATGATGTCCGTTCCATCCGTGAGTTCAGAAGCGTCAATTTTACAGTTTTGAAAAGATGGTCGAAATCAATTATGACATCATCAGTGATGTCACAATTGACATTATTGGTTTTAAAATTACTGTCGTAGATGATGTCCGTGCCATCTTTGAGTTCATAAGCGTCAATTTTACAGTTACGAAAAGATGTTCAAAATCAATCATGACATCATCAGTGATGTCACAATTGACATTATCGGTTTTAAAATTACTGTCTTACATGATGTCCGTGCCATCCGTGAGTTCAGAATCGTCAAATTTACAGTTTCGAAAAGTTGGTCGAAATCAATTATGACATCATCAGTGATGTCACAATTGACATTATCGGTTTTAAAATTACTGTCGTAGATCATGTCCGTGCCATTCGTGAGTTCAGAAGCGTCAATTTTACAGTTTTGAAAAGATGTCGAAATCAATTATGACATCATCAGTGATGTCACAATTGACATTATCGGTTTTAAAATTACTGTCGTACATGATGTCCGTGCCATCCGTGACTTCAGAATTGTCAAATTTACAGTTTCGAAAAGATGGTCGAAATCAATTATGACATCATCAGTGATGTCACAATTGACATTATCGGTTTTAAAATTACTGTCGTACATGATGTCCGTGCCATCCGTGAGTTCAGAATCGTCAAATTTACAGTTTGAAAAGTTGGTCGAAATCAATTATGACATCATCAGTGATGTCACAATTGACATTATCGGTTTTAAAATTACTGTCGTAGATGATGCCTGTGCCATTCGTGAGTTCAGAAGCGTCAATTTTACTGTTTTGAGAAGATAGTCGATATCAATTATGACATCATCAGTGATGTCACAATTGACATTATCGGTTTTAAAATTACTGTCGTAGATGATGTACGTGCCATTCGTGAGTTCAGAAGCGTCAATTTTACAGTTTTGAAAAGATGGTCGAAATCAATTATGACATCATCAGTGATGTCACAATTGACATTATCGGTTTTAAAATTACTGTCGTAGATGATGTCCGTGCCATCCGTGAGTTCAGAAGCGTCAATTTTACAGTTTCGAAAAGATGGTCAAAATCAATTATGACCTCTTCAGTGATGTCACAATTGACATTATCGGTTTTAAAATTACTGTCGTACATGATGTCCGTGCCATCCGTGAGTTCAGAATCGACAAATTTACAGTTTCGAAAAGTTGGTCGAAATCAATTATGACATCATCAGTGATGTCACATTTGACATTATCGGTTTTAAAATTACTGTCGTAGATCATGTCCGTGCCATTCGTGAGTTCAGAAGCGTCAATTTTACTGTTTTGAAAAGATGGTCGAAATCAAATATGACATCATCAGTGATGTCACAATTGACATTATTGGTTTTAAAATTACTGTCATAGATGATGTCCGTGCCATCTTTGAGTTCAGAAGCGTCAATTTTACAGTTACGAAAAGATGGTCAAAATCAATTATGACATCATCAGTGATGTCACAATTGACATTATCGGTTTTAAAATTACTGTCGTAGATGATGTCCGTTCCATCCGTGAGTTCAGAAGCGTCAATTTTACAGTTTTGAAAAGATGGTTGAAATCAATTATGACATCATCAGTGATGTCACAATTAACATTATCGGTTTTAAAATTACTGTCGTAGATCATGTCCGTGCCATCCGTGAGTTCAGAAGCATCAATTTTACAGTTTTTAAAAGATGGTCGAAATCAATTATGACATCATCAGTGATGCCACAATTAACATTATCGGTTTTAAAATTACTGTCGTACATGATGTCCGTGCCATCCGTGAGTTCAGAATCGTCAAATTTACAGTTTCGAAAAGTTGTTCGAAATCAATTATGACATCATCAGTGATGTCACAATTGACATTATCGGTTTTAAAATTACTGTCGTAGATGATGTCTGTGCCATTCGTGAGTTCAGAAGCGTCAAATTTACTGTTTTGAGAAGATGGTCGAAATCAATTATGACATCATCAGTGATGTCAAAATTGACATTATCGGTTTTAAAATTACTGTCGTAGAAGATGTCCGTGCCATCCGTGAGTTCAGAATCGTCAAATTTACAGTTTCGAAAAGATGGTCGAAATCAATTATGACATCATCAGTGATGTCACAATTGACATTATCGGTTTTAAAATTACTGTCGTAGATGATGTCCGTGCCATCCGTGAGTTCAGAAGCGTCAATTTTACAGTTACGAAAAGATGTTCAAAATCAATCATGACATCATCAGTGATGTCACAATTGACATTATCGGTTTTAAAATTACTGTCGTACATGATGTCCGTGCCATCCGTGAGTTCAGAATCGTCAAATTTACAGTTTCGAAAAGTTGGTCGAAATCAATTATGACATTATCAGTGATGTCACAATTGACATTATCGGTTTTAAAATTACTGTCGTAGATGATGTCCGTGCCATCCGTGAGTTCAGAAGCGTCAATTTTACAGTTTTGAAAAGATGGTCGAAATCAATTATGACATCATCAGTGATGTCACAATTGACATTATCGGTTTTAAAATTACTGTCGTAGAAGATGTCCGTGCCATCCGTGAGTTCAGAATCGTCAAATTTACAGTTTCGAAAAGTTGGTCGAAATCAATTATGACATCATCAGTGATGTCACAATTGACATTATCGGTTTTAAAATTACTGTCGTAGATGATGTCCGTGCCATCCGTGAGTTCAGAAGCGTCAATTTTACAGTTTTGAAAAGATGGTCGAAATCAATTATGACATCATCAGTGATGTCACAATTGACATTATCGGTTTTAAAATTACTGTCGTAGATGATGTCCGTGCCATTCGTGAGTTCAGAACCGTCAATTTTACAGTTTTGAAAAGATGGTCGAAATCAATTATGACATCATCAGTGATGTCACAATTGACATTATCGGTTTTAAAATTACAGTCGTAGATCATGTCCGTGCCATTCGTGAGTTCAGAAGCGTCAATTTTACAGTTTTGAAAAGATGTCGAAATCAATTATGACATCATCAGTGATGTCACAATTGACATTATAGGTTTTAAAATTACTGTCGTAGATGTCCGTGCCATCCGTGAGTTCAGAATTGTCAAATTTACAGTTTCGAAAAGATGGTCGAAATCAATTATGACATCATCAGTGATGTCACAATTGACATTATCGGTTTTAAAATTACTGTCGTACATGATGTCCGTGCCATCCGTGAGTTCAGAATCGTCAAATTTACAGTTTCGAAAAGTTGGTCGAAATCAATTATGACATCATCAGTGATGTCACAATTGACATTATCGGTTTTAAAATTACTGTCGTAGATGATGCCTGTGCCATTCGTGAGTTCAGAAGCGTCAATTTTACTGTTTTGAGAAGATGGTCGAAATCAATTATGACATCATCAGTGATGTCACAATTGACATTATCAGTTTTAAAATTACTGTCGTAGAAGATGTCCGTGCCATCCGTGAGTTCAGAATCGTCAAATTTACAGTTTCGAAAAGATGGTCGAAATCAATTATGACATCATCAGTGATGTCACAATTGACATTATCGGTTTTAAAATTACTGTCGTAGATGATGTCCGTGCCATCCGTGAGTTCAGAAGCGTCAATTTTACAGTTTCGAAAAGATGGTCAAAATCAATTATGACATCTTCAGTGATGTCACAATTGACATTATCGGTTTTAAAATTACTGTCGTAGATGATGTCTGTGCCATTCGTGAGTTCAGAAGCGTCATTTTTACTGTTTTGAAAAGATGGTCGAAATCAAATATGACATCATCAGTGATGTCACAATTGACATTATTGGTTTTAAAATTAGTGTCATAGATGATGTCCGTGCCATCTTTGAGTTCAGAAGCGTCAATTTTACAGTTAAGAAAAGATGGTCAAAATCAATTATGACATCATCAGTGATGTCACAATTGACATTATCGGTTTTAAAATTACTGTCATAGATGATGTCCGTGACATCGGTGAGTTCAGAAGCATCAATTTTACAGTTTCGAAAAGATGGTCAAAATCAATTATGACATCATCAGTGATGTTCCATCCGTGAGTTCAGAAGCGTCAATTTTACAGTTTTGAAAAGATGGTTGAAATCAATTATGACATCATCAGTGATTTCACAATTAACATCGGTTTTAAAATTACTGTCGTACATGATGTCCGTGCCATCCGTGAGTTCAGAATCGTCAAATTTACAGTTTCGAAAAGTTGGTCGAAATCAATTATGACATTATCAGTGATGTCACAATTGACATTATCGGTTTTAAAATTACTGTCGTAGAAGATGTCCGTGCCATCCGTGAGTTCAGAATCATCAAATTTACCGTTTTGAAAAGATGGTCAAAATCAATTATGAGATCATCACTGATGTCACAATTGACATTATCGGTTTTAAAATTACTGTCGTAGATGATGTCCGTTCCATCCGTGAGTTCAGAAGCAGAAATTTTACAGTTTTGAAAAGATGGTCGAAATCAATTATGACATCATCAGTGATGTCACAATTGACATTATCGGTTTTAAAATTACTGTCGTAGATGATGTCCGTGCTATCGGTGAGTTCAGAAGCGTCAATTTTACAGTTTTGAAAAGATGGTCGAAATCAATTAAGACATCATCAGTGATGTCACAATTGACATTATCGGTTTTAAAATTACTGTCGTAGATGATGTCCGTGCCATTCGTGAGTTCAGAAGCGTCAATTTTACAGTTTTGAAAAGATGGTCGAAATCAATTATGACATCATCAGTGATGTCACAATTGACATTATCGGTTTTAAAATTACTGTCGTAGAAGATGTCCGTGCCATCCGTGAGTTCAGAAGCGTCAAATTTACAGTTTCGAAAAGATGGTCGAAATCAATTATGACATCATCAGTGATGTCACAATTGACATTATCGGTTTTAAAATTACTGTCGTAGATGATGTCCGTGCCATCCGTGAGTTCAGAGGCATCAATTTTACAGTTTCGAAAAGATGGTCAAAATCAATTATGACATCATCAGTGATGTCACAATTGACATTATCGGTTTTAAAATTACTGTCGTAGATGATATCCGTTCCATCCGTGAGTTCAGAAGCGTCAAATTTACAGTTTCGAAAAGATGGTCGAAATCAATTATGACATCATCAGTGATGTCACAATTGACATTATCGGTTTTAAAATTACTGTCGTAGATGATGTCCGTGCCATCTTTGAGTTCATAAGCGTCAATTTTACAGTTACGAAAAGATGTTCAAAATCAATCATGACATCATCAGTGATGTCACAATTGACATTATCGGTTTTAAAATTACTGTCGTAGATGATATCCGTTCCATCCGTGAGTTCAGAAGCGTCAAATTTACAGTTTCGAAAAGATGGTCGAAATCAATTATGACATCATCAGTGATGTCACAATTGACATTATCGGTTTTAAAATTACTGTCGTAGATGATGTCCGTGCCATCTTTGAGTTCATAAGCGTCAATTTTACAGTTACGAAAAGATGTTCAAAATCAATCATGACATCATCAGTGATGTCACAATTGACATTATCGGTTTTAAAATTACTGTCGTAGATCATGTCCGTGCCATTCGTGAGTTCAGAAGCGTCAATTTTACAGTTTTGAAAAGATGTCGAAATCAATTATGACATCATCAGTGATGTCACAATTGACATTATCGGTTTTAAAATTACTGTCGTACATGATGTCCGTGCCATCCGTGAGTTCAGAATCGTCAATTTTAAAGTTTTGAAAAGATGTCGAAATCAATTATGACATCATCAGTGATGTTACAATTGACATTATTGGTTTTAAAATTACTGTCGTAGATGTCCGTGCCATCCGTGACTTCAGAATTGTCAAATTTACAGTTTCGAAAAGATGGTCGAAATCAATTATTACATCATCAGTGATGTCACAATTGACATTATCGGTTTTAAAATTACTGTCGTACATGATGTCCGTGCCATCCGTGAGTTCAGAATCGTCAAATTTACAGTTTGAAAAGTTGGTTGAAATCAATTATGACATCATCAGTGATGTCACAATTGACATTATCGGTTTTAAAATTACTGTCGTAGATGATGCCTGTGCCATTCGTGAGTTCAGAAGCGTCAATTTTACTGTTTTGAGAAGATGGTCGAAATCAATTATGACCTCTTCAGTGATGTCACAATTGACATTATCGGTTTTAAAATTACTGTCGTAGAAGATGTCCGTGCCATCCGTGAGTTCAGAATCGTCAAATTTACCGTTTCGAAAAGATGGTCAAAATCAATTATGAGATCATCAGTGATGTCACAATTGACATTATCGGTTTTAAAATTACTGTCGTAGATGATGTCCGTGCCATCCGTGAGTTCAGAAGCGTCAATTTTACAGTTTCGAAAAGATGGTCAAAATCAATTATGACATCTTCAGTGATGTCACAATTGACATTATCGGTTTTAAAATTACTGTCGTACATGATGTCCGTGCCATCCGTGAGTTCAGAATCGACAAATTTACAGTTTCGAAAAGTTGGTCGAAATCAATTATGACATCATCAGTGATGTCACAATTGACATTATTGGTTTTAAAATTACTGTCATAGATGATGTCCGTGCCATCTTTGAGTTCAGAAGCGTCAATTTTACAGTTACGAAAAGATGGTCGAAATCAAATATGACATCATCAGTGATGTCACAATTGACATTATTGGTTTTAAAATTACTGTCATAGATGATGTCCGTGCCATCTTTGAGTTTAGAAGCGTCAATTTTACAGTTACGAAAAGATGGTCAAAATCAATTATGACATCATCAGTGATGTCACAATTGACATTATCGGTTTTAAAATTACTATCGTAGATGATGTCCGTGCCATCCGTGAGTTCAGAAGCATCAATTTTACAGTTTCGAAAAGATGGTCAAAATCAATTATGACATCATCAGTGATGTCACAATTGACATTATCGGTTTTAAAATTACTGTCGTAGATGATGTCCGTTCCATCCGTGAGTTCAGAAGCGTCAATTTTACAGTTTTGAAAAGATGGTCGAAATCAATTATGACATCATCAGTGATGTCACAATTAACATTATCGGTTTTCAAATTACTGTCGTACATGATGTCCGTGCCATCCGTGAGTTCAGAATCGTCAAATTTACAGTTTCGAAAAGTTGGTCGAAATCAATTATGACATCATCAGTGATGTCACAATTGACATTATCGGTTTTAAAATTACTGTCGTAGAAGATGTCCGTGCCATCCGTGAGTTCAGAAGTGTCAATTTTACAGTTTCGAAAAGATGGTCAAAATCAATTATGACATCATCAGTGATGTCACAATTGACATTATCGGTTTTAAAGTTACTGTCGTAGATGATGTCCGTGCCATTCGTGAGTTCAGAAGCGTCAATTTTACAGTTTTGAAAAGATGGTCGAAATCAATTATGACATCATCAGTGATGTCACAATTGACATTATCGGTTTTAAAATTACTGTCGTAGAAGATGTCCGTGCCATCCGTGAGTTCAGAATCGTCAAATTTACAGTTTCGAAAAGTTGGTCGAAATCAATTATGACATCATCAGTGATGTCACAATTGACATTATCGGTTTTAAAATTACTGTCGTAGATGATGCCTGTGCCATTCGTGAGTTCAGAAGCGTCAATTTTACTGTTTTGAGAAGATGGTCGAAATCAATTATGACATCATCAGTGATGTCACAATTGACATTATCGGTTTTAAAATTACTGTCGTAGATGATGTCCGTGCCATTCGTGAGTTCAAAAGCGTCAATTTTACAGTTTTGAAAAGATGTCGAAATCAATTATGACATCATCAGTGATGTCACAATTGACATTATCGGTTTTAAAATTACTGTCGTAGATGATGTCCGTGCCATTCGTGAGTTCAGAAGCGTCAATTTTACAGTTTTGAAAAGATGTCGAAATCAATTATGACATCATCAGTGATGTCACAATTGACATTATCGGTTTTAAAATTACTGTCGTACATGATGTCCGTGCCATCCGTGACTTCAGAATTGTCAAATTTACAGTTTCGAAAAGATGGTCGAAATCAATTATGACATCATCAGTGATGTCACAATTGACATTATCGGTTTTAAAATTACTGTCGTACATGATGTCCGTGCCATCCGTGAGTTCAGAATCGTCAAATTTACAGTTTGAAAAGTTGGTCGAAATCAATTATGACATCATCAGTGATGTCACAATTGACATTATCGGTTTTAAAATTACTGTCGTAGATGATGCCTGTGCCATTCGTGAGTTCAGAAGCGTCAATTTTACTGTTTTGAGAAGATAGTCGATATCAATTATGACATCATCAGTGATGTCACAATTGACATTATCGGTTTTAAAATTACTGTCGTAGAAGATGTCCGTGCCATCCGTGAGTTCAGAATCGTCAAATTTACAGTTTCGAAAAGATGGTCGAAATCAATTATGACATCATCAGTGATGTCACAATTGACATTATCGGTTTTAAAATTACTGTCGTAGATGATGTCCGTGCCATCCGTGAGTTCAGAAGCGTCAATTTTACAGTTTCGAAAAGATCGTCAAAGTCAATTATGACATCATCACTGATGTCACAATTGACATTATCGGTTTTATAATTACTGTCGTAGATGATGTCCGTTCCATCCGTGAGTTCAGAAGCGTCAATTTTACAGTTTTGAAAAGATGGTCGAAATCAATTATGACATCATCAGTGATGTCACAATTGACATTATTGGTTTTAAAATTACTGTCGTAGATGATGTCCGTGCCATCTTTGAGTTCATAAGCGTCAATTTTACAGTTACGAAAAGATGTTCAAAATCAATCATGACATCATCAGTGATGTCACAATTGACATTATCGGTTTTAAAATTACTGTCGTACATGATGTCCGTGCCATCCGTGAGTTCAGAATCGTCAAATTTACAGTTTCGAAAAGTTGGTCGAAATCAATTATGACATCATCAGTGATGTCACAATTGACATTATCGGTTTTAAAATTACTGTCGTAGATCATGTCCGTGCCATTCGTGAGTTCAGAAGCGTCAATTTTACAGTTTTGAAAAGATGTCGAAATCAATTATGACATCATCAGTGATGTCACAATTGACATTATCGGTTTTAAAATTACTGTCGTACATGATGTCCGTGCCATCCGTGACTTCAGAATTGTCAAATTTACAGTTTCGAAAAGATGGTCGAAATCAATTATGACATCATCAGTGATGTCACAATTGACATTATCGGTTTTAAAATTACTGTCGTACATGATGTCCGTGCCATCCGTGAGTTCAGAATCGTCAAATTTACAGTTTGAAAAGTTGGTCGAAATCAATTATGACATCATCAGTGATGTCACAATTGACATTATCGGTTTTAAAATTACTGTCGTAGATGATGCCTGTGCCATTCGTGAGTTCAGAAGCGTCAATTTTACTGTTTTGAGAAGATAGTCGATATCAATTATGACATCATCAGTGATGTCACAATTGACATTATCGGTTTTAAAATTACTGTCGTAGAAGATGTCCGTGCCATCCGTGAGTTCAGAATCGTCAAATTTACCGTTTCGAAAAGATGGTCAAAATCAATTATGAGATCATCAGTGATGTCACAATTGACATTATTGGTTTTAAAATTACTGTCGTAGATGATGTCCGTGCCATCGGTGAGTTCAGAAGCGTCAATTTTACAGTTTTGAAAAGATGGTCGAAATCAATTAAGACATCATCAGTGATGTCACAATTGACATTATTGGTTTTAAAATTACTGTCGTAGATGATGTCCGTGCCATCTTTGAGTTCAGAAGCGTCAATTTTACAGTTACGAAAAGATGTTCAAAATCAATTATGACATCATCAGTGATGTCACAATTGACATTATCGGTTTTAAAATTACTGTCGTACATGATGTCCGTGCCATCTGTGAGTTCAGAATCGTCAAATTTACAGTTTCTAAAAGTTGGTCGAAATCAATTATGACATCATCAGTGATGTCACAATTGACATTATTGGTTTTAAAATTACTGTCGTAGATGATGTCTGTGCCATTCGTGAGTTCAGAAGCGTCAATTTTACTGTTTTGAGAAGATAGACAAAATCAATTATGACATCATCAGTGATGTCACAATTGACATTATCGGTTTTAAAATTACTGTCGTAGATGATGTCTGTGCCATTCGTGAGTTCAGAAGCGTCAATTTTACAGTTTTGAAAAGATGGTCGAAATCAATTATGACATCATCAGTGATGTCACAATTGACATTATCGGTTTTAAAATTACTGTCGTAGAAGATGTCCGTGCCATCCGTGAGTTCAGAATCGTCAAATTTACAGTTTCGAAAAGATGGTCGAAATCAATTATGACATCATCAGTGATGTCACAATTGACATTATCGGTTTTAAAATTACTGTCGTAGATGATGTCCGTGCCATCCGTGAGTTCAGAATCGTCAAATTTACAGTTTCGAAAATATGGTCGAAATCAATTATGACATCATCAGTGATGTCACAATTGACATTATCGGTTTTAAAATTACTGTCGTAGATGATGTCTGTGCCATTCGTGAGTTCAGAAGCGTCAAATTTACTGTTTTGAGAAGATGGTCGAAATCAATTATGACATCATCAGAGATGTCACAATTGACATTATCGGTTTTAAAATTACTGTCGTAGAAGATGTCCGTGCCATCCGTGAGTTCAGAATCGTCAAATTTACAGTTTCGAAAAGATGGTCGAAATCAATTATGACATCATCAGTGATGTCACAATTGACATTATCGGTTTTAAAATTACTGTCGTAGATGATGTCCGTGCCATCCGTGAGTTCAGAAGCGTCAATTTTACAGTTTCGAAAAGATCGTCAAAATCAATTATGACATCATCACTGATGTCACAATTGACATTATCGGTTTTATAATTACTGTCGTAGATGATGTCCGTTCCATCCGTGAGTTCAGAAGCGTCAATTTTACAGTTTTGAAAAGATGGTCGAAATCAATTATGACATCATCAGTGATGTCACAATTGACATTATTGGTTTTAAAATTACTGTCGTAGATGATGTCCGTGCCATCTTTGAGTTCATAAGCGTCAATTTTACAGTTACGAAAAGATGTTCAAAATCAATCATGACATCATCAGTGATGTCACAATTGACATTATCGGTTTTAAAATTACTGTCTTACATGATGTCCGTGCCATCCGTGAGTTCAGAATCGTCAAATTTACAGTTTCGAAAAGTTGGTCGAAATCAATTATGACATCATCAGTGATGTCACAATTGACATTATCGGTTTTAAAATTACTGTCGTAGATCATGTCCGTGCCATTCGTGAGTTCAGAAGCGTCAATTTTACAGTTTTGAAAAGATGTCGAAATCAATTATGACATCATCAGTGATGTCACAATTGACATTATCGGTTTTAAAATTACTGTCGTACATGATGTCCGTGCCATCCGTGACTTCAGAATTGTCAAATTTACAGTTTCGAAAAGATGGTCGAAATCAATTATGACATCATCAGTGATGTCACAATTGACATTATCGGTTTTAAAATTACTGTCGTACATGATGTCCGTGCCATCCGTGAGTTCAGAATCGTCAAATTTACAGTTTGAAAAGTTGGTCGAAATCAATTATGACATCATCAGTGATGTCACAATTGACATTATCGGTTTTAAAATTACTGTCGTAGATGATGCCTGTGCCATTCGTGAGTTCAGAAGCGTCAATTTTACTGTTTTGAGAAGATAGTCGATATCAATTATGACATCATCAGTGATGTCACAATTGACATTATCGGTTTTAAAATTACTGTCGTAGATGATGTACGTGCCATTCGTGAGTTCAGAAGCGTCAATTTTACAGTTTTGAAAAGATGGTCGAAATTAATTATGACATCATCAGTGATGTCACAATTGACATTATCGGTTTTAAAATTACTGTCGTAGATGATGTCCGTGCCATCCGTGAGTTCAGAAGCGTCAATTTTACAGTTTCGAAAAGATGGTCAAAATCAATTATGACCTCTTCAGTGATGTCACAATTGACATTATCGGTTTTAAAATTACTGTCGTACATGATGTCCGTGCCATCCGTGAGTTCAGAATCGACAAATTTACAGTTTCGAAAAGTTGGTCGAAATCAATTATGACATCATCAGTGATGTCACATTTGACATTATCGGTTTTAAAATTACTGTCGTAGATCATGTCCGTGCCATTCGTGAGTTCAGAAGCGTCAATTTTACTGTTTTGAAAAGATGGTCGAAATCAAATATGACATCATCAGTGATGTCACAATTGACATTATTGGTTTTAAAATTACTGTCATAGATGATGTCCGTGCCATCTTTGAGTTCAGAAGCGTCAATTTTACAGTTACGAAAAGATGGTCAAAATCAATTATGACATCATCAGTGATGTCACAATTGACATTATCGGTTTTAAAATTACTGTCGTAGATGATGTCCGTTCCATCCGTGAGTTCAGAAGCGTCAATTTTACAGTTTTGAAAAGATGGTTGAAATCAATTATGACATCATCAGTGATGTCACAATTAACATTATCGGTTTTAAAATTACTGTCGTAGATCATGTCCGTGCCATCCGTGAGTTCAGAAGCATCAATTTTACAGTTTTTAAAAGATGGTCGAAATCAATTATGACATCATCAGTGATGCCACAATTAACATTATCGGTTTTAAAATTACTGTCGTACATGATGTCCGTGCCATCCGTGAGTTCAGAATCGTCAAATTTACAGTTTCGAAAAGTTGTTCGAAATCAATTATGACATCATCAGTGATGTCACAATTGACATTATCGGTTTTAAAATTACTGTCGTAGATGATGTCTGTGCCATTCGTGAGTTCAGAAGCGTCAAATTTACTGTTTTGAGAAGATGGTCGAAATCAATTATGACATCATCAGTGATGTCAAAATTGACATTATCGGTTTTAAAATTACTGTCGTAGAAGATGTCCGTGCCATCCGTGAGTTCAGAATCGTCAAATTTACAGTTTCGAAAAGATGGTCGAAATCAATTATGACATCATCAGTGATGTCACAATTGACATTATCGGTTTTAAAATTACTGTCGTAGATGATGTCCGTGCCATCCGTGAGTTCAGAAGCGTCAATTTTACAGTTACGAAAAGATGTTCAAAATCAATCATGACATCATCAGTGATGTCACAATTGACATTATCGGTTTTAAAATTACTGTCGTACATGATGTCCGTGCCATCCGTGAGTTCAGAATCGTCAAATTTACAGTTTCGAAAAGTTGGTCGAAATCAATTATGACATTATCAGTGATGTCACAATTGACATTATCGGTTTTAAAATTACTGTCGTAGATGATGTCCGTGCCATTCGTGAGTTCAGAACCGTCAATTTTACAGTTTTGAAAAGATGGTCGAAATCAATTATGACATCATCAGTGATGTCACAATTGACATTATCGGTTTTAAAATTACAGTCGTAGATCATGTCCGTGCCATTCGTGAGTTCAGAAGCGTCAATTTTACAGTTTTGAAAAGATGTCGAAATCAATTATGACATCATCAGTGATGTCACAATTGACATTATAGGTTTTAAAATGACTGTCGTAGATGTCCGTGCCATCCGTGAGTTCAGAATTGTCAAATTTACAGTTTCGAAAAGATGGTCGAAATCAATTATGACATCATCAGTGATGTCACAATTGACATTATCGGTTTTAAAATTACTGTCGTACATGATGTCCGTGCCATCCGTGAGTTCAGAATCGTCAAATTTACAGTTTCGAAAAGTTGGTCGAAATCAATTATGACATCATCAGTGATGTCACAATTGACATTATCGGTTTTAAAATTACTGTCGTAGATGATGCCTGTGCCATTCGTGAGTTCAGAAGCGTCAATTTTACTGTTTTGAGAAGATGGTCGAAATCAATTATGACATCATCAGTGATGTCACAATTGACATTATCGGTTTTAAAATTACTGTCGTAGAAGATGTCCGTGCCATCCGTGAGTTCAGAATCGTCAAATTTACAGTTTCGAAAAGATGGTCGAAATCAATTATGACATCATCAGTGATGTCACAATTGACATTATCGGTTTTAAAATTACTGTCGTAGATGATGTCCGTGCCATCCGTGAGTTCAGAAGCGTCAATTTTACAGTTTCGAAAAGATGGTCAAAATCAATTATGACATCTTCAGTGATGTCACAATTGACATTATCGGTTTTAAAATTACTGTCGTAGATGATGTCTGTGCCATTCGTGAGTTCAGAAGCGTCATTTTTACTGTTTTGAAAAGATGGTCGAAATCAAATATGACATCATCAGTGATGTCACAATTGACATTATTGGTTTTAAAATTAGTGTCATAGATGATGTCCGTGCCATCTTTGAGTTCAGAAGCGTCAATTTTACAGTTAAGAAAAGATGGTCAAAATCAATTATGACATCATCAGTGATGTCACAATTGACATTATCGGTTTTAAAATTACTGTAATAGATGATGTCCGTGACATCGGTGAGTTCAGAAGCATCAATTTTACAGTTTCGAAAAGATGGTCAAAATCAATTATGACATCATCAGTGATGTTCCATCCGTGAGTTCAGAAGCGTCAATTTTACAGTTTTGAAAAGATGGTTGAAATCAATTATGACATCATCAGTGATTTCACAATTAACATCGGTTTTAAAATTACTGTCGTACATGATGTCCGTGCCATCCGTGAGTTCAGAATCGTCAAATTTACAGTTTCGAAAAGTTGGTCGAAATCAATTATGACATTATCAGTGATGTCACAATTGACATTATCGGTTTTAAAATTACTGTCGTAGAAGATGTCCGTGCCATCCGTGAGTTCAGAATCATCAAATTTACCGTTTTGAAAAGATGGTCAAAATCAATTATGAGATCATCACTGATGTCACAATTGACATTATCGGTTTTAAAATTACTGTCGTAGATGATGTCCGTTCCATCCGTGAGTTCAGAAGCAGAAATTTTACAGTTTTGAAAAGATGGTCGAAATCAATTATGACATCATCAGTGATGTCACAATTGACATTATCGGTTTTAAAATTACTGTCGTAGATGATGTCCGTGCTATCGGTGAGTTCAGAAGCGTCAATTTTACAGTTTTGAAAAGATGGTCGAAATCAATTAAGACATCATCAGTGATGTCACAATTGACATTATCGGTTTTAAAATTACTGTCGTAGATGATGTCCGTGCCATTCGTGAGTTCAGAAGCGTCAATTTTACAGTTTTGAAAAGATGGTCGAAATCAATTATGACATCATCAGTGATGTCACAATTGACATTATCGGTTTTAAAATTACTGTCGTAGAAGATGTCCGTGCCATCCGTGAGTTCAGAAGCGTCAAATTTACAGTTTCGAAAAGATGGTCGAAATCAATTATGACATCATCAGTGATGTCACAATTGACATTATCGGTTTTAAAATTACTGTCGTAGATGATGTCCGTGCCATCCGTGAGTTCAGAGGCATCAATTTTACAGTTTCGAAAAGATGGTCAAAATCAATTATGACATCATCAGTGATGTCACAATTGACATTATCGGTTTTAAAATTACTGTCGTAGATGATATCCGTTCCATCCGTGAGTTCAGAAGCGTCAAATTTACAGTTTCGAAAAGATGGTCGAAATCAATTATGACATCATCAGTGATGTCACAATTGACATTATCGGTTTTAAAATTACTGTCGTAGATGATGTCCGTGCCATCTTTGAGTTCATAAGCGTCAATTTTACAGTTACGAAAAGATGTTCAAAATCAATCATGACATCATCAGTGATGTCACAATTGACATTATCGGTTTTAAAATTACTGTCGTAGATGATATCCGTTCCATCCGTGAGTTCAGAAGCGTCAAATTTACAGTTTCGAAAAGATGGTCGAAATCAATTATGACATCATCAGTGATGTCACAATTGACATTATCGGTTTTAAAATTACTGTCGTAGATGATGTCCGTGCCATCTTTGAGTTCATAAGCGTCAATTTTACAGTTACGAAAAGATGTTCAAAATCAATCATGACATCATCAGTGATGTCACAATTGACATTATCGGTTTTAAAATTACTGTCGTAGATCATGTCCGTGCCATTCGTGAGTTCAGAAGCGTCAATTTTACAGTTTTGAAAAGATGTCGAAATCAATTATGACATCATCAGTGATGTCACAATTGACATTATCGGTTTTAAAATTACTGTCGTACATGATGTCCGTGCCATCCGTGAGTTCAGAATCGTCAATTTTAAAGTTTTGAAAAGATGTCGAAATCAATTATGACATCATCAGTGATGTTACAATTGACATTATTGGTTTTAAAATTACTGTCGTAGATGTCCGTGCCATCCGTGACTTCAGAATTGTCAAATTTACAGTTTCGAAAAGATGGTCGAAATCAATTATTACATCATCAGTGATGTCACAATTGACATTATCGGTTTTAAAATTACTGTCGTACATGATGTCCGTGCCATCCGTGAGTTCAGAATCGTCAAATTTACAGTTTGAAAAGTTGGTTGAAATCAATTATGACATCATCAGTGATGTCACAATTGACATTATCGGTTTTAAAATTACTGTCGTAGATGATGCCTGTGCCATTCGTGAGTTCAGAAGCGTCAATTTTACTGTTTTGAGAAGATGGTCGAAATCAATTATGACCTCTTCAGTGATGTCACAATTGACATTATCGGTTTTAAAATTACTGTCGTAGAAGATGTCCGTGCCATCCGTGAGTTCAGAATCGTCAAATTTACCGTTTCGAAAAGATGGTCAAAATCAATTATGAGATCATCAGTGATGTCACAATTGACATTATCGGTTTTAAAATTACTGTCGTAGATGATGTCCGTGCCATCCGTGAGTTCAGAAGCGTCAATTTTACAGTTTCGAAAAGATGGTCAAAATCAATTATGACATCTTCAGTGATGTCACAATTGACATTATCGGTTTTAAAATTACTGTCGTACATGATGTCCGTGCCATCCGTGAGTTCAGAATCGACAAATTTACAGTTTCGAAAAGTTGGTCGAAATCAATTATGACATCATCAGTGATGTCACAATTGACATTATTGGTTTTAAAATTACTGTCATAGATGATGTCCGTGCCATCTTTGAGTTCAGAAGCGTCAATTTTACAGTTACGAAAAGATGGTCGAAATCAAATATGACATCATCAGTGATGTCACAATTGACATTATTGGTTTTAAAATTACTGTCATAGATGATGTCCGTGCCATCTTTGAGTTTAGAAGCGTCAATTTTACAGTTACGAAAAGATGGTCAAAATCAATTATGACATCATCAGTGATGTCACAATTGACATTATCGGTTTTAAAATTACTATCGTAGATGATGTCCGTGCCATCCGTGAGTTCAGAAGCATCAATTTTACAGTTTCGAAAAGATGGTCAAAATCAATTATGACATCATCAGTGATGTCACAATTGACATTATCGGTTTTAAAATTACTGTCGTAGATGATGTCCGTTCCATCCGTGAGTTCAGAAGCGTCAATTTTACAGTTTTGAAAAGATGGTCGAAATCAATTATGACATCATCAGTGATGTCACAATTAACATTATCGGTTTTCAAATTACTGTCGTACATGATGTCCGTGCCATCCGTGAGTTCAGAATCGTCAAATTTACAGTTTCGAAAAGTTGGTCGAAATCAATTATGACATCATCAGTGATGTCACAATTGACATTATCGGTTTTAAAATTATTGTCGTAGAAGATGTCCGTGCCATCCGTGAGTTCAGAAGTGTCAATTTTACAGTTTCGAAAAGATGGTCAAAATCAATTATGACATCATCAGTGATGTCACAATTGACATTATCGGTTTTAAAGTTACTGTCGTAGATGATGTCCGTGCCATTCGTGAGTTCAGAAGCGTCAATTTTACAGTTTTGAAAAGATGGTCGAAATCAATTATGACATCATCAGTGATGTCACAATTGACATTATCGGTTTTAAAATTACTGTCGTAGAAGATGTCCGTGCCATCCGTGAGTTCAGAATCGTCAAATTTACAGTTTCGAAAAGTTGGTCGAAATCAATTATGACATCATCAGTGATGTCACAATTGACATTATCGGTTTTAAAATTACTGTCGTAGATGATGCCTGTGCCATTCGTGAGTTCAGAAGCGTCAATTTTACTGTTTTGAGAAGATGGTCGAAATCAATTATGACATCATCAGTGATGTCACAATTGACATTATCGGTTTTAAAATTACTGTCGTAGATGATGTCCGTGCCATTCGTGAGTTCAAAAGCGTCAATTTTACAGTTTTGAAAAGATGTCGAAATCAATTATGACATCATCAGTGATGTCACAATTGACATTATCGGTTTTAAAATTACTGTCGTAGATGATGTCCGTGCCATTCGTGAGTTCAGAAGCGTCAATTTTACAGTTTCAAAAAGATGGTCAAAATCAATTATGACATCATCAGTGATGTCACAATTGACATTATCGGTTTTAAAGTTACTGTCGTAGATGATGTCTGTGCCATTCGTGAGTTCAGAAGCGTCAATTTTACTGTTTTGAGAAGATGGTCGAAATCAATTATGACATCATCAGTGATGTCACAATTGACATTATCGGTTTTAAAATTACTGTCGTAGATGATGTCCGTGCCATCCGTGAGTTCAGAAGTGTCAATTTTACAGTTTCGAAAAGATGGTCAAAATCAATTATGACATCATCAGTGATGTCACAATTGACATTATCGGTTTTAAAGTTACTGTCGTAGATGATGTCTGTGCCATTCGTGAGTTCAGAAGCGTCAATTTTACTGTTTTGAGAAGATGGTCGAAATCAATTATGACATCATCAGTGATGTCACAATTGACATTATCGGTTTTAAAATTACTGTCGTAGATGATGTCCGTGCCATTCGTGAGTTCAGAAGCGTCAATTTTACAGTTTTGAAAAGATGGTCGAAATCAATTATGACATCATCAGTGATGTCACAATTGACATTATCGGTTTTAAAATTACTGTCGTAGATCATGTCCGTGCAATTCGTGAGTTCAGAAGAGTCAATTTTACAGTTTTGAAAAGATGTCGAAATCAATTATGACCTCATCAGTGATGTCACAATTGACATTATCGGTTTTAAAATTACTGTCGTAGATGATGTCTGTGCCATTCGTGAGTTCAGAAGCGTCATTTTTACTGTTAAGAAAAGATGGTCAAAATCAATTATGACATCATCAGTGATGTCACAATTGACATTATCGGTTTTAAAATTACTGTCGTAGATGATGTCCGTGCCATCCGTGAGTTCAGAATCATCAAATTTACCGTTTTGAAAAGATGGTCAAAATCAATTATGAGATCATCACTGATGTCACAATTGACATTATCAGTTTTAAAATTACTGTCGTAGATGATGTCCGTTCCATCCGTGAGTTCAGAAGCAGAAATTTTACAGTTTTGAAAAGATGGTCGAAATCAATTATGACATCATCAGTGATGTCACAATTGACATTATCGGTTTTAAAATTACTGTCGTAGATGATGTCTGTGCCATTCGTGAGTTCAGAAGCGTCAATTTTACTGTTTTGAGAAGATAGTCAAAATCAATTATGACATCATCAGTGATGTCACAATTAACATTATCGGTTTTAAAATTACTGTCGTACATGATGTCCGTGCCATCCGTGAGTTCAGAATCGTCAAATTTACAGTTTCTAAAAGTTGTTCGAAATCAATTATGACATCATCAGTGATGTCACAATTGACATTATCGGTTTTAAAATTACTGTCGTAGAAGATGTCCGTGCCATCCGTGAGTTCAGAATCGTCAAATTTACAGTTTCGAAAAGATGGTCGAAATCAATTATGACATCATCAGTGATGTCACAATTGACATTATCGGTTTTAAAATTACTGTCGTAGATGATGTCCGTGCCATCCGTGAGTTCAGAAGCGTCAATTTTACAGTTTCGAAAAGATCGTCAAAATCAATTATGACATCATCACTGATGTCACAATTGACATTATCGGTTTTAAAATTACTGTCGTAGATGATGTCCGTTCCATCCGTGAGTTCAGAAGCGTCAATTTTACAGTTTTGAAAAGATGGTCGAAATCAATTATGACATCATTAGTGATGTCACAATTGACATTATTGGTTTTAAAATTACTGTCGTAGATGATGTCCGTGCCATCTTTGAGTTCATAAGCGTCAATTTTACAGTTACGAAAAGATGTTCAAAATCAATCATGACATCATCAGTGATGTCACAATTGACATTATCGGTTTTAAAATTACTGTCGTAGATGATGTCCGTGCCATCCGTGAGTTCAGAAGTGTCAATTTTACAGTTTCGAAAAGATGGTCAAAATCAATTATGACATCATCAGTGATGTCACAATTGACATTATCGGTTTTAAAGTTACTGTCGTAGATGATGTCTGTGCCATTCGTGAGTTCAGAAGCGTCAATTTTACTGTTTTGAGAAGATGGTCGAAATCAATTATGACATCATCAGTGATGTCACAATTGACATTATCGGTTTTAAAATTACTGTCGTAGATGATGTCCGTGCCATTCGTGAGTTCAGAAGCGTCAATTTTACAGTTTTGAAAAGATGGTCGAAATCAATTATGACATCATCAGTGATGTCACAATTGACATTATCGGTTTTAAAATTACTGTCGTAGAAGATGTCCGTGCCATCCGTGAGTTCAGAATCGTCAAATTTACAGTTTCGAAAAGTTGGTCGAAATCAATTATGACATCATCAGTGATGTCACAATTGACATTATCGGTTTTAAAATTACTGTCGTAGATGATGCCTGTGCCATTCGTGAGTTCAGAAGCGTCAATTTTACTGTTTTGAGAAGATGGTCGAAATCAATTATGACATCATCAGTGATGTCACAATTGACATTATCGGTTTTAAAATTACTGTCGTAGATGATGTCCGTGCCATTCGTGAGTTCAAAAGCGTCAATTTTACAGTTTTGAAAAGATGTCGAAATCAATTATGACATCATCAGTGATGTCACAATTGACATTATCGGTTTTAAAATTACTGTCGTAGATGATGTCCGTGCCATTCGTGAGTTCAGAAGCGTCAATTTTACAGTTTCAAAAAGATGGTCAAAATCAATTATGACATCTTCAGTGATGTCACAATTGACATTATCGGTTTTAAAATTACTGTCGTAGATCATGTCCGTGCAATTCGTGAGTTCAGAAGAGTCAATTTTACAGTTTTGAAAAGATGTCGAAATCAATTATGACCTCATCAGTGATGTCACAATTGACATTATCGGTTTTAAAATTACTGTCGTAGATGATGTCTGTGCCATTCGTGAGTTCAGAAGCGTCATTTTTACTGTTAAGAAAAGATGGTCAAAATCAATTATGACATCATCAGTGATGTCACAATTGACATTATCGGTTTTAAAATTACTGTCGTAGATGATGTCCGTGCCATCCGTGAGTTCAGAATCATCAAATTTACCGTTTTGAAAAGATGGTCAAAATCAATTATGACATCATCAGTGATGTCACAATTGACATTATCGGTTTTAAAATTACTGTCGTAGATGATGTCTGTGCCATTCGTGAGTTCAGAAGCGTCATTTTTACTGTTAAGAAAAGATGGTCAAAATCAATTATGACATCATCACTGATGTCACAATTGACATTATCAGTTTTAAAATTACTGTCGTAGATGATGTCCGTTCCATCCGTGAGTTCAGAAGCAGAAATTTTACAGTTTTGAAAAGATGGTCGAAATCAATTATGACATCATCAGTGATGTCACAATTGACATTATCGGTTTTAAAATTACTGTCGTAGATGATGTCTGTGCCATTCGTGAGTTCAGAAGCGTCAATTTTACTGTTTTGAGAAGATAGTCAAAATCAATTATGACATCATCAGTGATGTCACAATTGACATTATCGGTTTTAAAATTACTGTCGTAGAAGATGTCCGTGCCATCCGTGAGTTCAGAATCGTCAAATTTACAGTTTCGAAAAGATGGTCGAAATCAATTATGACATCATCAGTGATGTCACAATTGACATTATCGGTTTTAAAATTACTGTCGTAGATGATGTCCGTGCCATCCGTGAGTTCAGAAGCGTCAATTTTACAGTTTCGAAAAGATCGTCAAAATCAATTATGACATCATCACTGATGTCACAATTGACATTATCGGTTTTAAAATTACTGTCGTAGATGATGTCCGTTCCATCCGTGAGTTCAGAAGCGTCAATTTTACAGTTTTGAAAAGATGGTCGAAATCAATTATGACATCATCAGTGATGTCACAATTGACAATATCGGTTTTAAAATTACTGTCGTAGATGATGTCCGTGCCATCCGTGAGTTCAGAAGTGTCAATTTTACAGTTTCGAAAAGATGGTCAAAATCAATTATGACATCTTCAGTAATGTCACAATTGACATTATCGGTTTTAAAATTACTGTCGTACATGATGTCCGTGCCATCCGTGAGTTCAGAATCGTCAAATTTACAGTTTCGAAAAGTTGGTCGAAATCAATTATGACATCAACAGTGATGTCACAATTGACATTATCGGTTTTAAAATTACTGTCGTAGATCATGTCCGTGCCATTCGTGAGTTCAGAAGCGTCAATTTTACAGTTTTAAAAAGATGTCGAAATCAATTATGACATCATCAGTGATGTCACAATTGACATTATCGGTTTCAAAATTACTGTCGTAGATGTCCGTGCCATCCGTGAGTTCAGAATTGTCAAATTTACAGTTTCGAAAAGATGGTCGAAATCAATTATGACATCATCAGTGATGTCACAATTGACAGTATCGGTTTTAAAATTACTGTCGTACATGATGTCCGTGCCATACGTGAGTTCAGAATCGTCAAATTTACCGTTTTGAAAAGATGGTCAAAATCAATTATGAGATCATCACTGATGTCACAATTGACATTATCGGTTTTAAAATTACTGTCGTAGATGATGTCCGTTCCATCCGTGAGTTCAGAAGCAGAAATTTTACAGTTTTGAAAAGATTGTCGAAATCAATTATGACATCATCAGTGATGTCAATAATTGACATTATCGGTTTTAAAATTACTGTCGTAGATGATGTCCGTGCCATCGGTGAGTTCAGAAGCGTCAATTTTACAGTTTTGAAAAGATGGTCGAAATCAATTAAGACATCATCAGTGATGTCACAATTGACATTATTGGTTTTAAAATTACTGTCGTAGATGATGTCCGTGCCATCTTTGAGTTCAGAAGCGTCAATTTTACAGTTACGAAAAGATGTTCAAAATCAATTATGACATCATCAGTGATGTCACAATTAACATTATCGGTTTTAAAATTTCTGTCGTACATGATGTCCGTGCCATCCGTGAGTTCAGAATCGTCAAATTTTCAGTTTCTAAAAGTTGGTCGAAATCAATTATGACATCATCAGTGATGTCACAATTGACATTATCGGTTTTAAAATTACTGTCGTAGATGATGTCTGTGCCATTCGTGAGTTCAGAAGCGTCAATTTTACTGTTTTGAGAAGATAGTCGAAATCAATTATGACATCATCAGTGATGTCACAATTGACATTATCGGTTTTAAAATTACTGTCGTAGATGATGTCCGTGCCATTCGTGAGTTCAGAAGCGTCAATTTTACAGTTTTGAAAAGATGGTCGAAATCAATTATGACATCATCAGTGATGTCACAATTGACATTATCGGTTTTAAAATTACTGTCGTAGAAGATGTCCGTGCCATCCGTGAGTTCAGAATCGTCAAATTTACAGTTTCGAAAAGATGGTCGAAATCAATTATGACATCATCAGTGATGTCACAATTGACATTATTGGTTTTAAAATTACTGTCGTAGATGATGTCCGAACCATCTTTGAGTTCAGAAGCGTCAATTTTACAGTTACGAAAAGATGTTCAAAATCAATTATGACATCATCAGTGATGTCACAATTGACATTATCGATTATGACATCATCAGTGATGTCACAATTGACATTATCGGTTTTAAAATTACTGTCGTAGATGATGTCCGTACCATCCGCGAGTTCAGAAGCGTCAATTTTACAGTTACGAAAAGATGGTCAAAATCAATTATGACATCATCAGTGATGTCACAATTGACATTATCGGTTTTAAAATTACTGTCGTATATGATGTCCGTGCCATCTTTGAGTTCAGAAGCGTCAATTTTACAGTTTCGAAAAGATCGTCAAAATCATTTATGACATCATCAGTGATGTCACAATTGACATTATCGGTTTTAAAATTACTTTAGTAGATGATGTCCGTTCCATCCGTGAGTTCAGAAGCGTCAATTTTACAGTTTTGAAAAGATGGTCGAAATCAATTATGACATCATCAGTGATGTCACAATTGACATTATTGGTTTTAAAATTACTGTCGTAGATGATGTCCGTGCCATCTTTGAGTTCATAAGCGTCAATTTTACAGTTACAAAAAGATGTTCAAAATCAATCATGACATCATCAGTGATGTCACAATTGACATTATCGGTTTCAAAATTACTGTCGTAGATGTCCGTGCCATCCGTGAGTTCAGAATTGTCAAATTTACAGTTTCGAAAAGATAGTCGAAATCAATTATGACATCATCAGTGATGTCACAATTGACAGTATCGGTTTTAAAATTACTGTCGTACATGATGTCCGTGCCATCCGTGAGTTCAGAATCGTCAAATTTACAGTTTCGAAAAGTTGGTCGAAATCAATTATGACATCATCAGTGATGTCACAATTGACATTATCGGTTTTAAAATTACTGTCGTAGATCATGTCCGTGCCATTCGTGAGTTCAGAAGCGTCAATTTTACAGTTTTGAAAAGATGGTCGAAATCAATTATGACATCATCAGTGATGTCACAATTGACATTATCGGTTTTAAAATTACTGTTGTAGAAGATGTCCGTGCCATCCGTGAGTTCAGAAGTGTCAATTTTACAGTTTCGAAAAGATGGTCAAAATCAATTATGACATCATCAGTGATGTCACAATTGAAATTATCGGTTTTAAAATTACTGTCGTAGATGATGTCCGTGCCATCCGTGAGTTCAGAAGCATAAATTTTACTGTTTTGAGAAGATGGTCGAAATCAATTATGACATCATCAGTGATGTCACAATTGACATTATCGGTTTTAAAATTACTGTCGTAGATGATGTCCGTGCCATTCGTGAGTTCAGAAGCGTCAATTTTACAGTTTTAAAAAGATGGTCGAAATCAATTATGACATCATCAGTGATGTCACAATTGACATTATCGGTTTTAAAATTACTGTCGTAGATGATGTCCGTGCCATTCGTGAGTTCAGAAGCGTCAATTTTACAGTTTTGAAAAGATGTCGAAATCAATTATGACATCATCAGTGATGTCACAATTGACATTATCGGTTTTAAAATTACTGTCGTAGATGATGTCCGTGCCATCCGTGAGTTCAGAAGTGTCAATTTTACAGTTTCGAAAAGATGGTCAAAATCAAATATGACATCATCAGTGATGTCACAATTGACATTATCGGTTTTAAAATTACTGTCGTAGATGATGTCCGTGCCATCCGTGAGTTCAGAAGTGTCAATTTTACAGTTTCGAAAAGATGGTCAAAATCAATTATGACATCATCAGTGATGTCACAATTGACATTATCGGTTTTAAAATTACTGTCGTAGATGATGTCCGTACCATCCGCGAGTTCAGAAGCGTCAATTTTACAGTTTCGAAAAGATGGTCAAAATCAATTATGACATCATCACTGATGTCACAATTGACATTATCGGTTTTAAAATTACTGTCGTAGATGATGTCCGTTCCATCCGTGAGTTCAGAAGCAGAAATTTTACAGTTTTGAAAAGATGGTCGAAATCAATTATGACATCATCAGTGATGTCACAATTGACATTATCGGTTTTAAAATTACTGTTGTAGATGATGTCCGTGCCATCTTTGAGTTCAGAAGCGTCAATTTTACAGTTACGAAAAGATGTTCAAAATCAATTATGACATCATCAGTGATGTCACAATTGACATTATCGGTTTTAAAATTACTGTCGTATATGATGTCCGTGCCATTCGTGAGTTCAGAAGCGTCAATTTTACAGTTTTGAAAAGATGGTCGAAATCAATTATGACATCATCAGTGATGTCACAATTGACATTATTGGTTTTAAAATTACTGTCGTAGATGATGTCCGTGCCATCTTTGAGTTCAGAAGCGTCAATTTTACAGTTACGAAAAGATGTTCAAAATCAATTATGACATCATCAGTGATGTCACAATTGACATTATCGGTTTTAAAATTACTGTCGTAGATGATGTCCGTGCCATTCGTGAGTTCAGAAGCGTCAATTTTACAGTTTTGAAAAGATGGTCGAAATCAATTATGACATCATCAGTGATGTCACAATTGACATTATTGGTTTTAAAATTAATGTCGTAGATGATGTCCGTGCCATCTTTGAGTTCAGAAGCGTCAATTTTACAGTTTCGAAAAGATCGTCAAAATCAATTATGACATCATCACTGATGTCACAATTGACATTATCGGTTTTAAAATTACTGTCGTAGAAGATGTCCGTGCCATCCGTGAGTTCAAAATCGTCAAATTTACAGTTTCGAAAAGTTGGTCGAAATAAATTATGACCTCATCAGTGATGTCACAATTGACATTATCGGTTTTAAAATTACTGTCGTAGAAGATGTCCGTGCCATCCGTGAGTTCAGAATCGTCAAATTTACAGTTTCAAAAAGATGGTCGAAATCAATTATGACATCATCAGTGATGTCACAATTGACATTATCGGTTTTAAAATTACTGTCGTAGATGATGTCCGTGCCATCCGTGAGTTCAGAAGCGTCAATTTTACAGTTTCGAAAAGATCGTCAAAATCAATTATGACATCATCACTGATGTCACAATTGACATTATCGGTTTTAAAATTACTGTCGTAGATGATGTCCGTTCCATCCGTGAGTTCAGAAGCGTCAATTTTACAGTTTTGAAAAGATGGTCGAAATCAATTATGACATCATCAGTGATGTCACAATTGACATTATCGGTTTTAAAATTACTGTCGTAGATGATGTCCGTGCCATCCGTGAGTTCAGAAGCCTCAATTTTACAGTTTTGAAAAGATGGTCGAAATCAATTATGACATCATCAGTGATGTCACAATTAACATTATCGGTTTTAAAATTACTGTCGTACATGATGTCCGTGCCATCCGTGAGTTCAGAATCGTCAAATTTACAGTTTCGAAAAGTTGTTCGAAATCAATTATGACATCATCAGTGATGTCAATAATTGACATTATCGGTTTTAAAATTACTGTCGTAGATGATGTCCGTGCCATCGGTGAGTTCAGAAGCGTCAATTTTACAGTTTTGAAAAGATGGTCGAAATCAATTAAGACATCATCAGTGATGTCACAATTGACATTATTGGTTTTAAAATTACTGTCGTAGATGATGTCCGTGCCATCTTTGAGTTCAGAAGCGTCAATTTTACAGTTACGAAAAGATGTTCAAAATCAATTATGACATCATCAGTGATGTCACAATTAACATTATCGGTTTTAAAATTACTGTCGTACATGATGTCCGTGCCATCCGTGAGTTCAGAATCGTCAAATTTACAGTTTCTAAAAGTTGGTCGAAATCAATTATGACATCATCAGTGATGTCACAATTGACATTATCGGTTTTAAAATTACTGTCGTAGATGATGTCTGTGCCATTCGTGAGTTCAGAAGCGTCAATTTTACTGTTTTGAGAAGATAGTCGAAATCAATTATGACATCATCAGTGATGTCACAATTGACATTATCGGTTTTAAAATTACTGTCGTAGATGATGTCCGTGCCATTCGTGAGTTCAGAAGCGTCAATTTTACAGTTTTGAAAAGATGGTCGAAATCAATTATGACATCATCAGTGATGTCACAATTGACATTATCGGTTTTAAAATTACTGTCGTAGAAGATGTCCGTGCCATCCGTGAGTTCAGAATCGTCAAATTTACAGTTTCGAAAAGATGGTCGAAATCAATTATGACATCATCAGTGATGTCACAATTGACATTATCGGTTTTAAAATTACTGTCGTAGATGATGTCCGTGCCATCCGTGAGTTCAGAAGCATCAATTTTACAGTTTTGAAAAGATGGTCGAAATCAATTATGACATCATCAGTGATGTCACAATTAACATTATCGGTTTTAAAATTACTGTCGTACATGATGTCCGTGCCATCCGTGAGTTCAGAATCGTCAAATTTACAGTTTCGAAAAGTTGTTCAAAATCAATTATGACATCATCAGTGATGTCACAATTGACATTATCGGTTTTAAAATTACTGTCGTAGATGATGTCCGTGCCATCCGTGAGTTCAGAAGCGTCAATTTTACAGTTTCGAAAAGATCGTCAAAATCAATTATGACATCATCAGTGATGTCACAATTGACATTATCGGTTTTAAAATTACTGTCGTAGATGATGTCCGTGCCATCCGTGAGTTCAGAAGCGTCAATTTTACAGTTTCGAAAAGATCGTCAAAATCAATTATGACATCATCACTGATGTCACAATTGACATTATCGGTTTTAAAATTACTGTCGTAGATGATGTCCGTTCCATCCGTGAGTTCAGAAGCGTCAATTTTACAGTTTTGAAAAGATGGTCGAAATCAATTATGACATCATCAGTGATGTCACAATTGACATTATCGGTTTTAAAATTACTGTCGTAGATGATGTCCGTGCCATCCGTGAGTTCAGAAGCCTCAATTTTACAGTTTTGAAAAGATGGTCGAAATCAATTATGACATCATCAGTGATGTCACAATTAACATTATCGGTTTTAAAATTACTGTCGTACATGATGTCCGTGCCATCCGTGAGTTCAGAATCGTCAAATTTACAGTTTCGAAAAGTTGTTCGAAATCAATTATGACATCATCAGTGATGTCAATAATTGACATTATCGGTTTTAAAATTACTGTCGTAGATGATGTCCGTGCCATCGGTGAGTTCAGAAGCGTCAATTTTACAGTTTTGAAAAGATGGTCGAAATCAATTAAGACATCATCAGTGATGTCACAATTGACATTATTGGTTTTAAAATTACTGTCGTAGATGATGTCCGTGCCATCTTTGAGTTCAGAAGCGTCAATTTTACAGTTACGAAAAGATGTTCAAAATCAATTATGACATCATCAGTGATGTCACAATTAACATTATCGGTTTTAAAATTACTGTCGTACATGATGTCCGTGCCATCCGTGAGTTCAGAATCGTCAAATTTACAGTTTCTAAAAGTTGGTCGAAATCAATTATGACATCATCAGTGATGTCACAATTGACATTATCGGTTTTAAAATTACTGTCGTAGATGATGTCTGTGCCATTCGTGAGTTCAGAAGCGTCAATTTTACTGTTTTGAGAAGATAGTCGAAATCAATTATGACATCATCAGTGATGTCACAATTGACATTATCGGTTTTAAAATTACTGTCGTAGATGATGTCCGTGCCATTCGTGAGTTCAGAAGCGTCAATTTTACAGTTTTGAAAAGATGGTCGAAATCAATTATGACATCATCAGTGATGTCACAATTGACATTATCGGTTTTAAAATTACTGTCGTAGAAGATGTCCGTGCCATCCGTGAGTTCAGAATCGTCAAATTTACAGTTTCGAAAAGATGGTCGAAATCAATTATGACATCATCAGTGATGTCACAATTGACATTATCGGTTTTAAAATTACTGTCGTAGATGATGTCCGTGCCATCCGTGAGTTCAGAAGCATCAATTTTACAGTTTTGAAAAGATGGTCGAAATCAATTATGACATCATCAGTGATGTCACAATTAACATTATCGGTTTTAAAATTACTGTCGTACATGATGTCCGTGCCATCCGTGAGTTCAGAATCGTCAAATTTACAGTTTCGAAAAGTTGTTCAAAATCAATTATGACATCATCAGTGATGTCACAATTGACATTATCGGTTTTAAAATTACTGTCGTAGATGATGTCCGTGCCATCCGTGAGTTCAGAAGCGTCAATTTTACAGTTTCGAAAAGATCGTCAAAATCAATTATGACATCATCACTGATGTCACAATTGACATTATCGGTTTTAAAATTACTGTCGTAGATGATGTCCGTTCCATCCGTGAGTTCAGAAGCGTCAATTTTACAGTTTTGAAAAGATGGTCGAAATCAATTATGACATCATCAGTGATGTCACAATTGACATTATTGGTTTTAAAATTACTGTCGTAGATGATGTCCGTGCCATCCGTGAGTTCAGAAGTGTCAATTTTACAGTTTTGAAAAGATGGTCAAAATCAATTATGACATCTTCAGTAATGTCACAATTGACATTATCGGTTTTAAAATTACTGTCGTACATGATGTCCGTGCCATCCGTGAGTTCAGAATCGTCAAATTTACAGTTTCGAAAAGTTGGTCGAAATCAATTATGACATCATCAGTGATGTCACAATTGACATTATCGGTTTTAAAATTACTGTCGTAGATCATGTCCGTGCCATTCGTGAGTTCAGAAGCGTCAATTTTACAGTTTTGAAAAGATGTCGAAATCAATTATGACATCATCAGTGATGTCACAATTGATATTATCGGTTTCAAAATTACTGTCGTAGATGTCCGTGCCATCCGTGAGTTCAGAATTGTCAAATTTACAGTTTCGAAAAGATAGTCGAAATCAATTATGACATCATCAGTGATGTCACAATTGACAGTATCGGTTTTAAAATTACTGTCGTACATGATGTCCGTGCCATCCGTGAGTTCAGAATCGTCAAATTTACAGTTTCGAAAAGTTGGTTGAAATCAATTATGACATCATCAGTGATGTCACAATTGACATTATCGGTTTTAAAATTACTGTCGTAGATCATGTCCGTGCCATTCGTGAGTTCAGAAGAGTCTATTTTACAGTTTCGAAAAGATCGTCAAAATCAATTATGACATCATCACTGATGTCACAATTGACATTATCGGTTTTAAAATTACTGTCGTAGAAGATGTTCTTGCCATCCGTGAGTTCAAAATCGTCAAATTTACAGTTTCGAAAAGTTGGTCGAAATAAATTATGACCTCATCAGTGATGTCACAATTGACATTATCGGTTTTAAAATTACTGTCGTAGAAGATGTCCGTGCCATCCGTGAGTTCAGAATCGTCAAATTTACAGTTTCAAAAAGATGGTCGAAATCAATTATGACATCATCAGTGATGTCACAATTGACATTATCGGTTTTAAAATTACTGTCGTAGATGATGTCCGTGCCATCCGTGAGTTCAGAAGCGTCAATTTTACAGTTTCGAAAAGATCGTCAAAATCAATTATGACATCATCACTGATGTCACAATTGACATTATCGGTTTTAAAATTACTGTCGTAGATGATGTCCGTTCCATCCGTGAGTTCAGAAGCGTCAATTTTACAGTTTTGAAAAGATGGTCGAAATCAATTATGACATCATCAGTGATGTCACAATTGACATTATCGGTTTTAAAATTACTGTCGTAGATGATGTCCGTGCCATCCGTGAGTTCAGAAGCCTCAATTTTACAGTTTTGAAAAGATGGTCGAAATCAATTATGACATCATCAGTGATGTCACAATTAACATTATCGGTTTTAAAATTACTGTCGTACATGATGTCCGTGCCATCCGTGAGTTCAGAATCGTCAAATTTACAGTTTCGAAAAGTTGTTCGAAATCAATTATGACATCATCAGTGATGTCAATAATTGACATTATCGGTTTTAAAATTACTGTCGTAGATGATGTCCGTGCCATTGGTGAGTTCAGAAGCGTCAATTTTACAGTTTTGAAAAGATGGTCGAAATCAATTAAGACATCATCAGTGATGTCACAATTGACATTATTGGTTTTAAAATTACTGTAGTAGATGATGTCCGTGCCATCTTTGAGTTCAGAAGCGTCAATTTTACAGTTACGAAAAGATGTTCAAAATCAATTATGACATCATCAGTGATGTCACAATTAACATTATCGGTTTTAAAATTACTGTCGTACATGATGTCCGTGCCATCCGTGAGTTCAGAATCGTCAAATTTACAGTTTCTAAAAGTTGGTCGAAATCAATTATGACATCATCAGTGATGTCACAATTGACATTATCGGTTTTAAAATTACTGTCGTAGATGATGTCTGTGCCATTCGTGAGTTCAGAAGCGTCAATTTTACTGTTTTGAGAAGATAGTCGAAATCAATTATGACATCATCAGTGATGTCACAATTGACATTATCGGTTTTAAAATTACTGTCGTAGATGATGTCCGTGCCATTCGTGAGTTCAGAAGCGTCAATTTTACAGTTTTGAAAAGATGGTCGAAATCAATTATGACATCATCAGTGATGTCACAATTGACATTATCGGTTTTAAAATTACTGTCGTAGATGATGTCCGTGCCATCCGTGAGTTCAGAAGCATCAATTTTACAGTTTTGAAAAGATGGTCGAAATCAATTATGACATCATCAGTGATGTCACAATTAACATTATCGGTTTTAAAATTACTGTCGTACATGATGTCCGTGCCATCCGTGAGTTCAGAATCGTCAAATTTACAGTTTCGAAAAGTTGTTCAAAATCAATTATGACATCTTCAGTGATGTCACAATTGACATTATCGGTTTTAAAATTACTGTCGTAGATGATGTCCGTGCCATCCGTGAGTTCAGAAGTGTCAATTTTACAGTTTCGAAAAGATGGTCAAAATCAATTATGACATCTTCAGTAATGTCACAATTGACATTATCGGTTTTAAAATTACTGTCGTACATGATGTCCGTGCCATCCGTGAGTTCAGAATCGTCAAATTTACAGTTTCGAAAAGTTGGTCGAAATCAATTATGACATCATCAGTGATGTCACAATTGACATTATCGGTTTTAAAATTACTGTCATAGATCATGTCCGTGCCATTCATGAGTTCAGATGCGTCAATTTTACAGTTTTGAAAAGATGTCGAAATCAATTATGACATCATCAGTGATGTCACAATTGACATTATCGGTTTTAAAATTACTGTCGTAGAAGATGTCTGTGCCATCCGTGAGTTCAGAATTGTCAAATTTACAGTTTCGAAAAGATGGTCGAAATCAATTATGACATCATCAGTGATGTCACAATTGACATTATCGGTTTTAAAATTACTGTCGTAGATGATGTCTGTGCCATTCGTGAGTTCAGAAGCGTCAAATTTACTGTTTTGAGAAGATGGTCGAAATCAATTATGACATCATCAGTGATGTCACAATTGACATTATCGGTTTTAAAATGACTGTCGTAGATGATGTCCGTGCCATCCGTGAGTTCCGAAGCGTCAATTTTACAGTTTCGATAAGATCGTCAAAATCAATTATGACATCATCACTGATGTCACAATTGACATTATCGGTTTTAAAATTACTGTCGTAGATGATGTCCGTTCCATCCGTGAGTTCAGAAGCGTCAATTTTACAGTTTTGAAAAGATGGTCGAAATCAATTATGACATCATCAGTGATGTCACAATTGACATTATTGGTTTTAAAATTACTGTCGTAGATGATGTCCGTGCCATCTTTGAGTTCATAAGCGTCACTTTTACAGTTACGAAAAGATGTTCAAAATCAATCATGACATCATCAGTGATGTCACAATTGACATTATCGGTTTTAAAATTACTGTCGTACATGATGTCCGTGCCATCCGTGAGTTCAGAATCGTCAAATTTACAGTTTCGAAAAGTTGGTCGAAATCAATTATGACATCATCAGTGATGTCACAATTGACATTATCGGTTTTAAAATTACTGTCGTAGATCATGTCCGTGCCATTCGTGAGTTCAGAAGCGTCAATTATACAGTTTTGGAAAGATGTCGAAATCAATTATGACATCATCAGTGATGTCACAATTGACATTATCGGTTTTAAAATTACTGTCGTACATGATGTCCGTGCCATCCGTGAGTTCAGAATCGTCAAATTTACAGTTTCGAAAAGTTGGTCGAAATCAATTATGACATCATCAGTGATGTCACAATTGACATTATCGGTTTTAAAATTACTGTCGTAGATCATGTCCGTGCCATTCGTGAGTTCAGAAGAGTCTATTTTACAGTTTTGAAAAGATGTCGAAATCAATTATGACATCATCAGTGATGTCACAATTGACATTATCGGTTTTAAAATTACTGTCGTAGATGTCCGTGCCATCCGTGACTTCAGAATTGTCAAATTTACAGTTTCGAAAAGATGGTCGAAATCAATTATGACATCATCAGTGATGTCACAATTGACATTATCGGTTTTAAAATTACTGTCGTAGATGATGTCCGTTCCATCCGTGAGTTCAGAAGCGTCAATTTTACAGTTTTGAAAAGATGGTCGAAATCAATTATGACATCATGTAAGGATTCTGGGAGTATCCCCGGTACCCTAACTCCGTTGCCTCTGACTGGAATCGACGGACGTGTGCGGTGCTAGGCTTCACCTGGGCCCGTCTCGGCTGAAGGGCGAATTAGGTCCGCCCCACTCCGCTACAGGCAGGTCTTAGGAAATGACAACACGTCCGCCGAGGCCAGGAGAGAGCAAGGGGAAAAGCTAACTAAATCCCTATACCGGGGAACTCCCAGAAGCCCAAAGAAGTAATACGGCTGAGCAGGTGACACTGACTGGTAACAATGCAAGTGGGATGATATACAATGAAATGGCAACAATGCTAATGAGATGTTATATAATGAAATGGCAACAATGCTAATGAGATGTTATATAAAGAAATGACTATCATGCCCAGTGACACCGTGTGTCAAAACTGCGTAAGGAGAAAGACAGGGTAACCCCTGACTTATCTGAGAAGATGACGGAGTCCCAGACCACCACTTTCAGATCTCTTGGGCAGATGAGTGTACAGCCGGGCAGACAAGCTGAATCCCAGACACAGCAGGACCAAACCAGGCAGGGCAGGACAGGCGTGGAGCAATAGGAAGGCTCCCAACAGGAACCAGGACCAGGAACACACTCTGACATAGGCTGACAGAACGCTGACTGAAGCAGGACAGAGTGGACTACAACGAACTGAACAATGCAACTGAATCCTATAACCGGCACCGGAGTGTGTGAGCAGAGAGTCTTTATAGTGAGCACAATGTGGTGCTGATTACACATTGCCGAAAGGTGTGCACTGCAGGCTAGGAGCCTAATCAAGACACCTGAGTCCAGAACACACAGTACTGAAAGTGAGCTGCAATGGCCCAGGCTGACCACTGGATGCCACCAGCGAGTAAACACACACACACAGGCTGGGATAAACCCAGGGAGCAGAATCCAGGGAGAACATGAAACTACACACAGAATGTGTGAATCTGCGCATAACACAGATCCGCTGGAGGCGGATCCTAACACATCATCAGTGATGTCACAATTGACATTATCGGTTTTAAAATTACTGTCGTAGATGATGTCCGTGCCATCCGTGAGTTCAGAATCGTCAAATTTACAGTTTCGAAAAGTTGTTCAAAATCAATTATGACATCATCAGTGATGTCACAATTGACATTATCGGTTTTAAAATTACTGTCGTAGATGATGTCCGTGCCATCCGTGAGTTCAGAAGCGTCAATTTTACAGTTTCGAAAAGATCGTCAAAATCAATTATGACATCATCACTGATGTCACAATTGACATTATCGGTTTTAAAATTACTGTCGTAGATCATGTCCGTGCAATTCGTGAGTTCAGAAGAGTCAATTTTACAGTTTTGAAAAGATGTCGAAATCAATTATGACATCATCAGTGATGTCACAATTGACATTATCGGTTTTAAAATTACTGTCGTAGATGATGTCTGTGCCATTCGTGAGTTCAGAAGCGTCAATTTTACTGTTTTAAAAAGATGGTCGAAATCAAATATGACATCATCAGTGATGTGACAATTGACATTATTGGTTTTAAAATTACTGTCATAGATGATGTCCGTGCCATCTTTTAGTTCAGAAGCGTCAATTTTACAGTTACGAAAAGATGGTCAAAATCAATTATGACATCATCAGTGATGTCACAATTGACATTATCGGTTTTAAAATTACTGTCGTAGATGATGTCCGTGCCATCCGTGAGTTCAGAAGCATCAATTTTACAGTTTCGAAAAGATGGTTAAAATCAATTATGACATCATCAGTGATGTCACAATTGACATTATCGGTTTTAAAATTACTGTCGTAGATGATGTCCGTTCCATCCGTGAGTTCAGAAGCGTCAATTTTACAGTTTTGAAAAGATGGTCGAAATCAATTATGACATCATCAGTGATGTCACAATTAACATTATCGGTTTTAAAATTACTGTCATACATGATGTCCGTGCCATCCGTGAGTTCAGAATCGTCAAATTTACAGTTTCGAAAAGTTGGTCGAAATCAATTATGACATCATCAGTGATGTCACAATTGACATTATCGGTTTTAAAATTACTGTCGTAGAAGATGTCCGTGCCATCCGTGAGTTCAGAATCGTCAAATTTACCGTTTCGAAAAGATGGTCAAAATCAATTATGACATCATCAGTGATGTCACAATTGACATTATCGGTTTTAAAATTACTGTCGTAGATGATGTCCGTGCCATCCGTGAGTTCAGAAGTGTCAATTTTACAGTTTCGAAAAGATGGTCGAAATCAATTATGACATCATCAGTGATGTCACAATTGACATTATCGGTTTTAAAATTACTGTCGTAGATGATGTCTGTGCCATTCGTGAGTTCAGCAGCGTCAATTTTACTGTTTTGAGAAGATGGTCGAAATCAATTATGACATCATCAGTGATGTCACAATTGACATTAGCGGTTTTAAAATTACTGTCGTAGATGATGTCCGTGCCATTCGTGAGTTCAGAAGCGTCAATTTTACAGTTTTGAAAAGATGGTCGAAATCAATTATGACATCATCAGTGATGTCACAATTGACATTATCGGTTTTAAAATTACTGTCGTAGAAGAAGTCCGTGCCATCCGTGAGTTCAGAATCGTCAAATTTACAGTTTCGAAAAGATGGTCGAAATCAATTATGACATCATCAGTGATGTCACAATTGACATTATTGGTTTTAAAATTACTGTCGTAGATGATGTCCGAACCATCTTTGAGTTCAGAAGCGTCAATTTTACAGTTACGAAAAGATGTTCAAAATCAATTATGACATCATCAGTGATGTCACAATTGACATTATCGATTATGACATCATCAGTGATGTCACAATTGACATTATCGGTTTTAAAATTACTGTCGTAGATGATGTCCGTACCATCCGCGAGTTCAGAAGCGTCAATTTTACAGTTACGAAAAGATGGTCAAAATCAATTATGACATCATCAGTGATGTCACAATTGACATTATCGGTTTTAAAATTACTGTCGTATATGATGTCCGTGCCATCTTTGAGTTCAGAAGCGTCAATTTTACAGTTTCGAAAAGATCGTCAAAATCATTTATGACATCATCAGTGATGTCACAATTGACATTATCGGTTTTAAAATTACTTTAGTAGATGATGTCCGTTCCATCCGTGAGTTCAGAAGCGTCAATTTTACAGTTTTGAAAAGATGGTCGAAATCAATTATGACATCATCAGTGATGTCACAATTGACATTATTGGTTTTAAAATTACTGTCGTAGATGATGTCCGTGCCATCTTTGAGTACAGAAGCATCAATTTTACAGTTACGAAAAGATGTTCAAAATCAATTATGACATCATCAGTGATGTCACAATTGACATTATCGGTTTTAAAATTACTGTCGTACATGATGTCCGTGCCATCCGTGAGTTCAGAATCGTCAAATTTACAGTTTCGAAAAGTTGGTCGAAATCAATTATGACCTCATCAGTGATGTCACAATTGACATTATCGGTTTTAAAATTACTGTCGTAGATGATGTCTGTGCCATTTGTGAGTTCAGAAGCGTCAAATTTACGGTTTTGAGAAGATGGTCGAAATCAATTATGACATCATCAGTGATGTCACAATTGACATTATCGGTTTTAAAATTACTGTCGTAGAAGATGTCCGTGCCATCCGTGAGTTCAGAATCGTCAAATTTACAGTTTCGAAAAGATGGTCGAAATCAATTATGACATCATCAGTGATGTCACAATTGACATTATCGGTTTTAAAATTACTGTTGTAGAAGATGTCCGTGCCATCCGTGAGTTCAGAAGCGTCAATTTTACAGTTTCGAAAAGATGGTCAAAATCAATTATGACATCATCAGTGATGTCACAATTGAAATTATCGGTTTTAAAATTACTGTCGTAGATGATGTCCGTGCCATCCGTGAGTTCAGAAGCATAAATTTTACTGTTTTGAGAAGATGGTCGAAATCAATTATGACATCATCAGTGATGTCACAATTGACATTATCGGTTTTAAAATTACTGTCGTAGATGATGTCCGTGCCATTCGTGAGTTCAGAAGCGTCAATTTTACAGTTTTAAAAAGATGGTCGAAATCAATTATGACATCATCAGTGATGTCACAATTGACATTATCGGTTTTAAAATTACTGTCGTAGATGATGTCCGTGCCATTCGTGAGTTCAGAAGCGTCAATTTTACAGTTTTGAAAAGATGTCGAAATCAATTATGACATCATCAGTGATGTCACAATTGACATTATCGGTTTTAAAATTACTGTCGTAGATGATGTCCGTGCCATCCGTGAGTTCAGAAGTGTCAATTTTACAGTTTCGAAAAGATGGTCAAAATCAAATATGACATCATCAGTGATGTCACAATTGACATTATCGGTTTTAAAATTACTGTCGTAGATGATGTCCGTGCCATCCGTGAGTTCAGAAGTGTCAATTTTACAGTTTCGAAAAGATGGTCAAAATCAATTATGACATCATCAGTGATGTCACAATTGACATTATCGGTTTTAAAATTACTGTCGTAGATGATGTCCGTACCATCCGCGAGTTCAGAAGCGTCAATTTTACAGTTTCGAAAAGATGGTCAAAATCAATTATGACATCATCACTGATGTCACAATTGACATTATCGGTTTTAAAATTACTGTCGTAGATGATGTCCGTTCCATCCGTGAGTTCAGAAGCAGAAATTTTACAGTTTTGAAAAGATGGTCGAAATCAATTATGACATCATCAGTGATGTCACAATTGACATTATCGGTTTTAAAATTACTGTTGTAGATGATGTCCGTGCCATCTTTGAGTTCAGAAGCGTCAATTTTACAGTTACGAAAAGATGTTCAAAATCAATTATGACATCATCAGTGATGTCACAATTGACATTATCGGTTTTAAAATTACTGTCGTATATGATGTCCGTGCCATTCGTGAGTTCAGAAGCGTCAATTTTACAGTTTTGAAAAGATGGTCGAAATCAATTATGACATCATCAGTGATGTCACAATTGACATTATTGGTTTTAAAATTACTGTCGTAGATGATGTCCGTGCCATCTTTGAGTTCAGAAGCGTCAATTTTACAGTTACGAAAAGATGTTCAAAATCAATTATGACATCATCAGTGATGTCACAATTGACATTATCGGTTTTAAAATTACTGTCGTAGATGATGTCCGTGCCATTCGTGAGTTCAGAAGCGTCAATTTTACAGTTTTGAAAAGATGGTCGAAATCAATTATGACATCATCAGTGATGTCACAATTGACATTATTGGTTTTAAAATTAATGTCGTAGATGATGTCCGTGCCATCTTTGAGTTCAGAAGCGTCAATTTTACAGTTTCGAAAAGATCGTCAAAATCAATTATGACATCATCACTGATGTCACAATTGACATTATCGGTTTTAAAATTACTGTCGTAGAAGATGTCCGTGCCATCCGTGAGTTCAAAATCGTCAAATTTACAGTTTCGAAAAGTTGGTCGAAATAAATTATGACCTCATCAGTGATGTCACAATTGACATTATCGGTTTTAAAATTACTGTCGTAGAAGATGTCCGTGCCATCCGTGAGTTCAGAATCGTCAAATTTACAGTTTCAAAAAGATGGTCGAAATCAATTATGACATCATCAGTGATGTCACAATTGACATTATCGGTTTTAAAATTACTGTCGTAGATGATGTCCGTGCCATCCGTGAGTTCAGAAGCGTCAATTTTACAGTTTCGAAAAGATCGTCAAAATCAATTATGACATCATCACTGATGTCACAATTGACATTATCGGTTTTAAAATTACTGTCGTAGATGATGTCCGTTCCATCCGTGAGTTCAGAAGCGTCAATTTTACAGTTTTGAAAAGATGGTCGAAATCAATTATGACATCATCAGTGATGTCACAATTGACATTATCGGTTTTAAAATTACTGTCGTAGATGATGTCCGTGCCATCCGTGAGTTCAGAAGCCTCAATTTTACAGTTTTGAAAAGATGGTCGAAATCAATTATGACATCATCAGTGATGTCACAATTAACATTATCGGTTTTAAAATTACTGTCGTACATGATGTCCGTGCCATCCGTGAGTTCAGAATCGTCAAATTTACAGTTTCGAAAAGTTGTTCGAAATCAATTATGACATCATCAGTGATGTCAATAATTGACATTATCGGTTTTAAAATTACTGTCGTAGATGATGTCCGTGCCATCGGTGAGTTCAGAAGCGTCAATTTTACAGTTTTGAAAAGATGGTCGAAATCAATTAAGACATCATCAGTGATGTCACAATTGACATTATTGGTTTTAAAATTACTGTCGTAGATGATGTCCGTGCCATCTTTGAGTTCAGAAGCGTCAATTTTACAGTTACGAAAAGATGTTCAAAATCAATTATGACATCATCAGTGATGTCACAATTAACATTATCGGTTTTAAAATTACTGTCGTACATGATGTCCGTGCCATCCGTGAGTTCAGAATCGTCAAATTTACAGTTTCTAAAAGTTGGTCGAAATCAATTATGACATCATCAGTGATGTCACAATTGACATTATCGGTTTTAAAATTACTGTCGTAGATGATGTCTGTGCCATTCGTGAGTTCAGAAGCGTCAATTTTACTGTTTTGAGAAGATAGTCGAAATCAATTATGACATCATCAGTGATGTCACAATTGACATTATCGGTTTTAAAATTACTGTCGTAGATGATGTCCGTGCCATTCGTGAGTTCAGAAGCGTCAATTTTACAGTTTTGAAAAGATGGTCGAAATCAATTATGACATCATCAGTGATGTCACAATTGACATTATCGGTTTTAAAATTACTGTCGTAGAAGATGTCCGTGCCATCCGTGAGTTCAGAATCGTCAAATTTACAGTTTCGAAAAGATGGTCGAAATCAATTATGACATCATCAGTGATGTCACAATTGACATTATCGGTTTTAAAATTACTGTCGTAGATGATGTCCGTGCCATCCGTGAGTTCAGAAGCATCAATTTTACAGTTTTGAAAAGATGGTCGAAATCAATTATGACATCATCAGTGATGTCACAATTAACATTATCGGTTTTAAAATTACTGTCGTACATGATGTCCGTGCCATCCGTGAGTTCAGAATCGTCAAATTTACAGTTTCGAAAAGTTGTTCAAAATCAATTATGACATCATCAGTGATGTCACAATTGACATTATCGGTTTTAAAATTACTGTCGTAGATGATGTCCGTGCCATCCGTGAGTTCAGAAGCGTCAATTTTACAGTTTCGAAAAGATCGTCAAAATCAATTATGACATCATCACTGATGTCACAATTGACATTATCGGTTTTAAAATTACTGTCGTAGATGATGTCCGTTCCATCCGTGAGTTCAGAAGCGTCAATTTTACAGTTTTGAAAAGATGGTCGAAATCAATTATGACATCATCAGTGATGTCACAATTGACATTATTGGTTTTAAAATTACTGTCGTAGATGATGTCCGTGCCATCCGTGAGTTCAGAAGTGTCAATTTTACAGTTTTGAAAAGATGGTCAAAATCAATTATGACATCTTCAGTAATGTCACAATTGACATTATCGGTTTTAAAATTACTGTCGTACATGATGTCCGTGCCATCCGTGAGTTCAGAATCGTCAAATTTACAGTTTCGAAAAGTTGGTCGAAATCAATTATGACATCATCAGTGATGTCACAATTGACATTATCGGTTTTAAAATTACTGTCGTAGATCATGTCCGTGCCATTCGTGAGTTCAGAAGCGTCAATTTTACAGTTTTGAAAAGATGTCGAAATCAATTATGACATCATCAGTGATGTCACAATTGATATTATCGGTTTCAAAATTACTGTCGTAGATGTCCGTGCCATCCGTGAGTTCAGAATTGTCAAATTTACAGTTTCGAAAAGATAGTCGAAATCAATTATGACATCATCAGTGATGTCACAATTGACAGTATCGGTTTTAAAATTACTGTCGTACATGATGTCCGTGCCATCCGTGAGTTCAGAATCGTCAAATTTACAGTTTCGAAAAGTTGGTTGAAATCAATTATGACATCATCAGTGATGTCACAATTGACATTATCGGTTTTAAAATTACTGTCGTAGATCATGTCCGTGCCATTCGTGAGTTCAGAAGAGTCTATTTTACAGTTTCGAAAAGATCGTCAAAATCAATTATGACATCATCACTGATGTCACAATTGACATTATCGGTTTTAAAATTACTGTCGTAGAAGATGTTCTTGCCATCCGTGAGTTCAAAATCGTCAAATTTACAGTTTCGAAAAGTTGGTCGAAATAAATTATGACCTCATCAGTGATGTCACAATTGACATTATCGGTTTTAAAATTACTGTCGTAGAAGATGTCCGTGCCATCCGTGAGTTCAGAATCGTCAAATTTACAGTTTCAAAAAGATGGTCGAAATCAATTATGACATCATCAGTGATGTCACAATTGACATTATCGGTTTTAAAATTACTGTCGTAGATGATGTCCGTGCCATCCGTGAGTTCAGAAGCGTCAATTTTACAGTTTCGAAAAGATCGTCAAAATCAATTATGACATCATCACTGATGTCACAATTGACATTATCGGTTTTAAAATTACTGTCGTAGATGATGTCCGTTCCATCCGTGAGTTCAGAAGCGTCAATTTTACAGTTTTGAAAAGATGGTCGAAATCAATTATGACATCATCAGTGATGTCACAATTGACATTATCGGTTTTAAAATTACTGTCGTAGATGATGTCCGTGCCATCCGTGAGTTCAGAAGCCTCAATTTTACAGTTTTGAAAAGATGGTCGAAATCAATTATGACATCATCAGTGATGTCACAATTAACATTATCGGTTTTAAAATTACTGTCGTACATGATGTCCGTGCCATCCGTGAGTTCAGAATCGTCAAATTTACAGTTTCGAAAAGTTGTTCGAAATCAATTATGACATCATCAGTGATGTCAATAATTGACATTATCGGTTTTAAAATTACTGTCGTAGATGATGTCCGTGCCATTGGTGAGTTCAGAAGCGTCAATTTTACAGTTTTGAAAAGATGGTCGAAATCAATTAAGACATCATCAGTGATGTCACAATTGACATTATTGGTTTTAAAATTACTGTAGTAGATGATGTCCGTGCCATCTTTGAGTTCAGAAGCGTCAATTTTACAGTTACGAAAAGATGTTCAAAATCAATTATGACATCATCAGTGATGTCACAATTAACATTATCGGTTTTAAAATTACTGTCGTACATGATGTCCGTGCCATCCGTGAGTTCAGAATCGTCAAATTTACAGTTTCTAAAAGTTGGTCGAAATCAATTATGACATCATCAGTGATGTCACAATTGACATTATCGGTTTTAAAATTACTGTCGTAGATGATGTCTGTGCCATTCGTGAGTTCAGAAGCGTCAATTTTACTGTTTTGAGAAGATAGTCGAAATCAATTATGACATCATCAGTGATGTCACAATTGACATTATCGGTTTTAAAATTACTGTCGTAGATGATGTCCGTGCCATTCGTGAGTTCAGAAGCGTCAATTTTACAGTTTTGAAAAGATGGTCGAAATCAATTATGACATCATCAGTGATGTCACAATTAACATTATCGGTTTTAAAATTACTGTCGTACATGATGTCCATGCCATCCGTGAGTTCAGAATCGTCAAATTTACAGTTTCGAAAAGTTGTTCAAAATCAATTATGACATCTTCAGTGATGTCACAATTGACATTATCGGTTTTAAAATTACTGTCGTAGATGATGTCCGTGCCATCCGTGAGTTCAGAAGTGTCAATTTTACAGTTTCGAAAAGATGGTCAAAATCAATTATGACATCTTCAGTAATGTCACAATTGACATTATCGGTTTTAAAATTACTGTCGTACATGATGTCCGTGCCATCCGTGAGTTCAGAATCGTCAAATTTACAGTTTCGAAAAGTTGGTCGAAATCAATTATGACATCATCAGTGATGTCACAATTGACATTATCGGTTTTAAAATTACTGTCATAGATCATGTCCGTGCCATTCATGAGTTCAGATGCGTCAATTTTACAGTTTTGAAAAGATGTCGAAATCAATTATGACATCATCAGTGATGTCACAATTGACATTATCGGTTTTAAAATTACTGTCGTAGAAGATGTCCGTGCCATCCGTGAGTTCAGAATTGTCAAATTTACAGTTTCGAAAAGATGGTCGAAATCAATTATGACATCATCAGTGATGTCACAATTGACATTATCGGTTTTAAAATTACTGTCGTACATGATGTCCATGCCATCCGTGAGTTCAGAATCGTCAAATTTACAGTTTCGAAAAGTTGTTCAAAATCAATTATGACATCTTCAGTGATGTCACAATTGACATTATCGGTTTTAAAATTACTGTCGTAGATGATGTCCGTGCCATCCGTGAGTTCAGAAGTGTCAATTTTACAGTTTCGAAAAGATGGTCAAAATCAATTATGACATCTTCAGTAATGTCACAATTGACATTATCGGTTTTAAAATTACTGTCGTACATGATGTCCGTGCCATCCGTGAGTTCAGAATCGTCAAATTTACAGTTTCGAAAAGTTGGTCGAAATCAATTATGACATCATCAGTGATGTCACAATTGACATTATCGGTTTTAAAATTACTGTCGTAGATGATGTCCGTGCCATCCGTGAGTTCAGATGCGTCAATTTTACAGTTTTGAAAAGATGTCGAAATCAATTATGACATCATCAGTGATGTCACAATTGACATTATCGGTTTTAAAATTACTGTCGTAGAAGATGTCCGTGCCATCCGTGAGTTCAGAATTGTCAAATTTACAGTTTCGAAAAGATGGTCGAAATCAATTATGACATCATCAGTGATGTCACAATTGACATTATCGGTTTTAAAATTACTGTCGTAGATGATGTCTGTGCCATTCGTGAGTTCAGAAGCGTCAAATTTACTGTTTTGAGAAGATGGTCGAAATCAATTATGACATCATCAGTGATGTCACAATTGACATTATCGGTTTTAAAATGACTGTCGTAGATGATGTCCGTGCCATCCGTGAGTTCCGAAGCGTCAATTTTACAGTTTCGATAAGATCGTCAAAATCAATTATGACATCATCACTGATGTCACAATTGACATTATCGGTTTTAAAATTACTGTCGTAGATGATGTCCGTTCCATCCGTGAGTTCAGAAGCGTCAATTTTACAGTTTTGAAAAGATGGTCGAAATCAATTATGACATCATCAGTGATGTCACAATTGACATTATTGGTTTTAAAATTACTGTCGTAGATGATGTCCGTGCCATCTTTGAGTTCATAAGCGTCACTTTTACAGTTACGAAAAGATGTTCAAAATCAATCATGACATCATCAGTGATGTCACAATTGACATTATCGGTTTTAAAATTACTGTCGTACATGATGTCCGTGCCATCCGTGAGTTCAGAATCGTCAAATTTACAGTTTCGAAAAGTTGGTCGAAATCAATTATGACATCATCAGTGATGTCACAATTGACATTATCGGTTTTAAAATTACTGTCGTAGATCATGTCCGTGCCATTCGTGAGTTCAGAAGCGTCAATTATACAGTTTTGGAAAGATGTCGAAATCAATTATGACATCATCAGTGATGTCACAATTGACATTATCGGTTTTAAAATTACTGTCGTACATGATGTCCGTGCCATCCGTGAGTTCAGAATCGTCAAATTTACAGTTTCGAAAAGTTGGTCGAAATCAATTATGACATCATCAGTGATGTCACAATTGACATTATCGGTTTTAAAATTACTGTCGTAGATCATGTCCGTGCCATTCGTGAGTTCAGAAGAGTCTATTTTACAGTTTTGAAAAGATGTCGAAATCAATTATGACATCATCAGTGATGTCACAATTGACATTATCGGTTTTAAAATTACTGTCGTAGATGTCCGTGCCATCCGTGACTTCAGAATTATCAAATTTACAGTTTCGAAAAGATGGTCGAAATCAATTATGACATCATCAGTGATGTCACAATTGACATTATCGGTTTTAAAATTACTGTCGTAGATGATGTCCGTTCCATCCGTGAGTTCAGAAGCGTCAATTTTACAGTTTTGAAAAGATGGTCGAAATCAATTATGACATCATGTAAGGATTCTGGGAGTATCCCCGGTACCCTAACTCCGTTGCCTCTGACTGGAATCGACGGACGTGTGCGGTGCTAGGCTTCACCTGGGCCCGTCTCGGCTGAAGGGCGAATTAGGTCCGCCCCACTCCGCTACAGGCAGGTCTTAGGAAATGACAACACGTCCGCCGAGGCCAGGAGAGAGCAAGGGGAAAAGCTAACTAAATCCCTATACCGGGGAACTCCCAGAAGCCCAAAGAAGTAATACGGCTGAGCAGGTGACACTGACTGGTAACAATGCAAGTGGGATGATATACAATGAAATGGCAACAATGCTAATGAGATGTTATATAATGAAATGGCAACAATGCTAATGAGATGTTATATAAAGAAATGACTATCATGCCCAGTGACACCGTGTGTCAAAACTGCGTAAGGAGAAAGACAGGGTAACCCCTGACTTATCTGAGAAGATGACGGAGTCCCAGACCACCACTTTCAGATCTCTTGGGCAGATGAGTGTACAGCCGGGCAGACAAGCTGAATCCCAGACACAGCAGGACCAAACCAGGCAGGGCAGGACAGGCGTGGAGCAATAGGAAGGCTCCCAACAGGAACCAGGACCAGGAACACACTCTGACATAGGCTGACAGAACGCTGACTGAAGCAGGACAGAGTGGACTACAACGAACTGAACAATGCAACTGAATCCTATAACCGGCACCGGAGTGTGTGAGCAGAGAGTCTTTATAGTGAGCACAATGTGGTGCTGATTACACATTGCCGAAAGGTGTGCACTGCAGGCTAGGAGCCTAATCAAGACACCTGAGTCCAGAACACACAGTACTGAAAGTGAGCTGCAATGGCCCAGGCTGACCACTGGATGCCACCAGCGAGTAAACACACACACACAGGCTGGGATAAACCCAGGGAGCAGAATCCAGGGAGAACATGAAACTACACACAGAATGTGTGAATCTGCGCATAACACAGATCCGCTGGAGGCGGATCCTAACACATCATCAGTGATGTCACAATTGACATTATCGGTTTTAAAATTACTGTCGTAGATGATGTCCGTGCCATCCGTGAGTTCAGAATCGTCAAATTTACAGTTTCGAAAAGTTGTTCAAAATCAATTATGACATCATCAGTGATGTCACAATTGACATTATCGGTTTTAAAATTACTGTCGTAGATGATGTCCGTGCCATCCGTGAGTTCAGAAGCGTCAATTTTACAGTTTCGAAAAGATCGTCAAAATCAATTATGACATCATCACTGATGTCACAATTGACATTATCGGTTTTAAAATTACTGTCGTAGATCATGTCCGTGCAATTCGTGAGTTCAGAAGAGTCAATTTTACAGTTTTGAAAAGATGTCGAAATCAATTATGACATCATCAGTGATGTCACAATTGACATTATCGGTTTTAAAATTACTGTCGTAGATGATGTCTGTGCCATTCGTGAGTTCAGAAGCGTCAATTTTACTGTTTTAAAAAGATGGTCGAAATCAAATATGACATCATCAGTGATGTGACAATTGACATTATTGGTTTTAAAATTACTGTCATAGATGATGTCCGTGCCATCTTTTAGTTCAGAAGCGTCAATTTTACAGTTACGAAAAGATGGTCAAAATCAATTATGACATCATCAGTGATGTCACAATTGACATTATCGGTTTTAAAATTACTGTCGTAGATGATGTCCGTGCCATCCGTGAGTTCAGAAGCATCAATTTTACAGTTTCGAAAAGATGGTTAAAATCAATTATGACATCATCAGTGATGTCACAATTGACATTATCGGTTTTAAAATTACTGTCGTAGATGATGTCCGTTCCATCCGTGAGTTCAGAAGCGTCAATTTTACAGTTTTGAAAAGATGGTCGAAATCAATTATGACATCATCAGTGATGTCACAATTAACATTATCGGTTTTAAAATTACTGTCATACATGATGTCCGTGCCATCCGTGAGTTCAGAATCGTCAAATTTACAGTTTCGAAAAGTTGGTCGAAATCAATTATGACATCATCAGTGATGTCACAATTGACATTATCGGTTTTAAAATTACTGTCGTAGAAGATGTCCGTGCCATCCGTGAGTTCAGAATCGTCAAATTTACCGTTTCGAAAAGATGGTCAAAATCAATTATGACATCATCAGTGATGTCACAATTGACATTATCGGTTTTAAAATTACTGTCGTAGATGATGTCCGTGCCATCCGTGAGTTCAGAAGTGTCAATTTTACAGTTTCGAAAAGATGGTCGAAATCAATTATGACATCATCAGTGATGTCACAATTGACATTATCGGTTTTAAAATTACTGTCGTAGATGATGTCTGTGCCATTCGTGAGTTCAGCAGCGTCAATTTTACTGTTTTGAGAAGATGGTCGAAATCAATTATGACATCATCAGTGATGTCACAATTGACATTAGCGGTTTTAAAATTACTGTCGTAGATGATGTCCGTGCCATTCGTGAGTTCAGAAGCGTCAATTTTACAGTTTTGAAAAGATGGTCGAAATCAATTATGACATCATCAGTGATGTCACAATTGACATTATCGGTTTTAAAATTACTGTCGTAGAAGAAGTCCGTGCCATCCGTGAGTTCAGAATCGTCAAATTTACAGTTTCGAAAAGATGGTCGAAATCAATTATGACATCATCAGTGATGTCACAATTGACATTATTGGTTTTAAAATTACTGTCGTAGATGATGTCCGAACCATCTTTGAGTTCAGAAGCGTCAATTTTACAGTTACGAAAAGATGTTCAAAATCAATTATGACATCATCAGTGATGTCACAATTGACATTATCGATTATGACATCATCAGTGATGTCACAATTGACATTATCGGTTTTAAAATTACTGTCGTAGATGATGTCCGTACCATCCGCGAGTTCAGAAGCGTCAATTTTACAGTTACGAAAAGATGGTCAAAATCAATTATGACATCATCAGTGATGTCACAATTGACATTATCGGTTTTAAAATTACTTTAGTAGATGATGTCCGTTCCATCCGTGAGTTCAGAAGCGTCAATTTTACAGTTTTGAAAAGATGGTCGAAATCAATTATGACATCATCAGTGATGTCACAATTGACATTATTGGTTTTAAAATTACTGTCGTAGATGATGTCCGTGCCATCTTTGAGTACAGAAGCATCAATTTTACAGTTACGAAAAGATGTTCAAAATCAATTATGACATCATCAGTGATGTCACAATTGACATTATCGGTTTTAAAATTACTGTCGTACATGATGTCCGTGCCATCCGTGAGTTCAGAATCGTCAAATTTACAGTTTCGAAAAGTTGGTCGAAATCAATTATGACCTCATCAGTGATGTCACAATTGACATTATCGGTTTTAAAATTACTGTCGTAGATGATGTCTGTGCCATTTGTGAGTTCAGAAGCGTCAAATTTACGGTTTTGAGAAGATGGTCGAAATCAATTATGACATCATCAGTGATGTCACAATTGACATTATCGGTTTTAAAATTACTGTCGTAGAAGATGTCCGTGCCATCCGTGAGTTCAGAATCGTCAAATTTACAGTTTCGAAAAGATGGTCGAAATCAATTATGACATCATCAGTGATGTCACAATTGACATTATCGGTTTTAAAATTACTGTCGTAGATGATGTCCGTGCCATCCGTGAGTTCAGAAGCGTCAATTTTACAGTTTCGAAAAGATCGTCAAAATCAATTATGACATCATCACTGATGTCACAATTGACATTATCGGTTTTAAAATTACTGTCGTAGATGATGTCCGTTCCATCCGTGAGTTCAGAAGCGTCAATTTTACAGTTTTGAAAAGATGGTCGAAATCAATTATGACATCATCAGTGATGTCACAATTGACATTATTGGTTTTAAAATTACTGTTGTAGATGATGTCCGTGCCATCTTTGAGTTCAGAAGCGTCAATTTTACAGTTACGAAAAGATGTTCAAAATCAATTATGACATCATCAGTGATGTCACAATTGACATTATCGGTTTTAAAATTACTGTCGTAGATGATGTCCGTGCCATCCGTGAGTTCAGAAGTGTAAATTTTACAGTTTCGAAAAGATGGTCAAAATCAATTATGACATCTTCAGTAATGTCACAATTGACATTATCGGTTTTAAAATTACTGTCGTAGAAGATGTCCGTGCCATCCGTGAGTTCAGAATTGTCAAATTTACAGTTTCGAAAAGATGGTCGAAATCAATTATGACATCATCAGTGATGTCACAATTGACATTATCGGTTTTAAAATTACTGTCGTACATGATGTCCGTGCCATCCGTGAGTTCAGAATCGTCAAATTTACAGTTTCGAAAAGATGGTCGAAATCAATTATGACAGCATCAGTGATGCCACAATTAACATTATCGGTTTTAAAATTACTGTCGTACATGATGTCCGTGCCATCCGTGAGTTCAGAATCGTCAAATTTACAGTTTCGAAGAGTTGTTCGAAATCAATTATGACATCATCAGTGATGTCACAATTGACATTATCGGTTTTAAAATTACTGTCGTAGAAGATGTGCGTGCCATCCGTGAGTTCAGAATCGTCAAATTTACAGTTTCGAAAAGATGGTCGAAATCAACTATGACATCATCAGTGATGTCACAATTGACATTATCGGTTTTAAAATTACTGTCGTAGATGATGTCCGTTCCATCCGTGAGTTCAGAAGCGTCAATTTTACAGTTTTGAAAAGATCGTCAAAATCAATTATGACATCATCAGTGATGTCACAATTAACATTATCGGTTTTAAAATTACTGTCATACATGATGTGCGTGCCATCCGTGAGTTCAGAATCGTCAAATTTACAGTTTTTAAAAGTTGGTCGAAATCAATTATGACATCATCAGTGATGTCACAATTGACCCTATCGGTTTTAAAATTACTGTCGTAGAAGATGTCCGTGTCATCCGTGAGTTCAGAATCGTCAAATTTACCGTTTCGAAAAGATGGTCAAAATCAATTATGACATCATCAGTGATGTCACAATTGACATTATCGGTTTTAAAATTACTGTCGTAGATGATGTCCGTGCCATCCGTGAGTTCAGAAGTGTCAATTTTACAGTTTCGAAAAGATGGTCGAAATCAATTATGACATCATCAGTGATGTCACAATTGACATTATCGGTTTTAAAATTACTGTCGTAGATGATGTCTGTGCCATTCGTGAGTTCAGCAGCGTCAATTTTACTGTTTTGAGGAGATGGTCGAAATCAATTATGACATCATCAGTGATGTCACAATTGACATTATCGGTTTTAAAATTACTGTCGTAGATGATGTCCGTGCCATTCGTGAGTTCAGAAGCGTCAATTTTACAGTTTTGAAAAGATGGTCGAAATCAATTATGACATCATCAGTGATGTCACAATTGACATTATCGGTTTTAAAATTACTGTTGTAGAAGATGTCCGTGCCATCCGTGAGTTCAGAATCGTCAAATTTAAAGTTTCGAAAAGATGGTCGAAATCAATTATGACATCATCAGTGATGTCACAATTGACATTATCGGTTTTAAAATTACTGTCGTAGAAGAAGTCCGTGCCATCCGTGAGTTCAGAATCGTCAAATTTACAGTTTCGAAAAGATGGTCGAAATCAATTATGACATCATCAGTGATGTCACAATTGACATTATTGGTTTTAAAATTACTGTTGTAGATGATGTCCGTGCCATCTTTGAGTTCAGAAGCGTCAATTTTACAGTTACGAAAAGATGTTCAAAATCAATTATGACATCATCAGTGATGTCACAATTGACATTATCGGTTTTAAAATTACTGTCGTAGATGATGTCCGTGCCATTCGTGAGTTCAGAAGCGTCAATTTTACAGTTTTGAAAAGATGGTCGAAATCAATTATGACATCATCAGTGATGTCACAATTGACATTATCGGTTTTAAAATTACTGTTGTAGAAGATGTCCGTGCCATCCGTGAGTTCAGAATCGTCAAATTTAAAGTTTCGAAAAGATGGTCGAAATCAATTATGACATCATCAGTGATGTCACAATTGACATTATCGGTTTTAAAATTACTGTCGTAGAAGAAGTCCGTGCCATCCGTGAGTTCAGAATCGTCAAATTTACAGTTTCGAAAAGATGGTCGAAATCAATTATGACATCATCAGTGATGTCACAATTGACATTATTGGTTTTAAAATTACTGTCGTAGATGATGTCCGAACCATCTTTGAGTTCAGAAGCGTCAATTTTACAGTTACGAAAAGATGTTCAAAATCAATTATGACATCATCAGTGATGTCACAATTGACATTATCGATTATGACATCATCAGTGATGTCACAATTGACATTATCGGTTTTAAAATTACTGTCGTAGATGATGTCCGTACCATCCGCGAGTTCAGAAGCGTCAATTTTACAGTTTTGAAAAGATGGTCAAAATCAATTATGACATCATCACTGATGTCACAATTGACATTATCGGTTTTAAAATTACTGTCGTAGATGATGTCCGTGCCATCTTTGAGTTCAGAAGCGTCAATTTTACAGTTACGAAAAGATGTTCAAAATCAATTATGACATCATCAGTGATGTCACAATTGACATTATCGGTTTTAAAATTACTGTAGTATATGATGTCCGTGCCATCTTTGAGTTCAGAAGCGTCAATTTTACAGTTTCGAAAAGATCGTCAAAATCATTTATGACATCATCATTGATGTCACAATTGACATTATCGGTTTTAAAATTACTGTCGTAGATGATGTCCGTTCCATCCGTGAGTTCAGAAGCGTCAATTTTACAGTTTTGAAAAGATGGTCGAAATCAATTATGACATCATCAGTGATGTCACAATTGACATTATTGGTTTTAAAATTACTGTCGTAGATGATGTCCGTGCCATCTTTGAGTTCAGAAGCGTCAATTTTACAGTTACGAAAAGATGTTCAAAATCAATTATGACATCATCAGTGATGTCACAATTGACATTATTGGTTTTAAAATTACTGTCGTAGATGATGTCCGTGCCATCTTTGAGTACAGAAGCATCAATTTTACAGTTACGAAAAGATGTTCAAAATCAATTATGACATCATCAGTGATGTCACAATTGACATTATCGGTTTTAAAATTACTGTCGTACATGATGTCCGTGCCATCCGTGAGTTCAGAATCGTCAAATTTACAGTTTCGAAAAGTTGGTCGAAATCAATTATGACATCATCAGTGATGTCACAATTGACATTATCGGTTTTAAAATTACTGTCGTAGATGATGTCTGTGCCATTCGTGAGTTCAGAAGCGTCAAATTTACTGTTTTGAGAAGATGGTCGAAATCAATTATGACATCATCAGCGATGTCACAATTGACATTATCGGTTTTAAAATTACTGTCGTAGAAGATGTCCGTGCCATCCGTGAGTTCAGAATCGTCAAATTTACAGTTTCGAAAAGATGGTCGAAATCAATTATGACATCATCAGTGATGTCACAATTGACATTATCGGTTTTAAAATTACTGTCGTAGATGATGTCCGTGCCATCCGTGAGTTCAGAAGCGTCAATTTTACAGTTTCGAAAAGATCGTCAAAATCAATTATGACATCATCACTGATGTCACAATTGATATTATCGGTTTTAAAATTACTGTCGTAGATGATGTCCGTTCCATCCGTGAGTTCAGAAGCGTCAATTTTACAGTTTTGAAAAGATGGTCGAAATCAATTATGACATCATCAGTGATGTCACAATTGACATTATTGGTTTTAAAATTACTGTTGTAGATGATGTCCGTGCCATCTTTGAGTTCAGAAGCGTCAATTTTACAGTTACGAAAAGTTGTTCAAAATCAATTATGACATCATCAGTGATGTCACAATTGACATTATCGGTTTTAAAATTACTGTCGTAGATGATGTCCGTGCCATCCGTGAGTTCAGAAGTGTCAATTTTACAGTTTCGAAAAGATGGTCAAAATCAATTATGACATCTTCAGTAATGTCACAATTGACATTATCGGTTTTAAAATTACTGTCGTAGAAGATGTCCGTGCCATCCGTGAGTTCAAAATTGTCAAATTTACAGTTTCGAAAAGATGGTCGAAATCAATTATGACATCATCAGTGATGTCACAATTGACATTATCGGTTTTAAAATTACTGTCGTACATGATGTCCGTGCCATCCGTGAGTTCAGAATCGTCAAATTTACAGTTTCGAAAAGATGGTCGAAATCAATTATGACAGCATCAGTGATGCCACAATTAACATTATCGGTTTTAAAATTACTGTCGTACATGATGTCCGTGCCATCCGTGAGTTCAGAATCGTCAAATTTACAGTTTCGAAGAGTTGTTCGAAATCAATTATGACATCATCAGTGATGTCACAATTGACATTATCGGTTTTAAAATTACTGTCGTAGATGATGTCTGTGCCATTCGTGAGTTCAGAAGCGTCAAATTTACTGTTTTGAGAAGATGGTCGAAATCAATTATGACATCATCAGTGATGTCACAATTGACATTATCGGTTTTAAAATTACTGTCGTAGAAGATGTCCGTGCCATCCGTGAGTTCAGAATCGTCAAATTTACAGTTTCGAAAAGATGGTCGAAATCAATTATGACATCATCAGTGATGTCACAATTGACATTATCGGTTTTAAAATGACTGTCGTAGATGATGTCCGTGCCATTCGTGAGTTCAGAAGCGTCAATTTTACAGTTTCGATAAGATCGTCAAAATCAATTATGACATCATCACTGATGTCACAATTGACATTATCGGTTTTAAAATTACTGTCGTAGATGATGTCCGTTCCATCCGTGAGTTCAGAAGCGTCAATTTTACAGTTTTGAAAAGATGGTCGAAATCAATTATGACAGCATCAGTGATGCCACAATTAACATTATCGGTTTTAAAATTACTGTCGTACATGATGTCCGTGCCATCCGTGAGTTCAGAATCGTCAAATTTACAGTTTCGAAGAGTTGTTCGAAATCAATTATGACATCATCAGTGATGTCACAATTGACATTATCGGTTTTAAAATTACTGTCGTAGATGATGTCTGTGCCATTCGTGAGTTCAGAAGCGTCAAATTTACTGTTTTGAGAAGATGGTCGAAATCAATTATGACATCATCAGTGATGTCACAATTGACATTATCGGTTTTAAAATTACTGTCGTAGAAGATGTCCGTGCCATCCGTGAGTTCAGAATCGTCAAATTACAGTTTCGAAAAGATGGTCGAAATCAATTATGACATCATCAGTGATGTCACAATTGACATTATCGGTTTTAAAATGACTGTCGTAGATGATTTTCGTGCCATTCGTGAGTTCAGAAGCGTCAATTTTACAGTTTCGATAAGATCGTCAAAATCAATTATGACATCATCACTGATGTCACAATTGACATTATCGGTTTTAAAATTACTGTCGTAGATGATGTCCGTTCCATCCGTGAGTTCAGAAGCGTCAATTTTACAGTTTTGAAAAGATGGTCGAAATCAATTATGACATCATCAGTGATGTCACAATTGACATTATTGGTTTTAAAATTACTGTCGTAGATGATGTCCGTGCCATCTTTGAGTTCATAAGCGTCAATTTTACAGTTACGAAAAGATGTTCAAAATCAATCATGACATCATCAGTGATGTCACAATTGACATTATCGGTTTTAAAATTACTGTCGTAGATGATGTCTGTGCCATTCGTGAGTTCAGAAGCGTCAATTTTACGGTTTTGAAAAGATGGTCGAAATCAATTATGACATCATCAGTGATGTCACAATTGACATTATCGGTTTTAAAATTACTGTCGTAGATGATGCCTGTGCCATTCGTGAGTTCAGAAGCGTCAATTTTACTGTTTTGAGAAGATGGTCGAAATCAATTATGACATCATCAGTGATGTCATAATTGACATTATCGGTTTTAAAATTACTGTCGTAGATGATGTACGTGCCATTCGTGAGTTCAGAAGCGTCAATTTTACAGTTTTGAAAAGATGGTCGAAATCAATTATGACATCATCAGTGATGTCACAATTGACATTATCGGTTTTAAAATTACTGTCGTAGATGATGTCCGTGCCATCCGTGAGTTCAGAAGCGTCAATTTTACAGTTTCGAAAAGATGGTCAAAATCAATTATGACATCTTCAGTGATGTCACAATTGACATTATCGGTTTTAAAATTACTGTCGTACATGATGTCCGTGCCATCCGTGAGTTCAGAATCGACAAATTTACAGTTTCGAAAAGTTGGTCGAAATCAATTATGACATCATCAGTGATGTCACAATTGACATTATCGTTTTTAAAATTACTGTCGTAGATCATGTCCGTGCAATTCGTGAGTTCAGAAGAGTCAATTTTACAGTTTTGAAAAGATGTCGAAATCAATTATGACATCATCAGTGATGTCACAATTGACATTATCGGTTTTAAAATTACTGTCGTAGATGATGTCTGTGCCATTCGTGAGTTCAGAAGCGTCAATTTTACTGATTTTGAAAAGATGGTCGAAATCAAATATGACATCATCAGTGATATCACAATTGACATTATTGGTTTTAAAATTACTGTCATAGATGATGTCCGTGCCATCCGTGAGTTCTGAAGCGTCAATTTTACAGTTACGAAAAGATGGTCAAAATCAATTATGACATCATCAGTGATGTCACAATTGACATTATCGGTTTTAAAATTACTGTCGTAGATGATGTCCGTGCCATCCGTGAGTTCAGAAGCATCAATTTTACAGTTTCGAAAAGTTGGTCAAAATCAATTATGACATCATCAGTGATGTCACAATTGACATTATCGGTTTTAAAATTACTGTCGTAGATGATGTCCGTTCCATCCGAGAGTTCAGAAGCGTCAATTTTACAGTTTTGAAAAGATGGTCGAAATCAATTATGACATCATCAGTGATGTCACAATTAACATTATCGGTTTTAAAATTACTGTCGTACATGATGTCCGTGCCATCCGTGAGTTCAGAATCGTCAAATTTACAGTTTCGAAAAGTTGGTCGAAATCAATTATAACATCATCAGTGATGTCACAATTGACATTATCGGTTTTAAAATTACTGTCGTAGAAGATGTCCGTGCCATCCGTGAGTTCAGAATCATCAAATTTACCGTTTTGAAAAGATGGTCAAAATCAATTATGAGATCATCACTGATGTCACAATTGACATTATCGGTTTTAAAATTACTGTCGTAGATGATGTCCGTTCCATCCGTGAGTTCAGAAGCAGAAATTTTACAGTTTTGAAAAGATGGTCGAAATCAATTATGACATCATCAGTGATGTCAATAATTGACATTATCGGTTTTAAAATTACTGTCGTAGATGATGTCCGTGCCATCGGTGAGTTCAGAAGCGTCAATTTTACAGTTTTGAAAAGATGGTCGAAATCAATTAAGACATCATCAGTGATGTCACAATTGACATTATTGGTTTTAAAATTACTGTCGTAGATGATGTCCGTGCCATCTTTGAGTTCAGAAGCGTCAATTTTACAGTTACGAAAAGATGTTCAAAATCAATTATGACATCATCAGTGATGTCACAATTAACATTATCAGTTTTAAAATTACTGTCGTACATGATGTCCGTGCCATCCGTGAGTTCAGAATCGTCAAATTTACAGTTTCTAAAAGTTGGTCGAAATCAATTATGACATCATCAGTGATGTCACAATTGACATTATCGGTTTTAAAATTACTGTCGTAGATGATGTCTGTGCCATTCGTGAGTTCAGAAGCGTCAATTTTACTGTTTTGAGAAGATAGTCAAAATCAATTATGACATCATCAGTGATGTCACAATTGACATTATCGGTTTTAAAATTACTGTCGTAGATGATGTCCGTGCCATTCGTGAGTTCAGAAGCGTCAATTTTACAGTTTTGAAAAGATGGTCGAAATCAATTATGACATCATCAGTGATGTCACAATTGACATTATCGGTTTTAAAATTACTGTCGTAGAAGATGTCCGTGCCATCCGTGAGTTCAGAATCGTCAAATTTACAGTTTCGAAAAGATGGTCGAAATCAATTATGACATCATCAGTGATGTCACAATTGACATTATCGGTTTTAAAATTACTGTCGTAGATGATGTCCGTGCCATCCGTGAGTTCAGAAGCATCAATTTTACAGTTTTGAAAAGATGGTCGAAATCAATTATGACATCATCAGTGATGTCACAATTAACATTATCGGTTTTAAAATTACTGTCGTACATGATGTCCGTGCCATCCGTGAGTTCAGAATCGTCAAATTTACAGTTTCGAAAAGTTGTTCGAAATCAATTATGACATCATCAGTGATGTCACAATTGACATTATCGGTTTTAAAATTACTGTCGTAGATGATGTCCGTGCCATCCGTGAGTTCAGAAGCGTCAATTTTACAGTTTCGAAAAGATCGTCAAAATCAATTATGACATCATCACTGATGTCACAATTGACATTATCGGTTTTAAAATTACTGTCGTAGATGATGTCCGTTCCATCCGTGAGTTCAGAAGCGTCAATTTTACAGTTTTGAAAAGATGGTCGAAATCAATTATGACATCATCAGTGATGTCACAATTGACATTATTGGTTTTAAAATTACTGTCGTAGATGATGTCCGTGCCATCTTTGAGTTCATAAGCGTCAATTTTACAGTTACGAAAAGATGTTCAAAATCAATCATGACATCATCAGTGATGTCACAATTGACATTATCGGTTTTAAAATTACTGTCGTAGATGATGTCCGTGCCATCCGTGAGTTCAGAAGTGTCAATTTTACAGTTTCGAAAAGATGGTCAAAATCAATTATGACATCTTCAGTAATGTCACAATTGACATTATCGGTTTTAAAATTACTGTCGTAGAAGATGTCCGTGCCATCCGTGAGTTCAGAATCATCAAATTTACCGTTTTGAAAAGATGGTCAAAATCAATTATGAGATCATCACTGATGTCACAATTGACATTATCGGTTTTAAAATTACTGTCGTAGATGATGTCCGTTCCATCCGTGAGATCAGAAGCAGAAATTTTACAGTTATGAAAAGATGGTCGAAATCAATTATGACATCATCAGTGATGTCAATAATTGACATTATCGGTTTTAAAATTACTGTCGTAGATGATGTCCGTGCCATCGGTGAGTTCAGAAGCGTCAATTTTACAGTTTTGAAAAGATGGTCGAAATCAATTAAGACATCATCAGTGATGTCACAATTGACATTATTGGTTTTAAAATTACTGTCGTAGATGATGTCCGTGCCATCTTTGAGTTCAGAAGCGTCAATTTTACAGTTACGAAAAGATGTTCAAAATCAATTATGACATCATCAGTGATGTCACAATTAACATTATCAGTTTTAAAATTACTGTCGTACATGATGTCCGTGCCATCCGTGAGTTCAGAATCGTCAAATTTACAGTTTCTAAAAGTTGGTCGAAATCAATTATGACATCATCAGTGATGTCACAATTGACATTATCGGTTTTAAAATTACTGTCGTAGATGATGTCTGTGCCATTCGTGAGTTCAGAAGCGTCAATTTTACTGTTTTGAGAAGATAGTCAAAATCAATTATGACATCATCAGTGATGTCACAATTGACATTATCGGTTTTAAAATTACTGTCGTAGATGATGTCCGTGCCATTCGTGAGTTCAGAAGCGTCAATTTTACAGTTTTGAAAAGATGGTCGAAATCAATTATGACATCATCAGTGATGTCACAATTGACATTATCGGTTTTAAAATTACTGTCGTAGAAGATGTCCGTGCCATCCGTGAGTTCAGAATCGTCAAATTTACAGTTTCGAAAAGATGGTCGAAATCAATTATGACATCATCAGTGATGTCACAATTGACATTATCGGTTTTAAAATTACTGTCGTAGATGATGTCCGTGCCATCCGTGAGTTCAGAAGCATCAATTTTACAGTTTTGAAAAGATGGTCGAAATCAATTATGACATCATCAGTGATGTCACAATTAACATTATCGGTTTTAAAATTACTGTCGTACATGATGTCCGTGCCATCCGTGAGTTCAGAATCGTCAAATTTACAGTTTCGAAAAGTTGTTCGAAATCAATTATGACATCATCAGTGATGTCACAATTGACATTATCGGTTTTAAAATTACTGTCGTAGATGATGTCCGTGCCATCCGTGAGTTCAGAAGCGTCAATTTTACAGTTTCGAAAAGATCGTCAAAATCAATTATGACATCATCACTGATGTCACAATTGACATTATCGGTTTTAAAATTACTGTCGTAGATGATGTCCGTTCCATCCGTGAGTTCAGAAGCGTCAATTTTACAGTTTTGAAAAGATGGTCGAAATCAATTATGACATCATCAGTGATGTCACAATTGACATTATTGGTTTTAAAATTACTGTCGTAGATGATGTCCGTGCCATCTTTGAGTTCATAAGCGTCAATTTTACAGTTACGAAAAGATGTTCAAAATCAATCATGACATCATCAGTGATGTCACAATTGACATTATCGGTTTTAAAATTACTGTCGTAGATGATGTCCGTGCCATCCGTGAGTTCAGAAGTGTCAATTTTACAGTTTCGAAAAGATGGTCAAAATCAATTATGACATCTTCAGTAATGTCACAATTGACATTATCGGTTTTAAAATTACTGTCGTACATGATGTCCGTGCCATCCGTGAGTTCAGAATCGTCAAATTTACAGTTTCGAAAAGTTGGTCGAAATCAATTATGACATCATCAGTGATGTCACAATTGACATTATCGGTTTTAAAATTACTGTCGTAGATCATGTCCGTGCCATTCGTGAGTTCAGAAGCGTCAATTTTACAGTTACGAAAAGATGGTCAAAATCAATTATGACATCATCAGTGATGTCACAATTGACATTATCGGTTTTAAAATTACTGTCGTAGATGTCCGTGCCATCCGTGACTTCAGAATTGTCAAATTTACAGTTTCGAAAAGATGGTCGAAATCAATTATGACATCATCAGTGATGTCACAATTGACATTATCGGTTTTAAAATTACTGTCGTACATGATGTCCGTGCCATCCGTGAGTTCAGAATCGTCAAATTTACAGTTTCGAAAAGTTGGTCGAAATCAATTATGACATCATCAGTGATGTCACAATTGACATTATCGGTTTTAAAATTACTGTCGTAGATGATGCCTGTGCCATTCGTGAGTTCAGAAGCGTCAATTTTACTGTTTTGAGAAGATGGTCGAAATCAATTATGACATCATCAGTGATGTCACAATTGACATTATCGGTTTTAAAATTACTGTCGTAGATGATGTCCGTGCCATCCGTGAGTTCAGAAGGGTCAATTTTACAGTTTCGAAAAGATGGTCAAAATCAATTATGACATCTTCAGTGATGTCACAATTGACATTATCGGTTTTAAAATTACTGTCGTACATGATGTCCGTGACATCCGTGAGTTCAGAATCGACAAATTTACAGTTTCGAAAAGATCGTCAAAATCAATTATGACATCATCACTGATGTCACAATTGACATTATCGGTTTTAAAATTACTGTCGTAGATGATGTCCGTTCCATCCGTGAGTTCAGAAGCGTCAATTTTACAGTTTTGAAAAGATGGTCGAAATCAATTATGACATCATCAGTGATGTCACAATTGACATTATTGGTTTTAAAATTACTGTCGTAGATGATGTCCGTGCCATCTTTGAGTTCATAAGCGTCAAATTTACAGTTTCGAAAAGATGGTCGAAATCAATTATGACATCATCAGTGATGTCACAATTGACATTATCGGTTTTAAAATTACTGTCGTACATGATGTCCGTGCCATCCGTGAGTTCAGAATCGTCAAATTTACAGTTTCGAAAAGTTGGTCAAAATCAATTATGACATCATCAGTGATGTCACAATTGACATTATCGGTTTTAAAATTACTGTCGTAGATGATGCCTGTGCCATTCGTGAGTTCAGAAGCGTCAATTTTACTGTTTTGAGAAGATGGTCGAAATCAATTATGACATCATCAGTGATGTCACAATTGACATTATCGGTTTTAAAATTACTGTTGTAGATGATGTCCGTGCCATCCGTGAGTTCAGAAGGGTCAATTTTACAGTTTCGAAAAGATGGTCAAAATCAATTATGACATCTTCAGTGATGTCACAATTGACATTATCGGTTTTAAAATTACTGTCGTACATGATGTCCGTGCCATCCGTGAGTTCAGAATCGACAAATTTACAGTTTCGAAAAGTTGGTCGAAATCAATTATGACATCATCAGTGATGTCACAATTGACATTATCGGTTTTAAAATTACTGTAGTAGATCATGTCCGTGCAATTCGTGAGTTCAGAAGAGTCAATTTTACAGTTTTGAAAAGATGTCGAAATCAATTATGACATCATCAGTGATGTCACAATTGACATTATCGGTTTTAAAATTACTGTCGTAGATGATGTCTGTGCCATTCGTGAGTTCAGAAGCGTCAATTTTACTGTTTTGAAAAGATGGTCGAAATCAAATATGACATCATCAGTGATGTGACAATTGACATTATTGGTTTTAAAATTACTGTCATAGATGATGTCCGTGCCATCTTTGAGTTCAGAAGGGTCAATTTTACAGTTACGAAAAGATGGTCAGAATCAATTATGACATCATCAGTGATGTCACAATTGACATTATCGGTTTTAAAATTACTGTCGTAGATGATGTCCGTTCCATCCGTGAGTTCAGAAGCGTCAATTTTACAGTTTCGAAAAGTTGGTCGAAATCAATTATGACATCATCAGTGATGTCACAATTGACATTATCGGTTTTAAAATTACTGTCGTAGAAGATGTCCGTGCCATCCGTGAGTTCAGAATCGTCAAATTTACCGTTTCGAAAAGATGGTCAAAATCAATTATGACATCATCAGTGATGTCACAATTGACATTATCGGTTTTAAAATTACTGTCGTAGATGATGTCCGTGCCATCCGTGAGTTCAGAAGTGTCAATTTTACAGTTTCGAAAAGATGGTCGAAATCAATTATGACATCATCAGTGATGTCACAATTGACATTATCGGTTTTAAAATTACTGTCGTAGATGATGTCTGTGCCATTCGTGAGTTCAGCAGCGTCAATTTTACTGTTTTGAGAAGATGGTCGAAATCAATTATGACATCATCAGTGATGTCACAATTGACATTATCGGTTTTAAAATTACTGTTGTAGAAGATGTCCGTGCCATCCGTGAGTTCAGAATCGTCAAATTTAAAGTTTCGAAAAGATGGTCGAAATCAATTATGACATCATCAGTGATGTCACAATTGACATTATCGGTTTTAAAATTACTGTCGTAGATGATGTCTGTGCCATCCGTGAGTTCAGAAGTGTCAATTTTACAGTTTCGAAAAGATGGTCAAAATCAATTATGACATCATCAGTGATGTCACAATTGACATTATCGGTTTTAAAATTACTGTCGTAGATGATGTCCGTGCCATTCGTGAGTTCAGAAGCGTCAATTTTACAGTTTTGAAAAGATGTCGAAATCAATTATGACATCATCAGTGATGTCACAATTGACATTATCGGTTTTAAAATTATTGTCGTAGAAGAAGTCCGTGCCATCCGTGAGTTCAGAATCGTCAAATTTACAGTTTCGAAAAGATGGTCGAAATCAATTATGACATCATCAGTGATGTCACAATTGACATTATTGGTTTTAAAATTACTGTCGTAGATGATGTCCGAACCATCTTTGAGTTCAGAAGCGTCAATTTTACAGTTACGAAAAGATGTTCAAAATCAATTATGACATCATCAGTGATGTCACAATTGACATTATCGGTTTTAAAATTACTGTCGTAGATGATGTCCGTGCCATCCGTGAGTTCAGAAGTGTCAATTTTACAGTTTCGAAAAGATGGTCAAAATCAATTATGACATCATCAGTGATGTCACAATTGACATTATCGGTTTTAAAATTACTGTCGTAGATGATGTCCGTACCATCCGCGAGTTCAGAAGCGTCAATTTTACAGTTTCGAAAAGATGGTCAAAATCAATTATGACATCATCACTGATGTCACAATTGACATTATCGGTTTTAAAATTACTGTCGTAGATGATGTCCGTTCCATCCGTGAGTTCAGAAGCAGAAATTTTACAGTTTTGAAAAGATGGTCGAAATCAATTATGACATCATCAGTGATGTCACAATTGACATTATCGGTTTTAAAATTACTGTTGTAGATGATGTCCGTGCCATCTTTGAGTTCAGAAGCGTCAATTTTACAGTTATGAAAAGATGTTCAAAATCAATTATGACATCATCAGTGATGTCACAATTGACATTATCGGTTTTAAAATTACTGTCGTATATGATGTCCGTGCCATTCGTGAGTTCAGAAGCGTCAATTTTACAGTTTCGAAAAGATGTTCAAAATCAATTATGACATCATCAGTGATGTCACAATTGACATTATCAGTTTTAAAATTACTGTCGTAGATGATGTCCGTGCCATTCGTGAGTTCAGAAGCGTCAATTTTCCAGTTTTGAAAAGATGGTCGAAATCAATAATGACATCATCAGTGATGTCACAATTGACATTATTGGTTTTAAAATTACTGTCGTATATGATGTCCGTGCCATCTTTGAGTTCAGAAGCGTCAATTTTACAGTTTCGAAAAGATCGTCAAAATCAATTATGACATCATCACTGATGTCACAATTGACATTATCGGTTTTAAAATTACTGTCGTAGATGATGTCCGTTCCATCCGTGAGTTCAGAAGCGTCAATTTTACAGTTTTGAAAAGATGGTCGAAATCAATTATGACATCATCAGTGATGTCACAATTGACATTATTGGTTTTAAAATTACTGTCGTAGATGATGTCCGTGCCATCTTTGAGTTCAGAAGCGTCAATTTTACAGTTACGAAAAGATGTTCAAAATCAATTATGACATCATCAGTGATGTCACAATTGACATTATTGGTTTTAAAATTACTGTCGTAGATGATGTCCGTGCCATCTTTGAGTACAGAAGCATCAATTTTACAGTTACGAAAAGATGTTCAAAATCAATTATGACATCATCAGTGATGTCACAATTGACATTATCGGTTTTAAAATTACTGTCGTAGATGATGTCTGTGCCATTCGTGAGTTCAGAAGCGTTAATTTTACTGATTTTGAAAAGATGGTCGAAATCAAATATGACATCATCAGTGATATCACAATTGACATTATTGGTTTTAAAATTACTGTCATAGATGATGTCCGTGCCATCTTTGAGTTCTGAAGCGTCAATTTTACAGTTACGAAAAGATGGTCAAAATCAATTATGACATCATCAGTGATGTCACAATTGACATTATCGGTTTTAAAATTACTGTCGTAGATGATGTCCGTGCCATCCGTGAGTTCAGAAGCATCAATTTTACAGTTTCGAAAAGATGGTCAAAATCAATTATGACATCATCAGTGATGTCACAATTGACATTATCGGTTTTAAAATTACTGTCGTAGATGATGTCCGTTCCATCCATGAGTTCAGAAGCGTCAATTTTACAGTTTTGAAAAGATGGTCGAAATCAATTATGACATCATCAGTGATGTCACAATTAACATTATCGGTTTTAAAATTACTGTCGTACATGATGTCCGTGCCATCCGTGAGTTCAGAATCGTCAAATTTACAGTTTCGAAAAGTTGGTCGAAATCAATTATGACATCATCAGTGATGTCACAATTGACATTATCGGTTTTAAAATTACTGTCGTAGAAGATGTCCGTGCCATCCGTGAGTTCAGAATCGTCAAATTTACCGTTTCGAAAAGATGGTCAAAATCAATTATGACATCATCAGTGATGTCACAATTGACATTATCGGTTTTAAAATTACTGTCGTAGATGATGTCCGTGCCATCCGTGAGTTCAGAAGTGTCAATTTTACAGTTTCGAAAAGATGGTCGAAATCAATTATGACATCATCAGTGATGTCACAATTGACATTATCGGTTTTAAAATTACTGTCGTAGATGATGTCCGTGCCATTCGTGAGTTCAGAAGCGTCAATTTTACTGTTTTGAGAAGATGGTCGAAATCAATTATGACATCATCAGTGATGTCACAATTGACATTATCGGTTTTAAAATTACTGTCGTAGAAGATGTCCGTGCCATCCGTGAGTTCAGAATCGTCAAATTTACAGTTTCGAAAAGTTGGTCGAAATCAATTATGACATCATCAGTGATGTCACAATTGACATTATCGGTTTTAAAATTACTGTCGTAGATCATGTCCGTGCCATTCGTGAGTTCAGAAGCGTCAATTTTACAGTTTTGAAAAGATGTCGAAATCAATTATGACATCATCAGTGATGTCACAATTGACATTATCGGTTTTAAAATTACTGTCGTAGATGTCCGTGCCATCCGTGAGTTCAGAATCGTCAAATTTACAGTTTCGAAAAGTTGGTCGAAATCAATTATGACATCATCAGTGATGTCACAATTGACATTATCGGTTTTAAAATTACTGTCGTAGATGATGCCTGTGCCATTCGTGAGTTCAGAAGCGTCAATTTTACTGTTTTGAGAAGATGGTCGAAATCAATTATGACATCATCAGTGATGTCACAATTGACATTATCGGTTTTAAAATTACTATCGTAGATGATGTCCGTGCCATTCGTGAGTTCAGAAGCGTCAATTTTACAGTTTTGAAAAGATGTCGAAATCAATTATGACATCATCAGTGATGTCACAATTGACATTATCGGTTTTAAAATTACTGTCGTAGAAGATGTCCGTGCCATCCGTGAGTTCAGAATCGTCAAATTTACAGTTTCGAAAAGATGGTCGAAATCAATTATGACATCATCAGTGATGTCACAATTGACATTATCGGTTTTAAAATTACTGTCGTAGATGATGTCCGTGCCATCCGTGAGTTCAGAAGCGTCAATTTTACAGTTTCGAAAAGATGGTCAAAATCAATTATGACATCTTCAGTGATGTCACAATTGACATTATCGGTTTTAAAATTACTGTCGTACATGATGTCTGTGCCATCCGTGAGTTCAGAATCGACAAATTTACAGTTTCGAAAAGTTGGTCGAAATCAATTATGACATCATCAGTGATGTCACAATTGACATTATCGGTTTTAAAATTACTGTCGTAGATCATGTCCGTGCAATTCGTGAGTTCAGAAGAGTCAATTTTACAGTTTTGAAAAGATGTCAATCAATTATGACATCATCAGTGATGTCACAATTGACATTATCGGTTTTAAAATTACTGTCGTAGATGATGTCTGTGCCATTCGTGAGTTCAGAAGCGTCATTTTTACTGTTTTGAAAAGATGGTCGAAATCAAATATGACATCATCAGTGATGTCACAATTGACATTATCGGTTTTAAAATTACTGTCGTAGATGATGTCCATGCCATCCGTGAGTTCAGAAGCATCAATTTTACAGTTTCGAAAAGATGGTCAAAATCAATTATGACATCATCAGTGATGTCACAATTGACATTATCGGTTTTAAAATTACTGTCGTAGATGATGTCCGTTCCATCCGTGAGTTCAGAAGCGTCAATTTTACAGTTTTGAAAAGATGGTCGAAATCAATTATGACAGCATCAGTGATGCCACAATTAACATTATCGGTTTTAAAATTACTGTCGTACATGATGTCCGTGCCATCCGTGAGTTCAGAATCGTCAAATTTACAGTTTCGAAAAGATGGTCAAAATCAATTATGACATCATCAGTGATGTCACAATTGACATTATCGGTTTTAAAATGACTGTCGTAGATGATGTCTGTGCCATCCGTGAGTTCAGAAGCGTCAATTTTACAGTTTCGAAACTGTAAAATTGACGCTTCTGAACTCACGGATGGCACGGACATCATCTACGACAGTCATTTTAAAACCGATAATGTCAATTGTGACATCACTGATGATGTCATAATTGATTTTCGACATCATCAGTGATGTCACAATTGACATTATCGGTTTTAAAATTACTGTCGTAGATGATGTCTGTGCCATTCGTGAGTTCAGAAGCGTCAAATTTACTGTTTTGAGAAGATGGTCGAAATCAATTATGACATCATCAGTGATGTCACAATTGACATTATCGGTTTTAAAATTACTGTCGTAGAAGATGTCCGTGCCATCCGTGAGTTCAGAAGCGTCAATTTTACAGTTTCGATAAGATCGTCAAAATCAATTATGATTTAATCACTGATGTCACAATTGACATTATCGGTTTTAAAATGACTGTCGTAGATGATGTCCGTGCCATCCGTGAGTTCAGAAGCGTCAATTTTACAGTTTCGATAAGATCGTCAAAATCAATTATGACATCATCACTGATGTCACAATTGACATTATCGGTTTTAAAATTACTGTCGTAGATGATGTCCGTTCCATCCGTGAGTTCAGAAGCGTCAATTTTACAGTTTTGAAAAGATGGTCGAAATCAATTATGACATCATCAGTGATGTCACAATTGACATTATTGGTTTTAAAATTACTGTCGTAGATGATGTCCGTGCCATCTTTGAGTTCAGAAGCGTCAATTTTACAGTTACGAAAAGATGTTCAAAATCAATTATGACATCATCAGTGATGTCACAATTAACATTATCAGTTTTAAAATTACTGTCGTACATGATGTCCGTGCCATCCGTGAGTTCAGAATCGTCAAATTTACAGTTTCTAAAAGTTGGTCGAAATCAATTATGACATCATCAGTGATGTCACAATTGACATTATCGGTTTTAAAATTACTGTCGTAGATGATGTCTGTGCCATTCGTGAGTTCAGAAGCGTCAATTTTACTGTTTTGAGAAGATAGTCAAAATCAATTATGACATCATCAGTGATGTCACAATTGACATTATCGGTTTTAAAATTACTGTCGTAGATGATGTCCGTGCCATTCGTGAGTTCAGAAGCGTCAATTTTACAGTTTTGAAAAGATGGTCGAAATCAATTATGACATCATCAGTGATGTCACAATTGACATTATCGGTTTTAAAATTACTGTCGTAGAAGATGTCCGTGCCATCCGTGAGTTCAGAATCGTCAAATTTACAGTTTCGAAAAAATGGTCGAAATCAATTATGACATCATCAGTGATGTCACAATTGACATTATGGGTTTTAAAATTACTGTCGTAGATGATGTCCGTGCCATCCGTGAGTTCAGAAGCATCAATTTTACAGTTTTGAAAAGATGGTCGAAATCAATTATGACATCATCAGTGATGTCACAATTAACATTATCGGTTTTAAAATTACTGTCGTACATGATGTCCGTGCCATCCGTGAGTTCAGAATCGTCAAATTTACAGTTTCGAAAAGTTGTTCGAAATCAATTATGACATCATCAGTGATGTCACAATTGACATTATCGGTTTTAAAATTACTGTCGTAGATGATGTCCGTGCCATCCGTGAGTTCAGAAGCGTCAATTTTACAGTTTCGAAAAGATCGTCAAAATCAATTATGACATCATCACTGATGTCACAATTGACATTATCGGTTTTAAAATTACTGTCGTAGATGATGTCCGTTCCATCCGTGAGTTCAGAAGCGTCAATTTTACAGTTTTGAAAAGATGGTCGAAATCAATTATGACATCATCAGTGATGTCACAATTGACATTATTGGTTTTAAAATTACTGTCGTAGATGATGTCCCTGCCATCTTTGAGTTCATAAGCGTCAATTTTACAGTTACGAAAAGATGTTCAAAATCAATCATGACATCATCAGTGATGTCACAATTGACATTATCGGTTTTAAAATTACTGTCGTAGATGATGTCCGTGCCATCCGTGAGTTCAGAAGTGTCAATTTTACAGTTTCGAAAAGATGGTCAAAATCAATTATGACATCTTCAGTAATGTCACAATTGACATTATCGGTTTTAAAATTACTGTCGTACATGATGTCCGTGCCATCCGTGAGTTCAGAATCGTCAAATTTACAGTTTCGAAAAGTTGGTCGAAATCAATTATGACATCATCAGTGATGTCACAATTGACATTATCGGTTTTAAAATTACTGTCGTAGATCATGTCCGTGCCATTCGTGAGTTCAGAAGCGTCAATTTTACAGTTACGAAAAGATGGTCAAAATCAATTATGACATCATCAGTGATGTCACAATTGACATTATCGGTTTTAAAATTACTGTCGTAGATGTCCGTGCCATCCGTGACTTCAGAATTGTCAAATTTACAGTTTCGAAAAGATGGTCGAAATCAATTATGACATCATCAGTGATGTCACAATTGACATTATCGGTTTTAAAATTACTGTCGTACATGATGTCCGTGCCATCCGTGAGTTCAGAATCGTCAAATTTACAGTTTCGAAAAGTTGGTCGAAATCAATTATGACATCATCAGTGATGTCACAATTGACATTATCGGTTTTAAAATTACTGTCGTAGATGATGCCTGTGCCATTCGTGAGTTCAGAAGCGTCAATTTTACTGTTTTGAGAAGATGGTCGAAATCAATTATGACATCATCAGTGATGTCACAATTGACATTATCGGTTTTAAAATTACTGTCGTAGATGATGTCCGTGCCATCCGTGAGTTCAGAAGGGTCAATTTTACAGTTTCGAAAAGATGGTCAAAATCAATTATGACATCTTCAGTGATGTCACAATTGACATTATCGGTTTTAAAATTACTGTCGTACATGATGTCCGTGCCATCCGTGAGTTCAGAATCGACAAATTTACAGTTTCGAAAAGTTGGTCGAAATCAATTATGACATCATCAGTGATGTCACAATTGACATTATCGGTTTTAAAATTACTGTAGTAGATCATGTCCGTGCAATTCGTGAGTTCAGAAGAGTCAATTTTACAGTTTTGAAAAGATGTCGAAATCAATTATGACATCATCAGTGATGTCACAATTGACATTATCGGTTTTAAAATTACTGTCGTAGATGATGTCTGTGCCATTCGTGAGTTCAGAAGCGTCAATTTTACTGTTTTAAAAATATGGTCGAAATCAAATATGACATCATCAGTGATGTGACAATTGACATTATTGGTTTTAAAATTACTGTCATAGATGATGTCCGTGCCATCTTTGAGTTCAGAAGGGTCAATTTTACAGTTACGAAAAGATGGTCAGAATCAATTATGACATCATCAGTGATGTCACAATTGACATTATCGGTTTTAAAATTACTGTCGTAGATGATGTCCGTTCCATCCGTGAGTTCAGAAGCGTCAATTTTACAGTTTCGAAAAGTTGGTCGAAATCAATTATGACATCATCAGTGATGTCACAATTGACATTATCGGTTTTAAAATTACTGTCGTAGAAGATGTCCGTGCCATCCGTGAGTTCAGAATCGTCAAATTTACCGTTTCGAAAAGATGGTCAAAATCAATTATGACATCATCAGTGATGTCACAATTGACATTATCGGTTTTAAAATTACTGTCGTAGATGATGTCCGTGCCATCCGTGAGTTCAGAAGTGTCAATTTTACAGTTTCGAAAAGATGGTCGAAATCAATTATGACATCATCAGTGATGTCACAATTGACATTATCGGTTTTAAAATTACTGTCGTAGATGATGTCTGTGCCATTCGTGAGTTCAGCAGCGTCAATTTTACTGTTTTGAGAAGATGGTCGAAATCAATTATGACATCATCAGTGATGTCACAATTGACATTATCGGTTTTAAAATTACTGTCGTAGATGATGTCCGTGCCATTCGTGAGTTCAGAAGCGTCAATTTTACAGTTTTGAAAAGATGGTCGAAATCAATTATGACATCATCAGTGATGTCACAATTGACATTATCGGTTTTAAAATTACTGTTGTAGAAGATGTCCGTGCCATCCGTGAGTTCAGAATCGTCAAATTTAAAGTTTCGAAAAGATGGTCGAAATCAATTATGACATCATCAGTGATGTCACAATTGACATTATCGGTTTTAAAATTACTGTCGTAGATGATGTCTGTGCCATCCGTGAGTTCAGAAGTGTCAATTTTACAGTTTCGAAAAGATGGTCAAAATCAATTATGACATCATCAGTGATGTCACAATTGACATTATCGGTTTTAAAATTACTGTCGTAGATGATGTCCGTGCCATTCGTGAGTTCAGAAGCGTCAATTTTACAGTTTTGAAAAGATGTCGAAATCAATTATGACATCATCAGTGATGTCACAATTGACATTATCGGTTTTAAAATTATTGTCGTAGAAGAAGTCCGTGCCATCCGTGAGTTCAGAATCGTCAAATTTACAGTTTCGAAAAGATGGTCGAAATCAATTATGACATCATCAGTGATGTCACAATTGACATTATTGGTTTTAAAATTACTGTCGTAGATGATGTCCGAACCATCTTTGAGTTCAGAAGCGTCAATTTTACAGTTACGAAAAGATGTTCAAAATCAATTATGACATCATCAGTGATGTCACAATTGACATTATCGGTTTTAAAATTACTGTCGTAGATGATGTCCGTGCCATCCGTGAGTTCAGAAGTGTCAATTTTACAGTTTCGAAAAGATGGTCAAAATCAATTATGACATCATCAGTGATGTCACAATTGACATTATCGGTTTTAAAATTACTGTCGTAGATGATGTCCGTACCATCCGCAAGTTCAGAAGCGTCAATTTTACAGTTTCGAAAAGATGGTCAAAATCAATTATGACATCATCACTGATGTCACAATTGACATTATCGGTTTTAAAATTACTGTCGTAGATGATGTCCGTTCCATCCGTGAGTTCAGAAGCAGAAATTTTACAGTTTTGAAAAGATGGTCGAAATCAATTATGACATCATCAGTGATGTCACAATTGACATTATCGGTTTTAAAATTACTGTTGTAGATGATGTCCGTGCCATCTTTGAGTTCAGAAGCGTCAATTTTACAGTTATGAAAAGATGTTCAAAATCAATTATGACATCATCAGTGATGTCACAATTGACATTATCGGTTTTAAAATTACTGTCGTATATGATGTCCGTGCCATTCGTGAGTTCAGAAGCGTCAATTTTACAGTTTTGAAAAGATGGTCGAAATCAATTATGACATCATCAGTGATGTCACAATTGACATTATTGATTTTAAAATTACTGTCGTAGATGATGTCCGTGCCATCTTTGAGTTCAGAAGCGTCAATTTTACAGTTTCGAAAAGATGTTCAAAATCAATTATGACATCATCAGTGATGTCACAATTGACATTATCAGTTTTAAAATTACTGTCGTAGATGATGTCCGTGCCATTCGTGAGTTCAGAAGCGTCAATTTTCCAGTTTTGAAAAGATGGTCACAATCAATAATGACATCATCAGTGATGTCACAATTGACATTATTGGTTTTAAAATTACTGTCGTATATGATGTCCGTGCCATCTTTGAGTTCAGAAGCGTCAATTTTACAGTTTCGAAAAGATCGTCAAAATCAATTATGACATCATCACTGATGTCACAATTGACATTATCGGTTTTAAAATTACTGTCGTAGATGATGTCCGTTCCATCCGTGAGTTCAGAAGCGTCAATTTTACAGTTTTGAAAAGATGGTCGAAATCAATTATGACATCATCAGTGATGTCACAATTGACATTATTGGTTTTAAAATTACTGTCGTAGATGATGTCCGTGCCATCTTTGAGTTCAGAAGCGTCAATTTTACAGTTACGAAAAGATGTTCAAAATCAATTATGACATCATCAGTGATGTCACAATTGACATTATTGGTTTTAAAATTACTGTCGTAGATGATGTCCGTGCCATCTTTGAGTACAGAAGCATCAATTTTACAGTTACGAAAAGATGTTCAAAATCAATTATGACATCATCAGTGATGTCACAATTGACATTATCGGTTTTAAAATTACTGTCGTAGATGATGTCTGTGCCATTCGTGAGTTCAGAAGCGTTAATTTTACTGATTTTGAAAAGATGGTCGAAATCAAATATGACATCATCAGTGATATCACAATTGACATTATTGGTTTTAAAATTACTGTCATAGATGATGTCCGTGCCATCTTTGAGTTCTGAAGCGTCAATTTTACAGTTACGAAAAGATGGTCAAAATCAATTATGACATCATCAGTGATGTCACAATTGACATTATCGGTTTTAAAATTACTGTCGTAGATGATGTCCGTGCCATCCGTGAGTTCAGAAGCATCAATTTTACAGTTTCGAAAAGATGGTCAAAATCAATTATGACATCATCAGTGATGTCACAATTGACATTATCGGTTTTAAAATTACTGTCGTAGATGATGTCCGTTCCATCCATGAGTTCAGAAGCGTCAATTTTACAGTTTTGAAAAGATGGTCGAAATCAATTATGACATCATCAGTGATGTCACAATTAACATTATCGGTTTTAAAATTACTGTCGTACATGATGTCCGTGCCATCCGTGAGTTCAGAATCTTCAAATTTACAGTTTCGAAAAGTTGGTCGAAATCAATTATGACATCATCAGTGATGTCACAATTGACATTATTGGTTTTAAAATTACTGTCGTAGAAGATGTCCGTGCCATCCGTGAGTTCAGAATCGTCAAATTTACCGTTTCGAAAAGATGGTCAAAATCAATTATGACATCATCAGTGATGTCACAATTGACATTATCGGTTTTAAAATTACTGTCGTAGATGATGTCCGTGCCATCCGTGAGTTCAGAAGTGTCAATTTTACAGTTTCGAAAAGATGGTCGAAATCAATTATGACATCATCAGTGATGTCACAATTGACATTATCGGTTTTAAAATTACTGTCGTAGATGATGTCCGTGCCATTCGTGAGTTCAGAAGCGTCAATTTTACTGTTTTGAGAAGATGGTCGAAATCAATTATGACATCATCAGTGATGTCACAATTGACATTATCGGTTTTAAAATTACTGTCGTAGAAGATGTCCGTGCCATCCGTGAGTTCAGAATCGTCAAATTTACAGTTTCGAAAAGTTGGTCGAAATCAATTATGACATCATCAGTGATGTCACAATTGACATTATCGGTTTTAAAATTACTGTCGTAGATCATGTCCGTGCCATTCGTGAGTTCAGAAGCGTCAATTTTACAGTTTTGAAAAGATGTCGAAATCAATTATGACATCATCAGTGATGTCACAATTGACATTATCGGTTTTAAAATTACTGTCGTAGATGTCCGTGCCATCCGTGAGTTCAGAATCGTCAAATTTACAGTTTCGAAAAGTTGGTCGAAATCAATTATGACATCATCAGTGATGTCACAATTGACATTATCGGTTTTAAAATTACTGTCGTAGATGATGCCTGTGCCATTCGTGAGTTCAGAAGCGTCAATTTTACTGTTTTGAGAAGATGGTCGAAATCAATTATGACATCATCAGTGATGTCACAATTGACATTATCGGTTTTAAAATTACTATCGTAGATGATGTCCGTGCCATTCGTGAGTTCAGAAGCGTCAATTTTACAGTTTTGAAAAGATGTCGAAATCAATTATGACATCATCAGTGATGTCGCAATTGACATTATCGGTTTTAAAATTACTGTCGTAGAAGATGTCCGTGCCATCCGTGAGTTCAGAATCGTCAAATTTACAGTTTCGAAAAGATGGTCGAAATCAATTATGACATCATCAGTGATGTCACAATTGACATTATCGGTTTTAAAATTACTGTCGTAGATGATGTCCGTGCCATCCGTGAGTTCAGAAGCGTCAATTTTACAGTTTCGAAAAGATGGTCAAATCAATTATGACATCTTCAGTGATGTCACAATTGACATTATCGGTTTTAAAATTACTGTCGTACATGATGTCTGTGCCATCCGTGAGTTCAGAATCGACAAATTTACAGTTTCGAAAAGTTGGTCGAAATCAATTATGACATCATCAGTGATGTCACAATTGACATTATCGGTTTTAAAATTACTGTCGTAGATCATGTCCGTGCAATTCGTGAGTTCAGAAGAGTCAATTTTACAGTTTTGAAAAGATGTCAATCAATTATGACATCATCAGTGATGTCACAATTGACATTATCGGTTTTAAAATTACTGTCGTAGATGATGTCTGTGCCATTCGTGAGTTCAGAAGCGTCATTTTTACTGTTTTGAAAAGATGGTCGAAATCAAATATGACATCATCAGTGATGTCACAATTGACATTATCGGTTTTAAAATTACTGTCGTAGATGATGTCCGTGCCATCCGTGAGTTCAGAAGCATCAATTTTACAGTTTCGAAAAGATGGTCAAAATCAATTATGACATCATCAGTGATGTCACAATTGACATTATCGGTTTTAAAATTACTGTCGTAGATGATGTCCGTTCCATCCGTGAGTTCAGAAGCGTCAATTTTACAGTTTTGAAAAGATGGTCGAAATCAATTATGACAGCATCAGTGATGCCACAATTAACATTATCGGTTTTAAAATTACTGTCGTACATGATGTCCGTGCCATCCGTGAGTTCAGAATCGTCAAATTTACAGTTTCGAAAAGATGGTCAAAATCAATTATGACATCATCAGTGATGTCACAATTGACATTATCGGTTTTAAAATGACTGTCGTAGATGATGTCTGTGCCATCCGTGAGTTCAGAAGCGTCAATTTTACAGTTTCGAAACTGTAAAATTGACGCTTCTGAACTCACGGATGGCACGGACATCATCTACGACAGTCATTTTAAAACCGATAATGTCAATTGTGACATCACTGATGATGTCATAATTGATTTTCGACATCATCAGTGATGTCACAATTGACATTATCGGTTTTAAAATTACTGTCGTAGATGATGTCTGTGCCATTCGTGAGTTCAGAAGCGTCAAATTTACTGTTTTGAGAAGATGGTCGAAATCAATTATGACATCATCAGTGATGTCACAATTGACATTATCGGTTTTAAAATTACTGTCGTAGAAGATGTCCGTACCATCCGTGAGTTCAGAAGCGTCAATTTTACAGTTTCGATAAGATCGTCAAAATCAATTATGATTTAATCACTGATGTCACAATTGACATTATCGGTTTTAAAATGACTGTCGTAGATGATGTCCGTGCCATCCGTGAGTTCAGAAGCGTCAATTTTACAGTTTCGATAAGATCGTCAAAATCAATTATGACATCATCACTGATGTCACAATTGACATTATCGGTTTTAAAATTACTGTCGTAGATGATGTCCGTTCCATCCGTGAGTTCAGAAGCGTCAATTTTACAGTTTTGAAAAGATGGTCGAAATCAATTATGACATCATCAGTGATGTCACAATTGACATTATTGGTTTTAAAATTACTGTCGTAGATGATGTCCGTGCCATCTTTGAGTTCAGAAGCGTCAATTTTACAGTTACGAAAAGATGTTCAAAATCAATTATGACATCATCAGTGATGTCACAATTAACATTATCAGTTTTAAAATTACTGTCGTACATGATGTCCGTGCCATCCGTGAGTTCAGAATCGTCAAATTTACAGTTTCTAAAAGTTGGTCGAAATCAATTATGACATCATCAGTGATGTCACAATTGACATTATCGGTTTTAAAATTACTGTCGTAGATGATGTCTGTGCCATTCGTGAGTTCAGAAGCGTCAATTTTACTGTTTTGAGAAGATAGTCAAAATCAATTATGACATCATCAGTGATGTCACAATTGACATTATCGGTTTTAAAATTACTGTCGTAGATGATGTCCGTGCCATTCGTGAGTTCAGAAGCGTCAATTTTACAGTTTTGAAAAGATGGTCGAAATCAATTATGACATCATCAGTGATGTCACAATTGACATTATCGGTTTTAAAATTACTGTCGTAGAAGATGTCCGTGCCATCCGTGAGTTCAGAATCGTCAAATTTACAGTTTCGAAAAGATGGTCGAAATCAATTATGACATCATCAGTGATGTCACAATTGACATTATCGGTTTTAAAATTACTGTCGTAGATGATGTCCGTGCCATCCGTGAGTTCAGAAGCATCAATTTTACAGTTTTGAAAAGATGGTCGAAATCAATTATGACATCATCAGTGATGTCACAATTAACATTATCGGTTTTAAAATTACTGTCGTACATGATGTCCGTGCCATCCGTGAGTTCAGAATCGTCAAATTTACAGTTTCGAAAAGTTGTTCGAAATCAATTATGACATCATCAGTGATGTCACAATTGACATTATCGGTTTTAAAATTACTGTCGTAGATGATGTCCGTGCCATCCGTGAGTTCAGAAGCGTCAATTTTACAGTTTCGAAAAGATCGTCAAAATCAATTATGACATCATCACTGATGTCACAATTGACATTATCGGTTTTAAAATTACTGTCGTAGATGATGTCCGTTCCATCCGTGAGTTCAGAAGCGTCAATTTTACAGTTTTGAAAAGATGGTCGAAATCAATTATGACATCATCAGTGATGTCACAATTGACATTATTGGTTTTAAAATTACTGTCGTAGATGATGTCCCTGCCATCTTTGAGTTCATAAGCGTCAATTTTACAGTTACGAAAAGATGTTCAAAATCAATCATGACATCATCAGTGATGTCACAATTGACATTATCGGTTTTAAAATTACTGTCGTAGATGATGTCCGTGCCATCCGTGAGTTCAGAAGTGTCAATTTTACAGTTTCGAAAAGATGGTCAAAATCAATTATGACATCTTCAGTAATGTCACAATTGACATTATCGGTTTTAAAATTACTGTCGTACATGATGTCCGTGCCATCCGTGAGTTCAGAATCGTCAAATTTACAGTTTCGAAAAGTTGGTCGAAATCAATTATGACATCATCAGTGATGTCACAATTGACATTATCGGTTTTAAAATTACTGTCGTAGATCATGTCCGTGCCATTCGTGAGTTCAGAAGCGTCAATTTTACAGTTACGAAAAGATGGTCAAAATCAATTATGACATCATCAGTGATGTCACAATTGACATTATCGGTTTTAAAATTACTGTCGTAGATGTCCGTGCCATCCGTGACTTCAGAATTGTCAAATTTACAGTTTCGAAAAGATGGTCGAAATCAATTATGACATCATCAGTGATGTCACAATTGACATTATCGGTTTTAAAATTACTGTCGTACATGATGTCCGTGCCATCCGTGAGTTCAGAATCGTCAAATTTACAGTTTCGAAAAGTTGGTCGAAATCAATTATGACATCATCAGTGATGTCACAATTGACATTATCGGTTTTAAAATTACTGTCGTAGATGATGCCTGTGCCATTCGTGAGTTCAGAAGCGTCAATTTTACTGTTTTGAGAAGATGGTCGAAATCAATTATGACATCATCAGTGATGTCACAATTGACATTATCGGTTTTAAAATTACTGTCGTAGATGATGTCCGTGCCATCCGTGAGTTCAGAAGGGTCAATTTTACAGTTTCGAAAAGATGGTCAAAATCAATTATGACATCTTCAGTGATGTCACAATTGACATTATCGGTTTTAAAATTACTGTCGTACATGATGTCCGTGCCATCCGTGAGTTCAGAATCGACAAATTTACAGTTTCGAAAAGTTGGTCGAAATCAATTATGACATCATCAGTGATGTCACAATTGACATTATCGGTTTTAAAATTACTGTAGTAGATCATGTCCGTGCAATTCGTGAGTTCAGAAGAGTCAATTTTACAGTTTTGAAAAGATGTCGAAATCAATTATGACATCATCAGTGATGTCACAATTGACATTATCGGTTTTAAAATTACTGTCGTAGATGATGTCTGTGCCATTCGTGAGTTCAGAAGCGTCAATTTTACTGTTTTGAAAAGATGGTCGAAATCAAATATGACATCATCAGTGATGTGACAATTGACATTATTGGTTTTAAAATTACTGTCATAGATGATGTCCGTGCCATCTTTGAGTTCAGAAGGGTCAATTTTACAGTTACGAAAAGATGGTCAGAATCAATTATGACATCATCAGTGATGTCACAATTGACATTATCGGTTTTAAAATTACTGTCGTAGATGATGTCCGTTCCATCCGTGAGTTCAGAAGCGTCAATTTTACAGTTTCGAAAAGTTGGTCGAAATCAATTATGACATCATCAGTGATGTCACAATTGACATTATCGGTTTTAAAATTACTGTCGTAGATGATGTCCGTGCCATCCGTGAGTTCAGAAGCATCAATTTTACTGTTTTGAGAAGATGGTCGAAATCAATTATGACATCATCAGTGATGTCACAATTGACATTATCGGTTTTAAAATTACTGTCGTAGATGATGTCCGTGCCATTCGTCAGTTCAGAAGCGTCAATTTTACAGTTTTGAAAAGATGGTCGAAATCAATTATGACATCATCAGTGATGTCACAATTGACATTATCGGTTTTAAAATTACTGTCGTAGAAGATGTCCGTGCCATCCGTGAGTTCAGAATCGTCAAATTTACAGTTTCGAAAAGTTGGTCGAAATCAATTATGACATCATCAGTGATGTCACAATTGACATTATCGGTTTTAAAATTACTGTCGTAGATCATGTCCGTGCCATTCGTGAGTTCAGAAGCGTCAATTTTACAGTTTTGAAAAGATGTCGAAATCAATTATGACATCATCAGTGATGTCACAATTGACATTATCGGTTTTAAAATTACTGTCGTAGATGTCCGTGCCATCCGTGAGTTCAGAATCGTCAAATTTACAGTTTCGAAAAGTTGGTCGAAATCAATTATGACATCATCAGTGATGTCACAATTGACATTATCGGTTTTAAAATTACTGTCGTAGATGATGCCTGTGCCATTCGTGAGTTCAGAAGCGTCAATTTTACTGTTTTGAGAAGATGGTCGAAATCAATTATGACATCATCAGTGATGTCACAATTGACATTATCGGTTTTAAAATGACTATCGTAGATAATGTCCGTGCCATTCGTGAGTTCAGAAGCGTAAATTTTACAGTTTTGAAAAGATGTCGAAATCAATTATGACATCATCAGTGATGTCACAATTGACATTATCGGTTTTAAAATTACTGTCGTAGAAGATGTCTGTGCCATCCGTGAGTTCAGAATCGACAAATTTACAGTTTCGAAAAGTTGGTCGAAATCAATTATGACATCATCAGTGATGTCACAATTGACATTATCGGTTTTAAAATTACTGTCGTAGATCATGTCCGTGCAATTCGTGAGTTCAGAAGAGTCAATTTTACAGTTTTGAAAAGATGTCGAAATCAATTATGACATCATCAGTGATGTCACAATTGACATTATCGGTTTTAAAATTACTGTCGTAGATGATGTCTGTGCCATTCGTGAGTTCAGAAGCGTCATTTTTACTGTTTTGAAAAGATGGTCGAAATCAAATATGACATCATCAGTGATGTCACAATTGACATTATTGGTTTTAAAATTACTGTCATAGATGATGTCCGTGCCATCTTTGAGTTCAGAAGCGTCAATTTTACAGTTAAGAAAAGATTGTCAAAATCAATTATGACATCATCAGTGATGTCACAATTGACATTATCGGTTTTAAAATTACTGTCGTAGATGATGTCCGTGCCATCCGTGAGTTCAGAAGCATCAATTTTACAGTTTCGAAAAGATGGTCAAAATCAATTATGACATCATCAGTGATGTCACAATTGACATTATCGGTTTTAAAATTACTGTCGTAGATGATGTCCGTTCCATCCGTGAGTTCAGAAGCGTCAATTTTACAGTTTTGAAAAGATGGTCGAAATCAATTATGACATCATCAGTGATGTCACAATTAACATCGGTTTTAAAATTACTGTCGTACATGATGTCCGTGCCATCCGTGAGTTCAGAATCGTCAAATTTACAGTTTCGAAAAGATGGTCGAAATCAATTATGACATCATCAGTGATGTCACAATTGACATTATCGGTTTTAAAATTACTGTCGTAGAAGATGTCCGTGCCATCCGTGAGTTCAGAATCATCAAATTTACCGTTTTGAAAAGATGGTCAAAATCAATTATGAGATCATCACTGATGTCACAATTGACATTATCGGTTTTAAAATTACTGTCGTAGATGATGTCCGTTCCATCCGTGAGTTCAGAAGCAGAAATTTTACAGTTTTGAAAAGATGGTCGAAATCAATTATGACATCATCAGTGATGTCACAATTGACATTATCGGTTTTAAAATTAGTGTCGTAGATGTCCGTGCCATCGGTGAGTTCAGAAGCGTCAATTTTACAATTTGAAAAGATGGTCGAAATCAATAAAGACATCATCAGTGATGTCACAATTGACATTATTGGTTTTAAAATTACTGTCGTAGATGATGTCCGTGCCATCTTTGAGTTCAGAAGCGTCAATTTTACAGTTACGAAAAGATGTTCAAAATCAATTATGACATCATCAGTGATGTCACAATTGACATTATCGGTTTTAAAATTACTGTCGTACATGATGTCCGTGCCATCCGTGAGTTCAGAATCGTCAAATTTACAGTTTTGAAAAGTTATTCGAAATCAATTATGACATCATCAGTGATGTCACAATTGACATTATCGGTTTTAAAATTACTGTCGTAGAAGATGTGCGTGCCATCCGTGAGTTCAGAATCGTCAAATTTACAGTTTCGAAAAGATGGTCGAAATCAATTATGACATCATCAGTGATGTCACAATTGACATTATCGGTTTTAAAATTACTGTCGTAGATGATGTCCGTGCCATCCGTGAGTTCAGAAGCGTCAATTTTACAGTTTCGAAAAGATCGTCAAAATCAATTATGACATCATCACTGATGTCACAATTGACATTATCGGTTTTAAAATTACTGTCGTAGATGATGTCCGTGCCATCCGTGAGTTCAGAAGTGTCAAATTTACAGTTTTGAAAAGATGGTCGAAATCAATTATGACATCATCAGTGATGTCACAATTGACATTATTGGTTTTAAAATTACTGTCGTAGATGATGTCCGTGCCATCTTTGAGTTCATAAGCGTCAATTTTACAGTTACGAAAATATGTTCAAAATCAATCATGACATCATCAGTGATGTCACAATTTACATTATCGGTTTTAAAATTACTGTCGTAGATGATGTCCGTGCCATCCGTGAGTTCAGAAGTGTCAATTTTACAGTTTCGAAAAGATGGTCAAAATCAATTATGACATCTTCAGTAATGTCACAATTGACATTATCGGTTTTAAAATTACTGTCGTACATGATGTCCATGCCATCCGTGAGTTCAGAATCGTCAAATTTACAGTTTCGAAAAGTTGGTCGAAATCAATTATGACATCATCAGTGATGTCACAATTGACATTATCGGTTTTAAAATTACTGTCGTAGATCATGTCCGTGCCATTCGTGAGTTCAGAAGCGTCAATTTTACAGTTTTGAAAAGATGTCGAAATCAATTATGACATCATCAGTGATGTCACAATTGACATTATCGGTTTCAAAATTACTGTCGTAGATGTCCGTGCCATCCGTGAGTTCAGAATTGTCAAATTTACAGTTTCGAAAAGATGGTCGAAATCAATTATGACATCATCAGTGATGTCACAATTGACAGTATCGGTTTTAAAATTACTGTCGTACATGATGTCCGTGCCATCCGTGAGTTCAGAATCGTCAAATTTACAGTTTCGAAAAGTTGGTCGAAATCAATTATGACATCATCAGTGATGTCACAATTGACATTATCGGTTTTAAAATTACTGTCGTAGATCATGTCAGTGCCATTCGTGAGTTCAGAAGAGTCTATTTTACAGTTTTGAAAAGATGTCGAAATCAATTATGACATCATCAGTGATGTCACAATTGACATTATCGGTTCTAAAATTACTGTCGTACATGATGTCTGTGCCATCCGTGAGTTCAGAATCGTCAAATTTACAGTTTCTAAAAGTTGGTCGAAATCAATTATGACATCATCAGTGATGTCACAATTGACATTATCGGTTTTAAAATTACTGTCGTAGATCATGTCCGTGCAATTTGTGAGTTCAGAAGAGTCAATTTTACAGTTTTGAAAAGATGTCGAAATCAATTATGACATCATCAGTGATGTCACAATTGACATTATCGGTTTTAAAATTACTGTCGTAGATGATGTCTGTGCCATTCGTGAGTTCAGAAGCGTCATTTTTACTGTTTTGAAAAGATGGTCGAAATCAAATATGACATCATCAGTGATGTCACAATTGACATTATTGGTTTTAAAATTACTGTCATAGATGATGTCCGTGCCATCTTTGAGTTCAGAAGCGTCAATTTTACAGTTAAGAAAAGATTGTCAAAATCAATTATGACATCATCAGTGATGTCACAATTGACATTATCGGTTTTAAAATTACTGTCGCAGATGATGTCCGTGCCATCCGTGAGTTCAGAAGCATCAATTTGACAGTTTCGAAAAGATGGTCAAAATCAATTATGACATCATCAGTGATGTCACAATTGACATTATCGGTTTTAAAATTACTGTCGTAGATGATGTCCGTTCCATCCGTGAGTTCAGAAGCGTCAATTTTACAGTTTTGAAAAGATGGTCGAAATCAATTATGACATCATCAGTGATGTCACAATTGACATCGGTTTTAAAATTACTGTCGTACATGATGTCCGTGCCATCCGTGAGTTCAGAATCGTCAAATTTACAGTTTCGAAAAGTTGGTCGAAATCAATTATGACATCATCAGTGATGTCACAATTGACATTATCGGTTTTAAAATTACTGTCGTAGAAGATGTCCGTGCCATCCGTGAGTTCAGAATCATCAAATTTACCGTTTTGAAAAGATATTCAAAATCAATTATGAGATCATCAGTGATGTCACAATTGACATTATCGGTTTTAAAATTACTGTCGTAGATGATGTCCGTTCCATCCGTGAGTTCAGAAGCAGAAATTTTACAGTTTTGAAAAGATGGTCGAAATCAATTATGACATCATCAGTGATGTCACAATTGACATTATCGGTTTAAAAATTAGTGTCGTAGATGATGTCCGTGCCATCGGTGAGTTCAGAAGCGTCAATTTTACAATTTGAAAAGATGGTCGAAATCAATTAAGACATCATCAGTGATGTCACAATTGACATTATTGGTTTTAAAATTACTGTCGTAGATGATGTCCGTGCCATCCGTGAGTTCAGAAGCATCAATTTTACAATTTTGAAAAGATGGTCGAAATCAATTATGACATCATCAGTGATGTCACAATTGACATTATCGGTTTTAAAATTACTGTCGTAGATGATGTCCGTGCCATCCGTGAGTTCAGAAGCGTCAATTTTACAGTTTCGATAAGATCGTCAAAATCAATTATGACATCATCACTGATGTCACAATTGACATTATCGGTTTTAAAATTACTGTCGTAGATGATGTCCGTTCCATCCGTGAGTTCAGAAGCGTCAATTTTACAGTTTTGAAAAGATGGTCGAAATCAATTATGACAGCATCAGTGATGCCACAATTAACATTATCGGTTTTAAAATTACTGTCGTACATGATGTCCGTGCCATCCGTGAGTTCAGAATCGTCAAATTTACAGTTTCGAAAAGATGGTCGAAATCAATTATGACATCATCAGTGATGTCACAATTAACATTATCAGTTTTAAAATTACTGTCGTACATGATGTCCGTGCCATCCGTGAGTTCAGAATCGTCAAATTTACAGTTTCTAAAAGTTGGTCGAAATCAATTATGACATCATCAGTGATGTCAATAATTGACATTATCGGTTTTAAAATTACTGTCGTAGATGATGTCCGTGCCATTCGTGAGTTCAGAAGCGTCAATTTTACAGTTTTGAAAAGATGGTCGAAATCAATTATGACATCATCAGTGATGTCACAATTGACATTATCGGTTTTAAAATTACTGTCGTAGAAGATGTCCGTGCCATCCGTGAGTTCAGAATCGTCAAATTTACAGTTTCGAAAAGATGGTCGAAATCAATTATGACATCATCAGTGATGTCACAATTGACATTATCGGTTTTAAAATTACTGTCGTAGATGATGTCCGTGCCATCCGTGAGTTCAGAAGCATCAATTTTACAGTTTTGAAAAGATGGTCGAAATCAATTATGACATCATCAGTGATGTCACAATTAACATTATCGGTTTTAAAATTACTGTCGTACATGATGTCCGTGCCATCCGTGAGTTCAGAATCGTCAAATTTACAGTTTCGAAAAGTTGTTCGAAATCAATTATGACATCATCAGTGATGTCACAATTGACATTATCGGTTTTAAAATTACTGTCGTAGATGATGTCCGTGCCATCCGTGAGTTCAGAAGCGTCAATTTTACAGTTTCGAAAAGATCGTCAAAATCAATTATGACATCATCACTGATGTCACAATTGACATTATCGGTTTTAAAATTACTGTCGTAGATGATGTCCGTTCCATCCGTGAGTTCAGAAGCGTCAATTTTACAGTTTTGAAAAGATGGTCGAAATCAATTATGACATCATCAGTGATGTCACAATTGACATTATTGGTTTTAAAATTACTGTCGTAGATGATGTCCGTGCCATCTTTGAGTTCATAAGCGTCAATTTTACAGTTACGAAAAGATGTTCAAAATCAATTATGACATCATCAGTGATGTCACAATTGACATTATCGGTTTTAAAATTACTGTCGTAGATGATGTCCGTGCCATCCGTGAGTTCAGAAGTGTCAATTTTACAGTTTCGAAAAGATGGTCAAAATCAATTATGACATCTTCAGTAATGTCACAATTGACATTATCGGTTTTAAAATTACTGTCGTACATGATGTCCGTGCCATCCGTGAGTTCAGAATCGTCAAATTTACAGTTTCGAAAAGTTGGTCGAAATCAATTATGACATCATCAGTGATGTCACAATTGACATTATCGGTTTTAAAATTACTGTCGTAGATCATGTCCGTGCCATTCGTGAGTTCAGAAGCGTCAATTTTACAGTTACGAAAAGATGGTCAAAATCAATTATGACATCATCAGTGATGTCACAATTGACATTATCAGTTTTAAAATTACTGTCGTAGATGTCCGTGCCATCCGTGACTTCAGAATTGTCAAATTTACAGTTTCGAAAAGATGGTCGAAATCAATTATGACATCATCAGTGATGTCACAATTGACATTATCGGTTTTAAAATTACTGTCGTACATGATGTCCGTGCCATCCGTGAGTTCAGAATCGTCAAATTTACAGTTTCGAAAAGTTGGTCGAAATCAATTATGACATCATCAGTGATGTCACAATTGACATTATCGGTTTTAAAATTACTGTCGTAGATGATGCCTGTGCCATTCGTGAGTTCAGAAGCGTCAATTTTACTGTTTTGAGAAGATGGTCGAAATCAATTATGACATCATCAGTGATGTCACAATTGACATTATCGGTTTTAAAATTACTGTCGTAGATGATGTCCGTGCCATCCGTGAGTTCAGAAGCGTCAATTTTACAGTTTCGAAAAGATGGTCAAAATCAATTATGACATCTTCAGTGATGTCACAATTGACATTATCGGTTTTAAAATTACTGTAGTAGATCATGTCCGTGCAATTCGTGAGTTCAGAAGAGTCAATTTTACAGTTTTGAAAAGATGTCGAAATCAATTATGACATCATCAGTGATGTCACAATTGACATTATCGGTTTTAAAATTACTGTCGTAGATGATGTCTGTGCCATTCGTGAGTTCAGAAGCGTCAATTTTACTGTTTTGAAAAGATGGTCGAAATCAAATATGACATCATCAGTGATGTGACAATTGACATTATTGGTTTTAAAATTACTGTCATAGATGATGTCCGTGCCATCTTTGAGTTCAGAAGCGTCAATTTTACAGTTACGAAAAGATGGTCAGAATCAATTATGACATCATCAGTGATGTCACAATTGACATTATCGGTTTTAAAATTACTGTCGTAGATGATGTCCGTTCCATCCGTGAGTTCAGAAGCGTCAATTTTACAGTTTTGAAAAGATGGTCGAAATCAATTATGACATCATCAGTGATGTCACAATTAACATTATCGGTTTTAAAATTACTGTCATACATGATGTCCGTGAGTTCAGAATCGTCAAATTTACAGTTTCGAAAAGTTGGTCGAAATCAATTATGACATCATCAGTGATGTCACAATTGACATTATCGGTTTTAAAATTACTGTCGTAGAAGATGTCCGTGCCATCCGTGAGTTCAGAATCGTCAAATTTACCTTTTCGAAAAGATGGTCAAAATCAATTATGACATCATCAGTGATGTCACAATTGACATTATCGGTTTTAAAATTACTGTCATAGATGATGTCCGTGCCATCCGTGAGTTCAGAAGTGTCAATTTTACAGTTTCGAAAAGATGGTCGAAATCAATTATGACATCATCAGTGATGTCACAATTGACATTATCGGTTTTAAAATTACTGTCGTAGATGATGTCTGTGCCATTCGTGAGTTCAGCAGCGTCAATTTTACTGTTTTGAGGAGATGGTCGAAATCAATTATGACATCATCAGTGATGTCACAATTGACATTATCGGTTTTAAAATTACTGTCGTAGATGATGTCCGTGCCATTCGTGAGTTCAGAAGCGTCAATTTTACAGTTTTGAAAAGATGGTCGAAATAAATTATGACATCATCAGTGATGTCACAATTGACATTATCGGTTTTAAAATTACTGTTGTAGAAGATGTCCGTGCCATCCGTGAGTTCAGAATCGTCAAATTTAAAGTTTCGAAAAGATGGTCGAAATCAATTATGACATCATCAGTGATGTCACAATTGACATTATCGGTTTTAAAATTACTGTCGTAGATGATGTCTGTACCATCCGTGAGTTCAGAAGTGTCAATTTTACAGTTTCGAAAAGATGGTCAAAATCAATTATGACATCATCAGTGATGTCACAATTGACATTATCGGTTTTAAAATTACTGTCGTAGATGATGTCCGTGCCATTCGTGAGTTCAGAAGCGTCAATTTTACAGTTTTGAAAAGATGTCGAAATCAATTATGACATCATCAGTGATGTCACAATTGACATTATCGGTTTTAAAATTACTGTCGTAGAAGAAGTCCGTGCCATCCGTGAGTTCAGAATCGTCAAATTTACAGTTTCGAAAAGATGGTCAAAATCAATTATGACATCATCACTGATGTCACAATTGACATTATCGGTTTTAAAATTACTGTCGTAGATGATGTCCGTGCCATCCGTGAGTTCAGAAGTGTCAATTTTACAGTTTCGAAAAGATGGTCAAAATCAATTATGACATCTTCAGTAATGTCACAATTGACATTATCGGTTTTAAAATTACTGTCGTACATGATGTCCGTGCCATCCGTGAGTTCAGAATCGTCAAATTTACAGTTTCGAAAAGTTGGTCGAAATCAATTATGACATCATCAGTGATGTCACAATTGACATTATCGGTTTTAAAATTACTGTCGTAGATCATGTCCGTGCCATTCGTGAGTTCAGAAGCGTCAATTTTACAGTTACGAAAAGATGGTCAAAATCAATTATGACATCATCAGTGATGTCACAATTGACATTATCAGTTTTAAAATTACTGTCGTAGATGTCCGTGCCATCCGTGACTTCAGAATTGTCAAATTTACAGTTTCGAAAAGATGGTCGAAATCAATTATGACATCATCAGTGATGTCACAATTGACATTATCGGTTTTAAAATTACTGTCGTACATGATGTCCGTGCCATCCGTGAGTTCAGAATCGTCAAATTTACAGTTTCGAAAAGTTGGTCGAAATCAATTATGACATCATCAGTGATGTCACAATTGACATTATCGGTTTTAAAATTACTGTCGTAGATGATGCCTGTGCCATTCGTGAGTTCAGAAGCGTCAATTTTACTGTTTTGAGAAGATGGTCGAAATCAATTATGACATCATCAGTGATGTCACAATTGACATTATCGGTTTTAAAATTACTGTCGTAGATGATGTCCGTGCCATCCGTGAGTTCAGAAGCGTCAATTTTACAGTTTCGAAAAGATGGTCAAAATCAATTATGACATCTTCAGTGATGTCACAATTGACATTATCGGTTTTAAAATTACTGTAGTAGATCATGTCCGTGCAATTCGTGAGTTCAGAAGAGTCAATTTTACAGTTTTGAAAAGATGTCGAAATCAATTATGACATCATCAGTGATGTCACAATTGACATTATCGGTTTTAAAATTACTGTCGTAGATGATGTCTGTGCCATTCGTGAGTTCAGAAGCGTCAATTTTACTGTTTTGAAAAGATGGTCGAAATCAAATATGACATCATCAGTGATGTGACAATTGACATTATTGGTTTTAAAATTACTGTCATAGATGATGTCCGTGCCATCTTTGAGTTCAGAAGCGTCAATTTTACAGTTACGAAAAGATGGTCAGAATCAATTATGACATCATCAGTGATGTCACAATTGACATTATCGGTTTTAAAATTACTGTCGTAGATGATGTCCGTTCCATCCGTGAGTTCAGAAGCGTCAATTTTACAGTTTTGAAAAGATGGTCGAAATCAATTATGACATCATCAGTGATGTCACAATTAACATTATCGGTTTTAAAATTACTGTCATACATGATGTCCGTGAGTTCAGAATCGTCAAATTTACAGTTTCGAAAAGTTGGTCGAAATCAATTATGACATCATCAGTGATGTCACAATTGACATTATCGGTTTTAAAATTACTGTCGTAGAAGATGTCCGTGCCATCCGTGAGTTCAGAATCGTCAAATTTACCTTTTCGAAAAGATGGTCAAAATCAATTATGACATCATCAGTGATGTCACAATTGACATTATCGGTTTTAAAATTACTGTCATAGATGATGTCCGTGCCATCCGTGAGTTCAGAAGTGTCAATTTTACAGTTTCGAAAAGATGGTCGAAATCAATTATGACATCATCAGTGATGTCACAATTGACATTATCGGTTTTAAAATTACTGTCGTAGATGATGTCTGTGCCATTCGTGAGTTCAGCAGCGTCAATTTTACTGTTTTGAGGAGATGGTCGAAATCAATTATGACATCATCAGTGATGTCACAATTGACATTATCGGTTTTAAAATTACTGTCGTAGATGATGTCCGTGCCATTCGTGAGTTCAGAAGCGTCAATTTTACAGTTTTGAAAAGATGGTCGAAATAAATTATGACATCATCAGTGATGTCACAATTGACATTATCGGTTTTAAAATTACTGTTGTAGAAGATGTCCGTGCCATCCGTGAGTTCAGAATCGTCAAATTTAAAGTTTCGAAAAGATGGTCGAAATCAATTATGACATCATCAGTGATGTCACAATTGACATTATCGGTTTTAAAATTACTGTCGTAGATGATGTCTGTACCATCCGTGAGTTCAGAAGTGTCAATTTTACAGTTTCGAAAAGATGGTCAAAATCAATTATGACATCATCAGTGATGTCACAATTGACATTATCGGTTTTAAAATTACTGTCGTAGATGATGTCCGTGCCATTCGTGAGTTCAGAAGCGTCAATTTTACAGTTTTGAAAAGATGTCGAAATCAATTATGACATCATCAGTGATGTCACAATTGACATTATCGGTTTTAAAATTACTGTCGTAGAAGAAGTCCGTGCCATCCGTGAGTTCAGAATCGTCAAATTTACAGTTTCGAAAAGATGGTCAAAATCAATTATGACATCATCACTGATGTCACAATTGACATTATCGGTTTTAAAATTACTGTCGTAGATGATGTCCGTTCCATCCGTGAGTTCAGAAGCAGAAATTTTACAGTTTTGAAAAGATGGTCGAAATCAATTATGACATCATCAGTGATGTCACAATTGACATTATCGGTTTTAAAATTACTGTTGTAGATGATGTCCGTGCCATCTTTGAGTTCAGAAGCGTCAATTTTACAGTTACGAAAAGATGTTCAAAATCAATTATGACATCATCAGTGATGTCACAATTGACATTATCGGTTTTAAAATTACTGTCGTATATGATGTCCGTGCCATTCGTGAGTTCAGAAGCGTCAATTTTACAGTTTTGAAAAGATGGTCGAAATCAATTATGACATCATCAGTGATGTCACAATTGACATTATTGGTTTTAAAATTACTGTCGTAGATGATGTCCGTGCCATCTTTGAGTTCAGAAGCGTCAATTTTACAGTTTCGAAAAGATGTTCAAAATCAATTATGACATCATCAGTGATGTCACAATTGACATTATCGGTTTTAAAATTACTGTCGTAGATGATATCCGTGCCATTCGTGAGTTCAGAAGCGTCAATTTTACAGTTTTGAAAAGATGGTCGAAATCAATAATGACATCATCAGTGATGTCACAATTGACATTATTGGTTTTAAAATTACTGTCGTATATGATGTCCGTGCCATCTTTGAGTTCAGAAGCGTCAATTTTACAGTTTCGAAAAGATCGTCAAAATCAATTATGACATCATCACTGATGTCACAATTGACATTATCGGTTTTAAAATTACTGTCGTAGATGATGTCCGTTCCATCCGTGAGTTCAGAAGCGTCAATTTTACAGTTTTGAAAAGATGGTCGAAATCAATTATGACATCATCAGTGATGTCACAATTGACATTATCGGTTTTAAAATTACTGTCGTAGATGATGTCCGTGCCATCCGTGAGTTCAGAAGCATCAATTTTACAATTTTGAAAAGATGGTCGAAATCAATTATGACATCATCAGTGATGTCACAATTGACATTATCGGTTTTAAAATTACTGTCGTAGAAGATGTCCGTGCCATCCGTGAGTTCAGAATCGTCAAATTTACAGTTTCGAAAAGATGGTCGAAATCAATTATGACATCATCAGTGATGTCACAATTGACATTATCGGTTTTAAAATGACTGTCGTAGATGATGTCCGTGCCATCCGTGAGTTCAGAAGCGTCAATTTTACAGTTTCGATAAGATCGTCAAAATCAATTATGACATCATCACTGATGTCACAATTGACATTATCGGTTTTAAAATTACTGTCGTAGATGATGTCCGTTCCATCCGTGAGTTCAGAAGCGTCAATTTTACAGTTTTGAAAAGATGGTCGAAATCAATTATGACAGCATCAGTGATGCCACAATTAACATTATCGGTTTTAAAATTACTGTCGTACATGATGTCCGTGCCATCCGTGAGTTCAGAATCGTCAAATTTACAGTTTCGAAAAGATGGTCGAAATCAATTATGACATCATCAGTGATGTCACAATTAACATTATCAGTTTTAAAATTATTGTCGTACATGATGTCCGTGCCATCCGTGAGTTCAGAATCGTCAAATTTACAGTTTCTAAAAGTTGGTCGAAATCAATTATGACATCATCAGTGATGTCAATAATTGACATTATCGGTTTTAAAATTACTGTCGTAGATGATGTCCGTGCCATTCGTGAGTTCAGAAGCGTCAATTTTACAGTTTTGAAAAGATGGTCGAAATCAATTATGACATCATCAGTGATGTCACAATTGACATTATCGGTTTTAAAATTACTGTCGTAGAAGATGTCCGTGCCATCCGTGAGTTCAGAATCGTCAAATTTACAGTTTCGAAAAGATGGTCGAAATCAATTATGACATCATCAGTGATGTCACAATTGACATTATCGGTTTTAAAATTACTGTCGTAGATGATGTCCGTGCCATCCGTGAGTTCAGAAGCATCAATTTTACAGTTTTGAAAAGATGGTCGAAATCAATTATGACATCATCAGTGATGTCACAATTAACATTATCGGTTTTAAAATTACTGTCGTACATGATGTCCGTGCCATCCGTGAGTTCAGAATCGTCAAATTTACAGTTTCGAAAAGTTGTTCGAAATCAATTATGACATCATCAGTGATGTCACAATTGACATTATCGGTTTTAAAATTACTGTCGTAGATGATGTCCGTGCCATCCGTGAGTTCAGAAGCGTCAATTTTACAGTTTCAAAAAGATCGTCAAAATCAATTATGACATCATCACTGATGTCACAATTGACATTATCGGTTTTAAAATTACTGTCGTAGATGATGTCCGTTCCATCCGTGAGTTCAGAAGCGTCAATTTTACAGTTTTGAAAAGATGGTCGAAATCAATTATGACATCATCAGTGATGTCACAATTGACATTATTGGTTTTAAAATTACTGTCGTAGATGATGTCCGTGCCATCTTTGAGTTCATAAGCGTCAATTTTACAGTTACGAAAAGATGTTCAAAATCAATCATGACATCATCAGTGATGTCACAATTGACATTATCGGTTTTAAAATTACTGTCGTAGATGATGTCCGTGCCATCCGTGAGTTCAGAAGTGTCAATTTTACAGTTTCGAAAAGATGGTCAAAATCAATTATGACATCTTCAGTAATGTCACAATTGACATTATCGGTTTTAAAATTACTGTCGTACATGATGTCCGTGCCATCCGTGAGTTCAGAATCGTCAAATTTACAGTTTCGAAAAGTTGGTCGAAATCAATTATGACATCATCAGTGATGTCACAATTGACATTATCAGTTTTAAAATTACTGCCGTAGATGTCCGTGCCATCCGTGACTTCAGAATTGTCAAATTTACAGTTTCAAAAAGATGGTCGAAATCAATTATGACATCATCAGTGATGTCACAATTGACATTATCGGTTTTAAAATTACTGTCGTACATGATGTCCGTGCCATCCGTGAGTTCAGAATCGTCAAATTTACAGTTTCGAAAAGTTGGTCGAAATCAATTATGACATCATCAGTGATGTCACAATTGACATTATCGGTTTTAAAATTACTGTCGTAGATGATGCCTGTGCCATTCGTGAGTTCAGAAGCGTCAATTTTACTGTTTTGAGAAGATGGTCAAAATCAATTATGACATCATCAGTGATGTCACAATTGACATTATCGGTTTTAAAATTACTGTCGTAGATGATGTCCGTGCCATCCGTGAGTTCAGAAGCGTCAATTTTACAGTTTCGAAAAGATGGTCAAAATCAATTATGACATCTTCAGTGATGTCACAATTGACATTATCGGTTTTAAAATTACTGTCGTACATGATGTCCGTGCCATCCGTGAGTTCAGAATCGACAAATTTACAGTTTCGAAAAGTTGGTCGAAATCAATTATGACATCATCAGTGATGTCACAATTGACATTATCGGTTTTAAAATTACTGTAGTAGATCATGTCCGTGCAATTCGTGAGTTCAGAAGAGTCAATTTTACAGTTTTGAAAAGATGTCGAAATCAATTATGACATCATCAGTGATGTCACAATTGACATTATCGGTTTTAAAATTACTGTCGTAGATGATGTCTGTGCCATTCGTGAGTTCAGAAGCGTCAATTTTACTGTTTTGAAAAGATAGTCGAAATCAAATATGACATCATCAGTGATGTGACAATTGACATTATTGGTTTTAAAATTACTGTCATAGATGATGTCCGTGCCATCTTTGAGTTCAGAAGCGTCAATTTTACAGTTACGAAAAGATGGTCAGAATCAATTATGACATCATCAGTGATGTCACAATTGACATTATCGGTTTTAAAATTACTGTCGTAGATGATGTCCGTTCCATCCGTGAGTTCAGAAGCGTCAATTTTACAGTTTTGAAAAGATGGTCGAAATCAATTATGACATCATCAGTGATGTCACAATTAACATTATCGGTTTTAAAATTACTGTCATACATGATGTCCGTGAGTTCAGAATCGTCAAATTTACAGTTTCGAAAAGTTGGTCGAAATCAATTATGACATCATCAGTGATGTCACAATTGACATTATCGGTTTTAAAATTATTGTCGTAGAAGATGTCCGTGCCATCCGTGAGTTCAGAATCGTCAAATTTACCGTTTCGAAAAGATGGTCAAAATCAATTATGACATCATCAGTGATGTCACAATTGACATTATCGGTTTTAAAATTACTGTCATAGATGATGTCCGTGCCATCCGTGAGTTCAGAAGTGTCAATTTCACAGTTTCGAAAAGATGGTCGAAATCAATTATGACATCATCAGTGATGTCACAATTGACATTATCGGTTTTAAAATTACTGTCGTAGATGATGTCCGTGCCATTCGTGAGTTCAGAAGCGTCAATTTTACAGTTTTGAAAAGATGGTCGAAATAAATTATGACATCATCAGTGATGTCACAATTGACATTATCGGTTTTAAAATTACTGTTGTAGAAGATGTCCGTGCCATCCGTGAGTTCAGAATCGTCAAATTTAAAGTTTCGAAAAGATGGTCGAAATCAATTATGACATCATCAGTGATGTCACAATTGACATTATCGGTTTTAAAATTACTGTCGTAGATGATGTCTGTGCCATCCGTGAGTTCAGAAGTGTCAATTTTACAGTTTCGAAAAGATGGCCAAATTAAATTATGACATCATCAGTGATGTCACAATTGACATTATCGGTTTTAAAATTACTGTCGTAGATGATGTCCGTGCCATTCGTGAGTTCAGAAGCGTCAATTTTACAGTTTTGAAAAGATGTCGAAATCAATTATGACATCATCAGTGATGTCACAATTGACATTATCGGTTTTAAAATTACTGTCGTAGAAGAAGTCCGTGCCATCCGTGAGTTCAGAATCGTCAAATTTACAGTTTCGAAAAGATGGTCGAAATCAATTATGACATCATCAGTGATGTCACAATTGACATTATTGGTTTTAAAATTACTGTCGTAGATGATGTCCGAACCATCTTTGAGTTCAGAAGCGTCAATTTTACAGTTACGAAAAGATGTTCAAAATCAATTATGACATCATCAGTGATGTCACAATTGACATTATCGGTTTTAAAATTACTGTCGTAGATGATGTCCGTGCCATCCGTGAGTTCAGAAGTGTCAATTTTACAGTTTCGAAAAGATGGTCAAAATCAATTATGACATCATCAGTGATGTCACAATTGACATTATCGGTTTTAAAATTACTGTTGTAGATGATGTCCGTGCCATCTTTGAGTTCAGAAGCGTCAATTTTACAGTTACGAAAAGATGTTCAAAATCAATTATGACATCATCAGTGATGTCACAATTGACATTATCGGTTTTAAAATTACTGTCGTAGATGATGTCCGTGCCATTCGTGAGTTCAGAAGCGTCAATTTTACAGTTTTGAAAAGATGGTCGAAATCAATTATGACATCATCAGTGATGTCACAATTGACATTATTGGTTTTAAAATTACTGTCGTAGATGATGTCCGTGCCATCTTTGAGTTCAGAAGCGTCAATTTTACAGTTTCGAAAAGATGTTCAAAATCAATTATGACATCATCAGTGATGTCACAATTGACATTATCGGTTTTAAAATTACTGTCGTAGATGATGTCCGTGCCATTCGTGAGTTCAGAAGCGTCAATTTTACAGTTTTGAAAAGATGGTCGAAATCAATAATGACATCATCAGTGATGTCACAATTGACATTATTGGTTTTAAAATTACTGTCGTATATGATGTCCGTGCCATCTTTGAGTTCAGAAGCGTCAATTTTACAGTTTCGAAAAGATCGTCAAAATCAATTATGACATCATCACTGATGTCACAATTGACATTATCGGTTTTAAAATTACTGTCGTAGATGATGTCCGTTCCATCCGTGAGTTCAGAAGCGTCAATTTTACAGTTTTGAAAAGATGGTCGAAATCAATTATGACATCATCAGTGATGTCACAATTGACATTATTGGTTTTAAAATTACTGTCGTAGATGATGTCCGTGCCATCTTTGAGTTCAGAAGCGTCAATTTTACAGTTACGAAAAGATGTTCAAAATCAATTATGACATCATCAGTGATGTCACAATTGACATTATTGGTTTTAAAATTACTGTCGTAGATGATGTCCGTGCCATCTTTGAGTACAGAAGCATCAATTTTACAGTTACGAAAAGATGTTCAAAATCAATTATGACATCATCAGTGATGTCACAATTGACATTATCGGTTTTAAAATTACTGTCGTACATGATGTCCGTGCCATCCGTGAGTTCAGAATCGTCAAATTTACAGTTTCGAAAAGTTGGTCGAAATCAATTATGACATCATCAGTGATGTCACAATTGACATTATCGGTTTTAAAATTACTGTCGTAGATGATGTCTGTGCCATTCGTGAGTTCAGAAGCGTCAAATTTACTGTTTTGAGAAGATGGTCGAAATCAATTATGACATCATCAGTGATGTCACATTTGACATTATCGGTTTTAAAATTACTGTCGTAGAAGATGTCCGTGCCATCCGTGAGTTCAGAATCGTCAAATTTACAGTTTCGAAAAGATGGTCGAAATCAATTATGACATCATCAGTGATGTCACAATTGACATTATCGGTTTTAAAATTACTGTCGTAGATGATGTCCATGCCATCCGTGAGTTCAGAAGTGTCAATTTTACAGTTTTGAAAAGATGGTCGAAATCAATTATGACATCATCAGTGATGTCACAATTGACATTATTGGTTTTAAAATTACTGTTGTAGATGATGTCCGTGCCATCTTTGAGTTCAGAAGCGTCAATTTTACAGTTTTGAAAAGATGGTCGAAATCAATTATGACATCATCAGTGATGTCACAATTGACATTATTTGTTTTAAAATTACTGTCGTAGATGATGTCCGTGCCATCCGTGAGTTCAGAAGTGTCAATTTTACAGTTTCGAAAAGATGGTCAAAATCAATTATGACATCTTCAGTAATGTCACAATTGACATTATCGGTTTTAAAATTACTGTCGTACATGATGTCCGTGCCATCCGTGAGTTCAGAATCGTCAAATTTACAGTTTCGAAAAGTTGGTCGAAATCAATTATGACATCATCAGTGATGTCACAATTGACATTATCGGTTTTAAAATTACTGTCATAGATCATGTCCGTGCCATTCGTGAGTTCAGATGCGTCAATTTTACAGTTTTGAAAAGATGTCGAAATCAATTATGACATCAGTGATGTCACAATTGACATTATCGGTTTTAAAATTACTGTCGTAGAAGATGTCCGTGCCATCCGTGAGTTCAGAATTGTCAAATTTACAGTTTCGAAAAGATGGTCGAAATCAATTATGACATCATCAGTGATGTCACAATTGACATTATCGGTTTTAAAATTACTGTCGTACATGATGTCCGTGCCATCCATGAGTTCAAAATCGTCAAATTTACAGTTTCGAAAAGTTGTTCGAAATCAATTATGACATCATCAGTGATGTCACAATTGACATTATCGGTTTTAAAATTACTGTCGTAGATGATGTCTGTGCCATTCGTGAGTTCAGAAGCTTCAAATTTACTGTTTTGAGAAGATGGTCGAAATCAATTATGACATCATCAGTGATGTCACAATTGACATTATCGGTTTTAAAATTACTGTCGTAGAAGATGTCCGTGCCATCCGTGAGTTCAGAATCGTCAAATTTACAGTTTCGAAAAGATGGTCGAAATCAATTATGACATCATCAGTGATGTCACAATTGACATTATCGGTTTTAAAATGATTGTCGTAGATGATGTCCGTGCCATCCGTGAGTTCAGAAGCGTCAATTTTACAGTTTCGATAAGATCGTCAAAATCAATTATGACATCATCACTGATGTCACAATTGACATTATCGGTTTTAAAATTACTGTCGTAGATGATGTCCGTTTCATCCGTGAGTTCAGAAGCGTCAATTTTACAGTTTTGAAAAGATGGTCGAAATCAATTATGACAGCATCAGTGATGCCACAATTAACATTATCGGTTTTAAAATTACTGTCGTACATGATGTCCGTGCCATCCGTGAGTTCAGAATCGTCAAATTTACAGTTTTGAAAAGATGGTCGAAATCAATTATGACAGCATCAGTGATGCCACAATTAACATTATCGGTTTTAAAATTACTGTCGTAGATGATGTCTGTGCCATTCGTGAGTTCAGAAGCGTCAAATTTACTGTTTTGAGAAGATGGTCGAAATCAATTATGACATCATCAGTGATGTCACAATTGACATTATCGGTTTTAAAATTACTGTCGTAGAAGATGTCCGTGCCATCCGTGAGTTCAGAATCGTCAAATTTACAGTTTCGAAAAGATGGTCGAAATCAATTATGACATCATCAGTGATGTCACAATTGACATTATCGGTTTTAAAATGACTGTCGTAGATGATGTCCGTGCCATCCGTGAGTTCAGAAGCGTCAATTTTACAGTTTCGATAGGATCGTCAAAATCAATTATGACATCATCACTGATGTCACAATTGACATTATCGGTTTTAAAATTACTGTCGTAGATGATGTCCGTGCCATCCGTGAGTTCAGAAGTGTCAATTTTACAGTTTTGAAAAGATATCGAAATCAATTATGACATCATCAGTGATGTCACAATTGACATTATCGGTTTTAAAATGACTGTCGTAGATGATGTCCGTGCCATCCGTGAGTTCAGAATCGTCAAATTTACAGTTTCGAAAAGATGGTTGAAATCAATTATGACATCATCAGTGATGTCACAATTGACATTATCGGTTTTAAAATTACTGTCGTAGATGATGTCCGTGCCATCTTTGAGTTCAGAAGCGTCAATTTTACAGTTTTTAAAGATGGTCGAAATCAATTATGACATCATCAGTGATGTCACAATTGACATTATCGGTTTTAATATTATTGTCGTAGATGATGTCTGTGCCATTCGTGAGTTCAGAAGCGTCAATTTTACTGTTTTGAAAAGATGGTCGAAATCAATTATGACATCATCAGTGATGTCACAATTGACATTATCGGTTTTATAATTACTGTCGTAGATGATATCCGTGCCATCCGTGAGTTCAGAAACATCAATTTTACAGTTTTGAAAAGATGGTTGAAATCAATTATGACATCATCATTGATGTCACAATTGACATTATCGGTTTTAAAATTACTGTCGTAGATGATGTCCGTTCCATCCGTGAGTTCAGAAGTGTCAATTTTACAGTTTCGAAAAGATGGTCGAAATCAATTATGACATCATCAGTGATGTCACAATTGACATTATCGGTTTTAAAATTACTGTCGTACATGATGTCCGTGCCATCCGTGAGTTCAGAATCGTCAAATTTACAGTTTCGAAAAGTTGGTCGAAATCAATTATGACATCATCAGTGATGTCACAATTGACATTATCGGTTTTAAAATTACTGTCGTAGATGATGTCCGTGCCATTCGTGAGTTCAGAAGCGTCAATTTTACAGTTTCGAAAAGATGGTCAAAATCAAATATGACATCATCAGTGATGTCACAATTGACATTATCGGTTTTAAAATTACTGTCGTAGATGATGTCTGTGCCATTCGTGAGTTCAGAAGCGTCAATTTTACTGTTTTGAAATGATGGTCGAAATTAATTATGACATCATCAGTGATGTCACAATTGACATTATCGGTTTTAAAATTACTGTCGTAGATAATGTCCGTGCCATTCGTGAGTTCAGAAGCGTCAATTTTACAGTTTTGAAAAGATGGTTGAAATCAATTATGACATCATCAGTGATGTCACAATTGACATTATCGGTTTTAAAATTACTGTCGTAGATGATGTCCGTGCCATCCGTGAGTTCAGAAGCGTCAATTTTACAGTTTTGAAAAGATGGTCAAAATCAATTATGACATCATCAGTGATGTCACAATTGACATTATCGGTTTTAAAATTAGTGTCGTAGATGATGTCCGTTCCATCCGTGAGTTCAGAAGTGTCAATTTTACAGTTTTGAAAAGATATCGAAATCAATTATGACATCATCAGTGATGTCACAATTGACATTATCGGTTTTAAAATGACTGTCGTAGATGATGTCCGTGCCATCCGTGAGTTCAGAATCGTCAAATTTACAGTTTCGAAAAGATGGTTGAAATCAATTATGACATCATCAGTGATGTCACAATTGACATTATCGGTTTTAAAATTACTGTCGTAGATGATGTCCGTGCCATCTTTGAGTTCAGAAGCGTCAATTTTACAGTTTTTAAAGATGGTCGAAATCAATTATGACATCATCAGTGATGTCACAATTGACATTATCGGTTTTAATATTATTGTCGTAGATGATGTCTGTGCCATTCGTGAGTTCAGAAGCGTCAATTTTACTGTTTTGAAAAGATGGTCGAAATCAATTATGACATCATCAGTGATGTCACAATTGACATTATCGGTTTTATAATTACTGTCGTAGATGATATCCGTGCCATCCGTGAGTTCAGAAGCATCAATTTTACAGTTTTGAAAAGATGGTTGAAATCAATTATGACATCATCATTGATGTCACAATTGACATTATCGGTTTTAAAATTACTGTCGTAGATGATGTCCGTTCCATCCGTGAGTTCAGAAGTGTCAATTTTACAGTTTCGAAAAGATGGTCGAAATCAATTATGACATCATCAGTGATGTCACAATTGACATTATCGGTTTAAAAATTACTGTCGTACATGATGTCCGTGCCATCCGTGAGTTCAGAATCGTCAAATTTACAGTTTCGAAAAGTTGGTCGAAATCAATTATGACATCATCAGTGATGTCACAATTGACATTATCGGTTTTAAAATTACTGTCGTAGATGATGTCCGTGCCATTCGTGAGTTCAGAAGCGTCAATTTTACAGTTTTGAAAAGATGGTTGAAATCAATTATGACATCATCAGTGATGTCACAATTGACATTATCGGTTTTAAAATTACTGTCGTAGATGATGTCCGTGCCATCCGTGAGTTCAGAAGCGTCAATTTTACAGTTTTGAAAAGATGGTCAAAATCAATTATGACATCATCAGTGATGTCACAATTGACATTATCGGTTTTAAAATTAGTGTCGTAGATGATGTCCGTTCCATCCGTGAGTTCAGAAGTGTCAATTTTACAGTTTTGAAAAGATATCGAAATCAATTATGACATCATCAGTGATGTCACAATTGACATTATCGGTTTTAAAATTACTGTCGTAGATGATGTCCTTGCCATCTGTGCGTTCAGAAGCGTCAATTTTACAGTTTTGAAAAGATGGTTGAAATCAATTATGACATCATCAGTGATGTCACAATTGACATTATTGGTTTTAAAATTACTGTCGTAGATGATGTCCGTGCCATCTTTGAGTTCAGAAGCGTCAATTTTACAGTTTTTAAAGATGGTCAAAATCAATTATGACATCATCAGTGATGTCACAATTGACATTATCGGTTTTAATATTATTGTCGTAGATGATGTCTGTGCCATTCGTGAGTTCAGAAGCGTCAATTTTACTGTTTTGAAAAGATGGTCGAAATCAATTATGACATCATCAGTGATGTCACAATTGACATTATCGGTTTTATAATTACTGTCGTAGATGATGTCCGTGCCATCCGTGAGTTCAGAAGCATCAATTTTACAGTTTTGAAAAGATGGTTGAAATCAATTATGACATCATCATTGATGTCACAATTGACATTATCGGTTTTAAAATTACTGTCGTAGATGATGTCCGTTCCATCCGTGAGTTCAGAAGCGTCAATTTTACAGTTTCGAAAAGATGGTCGAAATCAATTATGACATCATCAGTGATGTCACAATTGACATTATCGGTTTTAAAATTACTGTCTTACATGATGTCCGTGCCATCCGTGAGTTCAGAATCGTCAATTTTACTGTTTTGAAAAGATGGACGAAATCAATTATGACATCATCAGTGATGTCACAATTGACATTATCGGTTTTACAATTACTGTCGTAGATGATGTCCGTTCCATCCGTGAGTTCAGAAGCGTCAATTTTACAGTTTCGAAAAGATGGTCGAAATCAATTATGACATCATCAGTGATGTCACAATTGACATTATCGGTTTTAAAATTACTGTCGTAGATGATGTCTGTGCCATTTGTGAGTTCAGAAGCGTCAATTTTACTGTTTTGAAAAGATGGGCGAAATCAATTATGACATCATCAGTGATGTCACAATTGACATTATCGGTTTTAAAATTACTGTCGTAGATGATGTCCGTGCCATCCGTGAGTTCAGAAGCGTCAATTTTACAGTTTTGAAAAGATATCGAAATCAATTATGACATCATCAGTGATGTCACAATTGACATTATCGGTTTTAAAATTACTGTCGTAGATGATGTCCGTGCCATCCGTGATTTCAGAAGCGTCAATTTTACAGTTTTGAAAAGATGGTCGAAATCAATTATGACATCATCAGTGATGTCACAGTTGACATTATCGGTTTTAAAATTACTGTCGTAGATGATGTCCGTGCCATCCGTGAGTTCAGAAGCGTCAATTTTACAGTTACGAAAAGATGGTCAAAATCAATTATGACATCATCAGTGATGTCACAATTGACATTATTGGTTTTAAAATTACTGTCGTAGATGATGTCCGTGCCATCTTTGAGTTCAGAAGCGTCAATTTTACAGTTACGAAAAGATGGTCGAAATCAATTATGACATCATCAGTGATGTCATAATTGACATTATCGGTTTTAAAATGACTGTCGTAGATGATGTCCGTGCCATCCGTGAGTTCAGAATCGTCAAATTTACAGTTTCGAAAAGATGGTTGAAATCAATTATGACATCATCAGTGATGTCACAATTGACATTATTGGTTTTAAAATTACTGTCGTAGATGATGTCCGTGCCATCTTTGAGTTCAGAAGCGTCAATTTTACAGTTACGAAAAGATGGTCGAAATCAATTATGACATCATCAGTGATGTCACAATTGACATTATCGGTTTTAAAATTACTGTCGTAGATGATGTCCGTGCCATCCGTGAGTTCAGAAGTGCCAATTTTACAGTTTCGAAAAGATGGTCAAAATCAATTATGACATCATCAGTGATGTCACAATTGACATTATCGGTTTTAAAATTACTGTCGTAGATGATGTCCGTGCCATCCGTGAGTTCAGAAGCGTCAATTTTACAGTTTTTAAAGATGGTCAAAATCAATTATGACATCATCAGTGATGTCACAATTGACATTATCGGTTTTGATATTATTGTCGTAGATGATGTCTGTGCCATTCGTGAGTTCAGAAGCGTCAATTTTACTGTTTTGAAAAGATGGTCGAAATCAATTATGACATCATCAGTGATGTCACAATTGACATTATCGGTTTTATAATTACTGTCGTAGATGATGTCCGTGCCATCCGTGAGTTCAGAAGCGTCAATTTTACAGTTTCGAAAAGATGGTCGAAATCAATTATGACATCATCAGTGATGTCACAATTGACATTATCGGTTTTAAAATTACTGTCGTACATGATGTCCGTGCCATCCGTGAGTTCAGAATCGTCAAATTTACAGTTTCGAAAAGTTGGTCGAAATCAATTATGACATCATCAGTGATGTCACAATTGACATTATAGGTTTTAAAATTACTGTCGTAGAGGATGTCTGTGCCATTTGTGAGTTCAGAAGCGTCAATTTTACTGTTTTGAAAAGATGGTCGAAATCAATTATGACATCATCAGTGATGTCACAATTGACATTATCGGTTTTACAATTACTGTCGTAGATGATGTCCGTGCCAATTATGAGTTCAGAAGCGTCAATTTTACAGTTTTGAAAAGATATCGAAATCAATTATGACATCATCAGTGATGTCACAATTGACATTATCGGTTTTAAAATTACTGTCGTAGATGATGTCCGTGCCATCCGTGATTTCAGAAGCGTCAATTTTAAAGTTTTGAAAAGATGGTCGAAATCAATTATGACATCATCAGTGATGTCACAATTGACATTATTGGTTTTAAAATTACTGTCGTAGATGATGTCCGTGCCATCTTTGAGTTCAGAAGCATCAATTTTACAGTTACGAAAAGATGGTCAAAATCAATTATGACATCATCAGTGATGTCACAATTGACATTATCGGTTTTAAAATTACTGTCGTAGATGATGTCCGTGCCATCCGTGAGTTCAGAAGCGTCAATTTTACAGTTTCGAAAAGATGGTCAAAATCAAATATGACATCATCAGTGATGTCACAATTGACATTATCGGTTTTAAAATTACTGTCGTAGATGATGTCTGTGCCATTCGTGAGTTCAGAAGCGTCAATTTTACTGTTTTGAAATGATGGTCAAAATCAATTATGACATCATCAGTGATGTCATTATTAAAATTATCGGTTTTAATATTACTGTCGTAGATGATGTCCGTGCCATCCGTGAGTTCAGAAGTGTCAATTTTACAGTTTCGAAAAGATGGTCAAAATCAATTATGACATCATCAGTGATGTCACAATTGACATTATCGGTTTTAAAATTACTGTCGTAGATGATGTCCGTGCCATCCGTGAGTTCAGAAGCGTCAATTTTACAGTTTCGAAAAGATGGTCAAAATCAAATATGACATCATCAGTGATGTCACAATTGACATTATCGGTTTTAAAATTACTGTCGTAGATGATGTCTGTGCCATTCGTGAGTTCAGAAGCGTCAATTTTACTGTTTTGAAATGATGGTCGAAATCAATTATGACATCATCAGTGATGTCACAATTGACATTATCGGTTTTAAAATTACTGTCGTAGATGATGTCCGTGCCATCCGTGAGTTCAGAAGCATCAATTTTACAGTTTTGAAAAGATGGTTGAAATCAATTATGACATCATCATTGATGTCACAATTGACATTATCGGTTTTAAAATTACTGTCGTAGATGATGTCCGTTCCATCCGTGAGTTCAGAAGCGTCAATTTTACAGTTTCGAAAAGATGGTCGAAATCAATTATGACATCATCAGTGATGTCACAATTGACATTATCGGTTTTAAAATTACTGTCGTACATGATGTCCGTGCCATCCGTGAGTTCAGAATCGTCAAATTTACAGTTTCGAAAAGTTGGTCGAAATCAATTATGACATCATCAGTGATGTCACAATTGACATTATAGGTTTTAAAATTACTGTCGTAGAGGATGTCTGTGCCATTTGTGAGTTCAGAAGCGTCAATTTTACTGTTTTGAAAAGATGGTCGAAATCAATTATGACATCATCAGTGATGTCACAATTGACATTATCGGTTTTACAATTACTGTCGTAGATGATGTCCGTGCCATTCATGAGTTCAGAAGCGTCAATTTTACAGTTTTGAAAAGATATCGAAATCAATTATGACATCATCAGTGATGTCACAATTGACATTATCGGTTTTAAAATTACTGTCGTAGATGATGTCCGTGCCATCCGTGATTTCAGAAGCGTCAATTTTAAAGTTTTGAAAAGATGGTCGAAATCAATTATGACATCATCAGTGATGTCACAGTTGACATTATCGGTTTTAAAATTACTGTCGTAGATGATGTCCGTGCCATCCGTGAGTTCAGAAGCGTCAATTTTACAGTTTCGAAAAGATGGTCAAAATCAATTATGACATCATCACTGATGTCACAATTGACATTATCGGTTTTAAAATTACTGTCGTAGATGATGTCTGTGCCAATCGTGAGTTCAGAAGCGTCAATTTTACTGTTTTGAAAAGATGGTCGAAATCAATTATGACATCATCAGTGATGTCACAATTGACATTATCGGTTTTATAATTACTGTCGTAGATGATGTCCGTGCCATCCGTGAGTTCAGAAGCATCAATTTTACAGTTTTGAAAAGATGGTTGAAATCAATTATGACATCATCATTGATGTCACAATTGACATTATCGGTTTTAAAATTACTGTCGTAGATGATGTCCGTTCCATCCGTGAGTTCAGAAGCGTCAATTTTACAGTTTCGAAAAGATGGTCGAAATCAATTATGACATCATCAGTGATGTCACAATTGACATTATCGGTTTTAAAATTACTGTCGTACATGATGTCCGTGCCATCCGTGAGTTCAGAATCGTCAAATTTACAGTTTCGAAAAGTTGGTCGAAATCAATTATGACATCATCAGTGATGTCACAATTGACATTATAGGTTTTAAAATTACTGTCGTAGAGGATGTCTGTGCCATTTGTGAGTTCAGAAGCGTCAATTTTACTGTTTTGAAAAGATGGTCGAAATCAATTATGACATCATCAGTGATGTCACAATTGACATTATCGGTTTTACAATTACTGTCGTAGATGATGTCCGTGCCAATTATGAGTTCAGAAGCGTCAATTTTACAGTTTTGAAAAGATGGTCAAAATCAATTATGACATCATCAGTGATGTCACAATTGACATTATCGGTTTTAAAATTACTGTCGTAGATGATGTCCGTGCCATCCGTGATTTCAGAAGCGTCAATTTTAAAGTTTTGAAAAGATGGTCGAAATCAATTATGACATCATCAGTGATGTCACAGTTGACATTATCGGTTTTAAAATTACTGTCGTAGATGATGTCCGTGCCATCCGTGAGTTCAGAAGCGTCAATTTTACAGTTTCGAAAAGATGGTCAAAATCAATTATAACATCATCACTGATGTCACAATTGACATTATCGGTTTTAAAATTACTGTCGTAGATGATGTCCGTGCCATCCGTGAGTTCAGAATCGTCAAATTTACAGTTTTGAAAAGATGGTTAAAATCAATTATGACATCATCAGTGATGTCACAATTGACATTATTGGTTTTAAAATTACTGTCGTAGATGATGTCCGTGCCATCCGTGAGTTCAGAAGCGTCAATTTTACAGTTTTGAAAAGATGGTCGAAATCAATTATGACATCATCAGTGATGTCACAGTTGACATTATCGGTTTTAAAATTACTGTCGTAGATGATGTCCGTGCCATCCGTGAGTTCAGAAGCGTCAATTTTACAGTTTCGAAAAGATGGTCAAAATCAATTATAACATCATCACTGATGTCACAATTGACATTATCGGTTTTAAAATTACTGTCGTAGATGATGTCCGTGCCATCCGTGAGTTCAGAATCGTCAAATTTACAGTTTTGAAAAGATGGTTAAAATCAATTATGACATCATCAGTGATGTCACAATTGACATTATTGGTTTTAAAATTACTGTCGTAGATGATGTCCGTGCCATCCGTGAGTTCAGAAGCGTCAATTTTACAGTTTTGAAAAGATGGTTAAAATCAATTATGACATCATCAGTGATGTCACAATTGACATTATTGGTTTTAAAATTACTGTCGTAGATGATGTCCGTGCCATCTTTGAGTTCAGAAGCATCAATTTTACAGTTACGAAAAGATGGTCAAAATCAATTATGACATCATCAGTGATGTCACAATTGACATTATCGGTTTTAAAATTACTGTCGTAGATGATGTCCGTGCCATCCGTGAGTTCAGAAGCGTCAATTTTACAGTTTCGAAAAGATGGTCAAAATCAAATATGACATCATCAGTGATGTCACAATTGACATTATCGGTTTTAAAATTACTGTCGTAGATGATGTCTGTGCCATTCGTGAGTTCAGAAGCGTCAATTTTACTGTTTTGAAATGATGGTCAAAATCAATTATGACATCATCAGTGATGTCATTATTGAAATTATCGGTTTTAATATTACTGTCGTAGATGATGTCCGTGCCATCCGTGAGTTCAGAAGTGTCAATTTTACAGTTTCGAAAAGATGGTCAAAATCAATTATGACATCATCAGTGATGTCACAATTGACATTATCGGTTTTAAAATTACTGTCGTAGATGATGTCCGTGCCATCCGTGAGTTCAGAAGCGTCAATTTTACAGTTTCGAAAAGATGGTCAAAATCAAATATGACATCATCAGTGATGTCACAATTGACATTATCGGTTTTAAAATTACTGTCGTAGATGATGTCTGTGCCATTCGTGAGTTCAGAAGCGTCAATTTTACTGTTTTGAAATGATGGTCGAAATCAATTATGACATCATCAGTGATGTCACAATTGACATTATCGGTTTTAAAATTACTGTCGTAGATGATGTCCGTGCCATCCGTGAGTTCAGAAGCATCAATTTTACAGTTTTGAAAAGATGGTTGAAATCAATTATGACATCATCATTGATGTCACAATTGACATTATCGGTTTTAAAATTACTGTCGTAGATGATGTCCGTTCCATCCGTGAGTTCAGAAGCGTCAATTTTACAGTTTCGAAAAGATGGTCGAAATCAATTATGACATCATCAGTGATGTCACAATTGACATTATCGGTTTTAAAATTACTGTCGTACATGATGTCCGTGCCATCCGTGAGTTCAGAATCGTCAAATTTACAGTTTCGAAAAGTTGGTCGAAATCAATTATGACATCATCAGTGGTCACAATTGACATTATAGGTTTTAAAATTACTGTCGTAGAGGATGTCTGTGCCATTTGTGAGTTCAGAAGCGTCAATTTTACTGTTTTGAAAAGATGGTCGAAATCAATTATGACATCATCAGTGATGTCACAATTGACATTATCGGTTTTACAATTACTGTCGTAGATGATGTCCGTGCCATTCATGAGTTCAGAAGCGTCAATTTTACAGTTTTGAAAAGATATCGAAATCAATTATGACATCATCAGTGATGTCACAATTGACATTATCGGTTTTGAAATTACTGTCGTAGATGATGTCCGTGCCATCCGTGATTTCAGAAGCGTCAATTTTAAAGTTTTGAAAAGATGGTCGAAATCAATTATGACATCATCAGTGATGTCACAGTTGACATTATCGGTTTTAAAATTACTGTCGTAGATGATGTCCGTGCCATCCGTGAGTTCAGAAGCGTCAATTTTACAGTTTCGAAAAGATGGTCAAAATCAATTATGACATCATCACTGATGTCACAATTGACATTATCGGTTTTAAAATTACTGTCGTAGATGATGTCCGTGCCATCCGTGAGTTCAGAATCGTCAAATTTACAGTTTTGAAAAGATGGTTAAAATCAATTATGACATCATCAGTGATGTCACAATTGACATTATTGGTTTTAAAATTACTGTCGTAGATGATGTCCGTGCCATCTTTGAGTTCAGAAGCATCAATTTTACAGTTACGAAAAGATGGTCAAAATCAATTATGACATCATCAGTGATGTCACAATTGACATTATCGGTTTTAAAATTACTGTCGTAGATGATGTCCGTGCCATCCGTGAGTTCAGAAGCGTCAATTTTACAGTTTCGAAAAGATGGTCAAAATCAAATATGACATCATCAGTGATGTCACAATTGACATTATCGGTTTTAAAATTACTGTCGTAGATGATGTCTGTGCCATTCGTGAGTTCAGAAGCGTCAATTTTACTGTTTTGAAATGATGGTCAAAATCAATTATGACATCATCAGTGATGTCATTATTGAAATTATCGGTTTTAATATTACTGTCGTAGATGATGTCCGTGCCATCCGTGAGTTCAGAAGTGTCAATTTTACAGTTTCGAAAAGATGGACAAAATCAATTATGACATCATCAGTGATGTCACAATTGACATTATCGGTTTTAAAATTACTGTCGTAGATGATGTCCGTGCCATCCGTGAGTGCAGAAGCGTCAATTTTACAGTTTCGAAAAGATGGTCAAAATCAAATATGACATCATCAGTGATGTCACAATTGACATTATCGGTTTTAAAATTACTGTCGTAGATGATGTCTGTGCCATTCGTGAGTTCAGAAGCGTCAATTTTACTGTTTTGAAATGATGGTCGAAATCAATTATGACATCATCAGTGATGTCACAATTGACATTATCGGTTTTAAAATTACTGTCGTAGATGATGTCCGTGCCATTCGTGAGTTCAGAAGCGTCAATTTTACAGTTTTGAAAAGATGGTTGAAATCAATTATGACATCATCAGTGATGTCACAATTGACATTATCGGTTTTAAAATTACTGTCGTAGATGATGTCCGTGCCATCCGTGAGTTCAGAAGCGTCAATTTTACAGTTTTGAAAAGATGGTCAAAATCAATTATGACATCATCAGTGATGTCACAATTGACATTATCGGTTTTAAAATTAGTGTCGTAGATGATGTCCGTTCCATCCGTGAGTTCAGAAGCGTCAATTTTACAGTTTTGAAAAGATATCGAAATCAATTATGACATCATCAGTGATGTCACAATTGACATTATCGGTTTTAAAATGACTGTCGTAGATGATGTCCGTGCCATCCGTGAGTTCAGAATCGTCAAATTTACAGTTTCGAAAAGATGGTTGAAATCAATTATGACATCATCAGTGATGTCACAATTGACATTATCGGTTTTACAATTACTGTCGTAGATGATGTCCGTGCCATCTTTGAGTTCAGAAGCGTCAATTTTACAGTTTTTAAAGATGGTCAAAATCAATTATGACATCATCAGTGATGTCACAATTGACATTATCGGTTTTAATATTATTGTCGTAGATGATGTCTGTGCCATTCGTGAGTTCAGAAGCGTCAAATTTACAGTTTCGAAAAGATGGTTGAAATCAATTATGACATCATCAGTGATGTCACAATTGACATTATCGGTTTTACAATTACTGTCGTAGATGATGTCCGTGCCATCTTTGAGTTCAGAAGCGTCAATTTTACAGTTTTTAAAGATGGTCAAAATCAATTATGACATCATCAGTGATGTCACAATTGACATTATCGGTTTTAATATTATTGTCGTAGATGATGTCTGTGCCATTCGTGAGTTCAGAAGCGTCAATTTTACTGTTTTGAAAAGATGGTTAAAATCAATTATGACATCATCAGTGATGTCACAATTGACATTATTGGTTTTAAAATTACTGTCGTAGATGATGTCCGTGCCATCTTTGAGTTCAGAAGCATCAATTTTACAGTTACGAAAAGATGGTCAAAATCAATTATGACATCATCAGTGATGTCACAATTGACATTATCGGTTTTAAAATTACTGTCGTAGATGATGTCCGTGCCATCCGTGAGTTCAGAAGCGTCAATTTTACAGTTTCGAAAAGATGGTCAAAATCAAATATGACATCATCAGTGATGTCACAATTGACATTATCGGTTTTAAAATTACTGTCGTAGATGATGTCTGTGCCATTCGTGAGTTCAGAAGCGTCAATTTTACTGTTTTGAAATGATGGTCAAAATCAATTATGACATCATCAGTGATGTCATTATTGAAATTATCGGTTTTAATATTACTGTCGTAGATGATGTCCGTGCCATCCGTGAGTTCAGAAGTGTCAATTTTACAGTTTCGAAAAGATGGACAAAATCAATTATGACATCATCAGTGATGTCACAATTGACATTATCGGTTTTAAAATTACTGTCGTAGATGATGTCCGTGCCATCCGTGAGTGCAGAAGCGTCAATTTTACAGTTTCGAAAAGATGGTCAAAATCAAATATGACATCATCAGTGATGTCACAATTGACATTATCGGTTTTAAAATTACTGTCGTAGATGATGTCTGTGCCATTCGTGAGTTCAGAAGCGTCAATTTTACTGTTTTGAAATGATGGTCGAAATCAATTATGACATCATCAGTGATGTCACAATTGACATTATCGGTTTTAAAATTACTGTCGTAGATGATGTCCGTGCCATTCGTGAGTTCAGAAGCGTCAATTTTACAGTTTTGAAAAGATGGTTGAAATCAATTATGACATCATCAGTGATGTCACAATTGACATTATCGGTTTTAAAATTACTGTCGTAGATGATGTCCGTGCCATCCGTGAGTTCAGAAGCGTCAATTTTACAGTTTTGAAAAGATGGTCAAAATCAATTATGACATCATCAGTGATGTCACAATTGACATTATCGGTTTTAAAATTAGTGTCGTAGATGATGTCCGTTCCATCCGTGAGTTCAGAAGCGTCAATTTTACAGTTTTGAAAAGATATCGAAATCAATTATGACATCATCAGTGATGTCACAATTGACATTATCGGTTTTAAAATGACTGTCGTAGATGATGTCCGTGCCATCCGTGAGTTCAGAATCGTCAAATTTACAGTTTCGAAAAGATGGTTGAAATCAATTATGACATCATCAGTGATGTCACAATTGACATTATCGGTTTTACAATTACTGTCGTAGATGATGTCCGTGCCATCTTTGAGTTCAGAAGCGTCAATTTTACAGTTTTTAAAGATGGTCAAAATCAATTATGACATCATCAGTGATGTCACAATTGACATTATCGGTTTTAATATTATTGTCGTAGATGATGTCTGTGCCATTCGTGAGTTCAGAAGCGTCAATTTTACTGTTTTGAAAAGATGGTCGAAATCAATTATGACATCATCAGTGATGTCACAATTGACATTATCGGTTTTATAATTACTGTCGTAGATGATGTCCGTGCCATCCGTGAGTTCAGAAGCATCAATTTTACAGTTTTGAAAAGATGGTTGAAATCAATTATGACATCATCATTGATGTCACAATTGACATTATCGGTTTTAAAATTACTGTCGTACATGATGTCCGTGCCATCCGTGAGTTCAGAATCGTCAAATTTACAGTTTCGAAAAGTTGGTCGAAATCAATTATGACATCATCAGTGATGTCACAATTGACATTATAGGTTTTAAAATTACTGTCGTAGAGGATGTCTGTGCCATTTGTGAGTTCAGAAGCGTCAATTTTACTGTTTTGAAAAGATGGTCGAAATCAATTATGACATCATCAGTGATGTCACAATTGACATTATCGGTTTTACAATTACTGTCGTAGATGATGTCCGTGCCATTCATGAGTTCAGAAGCGTCAATTTTACAGTTTTGAAAAGATATCGAAATCAATTATGACATCATCAGTGATGTCACAATTGACATTATCGGTTTTAAAATTACTGTCGTAGATGATGTCCGTGCCATCCGTGATTTCAGAAGCGTCAATTTTAAAGTTTTGAAAAGATGGTCGAAATCAATTATGACATCATCAGTGATGTCACAGTTGACATTATCGGTTTTAAAATTACTGTCGTAGATGATGTCCGTGCCATCCGTGAGTTCAGAAGCGTCAATTTTACAGTTTCGAAAAGATGGTCAAAATCAATTATGACATCATCACTGATGTCACAATTGACATTATCGGTTTTAAAATTACTGTCGTAGATGATGTCCGTGCCATCCGTGAGTTCAGAATCGTCAAATTTACAGTTTTGAAAAGATGGTTAAAATCAATTATGACATCATCAGTGATGTCACAATTGACATTATTGGTTTTAAAATTACTGTCGTAGATGATGTCCGTGCCATCCGTGAGTTCAGAAGCGTCAATTTTACAGTTTTGAAAAGATGGTTAAAATCAATTATGACATCATCAGTGATGTCACAATTGACATTATTGGTTTTAAAATTACTGTCGTAGATGATGTCCGTGCCATCTTTGAGTTCAGAAGCATCAATTTTACAGTTACGAAAAGATGGTCAAAATCAAATATGACATCATCAGTGATGTCACAATTGACATTATCGGTTTTAAAATTACTGTCGTAGATGATGTCTGTGCCATTCGTGAGTTCAGAAGCGTCAATTTTACTGTTTTGAAATGATGGTCAAAATCAATTATGACATCATCAGTGATGTCATTATTGAAATTATCGGTTTTAATATTACTGTCGTAGATGATGTCCGTGCCATCCGTGAGTTCAGAAGCGTCAATTTTACAGTTTCGAAAAGATGGTCAAAATCAAATATGACATCATCAGTGATGTCACAATTGACATTATCGGTTTTAAAATTACTGTCGTAGATGATGTCTGTGCCATTCGTGAGTTCAGAAGCGTCAATTTTACTATTTTGAAATGATGGTCGAAATCAATTATGACATCATCAGTGATGTCACAATTGACATTATCGGTTTTAAAATTACTGTCGTAGATGATGTCCGTGCCATCCGTGAGTTCAGAAGCATCAATTTTACAGTTTTGAAAAGATGGTTGAAATCAATTATGACATCATCATTGATGTCACAATTGACATTATCGGTTTTAAAATTACTGTCGTAGATGATGTCCGTTCCATCCGTGAGTTCAGAAGCGTCAATTTTACAGTTTCGAAAAGATGGTCGAAATCAATTATGACATCATCAGTGATGTCACAATTGACATTATCGGTTTTAAAATTACTGTCGTACATGATGTCCGTGCCATCCGTGAGTTCAGAATCGTCAAATTTACAGTTTCGAAAAGTTGGTCGAAATCAATTATGACATCATCAGTGATGTCACAATTGACATTATAGGTTTTAAAATTACTGTCGTAGAGGATGTCTGTGCCATTTGTGAGTTCAGAAGCGTCAATTTTACTGTTTTGAAAAGATGGTCGAAATCAATTATGACATCATCAGTGATGTCACAATTGACATTATCGGTTTTACAATTACTGTCGTAGATGATGTCCGTGCCATTCATGAGTTCAGAAGCGTCAATTTTACAGTTTTGAAAAGATATCGAAATCAATTATGACATCATCAGTGATGTCACAATTGACATTATCGGTTTTAAAATTACTGTCGTAGATGATGTCCGTGCCATCCGTGATTTCAGAAGCGTCAATTTTAAAGTTTTAAAAAGATGGTCGAAATCAATTATGACATCATCAGTGATGTCACAGTTGACATTATCGGTTTTAAAATTACTGTCGTAGATGATGTCCGTGCCATCCGTGAGTTCAGAAGCGTCAATTTTACAGTTTCGAAAAGATGGTCAAAATCAATTATGACATCATCACTGATGTCACAATTGACATTATCGGTTTTAAAATTACTGTCGTAGATGATGTCCGTGCCATCCGTGAGTTCAGAAGCATCAATTTTACAGTTTTGAAAAGATGGTTGAAATCAATTATGACATCATCATTGATGTCACAATTGACATTATCGGTTTTAAAATTACTGTCGTAGATGATGTCCGTTCCATCCGTGAGTTCAGAAGCGTCAATTTTACAGTTTCGAAAAGATGGTCGAAATCAATTATGACATCATCAGTGATGTCACAATTGACATTATCGGTTTTAAAATTACTGTCGTACATGATGTCCGTGCCATCCGTGAGTTCAGAATCGTCAAATTTACAGTTTCGAAAAGTTGGTCGAAATCAATTATGACATCATCAGTGATGTCACAATTGACATTATAGGTTTTAAAATTACTGTCGTAGAGGATGTCTGTGCCATTTGTGAGTTCAGAAGCGTCAATTTTACTGTTTTGAAAAGATGGTCGAAATCAATTATGACATCATCAGTGATGTCACAATTGACATTATCGGTTTTACAATTACTGTCGTAGATGATGTCCGTGCCATTCATGAGTTCAGAAGCGTCAATTTTACAGTTTTGAAAAGATATCGAAATCAATTATGACATCATCAGTGATGTCACAATTGACATTATCGGTTTTAAAATTACTGTCGTAGATGATGTCCGTGCCATCCGTGATTTCAGAAGCGTCAATTTTAAAGTTTTGAAAAGATGGTCGAAATCAATTATGACATCATCAGTGATGTCACAGTTGACATTATCGGTTTTAAAATTACTGTCGTAGATGATGTCCGTGCCATCCGTGAGTTCAGAAGCGTCAATTTTACAGTTTCGAAAAGATGTTCAAAATCAATTATGACATCATCACTGATGTCACAATTGACATTATCGGTTTTAAAATTACTGTCGTAGATGATGTCCGTGCCATCCGTGAGTTCAGAATCGTCAAATTTACAGTTTTGAAAAGATGGTTAAAATCAATTATGACATCATCAGTGATGTCACAATTGACATTATTGGTTTTAAAATTACTGTCGTAGATGATGTCCGTGCCATCCGTGAGTTCAGAAGCGTCAATTTTACAGTTTTGAAAAGATGGTTAAAATCAATTATGACATCATCAGTGATGTCACAATTGACATTATTGGTTTTAAAATTACTGTCGTAGATGATGTCCGTGCCATCTTTGAGTTCAGAAGCATCAATTTTACAGTTACGAAAAGATGGTCAAAATCAAATATGACATCATCAGTGATGTCACAATTGACATTATCGGTTTTAAAATTACTGTCGTAGATGATGTCTGTGCCATTCGTGAGTTCAGAAGCGTCAATTTTACTGTTTTGAAATGATGGTCAAAATCAATTATGACATCATCAGTGATGTCATTATTGAAATTATCGGTTTTAATATTACTGTCGTAGATGATGTCTGTGCCATCCGTGAGTTCAGAAGTGTCAATTTTACAGTTTCGAAAAGATGGTCAAAATCAATTATGACATCATCAGTGATGTCACAATTGACATTATCGGTTTTAAAATTACTGTCGTAGATGATGTCCGTGCCATCCGTGAGTTCAGAAGCGTCAATTTTACAGTTTCGAAAAGATGGTCAAAATCAAATATGACATCATCAGTGATGTCACAATTGACATTATCGGTTTTAAAATTACTGTCGTAGATGATGTCTGTGCCATTCGTGAGTTCAGAAGCGTCAATTTTACTGTTTTGAAATGATGGTCGAAATCAATTATGACATCATCAGTGATGTCACAATTGACATTATCGGTTTTAAAATTACTGTCGTAGATGATGTCCGTGCCATCCGTGAGTTCAGAAGCATCAATTTTACAGTTTTGAAAAGATGGTTGAAATCAATTATGACATCATCATTGATGTCACAATTGACATTATCGGTTTTAAAATTACTGTCGTAGATGATGTCCGTTCCATCCGTGAGTTCAGAAGCGTCAATTTTACAGTTTCGAAAAGATGGTCAAAATCAATTATGACATCATCACTGATGTCACAATTGACATTATCGGTTTTAAAATTACTGTCGTAGATGATGTCCGTGCCATCCGTGAGTTCAGAAGCGTCAAATTTACAGTTTCGAAAAGTTGGTCGAAATCAATTATGACATCATCAGTGATGTCACAATTGACATTATAGGTTTTAAAATTACTGTCGTAGAGGATGTCTGTGCCATTTGTGAGTTCAGAAGCGTCAATTTTACTGTTTTGAAAAGATGGTCGAAATCAATTATGACATCATCAGTGATGTCACAATTGACATTATCGGTTTTACAATTACTGTCGTAGATGATGTCCGTGCCATTCATGAGTTCAGAAGCGTCAATTTTACAGTTTTGAAAAGATATCGAAATCAATTATGACATCATCAGTGATGTCACAATTGACATTATCGGTTTTAAAATTACTGTCGTAGATGATGTCCGTGCCATCCGTGATTTCAGAAGCGTCAATTTTAAAGTTTTGAAAAGATGGTCGAAATCAATTATGACATCATCAGTGATGTCACAGTTGACATTATCGGTTTTAAAATTACTGTCGTAGATGATGTCCGTGCCATCCGTGAGTTCAGAAGCGTCAATTTTACAGTTTCGAAAAGATGGTCAAAATCAATTATGACATCATCACTGATGTCACAATTGACATTATCGGTTTTAAAATTACTGTCGTAGATGATGTCCGTGCCATCCGTGAGTTCAGAATCGTCAAATTTACAGTTTTGAAAAGATGGTTAAAATCAATTATGACATCATCAGTGATGTCACAATTGACATTATTGGTTTTAAAATTACTGTCGTAGATGATGTCCGTGCCATCCGTGAGTTCAGAAGCGTCAATTTTACAGTTTTGAAAAGATGGTTAAAATCAATTATGACATCATCAGTGATGTCACAATTGACATTATTGGTTTTAAAATTACTGTCGTAGATTATGTCCGTGCCATCTTTGAGTTCAGAAGCATCAATTTTACAGTTACGAAAAGATGGTCAAAATCAATTATGACATCATCAGTGATGTCACAATTGACATTATCGGTTTTAAAATTACTGTCGTAGATGATGTCCGTGCCATCCGTGAGTTCAGAAGCGTCAATTTTACAGTTTCGAAAAGATGGTCAAAATCAAATATGACATCATCAGTGATGTCACAATTGACATTATCGGTTTTAAAATTACTGTCGTAGATGATGTCTGTGCCATTCGTGAGTTCAGAAGCGTCAATTTTACTGTTTTGAAATGATGGTCAAAATCAATTATGACATCATCAGTGATGTCATTATTGAAATTATCGGTTTTAATATTACTGTCGTAGATTATGTCCGTGCCATCCGTGAGTTCAGAAGTGTCAATTTTACAGTTTCGAAAAGATGGTCAAAATCAATTATGACATCATCAGTGATGTCACAATTGACATTATCGGTTTTAAAATTACTGTCGTAGATGATGTCCGTGCCATCCGTGAGTTCAGAAGCGTCAATTTTACAGTTTCGAAAAGATGGTCAAAATCAAATATGACATCATCAGTGATGTCACAATTGACATTATCGGTTTTAAAATTACTGTCGTAGATGATGTCTGTGCCATTCGTGAGTTCAGAAGCGTCAATTTTACTGTTTTGAAATGATGGTCGAAATCAATTATGACATCATCAGTGATGTCACAATTGACATTATCGGTTTTAAAATTACTGTCGTAGATGATGTCCGTGCCATTCGTGAGTTCAGAAGCGTCAATTTTACAGTTTTGAAAAGATGGTTGAAATCAATTATGACATCATCAGTGATGTCACAATTGACATTATCGGTTTTAAAATTACTGTCGTAGATGATGTCCGTGCCATCCGTGAGTTCAGAAGCGTCAATTTTACAGTTTTGAAAAGATGGTCAAAATCAATTATGACATCATCAGTGATGTCACAATTGACATTATCGGTTTTAAAATTAGTGTCGTAGATGATGTCCGTTCCATCCGTGAGTTCAGAAGCGTCAATTTTACAGTTTTGAAAAGATATCGAAATCAATTATGACATCATCAGTGATGTCACAATTGACATTATCGGTTTTAAAATGACTGTCGTAGATGATGTCCGTGCCATCCGTGAGTTCAGAATCGTCAAATTTACAGTTTCGAAAAGATGGTTGAAATCAATTATGACATCATCAGTGATGTCACAATTGACATTATCGGTTTTAAAATTACTGTCGTAGATGATGTCCGTGCCATCTTTGAGTTCAGAAGCGTCAATTTTACAGTTTTTAAAGATGGTCAAAATCAATTATGACATCATCAGTGATGTCACAATTGACATTATCGGTTTTAATATTATTGTCGTAGATGATGTCTGTGCCATTCGTGAGTTCAGAAGCGTCAATTTTACTGTTTTGAAAAGATGGTCGAAATCAATTATGACATCATCAGTGATGTCACAATTGACATTATCGGTTTTATAATTACTGTCGTAGATGATGTCCGTGCCATCCGTGAGTTCAGAAGCATCAATTTTACAGTTTTGAAAAGATGGTTGAAATCAATTATGACATCATCATTGATGTCACAATTGACATTATCGGTTTTAAAATTACTGTCGTACATGATGTCCGTGCCATCCGTGAGTTCAGAATCGTCAAATTTACAGTTTCGAAAAGTTGGTCGAAATCAATTATGACATCATCAGTGATGTCACAATTGACATTATAGGTTTTAAAATTACTGTCGTAGAGGATGTCTGTGCCATTTGTGAGTTCAGAAGCGTCAATTTTACTGTTTTGAAAAGATGGTCGAAATCAATTATGACATCATCAGTGATGTCACAATTGACATTATCGGTTTTAAAATTACTGTCGTAGATGATGTCTGTGCCATTCATGAGTTCAGAAGCGTCAATTTTACAGTTTTGAAAAGATATCGAAATCAATTATGACATCATCAGTGATGTCACAATTGACATTATCGGTTTTAAAATTACTGTCGTAGATGATGTCCGTGCCATCCGTGATTTCAGAAGCGTCAATTTTACAGTTTTAAAAAGATGGTCGAAATCAATTATGACATCATCAGTGATGTCACAGTTGACATTATCGGTTTTAAAATTACTGTCGTAGATGATGTCCGTGCCATCCTTGAGTTCAGAAGCGTCAATTTTACAGTTTCGAAAAGATGGTCAAAATCAATTATGACATCATCACTGATGTCAAAATTGACATTATCGGTTTTAAAATTACTGTCGTAGATGATGTCCGTGCCATCCGTGAGTTCAGAATCGTCAAATTTACAGTTTTGAAAAGATGGTTAAAATCAATTATGACATCATCAGTGATGTCACAATTGACATTATTGGTTTTAAAATTACTGTCGTAGATGATGTCCGTGCCATCCGTGAGTTCAGAAGCGTCAATTTTACAGTTTTGAAAAGATGGTTAAAATCAATTATGACATCATCAGTGATGTCACAATTGACATTATTGGTTTTAAAATTACTGTCGTAGATGATGTCCGTGCCATCTTTGAGTTCAGAAGCGTCAATTTTACAGTTACGAAAAGATGGTCAAAATCAATTATGACATCATCAGTGATGTCATTATTGAAATTATCGGTTTTAATATTACTGTCGTAGATGATGTCCGTGCCATTCGTGAGTTTAGAAGCATCAATTTTACAGTTTTGAAAAGATGGTTGAAATCAATTATGACATCATCAGTGATGTCACAATTGACATTATCGGTTTTAAAATTACTGTCGTAGATGATGTCCGTGCCATCCGTGATTTCAGAAGCGTCAATTTTACAGTTTTGAAAAGATGGTCGAAATCAATTATGACATCATCACTGATGTCACAATTGACATTATCGGTTTTAAAATTACTGTCGTAGATGATGTCCGTGCCATCCGTGAGTTCAGAATCGTCAAATTTACAGTTTTGAAAAGAAGGTTAAAATCAATTATGACATCATCAGTGATGTCACAATTGACATTATCGGTTTTAAAATTACTGTCGTAGATGATGTCCGTGCCATTCGTGAGTTCAGAAGCGTCAATTTTACAGTTTTGAAAAGATGGTCAAAATCAATTATGACATCATCAGTGATGTCACAATTGACATTATCGGTTTTAAAATTACTGTCGTAGATGATGTCCGTGCTATCCGTGAGTTCAGAAATGTCAAATTTACAGTTTCGAAAAGATGGTTGAAATCAATTATGACATCATCAGTGATGTCACAATTGACATTATAGGTTTTAAAATTACTGTCGTAGATGATGTCCGTGCCATCCGTGAGTTCAGAAGCGTCAATTTTACAGTTTTGAAAAGATGGTTAAAATCAATTATGACATCATCAGTGATGTCACAATTGACATTATTGGTTTTAAAATTACTGTCGTAGATGATGTCCGTGCCATCTTTGAGTTCAGAAGCGTCAATTTTACAGTTACGAAAAGATGGTCGAAATCAATTATGACATCATCAGTGATGTCACAATTGACATTATCGGTTTTAAAATTAATGTGGTAGATGATGTCCGTGCCATCCGTGAGTTCAGAAGTGTCAATTTTACAGTTTCGAAAAGATGGTCAAAATCAATTATGACATCATCAGTGATGTCACAATTGACATTATCGGTTTTAAAATTACTGTCGTAGATGATGTCCGTGCCATCCGTGAGTTCAGAAGCGTCAATTTTACAGTTTCGAAAATATGGTCAAAATCAATTATGACATCATCAGTGATGTCACAATTGACATTATCGGTTTTAAAATTAGTGTCGTAGATGATGTCCGTTCCATCCGTGAGTTCAGAAGCGTCAATTTTACAGTTTTGAAAAGATATCGAAATCAATTATGACATCATCAGTGATGTCACAATTGACATTATCGGTTTTAAAATTACTGTCGTAGATGATGTCCGTGCCATCCGTGAGTTCAGAAGTGCCAATTTTACAGTTTCGAAAAGATGGTCAAAATCAATTATGACATCATCAGTGATGTCACAATTGACATTATCGGTTTTAAAATTACTGTCGTAGATGATGTCCATGCCATCTGTGAGTTCAGAAGCGTCAATTTTACAGTTTTGAAAAGATGGTCAAAATCAATTATGACATCATCAGTGATGTCACAATTGACATTATCGGTTTTAATATTACTGTCGTAGATGATGTCTGTGCCATTCGTGAGTTCAGAAGCGTCAATTATATTGTTTTGAAAAGATGGTCGAAATCAATTATGACATCATCAGTGATGTCACAATTGACATTATCGGTTTTAAAATTACTGTCGTTGATGATGTCCGTGCCATCCGTGAGTTCAGAAGCATCAATTTTACAGTTTTTAAAAGATGGTTGAAATCAATTATGACATCATCAGTGATGTCACAATTGACATTATCGGTTTTAAAATTACTGTCTTTGATGATGTCCGTGCTATTCGTGGGTTCAGAAGCGTCAATTTTACAGATTTGAAAAGATGTCGAAATCAATTATGACATCATCAGTGATGTCACAATTGACATTATTGGTTTTAAAATTACTGTCGTAGATGATGTCCGTGCCATCTTTGAGTTCAGAAGCGTCAATTTTACAGTTACAAAAAGATGGTCGAAATCAATTATGACATCATCAGTGATGTCACAATTTACATTATCGGTTTTAAAATTATTGTCATAGATGATGTCCGTGCCATCCGTGAGTTCAGAAGTGACAATTTTACAGTTTCGAAAAGATGGTCAAAATCAATTATGACATCATCAGTGATGTCACAATTGACATTATCGGTTTTAAAATTACTGTCGTAGATGATGTCCGTTCCATCCGTGAGTTCAGAAGCGTCAATTTTACAGTTTTGAAAAGATGGTCGAAATCAATTATGACATCATCAGTGATGTCACAATTGACATTATCGGTTTTAAAATTACTGTCTTTGATGATGTCCGTGCCATTCGTGGGTTCAGAAGCGTCAATTTTACAGATTTGAAAAGATGTCGAAATCAATTATGACATCATCAGTGATGTCACAATTGACATTATCGGATTTAAAATGACTGTCGTAGATGATGTCCGTGCCATCCGTGAGTTCAGAAGTGTCAATTTTACAGTTTTGAAAAGATGGTTAAAATCAATTATGACATCATCAGTGATGTCACAATTGACATTATCGGTTTTAAAATTACTGTCGTAGATGATGACCGTTCCATCCGTGAGTTCAGAAGCATCAATTTTACAGTTTCGAAAAGATGGTCAAAATCAATTATGACATCATCAGTGATGTCACAATTGACATTATCGGTTTTAAAATTACTGTCGTAGATGATGACCGTTCCATCCGTGAGTTCAGAAGCGTCAATTTTACAGTTTTGAAAGGATGGTCGAAATCAATTATGACATCATTAGTGATGTCACAATTGACATTATCGGTTTTAAAATTATTGTCGTACATGATGTCCGTGCCATCCGTGAGTTCAGAATCGTCAAATTTACAGTTTCGAAAAGTTGGTCGAAATCAATTATGACATCATCAGTGATGTCACAATTGACATTATAGGTTTTAAAATTACTGTCGTAGAGGATGTCTGTGCCATTTGTGAGTTCAGAAGCGTCAATTTTACTGTTTTGAAAAGATGGTCGAAATCAATTATGACATCATCAGTGATGTCACAATTGGCATTATCGGTTTTACAATTACTGTCGTAGATGATGTCCGTGCCATTCATGAGTTCAGAAGCATCAATTTTACAGTTTTGAAAAGATATCGAAATCAATTATGACATCATCAGTGATGTCACAATTGACATTATTGGTTTTAAAATTACTGTCGTAGATGATGTCCGTGCCATCCGTGATTTCAGAAGCGTCAATTTTAGTTTTGAAAAGATGGTCGAAATCAATTATGACATCATCACTGATGTCACAATTGACATTATCGGTTTTAAAATTACTGTCGTAGATGATGTCCGTGCCATCCGTGAGTTCAGAATCGTCAAATTTACAGTTTTGAAAAGATGGTTAAAATCAATTATGACATCATCAGTGATGTCACAATTGACATTATTGGTTTTAAAATTACTGTCGTAGATGATGTCCGTGCCATCCGTGAGTTCAGAAGCGTCAATTTTACAGTTTTGAAAAGATGGTTAAAATCAATTATGACATCATCAGTGATGTCACAATTGACATTATTGGTTTTAAAATTACTGTCGTAGATGATGTCCGTGCCATCTTTGAGTTCAGAAGCGTCAATTTTACAGTTACGAAAAGATGGTCAAAATCAATTATGACATCATCAGTGATGTCATTATTGAAATTATCGGTTTTAATATTACTGTCGTAGATGATGTCCGTGCCATCCGTGAGTTCAGAAGTGTCAATTTTACAGTTTCGAAAAGATGGTCAAAATTAATTATGACATCATCAGTGATGTCACAATTGACATTATCGGTTTTAAAATTACTGTCGTAGATGATGTCCGTGCCATCCGTGAGTTCAGAAGCGTCAATTTTAGAGTTTCAAAAAGATGGTCAAAATCAAATATGACATCATCAGTGATGTCACAATTGACATTATCGGTTTTAAAATTACTGTCGTAGATGATGTCTGTGCCATTCGTGAGTTCAGAAGCGTCAATTTTACTGTTTTGAAATGATGGTCGAAATCAATTATGACATCATCAGTGATGTCACAATTGACATTATCGGTTTTAAAATTACTGTCGTAGATGATGTCCGTGCCATTCGTGAGTTCAGAAGCGTCAATTTTACAGTTTTGAAAAGATGGTTGAAATCAATTATGACATCATCAGTGATGTCACAATTGACATTATCGGTTTTAAAATTACTGTCGTAGATGATGTCTGTGCCAATAGTGAGTTCAGAAGCGTAAATTTTACAGTTTTGAAAAGATGGTCAAAATCAATTATGACATCATCAGTGATGTCACAATTGACATTATCGGTTTTAAAATTACTGTCGTAGATGATGTCCGTGCCATTCGTGAGTTTAGAAGCATCAATTTTACAGTTTTGAAAAGATGGTTGAAATCAATTATGACATCATCAGTGATGTCACAATTGACATTATCGGTTTTAAAATTACTGTCGTAGATGATGTCTGTGCCATCCGTGATTTCAGAAGCGTCAATTTTACAGTTTTGAAAAGATGGTCGAAATCAATTATGACATCATCACTGATGTCACAATTGACATTATCGGTTTTAAAATTACTGTCGTAGATGATGTCCGTGCCATTCGTGAGTTTAGAAGCATCAATTTTACAGTTTTGAAAAGATGGTTGAAATCAATTATGACATCATCAGTGATGTCACAATTGACATTATCGGTTTTAAAATTACTGTCGTAGATGATGTCCGTGCCATCCATGATTTCAGAAGCGTCAATTTTACAGTTTTGAAAAGATGGTCGAAATCAATTATGACATCATCACTGATGTCACAATTGACATTATCGGTTTTAAAATTACTGTCGTAGATGATGTCCGTGCCATCCGTGAGTTCAGAATCGTCAAATTTACAGTTTTGAAAAGAAGGTTAAAATCAATTATGACATCATCAGTGATGTCACAATTGACATTATCGGTTTTAAAATTACTGTCGTAGATGATGTCCGTGCCATTCGTGAGTTCAGAAGCGTCAATTTTACAGTTTTGAAAAGATGGTCAAAATCAATTATGACATCATCAGTGATGTCACAATTGACATTATCGGTTTTAAAATTACTGTCGTAGATGATGTCCGTGCCATCCGTGAGTTCAGAAATGTCAAATTTACAGTTTCGAAAAGATGGTTGAAATCAATTATGACATCATCAGTGATGTCACAATTGACATTATGGGTTTTAAAATTACTGTCGTAGATGATGTCCGTGCCATTCGTGAGTTCAGAAGCGTCAATTTTACAGTTTTGAAAAGATGGTTAAAATCAATTATGACATCATCAGTGATGTCACAATTGACATTATTGGTTTTAAAATTACTGTCGTAGATGATGTCCGTGCCATCTTTGAGTTCAGAAGCGTCAATTTTACAGTTACGAAAAGATGGTCGAAATCAATTATGAAATCATCAGTGATGTCACAATTGACATTATCGGTTTTAAAATTACTGTGGTAGATGATGTCCGTGCCATCCGTGAGTTCAGAAGTGTCAATTTTACAGTTTCGAAAAGATGGTCAAAATCAATTATGACATCATCAGTGATGTCACAATTGACATTATCGGTTTTAAAATTACTGTCGTAGATGATGTCCGTGCCATCCGTGAGTTCAGAAGCGTCAATTTTACAGTTTCGAAAATATGGTCAAAATCAATTATGACATCATCAGTGATGTCACAATTGACATTATCGGTTTTAAAATTAGTGTCGTAGATGATGTCCGTTCCATCCGTGAGTTCAGAAGCGTCAATTTTACAGTTTTGAAAAGATATCGAAATCAATTATGACATCATCAGTGATGTCACAATTGACATTATCGGTTTTAAAATGACTGTCGTAGATGATGTCCGTGCCATCCGTGAGTTCAGAATAGTCAAATTTACAGATTCGAAAAGATGGTTGAAATCAATTATGACATCATCAGTGATGTCACAATTGACATTATCGGTTTTAAAATTACTGTCGTAGATGATGTCCGTGCCATCCGTGAGTTCAGAAGTGCCAATTTTACAGTTTCGAAAAGATGGTCAAAATCAATTATGACATCATCAGTGATGTCACAATTGACATTATCGGTTTTAAAATTACTGTCGTAGATGATGTCCGTGCCATCTGTGAGTTCAGAAGCGTCAATTTTACAGTTTTGAAAAGATGGTCAAAATCAATAATGACATCATCAGTGATGTCACAATTGACATTATCGGTTTTAATATTACTGTCGTAGATGATGTCTGTGCCATTCGTGAGTTCAGAAGCGTCAATTATATTGTTTTGAAAAGATGGTCGAAATCAATTATGACATCATCAGTGATGTCACAATTGACATTATCGGTTTTAAAATTACTGTCGTTGATGATGTCCGTGCCATCCGTGAGTTCAGAAGCATCAATTTTACAGTTTTTAAAAGATGGTTGAAATCAATTATGACATCATCAGTGATGTCACAATTGACATTATCGGTTTTAAAATTACTGTCGTAGATCATGTCCGTGCCATTCGTGAGTTCAGAAGCGTCAATTTTACAGTTTTGAAAAGATGGTCGAAATCATTTATGACATCATCAGTGATGTCACAATTGACATTATCGGTTTTAAAATTACTGTCTTTGATGATGTCCGTGCCATTCGTGGGTTCAGAAGCGTCAATTTTACAGATTTGAAAAGATGTCGAAATCAATTATGACATCATCAGTGATGTCACAATTGACATTATCGGTTTTAAAATTACTGTCGTAGATGACGTCCTTGCCATCTGTGCGTTCAGAAGCGTCAATTTTACAGTTTTGAAAAGATGGTTAAAATCAATTATGACATCATCAGTGATGTCACAATTGACATTATTGGTTTTAAAATTACTGTCGTAGATGATGTCCGTGCCATCTTTGAGTTCAGAAGCGTCAATTTTACAGTTACAAAAAGATGGTCGAAATCAATTATGACATCATCAGTGATGTCACAATTGACATTATCGGTTTTAAAATTATTGTCGTAGATGATGTCCGTGCCATCCGTGAGTTCAGAAGTGACAATTTTACAGTTTTGAAAAGATGGTCGAAATCAATTATGACATCATCAGTGATGTCACAATTGACATTATCGGTTTTAAAATTACTGTCTTTGATGATGTCCGTGCCATTCGTGGGTTCAGAAGCGTCAATTTTACAGATTTGAAAAGATGTCGAAATCAATTATGACATCATCAGTGATGTCACAATTGACATTATCGGATTTAAAATGACTGTCGTAGATGATGTCCGTGCCATCCATGAGTTCAGAAGTGTCAATTTTACAGTTTTGAAAAGATGGTTAAAATCAATTATGACATCATCAGTGATGTCACAATTGACATTATCGGTTTTAAAATTACTGTCGTAGATGATGACCGTTCCATCCGTGAGTTCAGAAGCATCAATTTTACAGTTTCGAAAAGATGGTCAAAATCAATTATGACATCATCAGTGATGTCACAATTGACATTATCGGTTTTAAAATTACTGTCGTAGATGATGACCGTTCCATCCGTGAGTTCAGAAGCGTCAATTTTACAGTTTTGAAAGGATGGTCGAAATCAATTATGACATCATTAGTGATGTCACAATTGACATTATCGGTTTTAAAATTACTGTCGTACATGATGTCCGTGCCATCCGTGAGTTCAGAATCGTCAAATTTACAGTTTCGAAAAGTTGGTCGAAATCAATTATGACATCATCAGTGATGTCACAATTGACCTTATCGGTTTTAAAATCACTGTCGTTGATGATGTCCGTGCCATCCGTGAGTTCAGAAGCATAAATTTTACAGTTTTGAAAAGATGGTTGAAATCAATTATGACATCATCTGTGATGTCACAATTGACATTATCGGTTTTAAAATTACTGTCGTAGATCATGTCCGTGCCATTCGTGGGTTCAGAAGCGTCAATTTTACAGATTTGAAAAGATGTCGAAATCAATTATGACATCATCAGTGATGTCACAATTGACATTATCGGTTTTAAAATGACTGTCGTAGATGATGTCCGTGCCATCCGTGATTTCAGAATCGTCAAATTTACAGTTTCGAAAAGATGGTTGAAATCAATTATGACATCATCAGTGATGTCACAATTGACATTATCGGTTTTAAAATTACTGTCATAGATGATGTCCTTGCCATCTGTGCGTTCAGAAGCGTCAATTTTACAGTTTTGAAAAGATGGTTAAAATCAATTATGACATCATCAGTGATGTCACAATTGACATTATTGGTTTTAAAATTACTGTCGTAGATGATGTCCGTGCCATCTTTGAGTTCAGAAGCGTCAATTTTACAGTTACGAAAAGATGGTCAAAATCAATTATGACATCATCAGTGATGTCACAATTGACATTATCGGTTTTAAAATTACTGTCGTAGATGATGTCCGTGCCATCCGTGAGTTCAGAAGTGCCAATTTTACAGTTTCGAAAAGATGGTCAAAATCAATTATGACATCATCAGTGATGTCACAATTGACATTATCGGTTTTAAAATTACTGTCTTTGATGATGTCCGCGCCATTCGTGGGTTCAGAAGCGTCAATTTTACAGATTTGAAAAGATGTCGAAATCAATTATGACATCATCAGTGATGTCACAATTGACATTATCGGTTTTAAAATTACTGTCGTAGATGACGTCCTTGCCATCTGTGCGTTCAGAAGCGTCAATTTTACAGTTTTGAAAAGATGGTTAAAATCAATTATGACATCATCAGTGATGTCACAATTGACATTATTGGTTTTAAAATTACTGTCGTAGATGATGTCCGTGCCATCTTTGAGTTCAGAAGCGTCAATTTTACAGTTACAAAAAGATGGTCGAAATCAATTATGACATCATCAGTGATGTCACAATTGACATTATCGGTTTTAAAATTACTGTCTTTGATGATGTCCGTGCCATTCGTGGGTTCAGAAGCGTCAATTTTACAGATTTGAAAAGATGTCGAAATCAATTATGACATCATCAGTGATGTCACAATTGACATTATCGGATTTAAAATGACTGTCGTAGATGATGTCCGTGCCATCCGTGAGTTCAGAAGTGTCAATTTTACAGTTTTGAAAAGATGGTTAAAATCAATTATGACATCATCAGTGATGTCACAATTGACATTATCGGTTTTAAAATTACTGTCGTAGATGATGACCGTTCCATCCGTGAGTTCAGAAGCATCAATTTTACAGTTTCGAAAAGATGGTCAAAATCAATTATGACATCATCAGTGATGTCACAATTGACATTATCGGTTTTAAAATTACTGTCGTAGATGATGACCGTTCCATCCGTGAGTTCAGAAGCGTCAATTTTACAGTTTTGAAAGGATGGTCGAAATCAATTATGACATCATTAGTGATGTCACAATTGACATTATCGGTTTTAAAATAACTGTCGTACATGATGTCCGTGCCATCCGTGAGTTCAGAATCGTCAAATTTACAGTTTCGAAAAGTTGGTCGAAATCAATTATGACATCATCAGTGATGTCACAATTGACCTTATCGGTTTTAAAATCACTGTCGTTGATGATGTCCGTGCCATCTGTGAGTTCAGAAGCATAAATTTTACAGTTTTGAAAAGATGGTTGAAATCAATTATGACATCATCTGTGATGTCACAATTGACATTATCGGTTTTAAAATTACTGTCGTAGATCATGTCCGTGCCATTCGTGGGTTCAGAAGCGTCAATTTTACAGATTTGAAAAGATGTCGAAATCAATTATGACATCATCAGTGATGTCACAATTGACATTATCGGTTTTAAAATGACTGTCGTAGATGATGTCCGTGCCATCCGTGATTTCAGAATCGTCAAATTTACAGTTTCGAAAAGAGGGTTGAAATCAATTATGACATCATCAGTGATGTCACAATTGACATTATCGGTTTTAAAATTACTGTCATAGATGATGTCCTTGCCATCTGTGCGTTCAGAAGCGTCAATTTTACAGTTTTGAAAAGATGGTTAAAATCAATTATGACATCATCAGTGATGTCACAATTGACATTATTGGTTTTAAAATTACTGTCGTAGATGATGTCCGTGCCATCTTTGAGTTCAGAAGCGTCAATTTTACAGTTACGAAAAGATGGTCAAAATCAATTATGACATCATCAGTGATGTCACAATTGACATTATCGGTTTTAAAATTACTGTCGTAGATGATGTCCGTGCCATCCGTGAGTTCAGAAGTGCCAATTTTACAGTTTCGAAAAGATGGTCAAAATCAATTATGACATCATCAGTGATGTCACAATTGACATTATCGGTTTTAAAATTACTGTCGTAGATGATGTCCGTGCCATCCGTGAGTTCAGAAGCGTCAATTTTACAGTTTTAAAAAGATGGTCAAAATCAATTATGACATCATCAGTGATGTTACAATTGACATTATCGGTTTTAATATTACTGTCGTAGATGATGTCTGTGCCATTCGTGAGTTCAGAAGCGTCAATTTACTGTTTTGAAAAGATGGTCGAAATCAATTATGACATCATCAGTGATGTCACAATTGACATTATCGGTTTTATAATTACTGTCGTAGATGATGTCCGTGCCATCCGTGAGTTCAGAAGCATCAATTTTACAGTTTTGAAAAGATGGTTGAAATCAATTATGACATCATCATTGATGTCACAATTGACATTATCGGTTTTAAAATTACTGTCATAGATGATGTCCGTTCCATCCGTGAGTTCAGAAGCGTCAATTTTACAGTTTCGAAAAGATGGTCGAAATCAATTATGACATCATCACTGATGTCACAGTTGACATTATCGGTTTTAAAATTACTGTCGTAGATGATGTCCGTGCCATCCGTGAGTTCAGAATCGTCAAATTTACAGTTTTGAAAAGTTGGTCGAAATCAATTATGACATCATCAGTGATGTCACAATTGACATTATAGGTTTTAAAATTACTGTCGTAGATGATGTCTGTGCCATTTGTGAGTTTAGAAGCGCCAATTTTACTGTTTTGAAAAGATGGTCGAAATCAATTATGACATCATCAGTGATGTCACAATTGACATTATCGGTTTTACAATTACTGTCATAGATGATGTCCGTGCCATTCGTGAGTTCAGAAGCGTCAATTTTACAGTTTTGAAAAGATATCGAAATCAATTATGACATCATCAGTGATGTCACAATTGACATTATCGGTTTTAAAATCACTGTCGTTGATGATGTCCGTGCCATCCGTGAGTTCAGAAGCATCAATTTTACAGTTTTGAAAAGATGTCGAAATCAATTCTGACATCATCAGTGATGTCACAATTGACATTATCGGTTTTAAAATGACTGTCGTAGATGATGTCCGTGCCATCCGTGAGTTCAGAATCGTCAAATTTACAGTTTCGAAAAGATGGTTAAATCAATTATGACATCATCAGTGATGTCACAATTGACATTATCGGTTTTAAAATTACTGTCGTAGATGATGTCCTTGCCATCTGTGCGTTCAGAAGCGTCAATTTTACAGTTTTGAAAAGATGGTTAAAATCAATTATGACATCATCAGTGATGTCACAATTGACATTATTGGTTTTAAAATTACTGTCGTAGATGATGTCCGTGCCATCCGTGAGTTCAGAAGCGTCAATTTTACAGTTTTGAAAAGATGGTCAAAATCAATTATGACATCATCAGTGATGTCACAATTGACATTATCGGTTTTATAATTACTGTCGTAGATGATGTCCGTTCCATCCGTGAGTTCAGAAGCGTCAATTTTACAGTTTCGAAAAGATGGTCGAAATCAATTATGACATCATCAGTGATGTCACAATTGACATTATCGGTTTTAAAATTACTGTCGTACATGATGTCCGTGCCATCCGTGAGTTCAGAATCGTCAAATTTACAGTTTCGAAAAGTTGGTCGAAATCAATTATGACATCATCAGTGATGTCACAATTGACATTATAAGTTTTAAAATTACTGTCGTAGATGATGTCTGTGCCATTTGTGAGTTCAGAAGCGTCAATTTTACTGTTTTGAAAAGATGGTCAAAATCAATTATGACATCATCAGTGATGTCACAATTGACATTATCGGTTTTACAATTACTGTCGTAGATGATGTCAGTGCCATTCGTGAGTTCAGAAGCGTCAATTTTACAGTTTTGAAAAGATATCGAAATCAATTATGACATCATCAGTGATGTCACAATTGACATTATCGGTTTTAAAATTACTGTCGTAGATGATGTCCGTGCCATCCGTGATTTCAGAAGCGTCAATTTTACAGTTTTGAAAAGATGGTCGAAATCAATTATGACATCATCAGTGATGTCACAGTTGACATTATCGGTTTTAAAATTACTGTCGTAGATGATGTCCGTGCCATCCGTGAGTTCAGAAGCGTCAATTTTACAGTTTTGAAAAGATGGTCAAAATCAATTATGACATCATCAGTGATGTCACAATTGACATTATCGGTTTTAAAATTACTGTCGTAGATGATGTCCGTTCCATCCGTGAGTTCAGAAGCGTCAATTTTACAGTTTTGAAAAGATGGTCGAAATCAATTATGACATCATCAGTGATGTCACAATTGACATTATCGGTTTTAAAATTACTGTCTTTGATGATGTCCGTGCCATTCGTGGGTTCAGAAGCGTCAATTTTACAGATTTGAAAAGATGTCGAAATCAATTATGACATCATCAGTGATGTCACAATTGACATTATCGGATTTAAAATGACTGTCGTAGATGATGTCCGTGCCATCCGTGAGTTCAGAAGTGTCAATTTTACAGTTTTGAAAAGATGGTTAAAATCAATTATGACATCATCAGTGATGTCACAATTGACATTATCGGTTTTAAAATTACTGTCGTAGATGATGACCGTTCCATCCGTGAGTTCAGAAGCATCAATTTTACAGTTTCGAAAAGATGGTCAAAATCAATTATGACATCATCAGTGATGTCACAATTGACATTATCGGTTTTAAAATTACTGTCGTAGATGATGACCGTTCCATCCGTGAGTTCAGAAGCGTCAATTTTACAGTTTTGAAAGGATGGTCGAAATCAATTATGACATCATTAGTGATGTCACAATTGACATTATCGGTTTTAAAATTACTGTCGTACATGATGTCCGTGCCATCCGTGAGTTCAGAATCGTCAAATTTACAGTTTCGAAAAGTTGGTCGAAATCAATTATGACATCATCAGTGATGTCACAATTGACCTTATCGGTTTTAAAATCACTGTCGTTGATGATGTCCGTGCCATCTGTGAGTTCAGAAGCATAAATTTTACAGTTTTGAAAAGATGGTTGAAATCAATTATGACATCATCTGTGATGTCACAATTGACATTATCGGTTTTAAAATTACTGTCGTAGATCATGTCCGTGCCATTCGTGGGTTCAGAAGCGTCAATTTTACAGATTTGAAAAGATGTCGAAATCAATTATGACATCATCAGTGATGTCACAATTGACATTATCGGTTTTAAAATGACTGTCGTAGATGATGTCCGTGCCATCCGTGATTTCAGAATCGTCAAATTTACAGTTTCGAAAAGATGGTTGAAATCAATTATGACATCATCAGTGATGTCACAATTGACATTATCGGTTTTAAAATTACTGTCATAGATGATGTCCTTGCCATCTGTGCGTTCAGAAGCGTCAATTTTACAGTTTTGAAAAGATGGTTAAAATCAATTATGACATCATCAGTGATGTCACAATTGACATTATTGGTTTTAAAATTACTGTCGTAGATGATGTCCGTGCCATCTTTGAGTTCAGAAGCGTCAATTTTACAGTTACGAAAAGATGGTCAAAATCAATTATGACATCATCAGTGATGTCACAATTGACATTATCGGTTTTAAAATTACTGTCGTAGATGATGTCCGTGCCATCCGTGAGTTCAGAAGTGCCAATTTTACAGTTTCGAAAAGATGGTCAAAATCAATTATGACATCATCAGTGATGTCACAATTGACATTATCGGTTTTAAAATTACTGTCGTAGATGATGTCCGTGCCATCCGTGAGTTCAGAAGCGTCAATTTTACAGTTTTAAAAAGATGGTCAAAATCAATTATGACATCATCAGTGATGTTACAATTGACATTATCGGTTTTAATATTACTGTCGTAGATGATGTCTGTGCCATTCGTGAGTTCAGAAGCGTCAATTTACTGTTTTGAAAAGATGGTCGAAATCAATTATGACATCATCAGTGATGTCACAATTGACATTATCGGTTTTATAATTACTGTCGTAGATGATGTCCGTGCCATCCGTGAGTTCAGAAGCATCAATTTTACAGTTTTGAAAAGATGGTTGAAATCAATTATGACATCATCATTGATGTCACAATTGACATTATCGGTTTTAAAATTACTGTCATAGATGATGTCCGTTCCATCCGTGAGTTCAGAAGCGTCAATTTTACAGTTTCGAAAAGATGGTCGAAATCAATTATGACATCATCACTGATGTCACAGTTGACATTATCGGTTTTAAAATTACTGTCGTAGATGATGTCCGTGCCATCCGTGAGTTCAGAATCGTCAAATTTACAGTTTTGAAAAGTTGGTCGAAATCAATTATGACATCATCAGTGATGTCACAATTGACATTATAGGTTTTAAAATTACTGTCGTAGATGATGTCTGTGCCATTTGTGAGTTTAGAAGCGCCAATTTTACTGTTTTGAAAAGATGGTCGAAATCAATTATGACATCATCAGTGATGTCACAATTGACATTATCGGTTTTACAATTACTGTCATAGATGATGTCCGTGCCATTCGTGAGTTCAGAAGCGTCAATTTTACAGTTTTGAAAAGATATCGAAATCAATTATGACATCATCAGTGATGTCACAATTGACATTATCGGTTTTAAAATCACTGTCGTTGATGATGTCCGTTCCATCCGTGAGTTCAGAAGCATCAATTTTACAGTTTTGAAAAGATGTCGAAATCAATTCTGACATCATCAGTGATGTCACAATTGACATTATCGGTTTTAAAATGACTGTCGTAGATGATGTCCGTGCCATCCGTGAGTTCAGAATCGTCAAATTTACAGTTTCGAAAAGATGGTTAAATCAATTATGACATCATCAGTGATGTCACAATTGACATTATCGGTTTTAAAATTACTGTCGTAGATGATGTCCTTGCCATCTGTGCGTTCAGAAGCGTCAATTTTACAGTTTTGAAAAGATGGTTAAAATCAATTATGACATCATCAGTGATGTCACAATTGACATTATTGGTTTTAAAATTACTGTCGTAGATGATGTCCGTGCCATCCGTGAGTTCAGAAGCGTCAATTTTACAGTTTTGAAAAGATGGTCAAAATCAATTATGACATCATCAGTGATGTCACAATTGACATTATCGGTTTTATAATTACTGTCGTAGATGATGTCCGTTCCATCCGTGAGTTCAGAAGCGTCAATTTTACAGTTTTGAAAAGATGGTCGAAATCAATTATGACATCATCAGTGATGTCACAATTGACATTATCGGTTTTAAAATTACTGTCGTACATGATGTCCGTGCCATCCGTGAGTTCAGAATCGTCAAATTTACAGTTTCGAAAAGTTGGTCGAAATCAATTATGACATCATCAGTGATGTCACAATTGACATTATAAGTTTTAAAATTACTGTCGTAGATGATGTCTGTGCCATTTGTGAGTTCAGAAGCGTCAATTTTACTGTTTTGAAAAGATGGTCAAAATCAATTATGACATCATCAGTGATGTCACAATTGACATTATCGGTTTTACAATTACTGTCGTAGATGATGTCAGTGCCATTCGTGAGTTCAGAAGCGTCAATTTTACAGTTTTGAAAAGATATCGAAATCAATTATGACATCATCAGTGATGTCACAATTGACATTATCGGTTTTAAAATTACTGTCGTAGATGATGTCCGTGCCATCCGTGATTTCAGAAGCGTCAATTTTACAGTTTTGAAAAGATGGTCGAAATCAATTATGACATCATCAGTGATGTCACAGTTGACATTATCGGTTTTAAAATTACTGTCGTAGATGATGTCCGTGCCATCCGTGAGTTCAGAAGCGTCAATTTTACAGTTTCGAAAAGATGGTCAAAATCAATTATGACATCATCACTGATGTCACAATTGACATTATCGGTTTTAAAATTACTGTCGTAGATGATGTCCGTGCCATCCGTGAGTTCAGAATCGTCAAATTTACAGTTTTGAAAAGATGGTTAAAATCAATTATGACATCATCAGTGATGTCACAATTGACATTATTGGTTTTAAAATTACTGTCGTAGATGATGTCCGTGCCATCCGTGAGTTCAGAAGCGTCAATTTTACAGTTTTGAAAAGATGGTCAAAATCAATTATGACATCATCAGTGATGTCACAATTGACATTATTGGTTTTAAAATTACTGTCGTAGATGATGTCCGTGCCATCTTTGAGTTCAGAAGCTTCAATTTTACAGTTTCAAAAAGATGGTCAAAATCAAATATGACATCATCAGTGATGTCACAATTGACATTATCGGTTTTAAAATTACTGTCGTAGATGATGTCCGTGCCATTCGTGAGTTCAGAAGCGTCAATTTTACAGTTTTGAAAAGAAGGTTGAAATCAATTATGACATCATCAGTGATGTCACAATTGACATTATCGGTTTTAAAATTACTGTCGTAGATGATGTCTGTGCCATTCGTGAGTTCAGAAGCGTCAATTTTACTGTTTTGAAATGATGGTCGAAATCAATTATGACATCATCAGTGATGTCACAATTGACATTATCGGTTTTAAAATTACTGTCGTAGATGATGTCCGTGCCATCCGTGAGTTCAGAAGCGTCAATTTTACAGTTTTGAAAAGATGGTCAAAATCAATTATGACATCATCAGTGATGTCACAATTGACATTATCGGTTTTAAAATCACTGTCGTTGATGATGTCCGTGCCATCCGTGAGTTCAGAAGCATAAATTTTACAGTTTTGAAAAGATGGTTGAAATCAATTATGACATCATCAGTGATGTCACAATTGACATTATCGGTTTTAAAATTACTGTCGTAGATCATGTCCGTGCCATTCGTGGGTTCAGAAGCGTCAATTTTACAGATTTGAAAAGATGTCGAAATCAATTATGACATCATCAGTGATGTCACAATTGACATTATTGGTTTTAAAATTACTGTCGTAGATGATGTCCGTGCCATCCGTGAGTTCAGAAGCGTCAATTTTACAGTTTTGAAAAGATGGTCAAAATCAATTATGACATCATCAGTGATGTCACAATTGACATTATTGGTTTTAAAATTACTGTCGTAGATGATGTCCGTGCCATCTTTGAGTTCAGAAGCTTCAATTTTACAGTTACGAAAAGATGGTCAAAATCAATTATGACATCATCAGTGATGTCATTATTGAAATTATCGGTTTTAATATTACTGTTGTAGATGATGTCCGTGCCATCCGTGAGTTCAGAAGTGTCAATTTTACAGCTTCGAAAAGATGGTCAAAATCAATTATGACATCATCAGTGATGTCACAATTGACATTATCGGTTTTAAAATTACTGTCGTAGATGATGTCCGTGCCATCCGTGAGTTCAGAAGCGTCAATTTTACAGTTTCAAAAAGATGGTCAAAATCAAATATGACATCATCAGTGATGTCACAATTGACATTATCGGTTTTAAAATTACTGTCGTAGATGATGTCCGTGCCATCCGTGAGTTCAGAAGCGTCAATTTTACAGTTTCAAAAAGATGGTCAAAATCAAATATGACATCATCAGTGATGTCACAATTGACATTATCGGTTTTAAAATTACTGTCGTAGATGATGTCCGTGCCATTCGTGAGTTCAGAAGCGTCAATTTTACAGTTTTGAAAAGAAGGTTGAAATCAATTATGACATCATCAGTGATGTCACAATTGACATTATCGGTTTTAAAATTACTGTCGTAGATGATGTCTGTGCCATTCGTGAGTTCAGAAGCGTCAATTTTACTGTTTTGAAATGATGGTCAAAATCAATTATGACATCATCAGTGATGTCACAATTGACATTATCGGTTTTAAAATTACTGTCGTAGATGATGTCCGTGCCATCCGTGAGTTCAGAAGCGTCAATTTTACAGTTTTGAAAAGATGGTCAAAATCAATTATGACATCATCAGTGATGTCACAATTGACATTATCGGTTTTAAAATCACTGTCGTTGATGATGTCCGTGCCATCCGTGAGTTCAGAAGCATAAATTTTACAGTTTTGAAAAGATGGTTGAAATCAATTATGACATCATCAGTGATGTCACAATTGACATTATCGGTTTTAAAATTACTGTCGTAGATCATGTCCGTGCCATTCGTGGGTTCAGAAGCGTCAATTTTACAGATTTGAAAAGATGTCGAAATCAATTATGACATCATCAGTGATGTCACAATTGACATTATCGGTTTTAAAATGACTGTCGTAGATGATGTCCGTGCCATCCGTGATTTCAGAATCGTCAAATTTACAGTTTCGAAAAGATGGTTGAAATCAATTATGACATCATCAGTGATGTCACAATTGACATTATCGGTTTTAAAATTACTGTCATAGATGATGTCCTTGCCATCTGTGCGTTCAGAAGCGTCAATTTTACAGTTTTGAAAAGATGGTTAAAATCAATTATGACATCATCAGTGATGTCACAATTGACATTATTGGTTTTAAAATTACTGTCGTAGATGATGTCCGTGCCATCTTTGAGTTCAGAAGCGTCAATTTTACAGTTACGAAAAGATGGTCAAAATCAATTATGACATCATCAGTGATGTCACAATTGACCTTATCGGTTTTAAAATTACTGTCGTAGATGATGTCCGTGCCATCCGTGAGTTCAGAAGTGCCAATTTTACAGTTTCGAAAAGATGGTCAAAATCAATTATGACATCATCAGTGATGTCACAATTGACATTATCGGTTTTAAAATTACTGTCGTAGATGATGTCCGTGCCATCCGTGAGTTCAGAAGCGTCAATTTTACAGTTTTAAAAAGATGGTCAAAATCAATTATGACATCATCAGTGATGTCACAATTGACATTATCGGTTTTAATATTACTGTCGTAGATGATGTCCGTGCCATTCGTGAGTTCAGAAGCGTCAATTTACTGTTTTAAAAAGATGGTCGAAATCAATTATGACATCATCAGTGATGTCACAATTGACATTATCGGTTTTATAATTACTGTCGTAGATGATGTCCGTGCCATCCGTGAGTTCAGAAGCATCAATTTTACAGTTTTGAAAAGATGGTTGAAATCAATTATGACATCATCATTGATGTCACAATTGACATCGGTTTTAAAATTACTGTCATAGATGATGTCCGTTCCATCCGTGAGTTCAGAAGCGTCAATTTTACAGTTTCGAAAAGATGGTCGAAATCAATTATGACATCATCAGTGATGTCACAATTGACATTATCGGTTTTAAAATTACTGTCGTACATGATGTCCGTGCCATCCGTGAGTTCAGAATCGTCAAATTTACAGTTTCGAAAAGTTGGTCGAAATCAATTATGACATCATCAGTGATGTCACAATTGACATTATAGGTTTTAAAATTACTGTAGTAGATGATGTCTGTGCCATTTGTGAGTTCAGAAGCGTCAATTTTACTGTTTTGAAAAGATGGTCGAAATCAATTATGACATCATCAGTGATGTCACAATTGACATTATCGGTTTTACAATTACTGTCGTAGATGATGTCTGTGCCAATCGTGAGTTCAGAAGCGTCAATTTTACAGTTTTGAAAAGATATCGAAATCAATTATGACATCATCAGTGATGTCACAATTGACATTATCGGTTTTAAAATTACTGTCGTAGATGATGTCCGTGCCATCCGTGATTTCAGAAGCGTCAATTTTACAGTTTTGAAAAGATGGTCGAAATCAATTATGACATCATCAGTGATGTCACAGTTGACATTATCGGTTTTAAAATTACTGTCGTAGATGATGTCCGTGCCATCCGTGAGTTCAGAAGCGTCAATTTTACAGTTTCGAAAAGATGGTCAAAATCAATTATGACATCATCACTGATGTCACAATTGACATTATTGGTTTTAAAATTACTGTCGTAGATGATGTCCGTGCCATCCGTGAGTTCAGAATCGTCAAATTTACAGTTTTGAAAAGTTGGTCGAAATCAATTATGACATCATCAGTGATGTCACAATTGACATTATCGGTTTTAAAATCACTGTCGTTGATGATGTCCGTGCCATCCGTGAGTTCAGAAGCATCAATTTTACAGTTTTGAAAAGATGTCGAAATCAATTATGACATCATCAGTGATGTCACAATTGACATTATCGGTTTTAAAATGACTGTCGTAGATGATGTCCGTGCCATCCGTGAGTTCAGAATCGTCAAATTTACAGTTTCGAAAAGATGGTTGAAATCAATTATGACATCATCAGTGATGTCACAATTGACATTATCGGTTTTAAAATTACTGTCGTAGATGATGTCCTTGCCATCTGTGCGTTCAGAAGCGTCAATTTTACAGTTTTGAAAAGATGGTTAAAATCAATTATGACATCATCAGTGATGTCACAATTGACATTATTGGTTTTAAAATTACTGTCGTAGATGATGTCCGTGCCATCTTTGAGTTCAGAAGCGTCAATTTTACAGTTACGAAAAGATGGTCGAAATCAATTATGACATCATCAGTGATGTCACAATTGACATTATCGGTTTTAAAATTACTGTCGTAGATGATGTCCGTGCCATCCGTGAGTTCAGAAGCGTCAATTTTACAGTTTCGAAAAGATGGTCAAAATCAATTATGACATCATCACTGATGTCACAATTGACATTATCGGTTTTAAAATTACTGTCGTAGATGATGTCCGTGCCATCCGTGAGTTCAGAATCGTCAAATTTACAGTTTTGAAAAGATGGTTAAAATCAATTATGACATCATCAGTGATGTCACAATTGACATTATTGGTTTTAAAATTACTGTCGTAGATGATGTCCGTGCCATCCGTGAGTTCAGAAGCGTCAATTTTACAGTTTTGAAAAGATGGTCAAAATCAATTATGACATCATCAGTGATGTCACAATTGACATTATCGGTTTTAAAATTACTGTCGTAGATGATGTCCGTGCCATCCGTGAGTTCAGAAGCGTCAATTTTACAGTTTCGAAAAGATGGTCAAAATCAAATATGACATCATCAGTGATGTCACAATTGACATTATCGGTTTTAAAATTACTGTCGTAGATGATGTCTGTGCCATTCGTGAGTTCAGAAGCGTCAATTTTACTGTTTTGAAATGATGGTCAAAATCAATTATGACATCATCAGTGATGTCATTATTGAAATTATCGGTTTTAATATTACTGTCGTAGATTATGTCCGTGCCATCCGTGAGTTCAGAAGTGTCAATTTTACAGTTTCGAAAAGATGGTCAAAATCAATTATGACATCATCAGTGATGTCACAATTGACATTATCGGTTTTAAAATTACTGTCGTAGATGATGTCCGTGCCATCCGTGAGTTCAGAAGCGTCAATTTTACAGTTTCGAAAAGATGGTCAAAATCAAATATGACATCATCAGTGATGTAACAATTGACATTATCGGTTTTAAAATTACTGTCGTAGATGATGTCTGTGCCATTCGTGAGTTCAGAAGCGTCAATTTTACTGTTTTGGAATGATGGTCGAAATCAATTATGACATCATCAGTGATGTCACAATTGACATTATCGGTTTTAAAATTACTGTCGTAGATGATGTCCGTGCCATTCGTGAGTTCAGAAGCGTCAATTTTACAGTTTTGAAAAGATGGTTGAAATCAATTATGACATCATCAGTGATGTCACAATTGACATTATCGGTTTTAAAATTACTGTCGTAGATGATGTCCGTGCCATCCGTGAGTTCAGAAGCGTCAATTTTACAGTTTTGAAAAGATGGTCAAAATCAATTATGACATCATCAGTGATGTCACAATTGACATTATCGGTTTTAAAATTAGTGTCGTAGATGATGTCCGTTCCATCCGTGAGTTCAGAAGCGTCAATTTTACAGTTTTGAAAAGATATCGAAATCAATTATGACATCATCAGTGATGTCACAATTGACATTATCGGTTTTAAAATGACTGTCGTAGATGATGTCCGTGCCATCCGTGAGTTCAGAATCGTCAAATTTACAGTTTCGAAAAGATGGTTGAAATCAATTATGACATCATCAGTGATGTCACAATTGACATTATCGGTTTTAAAATTACTGTCGTAGATGATGTCCGTGCCATCTTTGAGTTCAGAAGCGTCAATTTTACAGTTTTTAAAGATGGTCAAAATCAATTATGACATCATCAGTGATGTCACAATTGACATTATCGGTTTTAATATTATTGTCGTAGATGATGTCTGTGCCATTCGTGAGTTCAGAAGCGTCAATTTTACTGTTTTGAAAAGATGGTCGAAATCAATTATGACATCATCAGTGATGTCACAATTGACATTATCGGTTTTATAATTACTGTCGTAGATGATGTCCGTGCCATCCGTGAGTTCAGAAGCATCAATTTTACAGTTTTGAAAAGATGGTTGAAATCAATTATGACATCATCATTGATGTCACAATTGACATTATCGGTTTTAAAATTACTGTCGTACATGATGTCCGTGCCATCCGTGAGTTCAGAATCGTCAAATTTACAGTTTCGAAAAGTTGGTCGAAATCAATTATGACATCATCAGTGATGTCACAATTGACATTATAGGTTTTAAAATTACTGTCGTAGAGGATGTCTGTGCCATTTGTGAGTTCAGAAGCGTCAATTTTACTGTTTTGAAAAGATGGTCGAAATCAATTATGACATCATCAGTGATGTCACAATTGACATTATCGGTTTTACAATTACTGTCGTAGATGATGTCTGTGCCATTCATGAGTTCAGAAGTGTCAATTTTACAGTTTTGAAAAGATATCGAAATCAATTATGACATCATCAGTGATGTCACAATTGACATTATCGGTTTTAAAATTACTGTCGTAGATGATGTCCGTGCCATCCGTGATTTCAGAAGCGTCAATTTTACAGTTTTAAAAAGATGGTCGAAATCAATTATGACATCATCAGTGATGTCACAGTTGACATTATCGGTTTTAAAATTACTGTCGTAGATGATGTCCGTGCCATCCTTGAGTTCAGAAGCGTCAATTTTACAGTTTCGAAAAGATGGTCAAAATCAATTATGACATCATCACTGATGTCACAATTGACATTATCGGTTTTAAAATTACTGTCGTAGATGATGTCCGTGCCATCCGTGAGTTCAGAATCGTCAAATTTACAGTTTTGAAAAGATGGTTAAAATCAATTATGACATCATCAGTGATGTCACAATTGACATTATTGGTTTTAAAATTACTGTCGTAGATGATGTCCGTGCCATCCGTGAGTTCAGAAGCGTCAATTTTACAGTTTTGAAAAGATGGTTAAAATCAATTATGACATCATCAGTGATGTCACAATTGACATTATTGGTTTTAAAATTACTGTCGTAGATGATGTCCGTGCCATCTTTGAGTTCAGAAGCGTCAATTTTACAGTTACGAAAAGATGGTCAAAATCAATTATGACATCATCAGTGATGTCATTATTGAAATTATCGGTTTTAATATTACTGTCGTAGATGATGTCCGTGCCATTCGTGAGTTTAGAAGCATCAATTTTACAGTTTTGAAAAGATGGTTGAAATCAATTATGACATCATCAGTGATGTCACAATTGACATTATCGGTTTTAAAATTACTGTCGTAGATGATGTCCGTGCCATCCGTGATTTCAGAAGCGTCAATTTTACAGTTTTGAAAAGATGGTCGAAATCAATTATGACATCATCACTGATGTCACAATTGACATTATCGGTTTTAAAATTACTGTCGTAGATGATGTCCGTGCCATCCGTGAGTTCAGAATCGTCAAATTTACAGTTTTGAAAAGAAGGTTAAAATCAATTATGACATCATCAGTGATGTCACAATTGACATTATCGGTTTTAAAATTACTGTCGTAGATGATGTCCGTGCCATTCGTGAGTTCAGAAGCGTCAATTTTACAGTTTTGAAAAGATGGTCAAAATCAATTATGACATCATCAGTGATGTCACAATTGACATTATCGGTTTTAAAATTACTGTCGTAGATGATGTCCGTGCTATCCGTGAGTTCAGAAATGTCAAATTTACAGTTTCGAAAAGATGGTTGAAATCAATTATGACATCATCAGTGATGTCACAATTGACATTATAGGTTTTAAAATTACTGTCGTAGATGATGTCCGTGCCATCCGTGAGTTCAGAAGCGTCAATTTTACAGTTTTGAAAAGATGGTTAAAATCAATTATGACATCATCAGTGATGTCACAATTGACATTATTGGTTTTAAAATTACTGTCGTAGATGATGTCCGTGCCATCTTTGAGTTCAGAAGCGTCAATTTTACAGTTACGAAAAGATGGTCGAAATCAATTATGACATCATCAGTGATGTCACAATTGACATTATCGGTTTTAATATTACTGTCGTAGATGATGTCTGTGCCATTCGTGAGTTCAGAAGCGTCAATTATATTGTTTTGAAAAGATGGTCGAAATCAATTATGACATCATCAGTGATGTCACAATTGACATTATCGGTTTTAAAATTACTGTCGTTGATGATGTCCGTGCCATCCGTGAGTTCAGAAGCATCAATTTTACAGTTTTTAAAAGATGGTTGAAATCAATTATGACATCATCAGTGATGTCACAATTGACATTATCGGTTTTAAAATTACTGTCGTAGATCATGTCCGTGCCATTCGTGAGTTCAGAAGCGTCAATTTTACAGTTTTGAAAAGATGGTCGAAATCAATTATGACATCATCAGTGATGTCACAATTGACATTATCGGTTTTAAAATCACTGTCTTTGATGATGTCCGTGCCATTCGTGGGTTCAGAAGCGTCAATTTTACAGATTTGAAAAGATGTCGAAATCAATTATGACATCATCAGTGATGTCACAATTGACATTATTGGTTTTAAAATTACTGTCGTAGATGATGTCCGTGCCATCTTTGAGTTCAGAAGCGTCAATTTTACAGTTACAAAAAGATGGTCGAAATCAATTATGACATCATCAGTGATGTCACAATTTACATTATCGGTTTTAAAATTATTGTCGTAGATGATGTCCGTGCCATCCGTGAGTTCAGAAGTGACAATTTTACAGTTTCGAAAAGATGGTCAAAATCAATTATGACATCATCAGTGATGTCACAATTGACATTATCGGTTTTAAAATTACTGTCGTAGATGATGTCCGTTCCATCCGTGAGTTCAGAAGCGTCAATTTTACAGTTTTGAAAAGATGGTCGAAATCAATTATGACATCATCAGTGATGTCACAATTGACATTATCGGTTTTAAAATTACTGTCTTTGATGATGTCCGTGCCATTCGTGGGTTCAGAAGCGTCAATTTTACAGATTTGAAAAGATGTCGAAATCAATTATGACATCATCAGTGATGTCACAATTGACATTATCGGATTTAAAATGACTGTCGTAGATGATGTCCGTGCCATCCGTGAGTTCAGAAGTGTCAATTTTACAGTTTTGAAAAGATGGTTAAAATCAATTATGACATCATCAGTGATGTCACAATTGACATTATCGGTTTTAAAATTACTGTCGTAGATGATGACCGTTCCATCCGTGAGTTCAGAAGCATCAATTTTACAGTTTCGAAAAGATGGTCAAAATCAATTATAACATCATCAGTGATGTCACAATTGACATTATCGGTTTTAAAATTACTGTCGTAGATGATGACCGTTCCATCCGTGAGTTCAGAAGCGTCAATTTTACAGTTTTGAAAGGATGGTCGAAATCAATTATGACATCATTAGTGATGTCACAATTGACATTATCGGTTTTAAAATTACTGTCGTACATGATGTCTGTGCCATCCGTGAGTTCAGAATCGTCAAATTTACAGTTTCGAAAAGTTGGTCGAAATCAATTATGACATCATCAGTGATGTCACAATTGACATTATAGGTTTTAAAATTACTGTCGTAGAGGATGTCTGTGCCATTTGTGAGTTCAGAAGCGTCAATTTTACTGTTTTGAAAAGATGGTCGAAATCAATTATGACATCATCAGTGATGTCACAATTGACATTATCGGTTTTACAATTACTGTCGTAGATGATGTCCGTGCCATTCATGAGTTCAGAAGCATCAATTTTACAGTTTTGAAAAGATATCGAAATCAATTATGACATCATCAGTGATGTCACAATTGACATTATTGGTTTTAAAATTACTGTCGTAGATGATGTCCGTGCCATCCGTGATTTCAGAAGCGTCAATTTTAGTTTTGAAAAGATGGTCGAAATCAATTATGACATCATCACTGATGTCACAATTGACATTATTGGTTTTAAAATTACTGTCGTAGATGATGTCCGTGCCATCCGTGAGTTCAGAAGCGTCAATTTTACAGTTTTGAAAAGATGGTTAAAATCAATTATGACATCATCAGTGATGTCACAATTGACATTATTGGTTTTAAAATTACTGTCGTAGATGATGTCCGTGCCATCTTTGAGTTCAGAAGCGTCAATTTTACAGTTACGAAAAGATGGTCAAAATCAATTATGACATCATCAGTGATGTCATTATTGAAATTATCGGTTTTAATATTACTGTCGTAGATGATGTCCGTGCCATCCGTGAGTTCAGAAGTGTCAATTTTACAGTTTCGAAAAGATGGTCAAAATTAATTATGACATCATCAGTGATGTCACAATTGACATTATCGGTTTTAAAATTACTGTCGTAGATGATGTCCGTGCCATCCGTGAGTTCAGAAGCGTCAATTTTACAGTTTCGAAAAGATGGTCAAAATCAAATATGACATCATCAGTGATGTCACAATTGACATTATCGGTTTTAAAATTACTGTCGTAGATGATGTCTGTGCCATTCGTGAGTTCAGAAGCGTCAATTTTACTGTTTTGAAATGATGGTCGAAATCAATTATGACATCATCAGTGATGTCACAATTGACATTATCGGTTTTAAAATTACTGTCGTAGATGATGTCCGTGCCATTCGTGAGTTCAGAAGCGTCAATTTTACAGTTTTGAAAAGATGGTTGAAATCAATTATGACATCATCAGTGATGTCACAATTGACATTATCGGTTTTAAAATTACTGTCGTAGATGATGTCTGTGCCAATAGTGAGTTCAGAAGCGTAAATTTTACAGTTTTGAAAAGATGGTCAAAATCAATTATGACATCATCAGTGATGTCACAATTGACATTATCGGTTTTAAAATTACTGTCGTAGATGATGTCCGTGCCATTCGTGAGTTTAGAAGCATCAATTTTACAGTTTTGAAAAGATGGTTGAAATCAATTATGACATCATCACTGATGTCACAATTGACATTATCGGTTTTAAAATTACTGTCGTAGATGATGTCCGTGCCATTCGTGAGTTTAGAAGCATCAATTTTACAGTTTTGAAAAGATGGTTGAAATCAATTATGACATCATCAGTGATGTCACAATTGACATTATCGGTTTTAAAATTACTGTCGTAGATGATGTCCGTGCCATCCGTGATTTCAGAAGCGTCAATTTTACAGTTTTGAAAAGATGGTCGAAATCAATTATGACATCATCACTGATGTCACAATTGACATTATCGGTTTTAAAATTACTGTCGTAGATGATGTCCGTGCCATCCGTGAGTTCAGAATCGTCAAATTTACAGTTTTGAAAAGAAGGTTAAAATCAATTATGACATCATCAGTGATGTCACAATTGACATTATCGGTTTTAAAATTACTGTCGTAGATGATGTCCGTGCCATTCGTTAGTTCAGAAGCGTCAATTTTACAGTTTTGAAAAGATGGTCAAAATCAATTATGACATCATCAGTGATGTCACAATTGACATTATCGGTTTTAAAATTACTGTCGTAGATGATGTCCGTGCCATCCGTGAGTTCAGAAATGTCAAATTTACAGTTTCGAAAAGATGGTTGAAATCAATTATGACATCATCAGTGATGTCACAATTGACATTATGGGTTTTAAAATTACTGTCGTAGATGATGTCCGTGCCATCCGTGAGTTCAGAAGCGTCAATTTTACAGTTTTGAAAAGATGGTTAAAATCAATTATGACATCATCAGTGATGTCACAATTGACATTATTGGTTTTTAAATTACTGTCGTAGATGATGTCCGTGCCATCTTTGAGTTCAGAAGCGTCAATTTTACAGTTACGAAAAGATGGTCGAAATCAATTATGACATCATCAGTGATGTCACAATTGACATTATCGGTTTTAAAATTACTGTGGTAGATGATGTCCGTGCCATCCGTGAGTTCAGAAGTGTCAATTTTACAGTTTCGAAAAGATGGTCAAAATCAATTATGACATCATCAGTGATGTCACAATTGACATTATCGGTTTTAAAATTACTGTCGTAGATGATGTCCGTGCCATCCGTGAGTTCAGAAGCGTCAATTTTACAGTTTCGAAAATATGGTCAAAATCAATTATGACATCATCAGTGATGTCACAATTGACATTATCGGTTTTAAAATTAGTGTCGTAGATGATGTCCGTTCCATCCGTGAGTTCAGAAGCGTCAATTTTACAGTTTTGAAAAGATATCGAAATCAATTATGACATCATCAGTGATGTCACAATTGACATTATCGGTTTTAAAATGACTGTCGTAGATGATGTCCGTGCCATCCGTGAGTTCAGAATAGTCAAATTTACAGATTCGAAAAGATGGTTGAAATCAATTATGACATCATCAGTGATGTCACAATTGACATTATCGGTTTTAAAATTACTGTCGTAGATGATGTCCGTGCCATCCGTGAGTTCAGAAGTGCCAATTTTACAGTTTCGAAAAGATGGTCAAAATCAATTATGACATCATCAGTGATGTCACAATTGACATTATCGGTTTTAAAATTACTGTCGTAGATGATGTCCGTGCCATCTGTGAGTTCAGAAGCGTCAATTTTACAGTTTTGAAAAGATGGTCAAAATCAATAATGACATCATCAGTGATGTCACAATTGACATTATCGGTTTTAATATTACTGTCGTAGATGATGTCTGTGCCATTCGTGAGTTCAGAAGCGTCAATTATATTGTTTTGAAAAGATGTTCGAAATCAATTATGACATCATCAGTGATGTCACAATTGACATTATCGGTTTTAAAATTACTGTCGTTGATGATGTCCGTGCCATCCGTGAGTTCAGAAGCATCAATTTTACAGTTTTTAAAAGATGGTTGAAATCAATTATGACATCATCAGTGATGTCACAATTGACATTATCGGTTTTAAAATTACTGTCGTAGATCATGTCCGTGCCATTCGTGAGTTCAGAAGCGTCAATTTTACAGTTTTGAAAAGATGGTCGAAATCATTTATGACATCATCAGTGATGTCACAATTGACATTATCGGTTTTAAAATTACTGTCTTTGATGATGTCCGTGCCATTCGTGAGTTCAGAAGCGTCAATTTTACAGATTTGAAAAGATGTCGAAATCAATTATGACATCATCAGTGATGTCACAATTGACATTATTGGTTTTAAAATTACTGTCGTAGATGATGTCCGTGCCATCTTTGAGTTCAGAAGCGTCAATTTTACAGTTACAAAAAGATGGTCGAAATCAATTATGACATCATCAGTGATGTCACAATTGACATTATCGGTTTTAAAATTATTGTCGTAGATGATGTCCGTGCCATCCGTGAGATCAGAAGTGACAATTTTACAGTTTCGAAAAGATGGTCAAAATCAATTATGACATCATCAGTGATGTCACAATTGACATTATCGGTTTTAAAATTACTGTCGTAGATGATGTCCGTTCCATCCGTGAGTTCAGAAGCGTCAATTTTACAGTTTTGAAAAGATGGTCGAAATCAATTATGACATCATCAGTGATGTCACAATTGACATTATCGGTTTTAAAATTACTGTCTTTGATGATGTCCGTGCCATTCGTGGGTTCAGAAGCGTCAATTTTACAGATTTGAAAAGATGTCGAAATCAATTATGACATCATCAGTGATGTCACAATTGACATTATCGGATTTAAAATGACTGTCGTAGATGATGTCCGTGCCATCCGTGAGTTCAGAAGTGTCAATTTTACAGTTTTGAAAAGATGGTTAAAATCAATTATGACATCATCAGTGATGTCACAATTGACATTATCGGTTTTAAAATTACTGTCGTAGATGATGACCGTTCCATCCGTGAGTTCAGAAGCATCAATTTTACAGTTTCGAAAAGATGGTCAAAATCAATTATGACATCATCAGTGATGTCACAATTGACATTATCGGTTTTAAAATTACTGTCGTAGATGATGACCGTTCCATCCGTGAGTTCAGAAGCGTCAATTTTACAGTTTTGAAAGGATGGTCGAAATCAATTATGACATCATTAGTGATGTCACAATTGACATTATCGGTTTTAAAATTACTGTCGTACATGATGTCCGTGCCATCCGTGAGTTCAGAATCGTCAAATTTACAGTTTCGAAAAGTTGGTCGAAATCAATTATGACATCATCAGTGATGTCACAATTGACCTTATCGGTTTTAAAATCACTGTCGTTGATGATGTCCGTGCCATCCGTGAGTTCAGAAGCATACATTTTACAGTTTTGAAAAGATGGTTGAAATCAATTATGACATCATCTGTGATGTCACAATTGACATTATCGGTTTTAAAATTACTGTCGTAGATCATGTCCGTGCCATTCGTGAGTTCAGAAGCGTCAATTTTACAGTTTTGAAAAGATGGTCGAAATCAATTATGACATCATCAGTGATGTCACAATTGACATTATCGGTTTTAAAATTACTGTCGTAGATCATGTCCGTGCCATTCGTGGGTTCAGAAGCGTCAATTTTACAGATTTGAAAAGATGTCGAAATCAATTATGACATCATCAGTGATGTCACAATTGACATTATCGGTTTTAAAATGACTGTCGTAGATGATGTCCGTGCCATCCGTGATTTCAGAATCGTCAAATTTACAGTTTCGAAAAGATGGTTGAAATCAATTATGACATCATCAGTGATGTCACAATTGACATTATCGTTTTTAAAATTACTGTCATAGATGATGTCCTTGCCATCTGTGCGTTCAGAAGCGTCAATTTTACAGTTTTGAAAAGATGGTTAAAATCAATTATGACATCATCAGTGATGTCACAATTGACATTATTGGTTTTAAAATTACTGTCGTAGATGATGTCCGTGCCATCTTTGAGTTCAGAAGCGTCAATTTTACAGTTACGAAAAGATGGTCAAAATCAATTATGACATCATCAGTGATGTCACAATTGACATTATCGGTTTTAAAATTACTGTCGTAGATGATGTCCGTGCCATCCGTGAGTTCAGAAGTGCCAATTTTACAGTTTCGAAAAGATGGTCAAAATCAATTATGACATCATCAGTGATGTCACAATTGACATTATCGGTTTTAAAATTACTGTCGTAGATGATGTCCGTGCCATTCGTGAGTTCAGAAGCGTCAATTTACTGTTTTGAAAAGATGGTCGAAATCAATTATGACATCATCAGTGATGTCACAATTGACATTATCGGTTTTATAATTACTGTCGTAGATGATGTCCGTGCCATCCGTGAGTTCAGAAGCATCAATTTTACAGTTTTGAAAAGATGGTTGAAATCAATTATGACATCATCATTGATGTCACAATTGACATTATCGGTTTTAAAATTACTGTCATAGATGATGTCCGTTCCATCCGTGAGTTCAGAAGCGTCAATTTTACAGTTTCGAAAAGATGGTCGAAATCAATTATGACATCATCACTGATGTCACAGTTGACATTATCGGTTTTAAAATTACTGTCGTAGATGATGTCCGTGCCATCCGTGAGTTCAGAATCGTCAAATTTACAGTTTTGAAAAGTTGGTCGAAATCAATTATGACATCATCAGTGATGTCACAATTGACATTATAGGTTTTAAAATTACTGTCGTAGATGATGTCTGTGCCATTTGTGAGTTCAGAAGCGCCAATTTTACTGTTTTGAAAAGATGGTCGAAATCAATTATGACATCATCAGTGATGTCACAATTGACATTATCGGTTTTACAATTACTGTCATAGATGATGTCCGTGCCATTCGTGAGTTCAGAAGCGTCAATTTTACAGTTTTGAAAAGATATCGAAATCAATTATGACATCATCAGTGATGTCACAATTGACATTATCTGTTTTAAAATCACTGTCGTTGATGATGTCCGTGCCATCCGTGAGTTCAGAAGCATCAATTTTACAGTTTTGAAAAGATGTCGAAATCAATTATGACATCATCAGTGATGTCACAATTGACATTATCGGTTTTAAAATGACTGTCGTAGATGATGTCCGTGCCATCCGTGAGTTCAGAATCGTCAAATTTACAGTTTCGAAAAGATGGTTAAATCAATTATGACATCATCAGTGATGTCACAATTGACATTATCGGTTTTAAAATTACTGTCGTAGATGATGTCCTTGCCATCTGTGCGTTCAGAAGCGTCAATTTTACAGTTTTGAAAAGATGGTTAAAATCAATTATGACATCATCAGTGATGTCACAATTGACATTATTGGTTTTAAAATTACTGTCGTAGATGATGTCCGTGCCATCCGTGAGTTCAGAAGCGTCAATTTTACAGTTTTGAAAAGATGGTCAAAATCAATTATGACATCATCAGTGATGTCACAATTGACATTATCGGTTTTATAATTACTGTCGTAGATGATGTCCGTTCCATCCGTGAGTTCAGAAGCGTCAATTTTACAGTTTCGAAAAGATGGTCGAAATCAATTATGACATCATCAGTGATGTCACAATTGACATTATCGGTTTTAAAATTACTGTCGTACATGATGTCCGTGCCATCCGTGAGTTCAGAATCGTCAAATTTACAGTTTCGAAAAGTTGGTCGAAATCAATTATGACATCATCAGTGATGTCACAATTGACATTATAAGTTTTAAAATTACTGTCGTAGATGATGTCTGTGCCATTTGTGAGTTCAGAAGCGTCAATTTTACTGTTTTGAAAAGATGGTCAAAATCAATTATGACATCAGTGATGTCACAATTGACATTATCGGTTTTACAATTACTGTCGTAGATGATGTCAGTGCCATTCGTGAGTTCAGAAGCGTCAATTTTACAGTTTTGAAAAGATATCGAAATCAATTATGACATCATCAGTGATGTCACAATTGACATTATCGGTTTTAAAATTACTGTCGTAGATGATGTCCGTGCCATCCGTGATTTCAGAAGCGTCAATTTTACAGTTTTGAAAAGATGGTCGAAATCAATTATGACATCATCAGTGATGTCACAGTTGACATTATCGGTTTTAAAATTACTGTCGTAGATGATGTCCGTGCCATCCGTGAGTTCAGAAGCGTCAATTTTACAGTTTCGAAAAGATGGTCAAAATCAATTATGACATCATCAGTGATGTCACAATTGACATTATCGGTTTTATAATTACTGTCGTAGATGATGTCCGTGCCATCCGTGAGTTCAGAAGCATCAATTTTACAGTTTTGAAAAGATGGTTGAAATCAATTATGACATCATCATTGATGTCACAATTGACATTATCGGTTTTAAAATTACTGTCATAGATGATGTCCGTTCCATCCGTGAGTTCAGAAGCGTCAATTTTACAGTTTCGAAAAGATGGTCGAAATCAATTATGACATCATCACTGATGTCACAGTTGACATTATCGGTTTTAAAATTACTGTCGTAGATGATGTCCGTGCCATCCGTGAGTTCAGAATCGTCAAATTTACAGTTTTGAAAAGTTGGTCGAAATCAATTATGACATCAGTGATGTCACAATTGACATTATCGGTTTTACAATTACTGTCGTAGATGATGTCAGTGCCATTCGTGAGTTCAGAAGCGTCAATTTTACAGTTTTGAAAAGATATCGAAATCAATTATGACATCATCAGTGATGTCACAATTGACATTATCGGTTTTAAAATTACTGTCGTAGATGATGTCCGTGCCATCCGTGATTTCAGAAGCGTCAATTTTACAGTTTTGAAAAGATGGTCGAAATCAATTATGACATCATCAGTGATGTCACAGTTGACATTATCGGTTTTAAAATTACTGTCGTAGATGATGTCCGTGCCATCCGTGAGTTCAGAAGCGTCAATTTTACAGTTTCGAAAAGATGGTCAAAATCAATTATGACATCATCACTGATGTCACAATTGACATTATCGGTTTTAAAATTACTGTCGTAGATGATGTCCGTGCCATCCGTGAATTCAGAATCGTCAAATTTACAGTTTTGAAAAGATGGTTAAAATCAATTATGACATCATCAGTGATGTCACAATTGACATTATTGGTTTTAAAATTACTGTCGTAGATGATGTCCGTGCCATCTTTGAGTTCAGAAGCTTCAATTTTACAGTTACGAAAAGATGGTCAAAATCAATTATGACATCATCAGTGATGTCATTATTGAAATTATCGGTTTTAATATTACTGTTGTAGATGATGTCCGTGCCATCCGTGAGTTCAGAAGTGTCAATTTTACAATTTCGAAAAGATGGTCAAAATCAATTATGACATCATCAGTGATGTCACAATTGACATTATCGGTTTTAAAATTACTGTCGTAGATGATGTCCGTGCCATCCGTGAGTTCAGAAGTGCCAATTTTACAGTTTCGAAAAGATGGTCAAAATCAATTATGACATCATCAGTGATGTCACAATTGACATTATCGGTTTTAAAATTACTGTCGTAGATGATGTCCGTGCCATCCGTGAGTTCAGAAGCGTCAATTTTACAGTTTTAAAAAGATGGTCAAAATCAATTATGACATCATCAGTGATGTCACAATTGACATTATCGGTTTTAATATTACTGTCGTAGATGATGTCTGTGCCATTCGTGAGTTCAGAAGCGTCAATTTACTGTTTTGAAAAGATGGTCGAAATCAATTATGACATCATCAGTGATGTCACAATTGACATTATCGGTTTTATAATTACTGTCGTAGATGATGTCCGTGCCATCCGTGAGTTCAGAAGCATCAATTTTACAGTTTTGAAAAGATGGTTGAAATCAATTATGACATCATCATTGATGTCACAATTGACATTATCGGTTTTAAAATTACTGTCATAGATGATGTCCGTTCCATCCGTGAGTTCAGAAGCGTCAATTTTACAGTTTCGAAAAGATGGTCGAAATCAATTATGACATCATCACTGATGTCACAGTTGACATTATCGGTTTTAAAATTACTGTCGTAGATGATGTCCGTGCCATCCGTGAGTTCACAATCGTCAAATTTACAGTTTTGAAAAGTTGGTCGAAATCAATTATGACATCATCAGTGATGTCACAATTGACATTATAGGTTTTAAAATTACTGTCGTAGATGATGTCTGTGCCATTTGTGAGTTCAGAAGCGCCAATTTTACTGTTTTGAAAAGATGGTCGAAATCAATTATGACATCATCAGTGATGTCACAATTGACATTATCGGTTTTACAATTACTGTCATAGATGATGTCCGTGCCATTCGTGAGTTCAGAAGCGTCAATTTTACAGTTTTGAAAAGATATCGAAATCAATTATGACATCATCAGTGATGTCACAATTGACATTATCGGTTTTAAAATCACTGTCGTTGATGATGTTCGTGCCATCCGTGAGTTCAGAAGCATCAATTTTACAGTTTTGAAAAGATGTCGAAATCAATTATGACATCATCAGTGATGTCACAATTGACATTATCGGTTTTAAAATTACTGTCGTAGATGATGTCCTTGCCATCTGTGCGTTCAGAAGTGTCAATTTTACAGTTTTGAAAAGATGGTTAAAATCAATTATGACATCATCAGTGATGTCACAATTAACATTATTGGTTTTAAAATTACTGTCGTAGATGATGTCCGTGCCATCCGTGAGTTCAGAAGCGTCAATTTTACAGTTTTGAAAAGATGGTCAAAATCAATTATGACATCATCAGTGATGTCACAATTGACATTATCGGTTTTATAATTACTGTCGTAGATGATGTCCGTTCCATCCGTGAGTTCAGAAGCGTCAATTTTACAGTTTCGAAAAGATGGTCGAAATCAATTATGACATCATCAGTGATGTCACAATTGACATTATCGGTTTTAAAATTACTGTCGTACATGATGTCCGTGCCATCCGTGAGTTCAGAATCGTCAAATTTACAGTTTCGAAAAGTTGGTCGAAATCAATTATGACATCATCAGTGATGTCACAATTGACATTATAAGTTTTAAAATTACTGTCGTAGATGATGTCTGTGCCATTTGTGAGTTCAGAAGCGTCAATTTTACTGTTTTGAAAAGATGGTCAAAATCAATTATGACATCATCAGTGATGTCACAATTGACATTATCGGTTTTACAATTACTGTCGTAGATGATGTCAGTGCCATTCGTGAGTTCAGAAGCGTCAATTTTACAGTTTTGAAAAGATATCGAAATCAATTATGACATCATCAGTGATGTCACAATTGACATTATCGGTTTTAAAATTACTGTCGTAGATGATGTCCGTGCCATCCGTGATTTCAGAAGCGTCAATTTTACAGTTTTGAAAAGATGGTCGAAATCAATTATGACATCATCAGTGATGTCACAGTTGACATTATCGGTTTTAAAATTACTGTCGTAGATGATGTCCGTGCCATCCGTGAGTTCAGAAGCGTCAATTTTACAGTTTCGAAAAGATGGTCAAAATCAATTATGACATCATCACTGATGTCACAATTGACATTATCGGTTTTAAAATTACTGTCGTAGATGATGTCCGTGCCATCCGTGAGTTCAGAATCGTCAAATTTACAGTTTTGAAAAGATGGTTAAAATCAATTATGACATCATCAGTGATGTCACAATTGACATTATTGGTTTTAAAATTACTGTCGTAGATGATGTCCGTGCCATCTTTGAGTTCAGAAGCTTCAATTTTACAGTTACGAAAAGATGGTCAAAATCAATTATGACATCATCAGTGATGTCATTATTGAAATTATCGGTTTTAATATTACTGTTGTAGATGATGTCCGTGCCATCCGTGAGTTCAGAAGTGTCAATTTTACAATTTCGAAAAGATGGTCAAAATCAATTATGACATCATCAGTGATGTCACAATTGACATTATCGGTTTTAAAATTACTGTCGTAGATGATGTCCGTGCCATTCGTGAGTTCAGAAGCGTCAATTTTACAGTTTTGAAAAGAAGGTTGAAATCAATTATGACATCATCAGTGATGTCACAATTGACATTATCGGTTTTAAAATTACTGTCGTAGATGATGTCTGTGCCATTCGTGAGTTCAGAAGCGTCAATTTTACTGTTTTGAAATGATGGTCGAAATCAATTATGACATCATCAGTGATGTCACAATTGACATTATCGGTTTTAAAATTACTGTCGTAGATGATGTCCGTGCCATCCGTGAGTTCAGAAGCGTCAATTTTACAGTTTCGAAAAGATGGTCAAAATCAATTATGACATCATCAGTGATGTCACAATTGACATTATCAGTTTTAAAATTACTGTCGTAGATCATGTCCGTGCCATTCGTGGGTTCAGAAGCGTCAATTTTACAGATTTGAAAAGATGTCGAAATCAATTATGACATCATCAGTGATGTCACAATTGACATTATCGGTTTTAAAATGACTGTCGTAGATGATGTCCGTGCCATCCGTGATTTCAGAATCGTCAAATTTACAGTTTCGAAAAGATGGTTGAAATCAATTATGACATCATCAGTGATGTCACAATTGACATTATCGGTTTTAAAATTACTGTCATAGATGATGTCCTTGCCATCTGTGCGTTCAGAAGCGTCAATTTTACAGTTTTGAAAAGATGGTTAAAATCAATTATGACATCATCAGTGATGTCACAATTGACATTATTGGTTTTAAAATTACTGTCGTAGATGATGTCCGTGCCATCTTTGAGTTCAGAAGCGTCAATTTTACAGTTACGAAAAGATGGTCAAAATCAATTATGACATCATCAGTGATGTCACAATTGACCTTATCGGTTTTAAAATTACTGTCGTAGATGATGTCCGTGCCATCCGTGAGTTCAGAAGTGCCAATTTTACAGTTTCGAAAAGATGGTCAAAATCAATTATGACATCATCAGTGATGTCACAATTGACATTATCGGTTTTAAAATTACTGTCGTAGATGATGTCCGTGCCATCCGTGAGTTCAGAAGCGTCAATTTTACAGTTTTAAAAAGATGGTCAAAATCAATTATGACATCATCAGTGATGTCACAATTGACATTATCGGTTTTAATATTACTGTTGTAGATGATGTCTGTGCCATTCGTGAGTTCAGAAGCGTCAATTTACTGTTTTGAAAAGATGGCCGAAATCAATTATGACATCATCAGTGATGTCACAATTGACATTATCGGTTTTATAATTACTGTCGTAGATGATGTCCGTGCCATCCGTGAGTTCAGAAGCATCAATTTTACAGTTTTGAAAAGATGGTTGAAATCAATTATGACATCATCATTGATGTCACAATTGACATTATCGGTTTTAAAATTACTGTCATAGATGATGTCCGTTCCATCCGTGAGTTCAGAAGCGTCAATTTTACAGTTTCGAAAAGATGGTCGAAATCAACTATGACATCATCAGTGATGTCACAATTGACATTATCGGTTTTAAAATTACTGTCGTACATGATGTCCGTGCCATCCGTGAGTTCAGAATCGTCAAATTTACAGTTTCGAAAAGTTGGTCGAAATCAATTATGACATCATCAGTGATGTCACAATTGACATTATAGGTTTTAAAATTACTGTAGTAGATGATGTCTGTGCCATTTGTGAGTTCAGAAGCGTAAATTTTACTGTTTTGAAAAGATGGTCGAAATCAATTATGACATCATCAGTGATGTCACAATTGACATTATCGGTTTTACAATTACTGTCGTAGATGATGTCTGTGCCAATCGTGAGTTCAGAAGCGTCAATTTTACAGTTTTGAAAAGATATCGAAATCAATTATGACATCATCAGTGATGTCACAATTGACATTATCGGTTTTAAAATTACTGTCGTAGATGATGTCCGTGCCATCCGTGATTTCAGAAGCGTCAATTTTACAGTTTTGAAAAGATGGTCGAAATCAATTATGACATCATCAGTGATGTCACAGTTGACATTATCGGTTTTAAAATTACTGTCGTAGATGATGTCCGTGCCATCCGTGAGTTCAGAAGCGTCAATTTTACAGTTTCGAAAAGATGGTCAAAATCAATTATGACATCATCACTGATGTCACAATTGACATTATTGGTTTTAAAATTACTGTCGTAGATGATGTCCGTGCCATCCGTGAGTTCAGAATCGTCAAATTTACAGTTTTGAAAAGTTGGTCGAAATCAATTATGACATCATCAGTGATGTCACAATTGACATTATCGGTTTTAAAATCACTGTCGTTGATGATGTCCGTGCCATCCGTGAGTTCAGAAGCATCAATTTTACAGTTTTGAAAAGATGTCGAAATCAATTATGACATCATCAGTGATGTCACAATTGACATTATCGGTTTTAAAATGACTGTCGTAGATGATGTCCGTGCCATCCGTGAGTTCAGAATCGTCAAATTTACAGTTTCGAAAAGATGGTTGAAATCAATTATGACATCATCAGTGATGTCACAATTGACATTATCGGTTTTAAAATTACTGTCGTAGATGATGTCCTTGCCATCTGTGCGTTCAGAAGCGTCAATTTTACAGTTTTGAAAAGATGGTTAAAATCAATTATGACATCATCAGTGATGTCACAATTGACATTATTGGTTTTAAAATTACTGTCGTAGATGATGTCCGTGCCATCTTTGAGTTCAGAAGCGTCAATTTTACAGTTACGAAAAGATGGTCGAAATCAATTATGACATCATCAGTGATGTCACAATTGACATTATCGGTTTTAAAATTACTGTCGTAGATGATGTCCGTGCCGTCCGTGAGTTCAGAAGTGCCAATTTTACAGTTTCGAAAAGATGGTCAAAATCAATTATGACATCATCAGTGATGTCACAATTGACATTATCGGTTTTAAAATTACTGTCGTAGATGATGTCCGTGCCATCCGTGAGTTCAGAAGCGTCAATTTTACAGTTTTGAAAAGATGGTCAAAATCAATTATGACATCATCAGTGATGTCACAATTGACATTATCGGTTTTATAATTACTGTCGTAGATGATGTCCGTTCCATCCGTGAGTTCAGAAGCGTCAATTTTACAGTTTCGAAAAGATGGTCGAAATCAATTATGACATCATCAGTGATGTCACAATTGACATTATCGGTTTTAAAATTACTGTCGTACATGATGTCCGTGCCATCCGTGAGTTCAGAATCGTCAAATTTACAGTTTCGAAAAGTTGGTCGAAATCAATTATGACATCATCAGTGATGTCACAATTGACATTATCGGTTTTACAATTACTGTCGTAGATGATGTCCGTGCCATTCGTGAGTTCAGAAGCGTCAATTTTACAGTTTTGAAAAGATATCGAAATCAATTATGACATCATCAGTGATGTCACAATTGACATTATCGGTTTTACAATTACTGTCGTAGATGATGTCCGTGCCATTCGTGAGTTCAGAAGCGTCAATTTTACAGTTTTGAAAAGAGATCGAAATCAATTATGACATCATCAGTGATGTCACAATTGACATTATCGGTTTTAAAATTACTGTCGTAGATGATGTCCATGCCATCCGTGAGTTCAGAAGCGTCAATTTTACAGTTTCGAAAAGATGGTCAAAATCAATTATGACATCATCACTGATGTTTCAATTGACATTATCGGTTTTAAAATTACTGTCGTAGATGATGTCCGTGCCATCCGTGAGTTCAGAATCGTCAAATTTACAGTTTTGAAAAGATGGTTAAAATCAATTATGACATCATCAGTGATGTCACAATTGACATTATTGGTTTTAAAATTACTGTCGTAGATGATGTCCGTGCCATCTTTGAGTTCAGAAGCGTCAATTTTACAGTTACGAAAAGATGGTCAAAATCAATTATGACATCATCAGTGATGTCATTATTGAAATTATCGGTTTTAATATTACTGTCGTAGATGATGTCCGTGCCATCCGTGAGTTCAGAAGTGTCAATTTTACAGTTTCGAAAAGATGGTCAAAATCAATTATGACATCATCAGTGATGTCACAATTGACATTATCGGTTTTAAAATTACTGTCGTAGATGATGTCCGTGCCATTCGTGAGTTCAGAAGCGTCAATTTTACAGTTTTGAAAAGATGGTCAAAATCAATTATGACATCATCAGTGATGTCACAATTGACATTATCGGTTTTAAAATTACTGTCGTAGATGATGTCCGTGCCATTCGTGAGTTCAGAAGCGTCAATTTTACAGTTTTGAAAAGATGGTCAAAATCAATTATGACATCATCAGTGATGTCACAATTGACATTATCGGTTTTAAAATTACTGTCGTAGATGATGTCCGTGCCATCTTTGAGTTCAGAATTGTCAAATTTACAGTTTCGAAAAGATGGTTGAAATCAATTATGACATCATCAGTGATGTCACAATTGACATTATGGGTTTTAAAATTACTGTCGTAGATGATGTCCGTGCCATCCGTGAGTTCAGAAGCGTCAATTTTACAGTTTTGAAAAGATGGTTAAAATCAATTATGACATCATCAGTGATGTCACAATTGACATTATCGGTTTTAAAATTACTGTCGTAGATGATGTCCGTGCCATCCGTGAGTTCAGAATCGTCAAATTTACAGTTTTGAAAAGATGGTTAAAATCAATTATGACATCATCAGTGATGTCACAATTGACATTATCGGTTTTACAATTACTGTCGTAGATGATGTCCGTGCCATTCGTGAGTTCAGAAGCGTCAATTTTACAGTTTTGAAAAGAGATCGAAATCAATTATGACATCATCAGTGATGTCACAATTGACATTATCGGTTTTAAAATTACTGTCGTAGATGATGTCCGTGCCATCCGTGATTTCAGAAGCGTCAATTTTACAGTTTTGAAAAGATGGTCGAAATCAATTATGACATCATCAGTGATGTCACAGTTGACATTATCGGTTTTAAAATTACTGTCGTAGATGATGTCCATGCCATCCGTGAGTTCAGAAGCGTCAATTTTACAGTTTCGAAAAGATGGTCAAAATCAATTATGACATCATCACTGATGTTTCAATTGACATTATCGGTTTTAAAATTACTGTCGTAGATGATGTCCGTGCCATCCGTGAGTTCAGAATCGTCAAATTTACAGTTTTGAAAAGATGGTTAAAATCAATTATGACATCATCAGTGATGTCACAATTGACATTATTGGTTTTAAAATTACTGTCGTAGATGATGTCCGTGCCATCTTTGAGTTCAGAAGCGTCAATTTTACAGTTACGAAAAGATGGTCAAAATCAATTATGACATCATCAGTGATGTCATTATTGAAATTATCGGTTTTAATATTACTGTCGTAGATGATGTCCGTGCCATCCGTGAGTTCAGAAGTGTCAATTTTACAGTTTCGAAAAGATGGTCAAAATCAATTATGACATCATCAGTGATGTCACAATTGACATTATCGGTTTTAAAATTACTGTCGTAGATGATGTCCGTGCCATTCGTGAGTTCAGAAGCGTCAATTTTACAGTTTTGAAAAGATGGTCAAAATCAATTATGACATCATCAGTGATGTCACAATTGACATTATCGGTTTTAAAATTACTGTCGTAGATGATGTCCGTGCCATTCGTGAGTTCAGAAGCGTCAATTTTACAGTTTTGAAAAGATGGTCAAAATCAATTATGACATCATCAGTGATGTCACAATTGACATTATCGGTTTTAAAATTACTGTCGTAGATGATGTCCGTGCCATCTTTGAGTTCAGAATTGTCAAATTTACAGTTTCGAAAAGATGGTTGAAATCAATTATGACATCATCAGTGATGTCACAATTGACATTATGGGTTTTAAAATTACTGTCGTAGATGATGTCCGTGCCATCCGTGAGTTCAGAAGCGTCAATTTTACAGTTTTGAAAAGATGGTTAAAATCAATTATGACATCATCAGTGATGTCACAATTGACATTATCGGTTTTAAAATGACTGTCGTAGATGATGTCCGTGCCATCCGTGAGTTCAGAATCGTCAAATTTACAGTTTTGAAAAGATGGTTAAAATCAATTATGACATCATCAGTGATGTCACAATTGACATTATTGGTTTTAAAATTACTGTCGTAGATGATGTCCGTGCCATCCATGAGTTCAGAAACGTCAATTTTACAGTTTTGAAAAGATGGTTAAAATCAATTATGACATCATCAGTGATGTCACAATTGACATTATTGGTTTTAAAATTACTGTCGTAGATGATGTCCGTGCCATCCATGAGTTCAGAAGCGTCAATTTTACAGTTTCGAAAAGATGGTCAAAATCAATTATGACATCGTCACTGATGTTACAATTGACATTATCGGTTTTAAAATTACTGTCGTAGATGATGTCCGTGCCATCCGTGAGTTCAGAATCGTCAAATTTACAGTTTTGAAAAGATGGTTAAAATCAATTATGACATCATCAGTGATGTCACAATTGACATTATTGGTTTTAAAATTACTGTCGTAGATGATGTTCGTGCCATCCGTGAGTTCAGAAGCGTCAATTTTACAGTTTTGAAAAGATGGTTAAAATCAATTATGACATCATCAGTGATGTCACAATTGACATTATTGGTTTTAAAATTACTGTCGTAGATGATGTCCGTGCCATCTTTGAGTTCAGAAGCGTCAATTTTACAGTTACGAAAAGATGGTCAAAATCAATTATGACATCATCAGTGATGTCACAATTGACATTATCGGTTTTAAAATTACTGTCGTAGATGATGTCCGTGCCATTCGTGAGTTCAGAAGCGTCAATTTTACAGTTTTGAAAAGATGGTCAAAATCAATTATGACATCATCAGTGATGTCACAATTGACATTATCGGTTTTAAAATTACTGTCGTAGATGATGTCCGTGCCATCCGTGAGTTCAGAATTGTCAAATTTACAGTTTCGAAAAGATGGTTGAAATCAATTATGACATCATCAGTGATGTCACAATTGACATTATGGGTTTTAAAATTACTGTCGTAGATGATGTCCTTGCCATCCGTGAATTCAGAAGCGTCAATTTTACAGTTACGAAAAGATGGTCGAAATCAATTATGACATCATCAGTGATGTCACAATTGACATTATCGGTTTTAAAATTACTGTCGTAGATGATGTCCGTGCCATCCGTGAGTTCAGAAGTGTCAATTTTACAGTTTCGAAAAGATGGTCAAAATCAATTATGACATCATCAGTGATGTCACAATTGACATTATCGGTTTTAAAATTACTGTCGTAGATGATGTCCGTGCCATCCGTGAGTTCAGAATTGTCAAATTTACAGTTTCGAAAAGATGGTTGAAATCAATTATGACATCATCAGTGATGTCACAATTGACATTATGGGTTTTAAAATTACTGTCGTAGATGATGTCCGTGCCATCCGTGAGTTCAGAAGCGTCAATTTTACAGTTTTGAAAAGATGGTTAAAATCAATTATGACATCATCAGTGATGTCACAATTGACATTATCGGTTTTAAAATTACTGTCGTAGATGATGTCCGTGCCATCCGTGAGTTCAGAATTGTCAAATTTACAGTTTCGAAAAGATGGTTGAAATCAATTATGACATCATCAGTGATGTCACAATTGACATTATGGGTTTTAAAATTACTGTCGTAGATGATGTCCTTGCCATCGGTGAATTCAGAAGCGTCAATTTTACAGTTACGAAAAGATGGTCGAAATCAATTATGACATCATCAGTGATGTCACAATTGACATTATCGGTTTTAAAATTACTGTCGTAGATGATGTCCGTGCCATCCGTGAGTTCAGAAGTGTCAATTTGACAGTTTCGAAAAGATGGTCAAAATCAATTATGACATCATCAGTGATGTCACAATTGACATTATCGGTTTTAAAATTACTGTCGTAGATGATGTCCGTGCCATCCGTGAGTTCAGAAGCGTCAATTTTACAGTTTCGAAAAGATGGTCAAAATCAATTATGACATCATCAGTGATGTCACAATTGACATTATCGGTTTTAAAATTACTGTCGTAGATGATGTCCGTGCCATTCGTGAGTTCAGAAGCGTCAATTTTACAGTTTTGAAAAGATGGTCAAAATCAATTATGACATCATCAGTGATGTCACAATTGACATTATCGGTTTTAAAATTACTGTCGTAGATGATGTCCGTGCCATCCGTGAGTTCAGAATTGTCAAATTTACAGTTTCGAAAAGATGGTTGAAATCAATTATGACATCATCAGTGATGTCACAATTGACATTATGGGTTTTAAAATTACTGTCGTAGATGATGTCCGTGCCATCCGTGAGTTCAGAAGCGTCAATTTTACAGTTTTGAAAAGATGGTTAAAATCAATTATGACATCATCAGTGATGTCACAATTGACATTATTGGTTTTAAAATTACTGTCGTAGATGATGTCCGTGCCATCTTTGAGTTCAGAAGCGTCAATTTTACAGTTTTGAAAAGATGGTTAAAATCAATTATGACATCATCAGTGATGTCACAATTGACATTATTGGTTTTAAAATTACTGTCGTAGATGATGTCCGTGCCATCTTTGAGTTCAGAAGCGTCAATTTTACAGTTACGAAAAGATGGTCAAAATCAATTATGACATCATCAGTGATGTCACAATTGACATTATCGGTTTTAAAATTACTGTCGTAGATGATGTCCGTGCCATTCGTGAGTTCAGAAGCGTAAATTTTACAGTTTTGAAAAGATGGTCAAAATCAATTATGACATCATCAGTGATGTCACAATTGTCATTATCGGTTTTAAAATTACTGTCGTAGATGATGTCCGTGCCATCCGTGAATTCAGAATTGTCAAATTTACAGTTTCGAAAAGATGGTTGAAATCAATTATGACATCATCAGTGATGTCACAATTGACATTATCGGTTTTAAAATTACTGTCGTAGATGATGTCCGTGCCATCCGTGAGTTCAGAAGCGTCAATTTTACAGTTTCGAAAAGATGGTCAAAATCAATTATGACATCATCAGTGATGTCACAATTGACATTATCGGTTTTAAAATTACTGTCGTAGATGATGTCCGTGCCATTCGTGAGTTCAGAAGCGTCAATTTTACAGTTTTGAAAAGATGGTCAAAATCAATTATGACATCATCAGTGATGTCACAATTGACATTATCGGTTTTAAAATTACTGTCGTAGATGATGTCCGTGCCATCCGTGAGTTCAGAATTGTCAAATTTACAGTTTCGAAAAGATGGTTGAAATCAATTATGACATCATCAGTGATGTCACAATTGATATTATGGGTTTTAAAATTACTGTCGTAGATGATGTCCGTGCCATCCGTGAGTTCAGAAGCGTCAATTTTACAGTTTTGAAAAGATGGTTAAAATCAATTATGACATCATCAGTGATGTCACAATTGACATTATTGGTTTTAAAATTACTGTCGTAGATGATGTCCGTGCCATCTTTGAGTTCAGAAGCGTCAATTTTACAGTTTTGAAAAGATGGTTAAAATCAATTATGACATCATCAGTGATGTCACAATTGACATTATTGGTTTTAAAATTACTGTCGTAGATGATGTCCGTGCCATCTTTGAGTTCAGAAGCGTCAATTTTACAGTTACGAAAAGATGGTCAAAATCAATTATGACATCATCAGTGATGTCACAATTGACATTATCGGTTTTAAAATTACTGTCGTAGATGATGTCCGTGCCATTCGTGAGTTCAGAAGCGTAAATTTTACAGTTTTGAAAAGATGGTCAAAATCAATTATGACATCATCAGTGATGTCACAATTGTCATTATCGGTTTTAAAATTACTGTCGTAGATGATGTCCGTGCCATCCGTGAATTCAGAATTGTCAAATTTACAGTTTCGAAAAGATGGTTGAAATCAATTATGACATCATCAGTGATGTCACAATTGACATTATCGGTTTTAAAATTACTGTCGTAGATGATGTCCGTGCCATCCGTGAGTTCAGAAGCGTCAATTTTACAGTTTCGAAAAGATGGTCAAAATCAATTATGACATCATCAGTGATGTCACAATTGACATTATCGGTTTTAAAATTACTGTCGTAGATGATGTCCGTGCCATTCGTGAGTTCAGAAGCGTCAATTTTACAGTTTTGAAAAGATGGTCAAAATCAATTATGACATCATCAGTGATGTCACAATTGACATTATCGGTTTTAAAATTACTGTCGTAGATGATGTCCGTGCCATCCGTGAGTTCAGAATTGTCAAATTTACAGTTTCGAAAAGATGGTTGAAATCAATTATGACATCATCAGTGATGTCACAATTGACATTATCGGTTTTAAAATTACTGTCGTAGATGATGTCCGTGCCATCCGTGATTTCAGAAGCGTCAATTTTACAGTTTTGAAAAGATATCGAAATCAATTATGACATTATCAGTGATGTCACAATTGACATAATCGGTTTTAAAATTACTGTCGTAGATGATGTCCGTGCCATCCGTGAGTTCAGAATCGTCAAATTTACAGTTTTGAAAAGATGGTTAAAATCAATTATGACATCATCAGTGATGTCACAATTGACATTATTGGTTTTAAAATTACTGTCGTAGATGATGTCCGTGCCATCCGTGAGTTCAGAAGCGTCAATTTTACAGTTTTGAAAAGATGGTTAAAATCCATTATGACATCATCAGTGATGTCACAATTGACATTATTGGTTTTAAAATTACTGTCGTAGATGATGTCCGTGCCATCTTTGAGTTCAGAAGCGTCAATTTTACAGTTACGAAAAGATGGTCAAAATCAATTATGACATCATCAGTGATGTCATTATTGAAATTATCGGTTTTAATATTACTGTCGTAGATGATGTCCGTGCCATCCGTGAGTTCAGAAGCGTCAATTTTACAGTTTCAAAAAGATGGTCAAAATCAAATATGACATCATCAGTGATGTCACAATTGACATTATCGGTTTTAAAATTACTGTCGTAGATGATGTCTGTGCCATTCGTGAGTTCAGAAGCGTCAATTTTACTGTTTTGAAATGATGGTCGAAATCAATTATGACATCATCAGTGATGTCACAATTGACATTATCGGTTTTAAAATTACTGTCGTAGATGATGTCCGTGCCATTCGTGAGTTCAGAAGCGTCAATTTTACAGTTTTGAAAAGATGGTTGAAATCAATTATGACATCATCAGTGATGTCACAATTGACATTATCGGTTTTAAAATTACTGTCGTAGATGATGTCCGTGCCATCCCTGAGTTCAGAAGTGTCAATTTTACAGTTTCGAAAAGATGGTCAAAATCAATTATGACATCATCAGTGATGTCACAATTGACATTATCGGTTTTAAAACTACTGTCGAAGATGATGTCCGTGCCATCCGTGAGTTCAGAAGCGTCAATTTTACAGTTTTGAAAAGATGGTCAAAATCAATTATGACATCATCAGTGATGTCACAATTGACATTATCGGTTTTATAATTACTGTCGTAGATGATGTCCGTGCCATCCGTGAGTTCAGAATTGTCAAATTTACAGTTTCGAAAAGATGGTTGAAATCAATTATGACATCATCATTGATGTCACAATTGACATTATCGGTTTTAAAATTACTGTCGTAGATGATGTCCGTTCCATCCGTGAGTTCAGAAGCGTCAAATTTACAGTTTCGAAAAGTTGGTCGAAATCAATTATGACATCATCAGTGATGTCACAATTGACATTATAAGTTTTAAAATTACTGTCGTAGATGATGTCTGTGCCATTTGTGAGTTCAGAAGCGTCAATTTTACTGTTTTGAAAAGATGGTCGAAATCAATTATGACATCATCAGTGATGTCACAATTGACATTATCGGTTTTACAATTACTGTCGTAGATGATGTCCGTGCCATTCGTGAGTTCAGAAGCGTCAATTTTACAGTTTTGAAAAGATATCGAAATCAATTATGACATTATCAGTGATGTCACAATTGACATTATCGGTTTTAAAATTACTGTCGTAGATGATGTCTGTGCCATTTGTGAGTTCAGAAGCGTCAATTTTACTGTTTTGAAAAGATGGTCGAAATCAATTATGACATCATCAGTGATGTCACAATTGACATTATCGGTTTTAAAATTACTGTCGTAGATGATGTCTGTGCCATTCGTGAGTTTAGAAGCGTAAATTTTACAGTTTTGAAAAGATGGTCGAAATCAATTATGACATCATCAGTGATGTCACAATTGACATTATCGGTTTTAAAATTACTGTCGTAGATGATGTCCGTGCCATTCGTGAGTTTAGAAGCGTCAATTTTACAGTTTTGAAAAGATGGTTGAAATCAATTATGACATCATCAGTGATGTCACAATTGACATTATCGGTTTTAAAATTACTGTCGTAGATGATGTCCGTGCCATCCGTGATTTCAGAAGCGTCAATTTTACAGTTTTGAAAAGATGGTAAAATCAATTATGACATCATCAGTGATGTCACAATTGACATTATTGGTTTTAAAATTACTGTCGTAGATGATGTCCGTGCCATCCGTGAGTTCAGAAGCGTCAATTTTACAGTTTTGAAAAGATGGTTAAAATCAATTATGACATCATCAGTGATGTCACAATTGACATTATTGGTTTTAAAATTACTGTCGTAGATGATGTCCGTGCCATCTTTGAGTTCAGAAGCGTCAATTTTACAGTTACGAAAAGATGGTCAAAATCAATTATGACATCATCAGTGATGTCATTATTGAAATTATCGGTTTTAAAATTACTGTCGTAGATGATGTCCGTGCCATCCGTGAGTTCAGAAGTGTCAATTTTACAGTTTCGAAAAGATGGTCAAAATCAATTATGACATCATCAGTGATGTCACAATTGACATTATCGGTTTTAAAATTACTGTCGTAGATGATGTCCATGCCATCCGTGAGTTCAGAAGCGTCAATTTTACAGTTTTGAAAAGATGGTCAAAATCAATTATGACATCATCAGTGATGTCACAATTGACATTATCGGTTTTAAAATTACTGTCGTAGATGATGTCCGTGCCATTCGTGAGTTCAGAAGCGTCAATTTTACAGTTTTGAAAAGATGGTCAAAATCAATTATGACATCATCAGTGATGTCACAATTGACATTATCGGTTTTAAAATTACTGTCGTAGATGATGTCCGTGCCATCCGTGAGTTCAGAATTGTCAAATTTACAGTTTCGAAAAGATGGTTGAAATCAATTATGACATCATCAGTGATGTCACAATTGACATTATGGGTTTTAAAATTACTGTCGTAGATGATGTCCGTGCCATCCGTGAGTTCAGAAGCGTCAATTTTACAGTTTTGAAAAGATGGTTAAAATCAATTATGACATCATCAGTGATGTCACAATTGACATTATTGGTTTTAAAATTACTGTCGTAGATGATGTCCGTGCCATCCGTGAGTTCAGAAGCGTCAATTTTACAGTTTTGAAAAAATGGTTAAAATCAATTATGACATCATCAGTGATGTCACAATTGACATTATTGGTTTTAAAATTACTGTCGTAGATGATGTCCGTGCCATCTTTGAGTTCAGAAGCGTCAATTTTACAGTTACGAAAAGATGGTCAAAATCAATTATGACATCATCAGTGATGTCATTATTGAAATTATCGGTTTTAATATTACTGTCGTAGATGATGTCCGTGCCATCCGTGAGTTCAGAAGCGTCAATTTTACAGTTTCAAAAAGATGGTCAAAATCAAATATGACATCATCAGTGATGTCACAATTGACATTATCGGTTTTAAAATTACTGTCGTAGATGATGTCTGTGCCATTCGTGAGTTCAGAAGCGTCAATTTTACTGTTTTGAAATGATGGTCGAAATCAATTATGACATCATCAGTGATGTCACAATTGACATTATCGGTTTTAAAATTACTGTCGTAGATGATGTCTGTGCCATTCGTGAGTTCAGAAGCGTAAATTTTACAGTTTTGAAAAGATGGTCGAAATCAATTATGACATCATCAGTAATGTCACAATTGACATTATCGGTTTTAAAATTACTGTCGTAGATGATGTCCGTGCCATCCGTGATTTCAGAAGCGTCAATTTTACAGTTTTGAAAAGATGGTCGAAATCAATTATGACATCATCAGTGATGTCACAGTTGACATTATCGGTTTTAAAATTACTGTCGTAGATGATCTCCGTGCCATCCGTGAGTTCAGAAGCGTCAATTTTACAGTTTCGAAAAGATGGTCAAAATCAATTATGACATCATCACTGATGTCACAATTGACATTATCGGTTTTAAAATTACTGTCGTAGATGATGTCCGTGCCATCCGTGAGTTCAGAATCGTCAAATTTACAGTTTTGAAAAGATGGTAAAATCAATTATGACATCATCAGTGATGTCACAATTGACATTATTGGTTTAAAAATTACTGTCGTAGATGATGTCCGTGCCATCCATGAGTTCAGAAGCGTCAATTTTACAGTTTTGAAAAGATGGTTAAAATCAATTATGACATCATCAGTGATGTCACAATTGACATTATTGGTTTTAAAATTACTGTCGTAGATGATGTCCGTGCCATCCGTGAGTTCAGAAGCGTCAATTTTACAGTTTCGAAAAGATGGTCAAAATCAATTATGACATCATCAGTGATGTCACAATTGACATTATCGGTTTTAAAATTACTGTCGTAGATGATGTCCGTGCCATCCGTGAGTTCAGAAGCGTCAATTTTACAGTTTCGAAAAGATGGTCAAAATCAATTATGACATCATCAGTGATGTCACAATTGACATTATCGGTTTTAAAATTACTGTCGTAGATGATGTCCGTGCCATTCGTGAGTTCAGAAGCGTCAATTTTACAGTTTTGAAAAGATGGTCAAAATCAATTATGACATCATCAGTGATGTCACAATTGACATTATCGGTTTTAAAATTACTGTCGTAGATGATGTCCGTGCCATCCGTGAGTTCAGAATTGTCAAATTTACAGTTTCGAAAAGATGGTTGAAATCAATTATGACATCATCAGTGATGTCACAATTGACATTATGGGTTTTAAAATTACTGTCGTAGATGATGTCCGTGCCATCCGTGAGTTCAGAAGTGTCAATTTTACAGTTTCGAAAAGATGGTCAAAATCAATTATGACATCATCAGTGATGTCACAATTGACATTATTGGTTTAAAAATTACTGTCGTAGATGATGTCCGTGCCATCCATGAGTTCAGAAGCGTCAATTTTACAGTTTTGAAAAGATGGTTAAAATCAATTATGACATCATCAGTGATGTCACAATTGACATTATTGGTTTTAAAATTACTGTCGTAGATGATGTCCGTGCCATCCGTGAGTTCAGAAGCGTCAATTTTACAGTTTCGAAAAGATGGTCAAAATCAATTATGACATCATCAGTGATGTCACAATTGACATTATCGGTTTTAAAATTACTGTCGTAGATGATGTCCGTGCCATCCGTGAGTTCAGAAGCGTCAATTTTACAGTTTCGAAAAGATGGTCAAAATCAATTATGACATCATCAGTTATGTCACAATTGACATTATCGGTTTTAAAATTACTGTCGTAGATGATGTCCGTGCCATTCGTGAGTTCAGAAGCGTCAATTTTACAGTTTTGAAAAGATGGTCAAAATCAATTATGACATCATCAGTGATGTCACAATTGACATTATCGGTTTTAAAATTACTGTCGTAGATGATGTCCGTGCCATCCGTGAGTTCAGAATTGTCAAATTTACAGTTTCGAAAAGATGGTTGAAATCAATTATGACATCATCAGTGATGTCACAATTGACATTATGGGTTTTAAAATTACTGTCGTAGATGATGTCCGTGCCATCCGTGAGTTCAGAAGTGTCAATTTTACAGTTTCGAAAAGATGGTCAAAATCAATTATGACATCATCAGTGATGTCACAATTGACATTATCGGTTTTAAAATTACTGTCGTAGATGGTGTCCGTGCCATCCGTGAGTTCAGAAGCGTCAATTTTACAGTTTCGAAAAGATGGTCAAAATCAATTATGACATCATCAGTGATGACACAATTGACATTATCGGTTTTAAAATTACTGTCGTAGATGATGTCCGTGCCATTCGTGAGTTCAGAAGCGTCAATTTTACAGTTTTGAAAAGATGGTCAAAATCAATTATGACATCATCAGTGATGTCACAATTGACATTATCGGTTTTAAAATTACTGTCGTAGATGATGTCCGTGCCATCTGTGAGTTCAGAATTGTCAAATTTACAGTTTCGAAAAGATGGTTGAAATCAATTATGACATCATCAGTGATGTCACAATTGACATTATGGGTTTTAAAATTACTGTCGTAGATGATGTCCGTGCCATCCGTGAGTTCAGAAGTGTCAATTTTACAGTTACGAAAACATGGTCGAAATCAATTATGACATCATCAGTGATGTCACAATTGACATTATCGGTTTTAAAATTACTGTCGTAGATGATGTCCGTGCCATCCGTGAGTTCAGAAGTGTCAATTTTACAGTTTCGAAAAGATGGTCTAAATCAATTATGACATCATCAGTGATGTCACAATTGACATTATCGGTTTTAAAATTACTGTCGTAGATGATGTCCGTGCCATCCGTGAGTTCAGAAGCGTCAATTTTACAGTTTCGAAAAGATGGTCAAAATCAATTATGACATCATCAGTGATGTCACAATTGACATTATCGGTTTTAAAATTAGTGTCGTAGATGATGTCCGTTCCATCCGTGAGTTCAGAAGCGTCAATTTTACAGTTTTGAAAAGATATCGAAATAAATTATGACATCATCAGTGATGTCACAATTGACATTATCGGTTTTAAAATGACTGTCGTAGATGATGTCCGAGCCATCCGTGAGTTCAGAATCGTCAAATTTACAGTTTCGAAAAGATGGTTGAAATCAATTATGACATCATCAGTGATGTCACAATTGACATTATCGGTTTTAAAATTACTGTCGTAGATGATGTCCTTGCCATCTGTGCGTTCAGAAGCGTCAATTTTACAGTTTTGAAAAGATGGTTAAAATCAATTATGACATCATCAGTGATGTCACAATTGACATTATTGGTTTTAAAATTACTGTCGTAGATGATGTCCGTGCCATCTTTGAGTTCAGAAGCGTCAATTTTACAGTTACGAAAAGATGGTCGAAATCAATTATGACATCATCAGTGATGTCACAATTGACTTTATCGGTTTTAAAATTACTGTCGTAGATGATGTCCGTGCCATCCGTGAGTTCAGAAGTGCCAATTTTACAGTTTCGAAAAGATGGTCAAAATCAATTATGACATCATCAGTGATGTCACAATTGACATTATCGGTTTTAAAATTACTGTCGTAGATGATGTCCGTGCCATCCGTGAGTTCAGAAGCGTCAATTTTACAGTTTTGAAAAGATGGTCAAAATCAATTATGACATCATCAGTGATGTCACAATTGACATTATCGGTTTTAATATTACTGTCGTAGATGATGTCTGTGGCATTCGTGAGTTCAGAAGCGTCAATTATACTGTTTTGAAAAGATGGTCGAAATCAATTATGACATCATCAGTGATGTCACAATTGACATTATCGGTTTTAAAATTACTGTCGTAGATCATGTCCGTGCCATTCGTGAGTTCAGAAGCGTCAATTTTACAGTTTTGAATAGATGGTCGAAATCAATTATGACAACATCAGTGATGTCACAATTGACATTATCGGTTTTAAAATGACTGTCTTTGATGATGTCCGTGCCATTCGTGGGTTCAGAAGCGTCAATTTTACAGATTTGAAAAGCTGTCGAAATCAATTATGACATCATCAGTGATGTCACAATTGACATTATCGGTTTTAAAATGACTGTCGTAGATGATGTCCATGCCATCCGTGAGTTCAGAATCGTCAAATTTACAGTTTCGAAAAGATGGTTGAAATCAATTATGACATCATCAGTGATGTCACAATTGACATTATTGGTTTTAAAATTACTGTCGTAGATGATGTCCGTGCCATCTTTGAGTTCAGAAGCGTCAATTTTACAGTTACGAAAAGATGGTCGAAATCAATTATGACATCATCAGTGATGTCACAATTGACATTATCGGTTTTAAAATGACTGTCTTTGATGATGTCCGTGCCATTCGTGGGTTCAGAAGCGTCAATTTTACAGATTTGAAAAGATGTCGAAATCAATTATGACATCATCAGTGATGTCACAATTGACATTATCGGTTTTAAAATGACTGTCGTAGATGATGTCCGTGCCATCCGTGAGTTCAGAAGTGTCAATTTTACAGTTTTGAAAAGATGGTTAAAATCAATTATGACATCATCAGTGATGTCACAATTGACATTATCGGTTTTAAAATTACTGTCGTAGATGATGTCCGTTCCATCCGTGAGTTCAGAAGCGTCAATTTTACAGTTTTGAAAAGATGGTCGAAATCAATTATGACATCATCAGTGATGTCACAATTGACATTATCGGTTTTAAAATTACTGTCTTTGATGATGTCGTTGCCATTCGTGGGTTCAGAAGCGTCAATTTTACAGATTTGAAAAGATGTCGAAATCAATTATGACATCATCAGTGATGTCACAATTGACATTATCGGTTTTAAAATGACTGTCGTAGATGATGTCCGTGCCATCCGTGAGTTCAGAAGTGTCAATTTTACAGTTTTGAAAAGATGGTTAAAATCAATTATGACATCATCAGTGATGTCACAATTGACATTATCGGTTTTAAAATTACTGTCGTAGATGATGACCGTTCCATCCGTGAGTTCAGAAGCGTCAATTTTACAGTTTCGAAAAGATGGTCAAAATCAATTATGACATCATCAGTGATGTCACAATTGACATTATCGGTTTTAAAATTACTGTCGTAGATGATGACCGTTCCATCCGTGAGTTCAGAAGCGTCAATTTTAAAGTTTTGAAAGGATGGTCGAAATCAATTATGACATCATTAGTGATGTCACAATTGACATTATCGGTTTTAAAATTACTGTCGTACATGATGTCCGTGCCATCCGTGAGTTCAGAATCGTCAAATTTACATTTTCGAAAAGTTGGTCGTAATCAATTATGACATCATCAGTGATGTCACAATTGACATTATCGGTTTTAAAATTACTGTCGTTGATGATGTCCGTGCCATCCGTGAGTTCAGAAGCATCAATTTTACAGTTTTGAAAAGATGGTTGAAATCAATTATGACATCATCAGTGATGTCACAATTGACATTATCGGTTTTAAAATTACTGTCGTAGATCATGTCCGTGCCATTCGTGAGTTCAGAAGCGTCAATTTTACAGTTTTGAAAAGATGGTCGAAATCAATTATGACATCATCAGTGATGTCACAATTGAAATATCGGTTTTAAAATTACTGTCCTTGACGATGTCCCAACCATTCGTGGGTTCAGAAGCGTCAATTTTACAGATTTGAAAAGATGTCGAAATCAATTATGACATCATCAGTGATGTCACAATTGACATTATCGGTTTTAAAATGACTGTCGTAGATGATGTCCGTGCCATCCGTGAGTTCAGAATCGTCAAATTTACAGTTTCGAAAAGATGGTTGAAATCAATTATGACATCATCAGTGATGTCACAATTGACATTATCGGTTTTAAAATTACTGTCGTAGATGATGTCCGTGCCATCCGTGAGTTCAGAAGTGCCAATTTTACAGATTTGAAAAAATGTCGAAATCAATTATGACATTATCAGTGATGTCACAATTGACATTATTGGTTTTAAAATTACTGTCGTAGATGATGTCCCTGCCATCTTTGAGTTCAGAAGCGTCAATTTTACAGTTACGAAAAGATGGTCGAAATCAATTATGACATCATCAGTGATGTCACAATTGACATTATCGGTTATAAAATTACTGTCGTAGATGATGTCCGTGCCATCCGTGAGTTCAGAAGTGCCAATTTTACAGTTTCGAAAAGATGGTCAAAATCAATTATGACATCATCAAAGATGTCACAATTGACATTATCGGTTTTAAAATTACTGTCGTAGATGATGTCCGTGCCATCCGTGAGTTCAGAAGCGTCAATTTTACAGTTTTGAAAAGATGGTCAAAATCAATTATGACATCATCAGTGATGTCACAATTGACATTATCGGTTTTAATATTACTGTCGTAGATGATGTCTGTGCCATTCGTGAGTTCAGAAGCGTCAATTTTACTGTTTTGAAAAGATGGTCGAAATCAATTATGACATCATCAGTGATGTCACAATTGACATTATCGGTTTTATAATTACTGTCGTAGATGATGTCCGTGCCATCCGTGAGTTCAGAAGCATCAATTTTACAGTTTTGAAAAGATGGTTGAAATCAATTATGACATCATCATTGATGTCACAATTGACATTATCGGTTTTAAAATTACTGTCGTAGATGATGTCCGTTCCATCCGTGAGTTCAGAAGCGTCAATTTTACAGTTTCGAAAAGATGGTCGAAATCAATTATGACATCATCAGTGATGTCACAATTGACATTATCGGTTTTAAAATTACTGTCGTACATGATGTCCGTGCCATCCGTGAGTTCAGAATCGTCAAATTTACTGTTTCGAAAAGTTGGTCGAAATCAGTTATGACATCATCAGTGATGTCACAATTGACATTATCGGTTTTACAATTACTGTCGTAGATGATGTCCGTGCCATTCGTGAGTTCAGAAGCGTCAATTTTACAGTTTTGAAAAGATATCGAAATCAATTATGACATCATCAGTGATGTCACAGTTGACATTATCGGTTTTAAAATTACTGTCGTAGATGATGTCCGTGCCATCCGTGAGTTCAGAAGCGTCAATTTTACAGTTTCGAAAAGATGGTCAAAATCAATTATGACATCATCACTGATGTCACAATTGACATTATCGGTTTTAAAATTACTGTCGTAGATGATGTCCGTGCCATCCGTGAGTTCAGAATCGTCAAATTTACAGTTTTGAAAAGATGGTTAAAATCAATTATGACATCATCAGTGATGTCACAATTGACATTATTGGTTTTAAAATTACTGTCGTAGATGATGTCCGTGCCATCCGTGAGTTCAGAAGCGTCAATTTTACAGTTTTGAAAAGATGGTTAAAATCAATTATGACATCATCAGTGATGTCACAATTGACATTATTGGTTTTAAAATTACTGTCGTAGATGATGTCCGTGCCATCCGTGAGTTCAGAAGTGTCAATTTGACAGTTTCGAAAAGATGGTCAAAATCAATTATGACATCATCAGTGATGTCACAATTGACATTATCGGTTTTAAAATTACTGTCGTAGATGATGTCCGTGCCATCCGTGAGTTCAGAAGCGTCAATTTTACAGTTTCGAAAAGATGGTCAAAATCAATTATGACATCATCAGTGATGTCACAATTGACATTATCGGTTTTAAAATTACTGTCGTAGATGATGTCCGTGCCATTCGTGAGTTCAGAAGCGTCAATTTTACAGTTTTGAAAAGATGGTCAAAATCAATTATGACATCATCAGTGATGTCACAATTGACATTATCGGTTTTAAAATTACTGTCGTAGATGATGTCCGTGCCATCCGTGAGTTCAGAATTGTCAAATTTACAGTTTCGAAAAGATGGTTGAAATCAATTATGACATCATCAGTGATGTCCCAATTGACATTATATGTTTTAAAATTACTGTCGTAGATGATGTCCGTGCCATCTTTGAGTTCAGAAGCGTCAATTTTACAGTTACGAAAAGATGGTCAAAATCAATTATGACATCATCAGTGATGTCATTATTGAAATTATCGGTTTTAATATTACTGTCGTAGATGATGTCCGTGCCATCTTTGAGTTCAGAAGCGTCAATTTTACAGTTACAAAAAGATGGTCAAAATCAATTATGACATCATCAGTGATGTCATTATTGAAATTATCGGTTTTAAAATTACTGTCGTAGATGATGTCCGTGCCATCCGTGAGTTCAGAAGTGTCAATTTTACAGTTTCGAAAAGATGGTCAAAATCAATTATGACATCATCAAAGATGTCACAATTGACATTATCGGTTTTAAAATTACTGTCGTAGATGATGTCCGTGCCATCCGTGAGTTCAGAAGCGTCAATTTTACAGTTTTGAAAAGATGGTCAAAATCAATTATGACATCATCAGTGATGTCACAATTGACATTATCGGTTTTAATATTACTGTCGTAGATGATGTCTGTGCCATTCGTGAGTTCAGAAGCGTCAATTTTACTGTTTTGAAAAGATGGTCGAAATCAATTATGACATCATCAGTGATGTCACAATTGACATTATCGGTTTTATAATTACTGTCGTAGATGATGTCCGTGCCATCCGTGAGTTCAGAAGCATCAATTTTACAGTTTTGAAAAGATGGTTGAAATCAATTATGACATCATCATTGATGTCACAATTGACATTATCGGTTTTAAAATTACTGTCGTAGATGATGTCCGTTCCATCCGTGAGTTCAGAAGCGTCAATTTTACAGTTTCGAAAAGATGGTCGAAATCAATTATGACATCATCAGTGATGTCACAATTGACATTATCGGTTTTAAAATTACTGTCGTACATGATGTCCGTGCCATCCGTGAGTTCAGAATCGTCAAATTTACTGTTTCGAAAAGTTGGTCGAAATCAGTTATGACATCATCAGTGATGTCACAATTGACATTATCGGTTTTACAATTACTGTCGTAGATGATGTCCGTGCCATTCGTGAGTTCAGAAGCGTCAATTTTACAGTTTTGAAAAGATATCGAAATCAATTATGACATCATCAGTGATGTCACAATTGACATTATCGGTTTTACAATTACTGTCGTAGATGATGTCCGTGCCATCCGTGAGTTCAGAAGCTTCAATTTTACAGTTTTGAAACGATGGTCGAAATCAATTATGACATCATCAGTGATGTCACAGTTGACATTATCGGTTTTAAAATTACTGTCGTAGATGATGTCCGTGCCATCCGTGAGTTCAGAAGCGTCAATTTTACAGTTTCGAAAAGATGGTCAAAATCAATTATGACATCATCACTGATGTCACAATTGACATTATCGGTTTTAAAATAACTGTCGTAGATGATGTCCGTGCCATCCGTGAGTTCAGAATCGTCAAATTTACAGTTTTGAAAAGATGGTTAAAATCAATTATGACATCATCAGTGATGTCACAATTGACATTATTGGTTTTAAAATTACTGTCGTAGATGATGTCCGTGCCATCCGTGAGTTCAGAAGCGTCAATTTTACAGTTTTGAAAAGATGGTTAAAATCAATTATGACATCATCAGTGATGTCACAATTGACATTATTGGTTTTAAAATTACTGTCGTAGATGATGTCCGTGCCATCCGTGAGTTCAGAAGTGTCAATTTGACAGTTTCGAAAAGATGGTCAAAATCAATTATGACATCATCAGTGATGTCACAATTGACATTATCGGTTTTAAAATTACTGTCGTAGATGATGTCCGTGCCATCCGTGAGTTCAGAAGCGTCAATTTTACAGTTTCGAAAAGATGGTCAAAATCAATTATGACATCATCAGTGATGTCACAATTGACATTATCGGTTTTAAAATTACTGTCGTAGATGATGTCCGTGCCATTCGTGAGTTCAGAAGCGTCAATTTTACAGTTTTGAAAAGATGGTCAAAATCAATTATGACATCATCAGTGATGTCACAATTGACATTATCGGTTTTAAAATTACTGTCGTAGATGATGTCCGTGCCATCCGTGAGTTCAGAATTGTCAAATTTACAGTTTCGAAAAGATGGTTGAAATCAATTATGACATCATCAGTGATGTCCCAATTGACATTATATGTTTTAAAATTACTGTCGTAGATGATGTCCGTGCCATCTTTGAGTTCAGAAGCGTCAATTTTACAGTTACGAAAAGATGGTCAAAATCAATTATGACATCATCAGTGATGTCATTATTGAAATTATCGGTTTTAATATTACTGTCGTAGATGATGTCCGTGCCATCTTTGAGTTCAGAAGCGTCAATTTTACAGTTACAAAAAGATGGTCAAAATCAATTATGACATCATCAGTGATGTCATTATTGAAATTATCGGTTTTAAAATTACTGTCGTAGATGATGTCCGTGCCATCCGTGAGTTCAGAAGTGTCAATTTTACATTTTCGAAAAGATGGTCAAAATCAATTATGACATCATCAGTGATGTCACAATTGACATTATCGGTTTTAAAATTACTATCGTAGATGATGTCCATGCCATCCGTGAGTTCAGAAGCGTCAATTTTACAGTTTCGAAAAGATGGTCAAAATCAATTATGACATCATCAGTGATGTCACAATTGACATTATCGGTTTTAAAATTACTGTCGTAGATGATGTCCGTGCCATTCGTGAGTTCAGAAGCGTCAATTTTACAGTTTTGAAAAGATGGTCAAAATCAATTATGACATCATCAGTGATGTCACAATTGACATTATCGGTTTTAAAATCACTGTCGTACATGATGTCCGTGCCATCCGTGAGTTCAGAATCGTCAAATTTACAGTTTCGAAAAGTTGGTCGAAATCAATTATGACATCATCAGTGATGTCACAATTGACATTATCGGTTTTAAAATTACTGTCGTAGATGATGTCCGTGCCATCCGTGAGTTCAGAAGCATCAATTTTACAGTTTTGAAAAGATGGTTGAAATCAATTATGACATCATCAGTGATGTCACAATTGACATTATCGGTTTTAAAATTACTGTCGTAGATCATGTCTGTGCCATTCGTGAGTTCAGAAGCGTCAATTTTACAGTTTTGAAAAGATGGTTGAAATCAATTATGACATCATCAGTGATGTCACAATTGACATTATCGGTTTTATAATTACTGTCGTAGATGATGTCCGTGCCATCCGTGAGTTCAGAAGCATCAATTTTACAGTTTTGAAAAGATGGTTGAAATCAATTATGACATCATCATTGATGTCACAATTGACATTATCGGTTTTAAAATTACTGTCGTAGATGATGTCCGTTCCATCCGTGAGTTCAGAAGCGTCAATTTTACAGTTTCGAAAAGATGGTCGAAATCAATTATGACATCATCAGTGATGTCACAATTGACATTATCGGTTTTAAAATTACTGTCGTACATGATGTCCGTGCCATCCGTGAGTTCAGAATCGTCAAATTTACTGTTTCGAAAAGTTGGTCGAAATCAGTTATGACATCATCAGTGATGTCACAATTGACATTATCGGTTTTACAATTACTGTCGTAGATGATGTCCGTGCCATTCGTGAGTTCAGAAGCGTCAATTTTACAGTTTTGAAAAGATATCGAAATCAATTATGACATCATCAGTGATGTCACAATTGACATTATCGGTTTTACAATTACTGTCGTAGATGATGTCCGTGCCATTCGTGAGTTCAGAAGCGTCAATTTTACAGTTTTGAAAAGATATCGAAATCAATTATGACATCATCAGTGATGTCACAATTGACATTATCGGTTTTAAAATTACTGTCGTAGATGATGTCCGTGCCATCCGTGATTTCAGAAGCGTCAATTTTACAGTTTTGAAAAGATGGTCGAAATCAATTATGACATCATCAGTGATGTCACAGTTGACATTATCGGTTTTAAAATTACTGTCGTAGATGATGTCCGTGCCATCCGTGAGTTCAGAAGCGTCAATTTTACAGTTTCGAAAAGATGGTCAAAATCAATTATGACATCATCACTGATGTCACAATTGACATTATCGGTTTTAAAATTACTGTCGTAGATGATGTCCGTGCCATCCGTGAGTTCAGAATCGTCAATTTTACAGTTTTGAAAAGATGGTTAAAATCAATTATGACATCATCAGTGATGTCCCAATTGACATTATATGTTTTAAAATTACTGTCGTAGATGATGTCCGTGCCATCTTTGAGTTCAGAAGCGTCAATTTTACAGTTACAAAAAGATGGTCAAAATCAATTATGACATCATCAGTGATGTCATTATTGAAATTATCGGTTTTAAAATTACTGTCGTAGATGATGTCCGTGCCATCCGTGAGTTCAGAAGTGTCAATTTTACAGTTTCGAAAAGATGGTCAAAATCAATTATGACATCATCAGTGATGTCACAATTGACATTATCGGTTTTAAAATTACTGTCGTAGATGATGTCCGTGCCATCCGTGAGTTCAGAAGCGTCAATTTTACAGTTTCGAAAAGATGGTCAAAATCAATTATGACATCATCAGTGATGTCACAATTGACATTATCGGTTTTAAAATTACTGTCGTAGATAATGTCCGTGCCATTCGTGAGTTCAGAAGCGTCAATTTTACAGTTTTGAAAAGATGGTCAAAATGAATTATGACATCATCAGTGATGTCACAATTGACATTATCGGTTTTAAAATTACTGTCGTACATGATGTCCGTGCCATCCGTGAGTTCAGAATCGTCAAATTTACAGTTTCGAAAAGTTGGTCGAAATCAATTATGACATCATCAGTGATGTCACAATTGACATTATCGGTTTTAAAATTACTATCGTTGATGATGTCCGTGCCATCCGTGAGTTCAGAAGCATCAATTTTACAGTTTTGAAAAGATGGTTGAAATCAATTATGACATCATCAGTGATGTCACAATTGACATTATCGGTTTTAAAATTACTGTCGTAGATCATGTCTGTGCCATTCGTGAGTTCAGAAGCGTCAATTTTACAGTTTTGAAAAGATGGTTGAAATCAATTATGACATCATCAGTGATGTCACAATTGACATTATCGGTTTTATAATTACTGTCGTAGATGATGTCCGTGCCATCCGTGAGTTCAGAAGCATCAATTTTACAGTTTTGAAAAGATGGTTGAAATCAATTATGACATCATCATTGATGTCACAATTGACATTATCGGTTTTAAAATTACTGTCGTAGATGATGTCCGTTCCATCCGTGAGTTCAGAAGCGTCAATTTTACAGTTTCGAAAAGATGGTCGAAATCAATTATGACATCATCAGTGATGTCACAATTGACATTATCGGTTTTAAAATTACTGTCGTACATGATGTCCGTGCCATCCGTGAGTTCAGAATCGTCAAATTTACTGTTTCGAAAAGTTGGTCGAAATCAGTTATGACATCATCAGTGATGTCACAGTTGACATTATCGGTTTTAAAATTACTGTCGTAGATGATGTCCGTGCCATCCGTGAGTTCAGAAGCGTCAATTTTACAGTTTCGAAAAGATGGTCAAAATCAATTATGACATCATCACTGATGTCACAATTGACATTATCGGTTTTAAAATGACTGTCGTAGATGATGTCCGTGCCATCCGTGAGTTCAGAATCGTCAAATTTACAGTTTTGAAAAGATGGTTAAAATCAATTATGACATCATCAGTGATGTCACAATTGACATTATTGGTTTTAAAATTACTGTCGTAGATGATGTCCGTGCCATCCGTGAGTTCAGAAGCGTCAATTTTACAGTTTTGAAAAGATGGTTAAAATCAATTATGACATCATCAGTGATGTCCCAATTGACATTATATGTTTTAAAATTACTGTCGTAGATGATGTCCGTGCCATCTTTGAGTTCAGAAGCGTCAATTTTACAGTTACAAAAAGATGGTCAAAATCAATTATGACATCATCAGTGATGTCACAATTGACATTATCGGTTTTAAAATTACTGTCGTAGATGATGTCCGTGCCATCCGTGAGTTCAGAAGCGTCAATTTTACAGTTTCGAAAAGATGGTCAAAATCAATTATGACATCATCAGTGATGTCACAATTGACATTATCGGTTTTAAAATTACTGTCGTAGATGATGTCCGTGCCATTCGTGAGTTCAGAAGCGTCAATTTTACAGTTTTGAAAAGATGGTCAAAATCAATTATGACATCATCAGTGATGTCACAATTGACATTATCGGTTTTAAAATTACTGTCGTACATGATGTCCGTGCCATCCGTGAGTTCAGAATCGTCAAATTTACAGTTTCGAAAAGTTGGTCGAAATCAATTATGACATCATCAGTGATGTCACAATTGACATTATCGGTTTTAAAATTACTGTCGTTGATGATGTCCGTGCCATCCGTGAGTTCAGAAGCGTCAATTTTACAGTTTTGAAAAGATGGTTGAAATCAATTATGACATCATCAGTGATGTCACAATTGACATTATCGGTTTTAAAATTACTGTCGTAGATCATGTCTGTGCCATTCGTGAGTTCAGAAGCGTCAATTTTACAGTTTTGAAAAGATGGTTGAAATCAATTATGACATCATCAGTGATGTCACAATTGACATTATCGGTTTTAAAATTACTGTCGTAGATGATGTCCGTGCCATTCGTGAGTTCAGAAGCGTCAATTTTACAGTTTTGAAAATATCGAAATCAATTATGACATCATCAGTGATGTCACAATTGACATTATCGGTTTTAAAATTACTGTCGTAGATGATGTCCGTGCCATCCGTGATTTCAGAAGCGTCAATTTTACAGTTTTGAAAAGATGGTCGAAATCAATTATGACATCATCAGTGATGTCACAGTTGACATTATCGGTTTTAAAATTACTGTCGTAGATGATGTCCGTGCCATCCGTGAGTTCAGAAGCGTCAATTTTACAGTTTCGAAAAGATGGTCAAAATCAATTATGACATCATCACTGATGTCACAATTGACATTATCGGTTTTAAAATTACTGTCGTAGATGATGTCCGTGCCATCCGTGAGTTCAGAATCGTCAAATTTACAGTTTTGAAAAGATGGTTAAAATCAATTATGACATCATCAGTGATGTCACAATTGACATTATTGGTTTTAAAATTACTGTCGTAGATGATGTCCGTGCCATCCGTGAGTTCAGAAGCGTCAATTTTACAGTTTTGAAAAGATGGTTAAAATCAATTATGACATCATCAGTGGTGTCCCAATTGACATTATATGTTTTAAAATTACTGTCGTAGATGATGTCCGTGCCATCTTTGAGTTCAGAAGCGTCAATTTTACAGTTACAAAAAGATGGTCAAAATCAATTATGACATCATCAGTGATGTCACAATTGACATTATCGGTTTTAAAATTACTGTCGTAGATGATGTCCGTGCCATCCGTGAGTTCAGAAGCGTCAATTTTACAGTTTCGAAAAGATGGTCAAAATCAATTATGACATCATCAGTGATGTCACAATTGACATTATCGGTTTTAAAATTACTGTCGTAGATGATGTCCGTGCCATTCGTGAGTTCAGAAGCGTCAATTTTACAGTTTTGAAAAGATGGTCAAAATCAATTATGACATCATCAGTGATGTCACAATTGACATTATCGGTTTTAAAATTACTGTCGTACATGATGTCCGTGCCATCCGTGAGTTCAGAATCGTCAAATTTACAGTTTCGAAAAGTTGGTCGAAATCAATTATGACATTATCAGTGATGTCACAATTGACATTATCGGTTTTAAAATTACTGTCGTTGATGATGTCCGTGCCATCCGTGAGTTCAGAAGCATCAATTTTACAGTTTTGAAAAGATGGTTGAAATCAATTATGACATCATCAGTGATGTCACAATTGACATTATCGGTTTTAAAATTACTGTCGTAGATCATGTCTGTGCCATTCGTGAGTTCAGAAGCGTCAATTTTACAGTTTTGAAAAGATGGTTGAAATCAATTATGACATCATCAGTGATGTCACAATTGACATTATCGGTTTTATAATTACTGTCGTAGATGATGTCCGTGCCATCCGTGAGTTCAGAAGCATCAATTTTACAGTTTTGAAATGATGGTTGAAATCAATTATGACATCATCATTGATGTCACAATTGACATTATCGGTTTTAAAATTACTGTCGTAGATGATGTCCGTTCCATTCGTGAGTTCAGAAGCGTCAATTTGACAGTTTCGAAAAGATGGTCGAAATCAATTATGACATCATCAGTGATGTCACAATTGACATTATCGGTTTTAAAATTACTGTCGTACATGATGTCCGTGCCATCCGTGAGTTCAGAATCGTCAAATTTACTGTTTCGAAAAGTTGGTCGAAATCAGTTATGACATCATCAGTGATGTCACAATTGACATTATCGGTTTTACAATTACTGTCGTAGATGATGTCCGTGCCATTCGTGAGTTCAGAAGCGTCAATTTTACAGTTTTGAAAAGATATCGAAATCAATTATGACATCATCAGTGATGTCACAATTGACATTATCGGTTTTACAATTACTGTCGTAGATGATGTCCGTGCCATTCGTGAGTTCAGAAGCGTCAATTTTACAGTTTTGAAAAGATATCGAAATCAATTATGACATCATCAGTGATGTCACAATTGACATTATCGGTTTTAAAATTACTGTCGTAGATGATGTCCGTGCCATCCGTGATTTCAGAAGCGTCAATTTTACAGTTTTGAAAAGATGGTCGAAATCAATTATGACATCATCAGTGATGTCACAGTTGACATTATCGGTTTTAAAATTACTGTCGTAGATGATGTCCGTGCCATCCGTGAGTTCAGAAGCGTCAATTTTACAGTTTCGAAAAGATGGTCAAAATCAATTATGACATCATCACTGATGTCACAATTGACATTATCGGTTTTAAAATTACTGTCGTAGATGATGTCCGTGCCATCCGTGAGTTCAGAATCGTCAAATTTACAGTTTTGAAAAGATGGTTAAAATCAATTATGACATCATCAGTGATGTCACAATTGACATTATTGGTTTTAAAATTACTGTCGTAGATGATGTCCGTGCCATCCGTGAGTTCAGAAGCGTCAATTTTACAGTTTTGAAAAGATGGTTGAAATCAATTATGACATCATCATTGATGTCACAATTGACATTATCGGTTTTAAAATTACTGTCGTAGATGATGTCCGTTCCATCCGTGAGTTCAGAAGCGTCAATTTTACAGTTTCAAAAAGATGGTCGAAATCAATTATGACATCATCAGTGATGTCACAATTGACATTATCGGTTTTAAAATTACTGTCGTACATGATGTCCGTGCCATCCGTGAGTTCAGAATCGTCAAATTTACTGTTTCGAAAAGTTGGTCGAAATCAGTTATGACATCATCAGTGATGTCACAATTGACATGATCGGTTTTACAATTACTGTCGTAGATGATGTCCGTGCCATTCGTGAGTTCAGAAGCGTCAATTTTACAGTTTTGAAAAGATATCGAAATCAATTATGACATCATCAGTTTTGTCACAATTGACATTATCGGTTTTAAAATTAGTCGTAGATGATGTCCGTGCCATCCGTGATTTCAGAAGCGTCAATTTTACAGTTTTGAAAAGATGTTCGAAATCAATTATGACATCATCAGTGATGTCACAGTTGACATTATCGGTTTTAAAATTACTGTCGTAGATGATGTCCGTGCCATCCGTGAGTTCAGAAGCGTCAATTTTACAGTTTCGAAAAGATGGTCAAAATCAATTATGACATCATCACTGATGTCACAATTGACATTATCGGTTTTAAAATTACTGTCGTAGATGATGTCCGTGCCATCCGTGAGTTCAGAATCGTCAAATTTACAGTTTTGAAAAGATGGTTAAAATCAATTATGACATCATCAGTGATGTCACAATTGACATTATTGGTTTTAAAATTACTGTCGTAGATGATGTCCGTGCCATCCGTGAGTTCAGAAGCTTCAATTTTACAGTTTTGAAAAGATGGTTAAAATCAATTATGACATCATCAGTGATGTCCCAATTGACATTATATGTTTTAAAATTACTGTCGTAGATGATGTCCGTGCCATCTTTGAGTTCAGAAGCGTCAATTTTACAGTTACGAAAAGATGGTCAAAATCAATTATGACATCATCAGTGATGTCATTATTGAAATTATCGGTTTTAATATTACTGTCGTAGATGATGTCCGTGCCATCCGTGAGTTCAGAAGTGTCAATTTTACAGTTTCGAAAAGATGGTCAAAATCAATTATGACATCATCAGTGATGTCACAATTGACATTATCGGTTTTAAAATTACTGTCGTAGATGATGTCCGTGCCATCCGTGAGTTCAGAAGCGTCAATTTTACAGTTTCGAAAAGATGGTCAAAATCAAATATGACATCATCAGTGATGTCACAATTGACATTATCGGTTATAAAATTACTGTCGTAGATGATGTCTGTGCCATTCGTGAGTTCAGAAGCGTCAATTTTACTGTTTTGAAATGATGGTCGAAATCAATTATGACATCATCAGTGATGTCACAATTGACATTATCGGTTTTAAAATTACTGTCGTAGATGATGTCCGTGCCATTCGTGAGTTCAGAAGCGTCAATTTTACAGTTTTGAAAAGATGGTTGAAATCAATTATGACATCATCAGTGATGTCACAATTGACATTATCGGTTTTAAAATTACTGTCGTAGATGATGTCTGTGCCATTCGTGAGTTCAGAAGCGTAAATTTTACAGTTTTGAAAAGATGGTCGAAATCAATTATGACATCATCAGTGATGTCACAATTGACATTATCGGTTTTAAAATTACTGTCGTAGATGATGTCCGTGCCATTCGTGATTTTAGAAGCGTCAATTTTACAGTTTTGAAAAGATGGTTGAAATCAATTATGACATCATCAGTGATGTCACAATTGACATTATCGGTTTTAAAATTACTGTCGTAGATGATGTCCGTGCCATCCGTGATTTCAGAAGCTTCAATTTTACAGTTTTGAAAAGATGGTCGAAATCAATTATGACATCATCAGTGATGTCACATTTGACATTATCGGTTTTAAAATTACTGTCGTAGATGATGTCCGTGCCATCCGTGAGTTCAGAAGCGTCAATTTTACAGTTTCGAAAAGATGGTCAAAATCAATTATGACATCATCACTGATGTCACAATTGACATTGGTTTTAATATTACTGTCGTAGATGATGTCCGTGCCATCCGTGAGTTCAGAATCGTCAAATTTACAGTTTTGAAAAGATGGTTAAAATCAATTATGACATCATCAGTGATGTCACAATTGACATTATTGGTTTTAAAATTACTGTCGTAGATGATGTCCGTGCCATCCGTGAGTTCAGAAGCGTCAATTTTACAGTTTTGAAAAGATGGTTAAAATCAATTATGACATCATCAGTGATGTCACAATTGACATTATTGGTTTTAAAATTACTGTCGTAGATGATGTCCGTGCCATCCGTGAGTTCAGAAGTGTCAATTTGACAGTTTCGAAAAGATGGTCAAAATCAATTATGACATCATCAGTGATGTCACAATTGACATTATCGGTTTTAAAATTACTGTCGTAGATGATGTCCGTGCCATCCGTGATTTCAGAAGCTTCAATTTTACAGTTTTGAAAAGATGGTCGAAATAAATTATGACATCATCAGTGATGTCACAGTTGACATTATCGGTTTTAAAATTACTGTCGTAGATGATGTCCGTGCCATCCGTGAGTTCAGAAGCGTCAATTTTACAGTTTCGAAAAGATGGTCAAAATCAATTATGACATCATTACTGATGTCACAATTGACATTATCGGTTTTAAAATTACTGTCGTAGATGATGTCCGTGCCATCCGTGAGTTCAGAATCGTCAAATTTACAGTTTTGAAAAGATGGTTAAAATCAATTATGACATCATCAGTGATGTCACAATTGACATTATTGGTTTTAAAATTACTGTCGTAGATGATGTCCGTGCCATCCGTGAGTTCAGAAGCGTCAATTTTACAGTTTTGAAAAGATGGTTAAAATCAATTATGACATCATCAGTGATGTCACAATTGACATTATTGGTTTTAAAATTACTGTCGTAGATGATGTCCGTGCCATCCGTGAGTTCAGAAGTGTCAATTTGACAGTTTTGAAAAGATGGTCAAAATCAATTATGACATCATCAGTGATGTCACAATTGACATTATCGGTTTTAAAATTACTGTCGTAGATGATGTCCGTGCCATCCGTGAGTTCAGAAGCGTCAATTTTACAGTTTCGAAAAGATGGTCAAAATCAATTATGACATCATCAGTGATGTCACAATTGACATTATCGGTTTTAAAATTACTGTCGTAGATGATGTCCGTGCCATTCGTGAGTTCAGAAGCGTCAATTTTACAGTTTTGAAAAGATGGTCAAAATCAATTATGACATCATCAGTGATGTCACAATTGACATTATCGGTTTTAAAATTACTGTCGTAGATGATGTCCGTGCCATCCGTGAGTTCAGAATTGTCAAATTTACAGTTTCGAAAAGATGGTTGAAATCAATTATGACATCATCAGTGATGTCCCAATTGACATTATATGTTTTAAAATTACTGTCGTAGATGATGTCCGTGCCATCTGTGAGTTCAGAAGCGTCAATTTTACAGTTACGAAAAGATGGTCAAAATCAATTATGACATCATCAGTGATGTCATTATTGAAATTATCGGTTTTAATATTACTGTCGTAGATAATGTCCGTGCCATCCGTGAGTTCAGAAGTGTCAATTTGACAGTTTCGAAAAGATGGTCAAAATCAATTATGACATCATCAGTGATGTCACAATTGACATTATCGGTTTTAAAATTACTGTCGTAGATGATGTCCGTGCCATCCGTGAGTTCAGAAGCGTCAATTTTACAGTTTCGAAACGATGGTCAAAATCAAATATGACATCATCAGTGATGTCACAATTGACATTATCGGTTTTAAAATTACTGTCGTAGATGATGTCTGTGCCATTCGTGAGTTCAGAAGCGTAAATTTTACAGTTTTGAAAAGATGGTTGAAATCAATTATGACATCATCAGTGATGTCACAATTGACATTATCGGTTTTAAAATTACTGTCGTAGATGATGTCCGTGCCATCTTTGAGTTCAGAAGCGTCAATTTTACAGTTACGAAAAGATGGTCAAAATCAATTATGACATCATCAGTGATGTCATTATTGAAATTATCGGTTTTAAAATTACTGTCGTAGATGATGTCCGTGCCATCCGTGAGTTCAGAAGTGTCAATTTTACAGTTTCGAAAAGATGGTCAAAATCAATTATGACATCATCAGTGATGTCACAATTGACATTATCGGTTTTAAAATAACTGTCGTAGATGATGTCCGTGCCATCCGTGAGTTCAGAAGCGTCAATTTTACAGTTTCGAAAAGATGGTCAAAATCAATTATGACATCATCAGTGATGACACAATTGACATTATCGGTTTTAAAATTACTGTCGTACATGATGTCCGTGCCATTCGTGAGTTCAGAAGCGTCAATTTTACAGTTTTGAAAAGATGGTCAAAATCAATTATGACATCATCAGTGATGTCACAATTGACATTATCGGTTTTAAAATTACTGTCGTACATGATGTCCGTGCCATCCGTGAGTTCAGAATCGTCAAATTTACAGTTTCGAAAAGTTGGTCGAAATCAATTATGACATCATCAGTGATGTCACAATTGACATTATCGGTTTTAAAATTACTGTCGTTGATGATGTCCGTGCCATCCGTGAGTTCAGAAGCATCAATTTTACAGTTTTGAAAAGATGGTTGAAATCAATTATGACATCATCAGTGATGTCACAATTGACATTATCGGTTTAAAAATTACTGTCGTAGATCATGTCTGTGCCATTCGTGAGTTCAGAAGCGTCAATTTTACAGTTTTGAAAAGATGGTTGAAATCAATTATGACATCATCAGTGATGTCACAGTTGACATTATCGGTTTTAAAATTACTGTCGTAGATGATGTCCGTGCCATCCGTGAGTTCAGAATCGTCAAATTTACAGTTTTGAAAAGATGGTCAAAATCAATTATGACATCATTACTGATGTCACAATTGACATTATCGGTTTTAAAATTACTGTCGTAGATGATGTCCGTGCCATCCGTGAGTTCAGAATCGTCAAATTTACAGTTTTGAAAAGATGGTAAAATCAATTATGACATCATCAGTGATGTCACAATTGACATTATTGGTTTAAAAATTACTGTCGTAGATGATGTCCGTGCCATCCATGAGTTCAGAAGCGTCAATTTTACAGTTTTGAAAAGATGGTTAAAATCAATTATGACATCATCAGTGATGTCACAATTGACATTATTGGTTTTAAAATTACTGTCGTAGATGATGTCCGTGCCATCCGTGAGTTCAGAAGTGTCAATTTTACAGTTTCGAAAAGATGGTCAAAATCAATTATGACATCATCAGTGATGTCACAATTGACATTATCGGTTTTAAAATTACTGTCGTAGATGATGTCCGTGCCATCCGTGAGTTCAGAAGCGTCAATTTTACAGTTTCGAAAATATGGTCAAAATCAAATAAGACATCATCAGTGATGTCACAATTGACATTATCGGTTTTAAAATTACTGTCGTAGATGATGTCTGTGCCATTCGTGAGTTCAGAAGCGTAAATTTTACAGTTTTGAAAAGATGGTTGAAATCAATTATGACATCATCAGTGATGTCACAATTGACATTATCGGTTTTAAAATTACTGTCGTAGATGATGTCCGTGCCATCTTTGAGTTCAGAAGTGTCAATTTTACAGTTTCGAAAACATGGTCAAAATCAATTATGACATCATCAGTGATGTCACAATTGACATTATCGGTTTTAAAATTACTGTCGTAGATGATGTCCGTGCCATCCGTGAGTTCAGAAGTGTCAATTTTACAGTTTCGAAAAGATGGTCAAAATCAATTATGACATCATCAGTGATGTCACAATTGACATTATCGGTTTTAAAATTACTGTCGTAGATGATGTCCGTGCCATCCGTGAGTTCAGAAGCGTCAATTTTACAGTTTCGAAAAGATGGTCAAAATCAATTATGACATCATCAGTGATGTCACAATTGACATTATCGGTTTTAAAATTACTGTCGTTGATGATGTCCGTGCCATCCGTGAGTTCAGAAGCATCAATTTTACAGTTTTGAAAAGATGGTTGAAATCAATTATGACATCATCAGTGATGTCACAATTGACATTATCGGTTTAAAAATTACTGTCGTAGATCATGTCTGTGCCATTCGTGAGTTCAGAAGCGTCAATTTTACAGTTTTGAAAAGATGGTTGAAATCAATTATGACATCATCAGTGATGTCACAATTGACATTATCGGTTTTAAAATTACTGTCGTAGATGATGTCTGTGCCATTCGTGAGTTCAGAAGCGTAAATTTTACAGTTTTGAAAAGATGGTCGAAATCAATTATGACATCATCAGTGATGTCACAATTGACATTATCGGTTTTAAAATTACTGTCGTAGATGATGTCCGTGCCATTCGTGAGTTTAGAAGCGTCAATTTTACAGTTTTGAAAAGATGGTTGAAATCAATTATGACATCATCAGTGATGTCACAATTGACATTATCGGTTTTAAAATTACTGTCGTAGATGATGTCCGTGCCATCCGTGATTTTAGAAGCGTCAATTTTACAGTTTTGAAAAGATGGTCGAAATCAATTATGACATCATCAGTGATGTCACAGTTGACATTATCGGTTTTAAAATTACTGTCGTAGATGATGTCCGGGCCATCCGTGAGTTCAGAAGCGTCAATTTTACAGTTTCGAAAAGATGGTCAAAATCAATTATGACATCATCACTGATGTCACAATTGACATTATCGGTTTTAAAATTACTGTCGTAGATGATGTCCGTGCCATCCGTGAGTTCAGAATCGTCAAATTTACAGTTTTGAAAAGATGGTAAAATCAATTATGACATCATCAGTGATGTCACAATTGACATTATTGGTTTAAAAATTACTGTCGTAGATGATGTCCGTGCCATCCATGAGTTCAGAAGCGTCAATTTTACAGTTTTGAAAAGATGGTTAAAATCAATTATGACATCATCAGTGATGTCACAATTGACATTATTGGTTTTAAAATTACTGTCGTAGATGATGTCCGTGCCATCTTTGAGTTCAGACGCGTCAATTTTACAGTTACGAAAAGATGGTCAAAATCAATTATGACATCATCAGTGATGTCATTATTGAAATTATCGGTTTTAAAATTACTGTCGTAGATGATGTCCGTGCCATCCGTGAGTTCAGAAGCGTCAATTTTACAGTTTCGAAAATATGGTCAAAATCAAATAAGACATCATCAGTGATGTCACAATTGACATTATCGGTTTTAAAATTACTGTCGTAGATGATGTCTGTGCCATTCGTGAGTTCAGAAGCGTAAATTTTACAGTTTTGAAAAGATGGTTGAAATCAATTATGACATCATCAGTGATGTCACAATTGACATTATCGGTTTTAAAATTACTGTCGTAGATGATGTCCGTGCCATCTTTGAGTTCAGAAGTGTCAATTTTACAGTTTCGAAAAGATGGTCAAAATCAATTATGACATCATCAGTGATGTCACAATTGACATTATCGGTTTTAAAATTACTGTCGTAGATGATGTCCGTGCCATCCGTGAGTTCAGAAGTGTCAATTTTACAGTTTCGAAAAGATGGTCAAAATCAATTATGACATCATCAGTGATGTCACAATTGACATTATCGGTTTTAAAATTACTGTCGTAGATGATGTCCGTGCCATCCGTGAGTTCAGAAGCGTCAATTTTACAGTTTCGAAAAGATGGTCAAAATCAATTATGACATCATCAGTGATGTCACAATTGACATTATCGGTTTTAAAATTACTGTCGTTGATGATGTCCGTGCCATCCGTGAGTTCAGAAGCATCAATTTTACAGTTTTGAAAAGATGGTTGAAATCAATTATGACATCATCAGTGATGTCACAATTGACATTATCGGTTTAAAAATTACTGTCGTAGATCATGTCTGTGCCATTCGTGAGTTCAGAAGCGTCAATTTTACAGTTTTGAAAAGATGGTTGAAATCAATTATGACATCATCAGTGATGTCACAATTGACATTATCGGTTTTAAAATTACTGTCGTAGATGATGTCTGTGCCATTCGTGAGTTCAGAAGCGTAAATTTTACAGTTTTGAAAAGATGGTCGAAATCAATTATGACATCATCAGTGATGTCACAATTGACATTATCGGTTTTAAAATTACTGTCGTAGATGATGTCCGTGCCATTCGTGAGTTTAGAAGCGTCAATTTTACAGTTTTGAAAAGATGGTTGAAATCAATTATGACATCATCAGTGATGTCACAATTGACATTATCGGTTTTAAAATTACTGTCGTAGATGATGTCCGTGCCATCCGTGATTTTAGAAGCGTCAATTTTACAGTTTTGAAAAGATGGTCGAAATCAATTATGACATCATCAGTGATGTCACAGTTGACATTATCGGTTTTAAAATTACTGTCGTAGATGATGTCCGTGCCATCCGTGAGTTCAGAAGCGTCAATTTTACAGTTTCGAAAAGATGGTCAAAATCAATTATGACATCATCAGTGATGTCACAATTGACATTATTGGTTTTAAAATTACTGTCGTAGATGATGTCCGTGCCATCTTTGAGTTCAGACGCGTCAATTTTACAGTTACGAAAAGATGGTCAAAATCAATTATGACATCATCAGTGATGTCATTATTGAAATTATCGGTTTTAAAATTACTGTCGTAGATGATGTCCGTGCCATCCGTGAGTTCAGAAGTGTCAATTTGACAGTTTCGAAAAGATGGTCAAAATCAATTATGACATCATCAGTGATGTCACAATTGACATTATCGGTTTTAAAATTACTGTCGTAGATGATGTCCGTGCCATCCGTGAGTTCAGAAGCGTCAATTTTACAGTTTCGAAAAGATGGTCAAAATCAATTATGACATCATCACTGATGTCACAATTGACATTATCGGTTTTAAAATTACTGTCGTAGATGATGTCCGTGCCATCCGTGAGTTCAGAAGCGTCAATTTTACAGTTTCGAAACGATGGTCAAAATCAAATATGACATCATCAGTGATGTCACAATTGACATTATCGGTTTTAAAATTACTGTCGTAGATGATGTCTGTGCCATTCGTGAGTTCAGAAGCGTAAATTTTACAGTTTTGAAAAGATGGTTGAAATCAATTATGACATCATCAGTGATGTCACAATTGACATTATCGGTTTTAAAATTACTGTCGTAGATGATGTCCGTGCCATCTTTGAGTTCAGAAGCGTCAATTTTACAGTTACGAAAAGATGGTCAAAATCAATTATGACATCATCAGTGATGTCATTATTGAAATTATCGGTTTTAAAATTACTGTCGTAGATGATGTCCGTGCCATCCGTGAGTTCAGAAGTGTCAATTTTACAGTTTCGAAAAGATGGTCAAAATCAATTATGACATCATCAGTGATGTCACAATTGACATTATCGGTTTTAAAATAACTGTCGTAGATGATGTCCGTGCCATCCGTGAGTTCAGAAGCGTCAATTTTACAGTTTCGAAAAGATGGTCAAAATCAATTATGACATCATCAGTGATGACACAATTGACATTATCGGTTTTAAAATTACTGTCGTACATGATGTCCGTGCCATTCGTGAGTTCAGAAGCGTCAATTTTACAGTTTTGAAAAGATGGTCAAAATCAATTATGACATCATCAGTGATGTCACAATTGACATTATCGGTTTTAAAATTACTGTCGTACATGATGTCCGTGCCATCCGTGAGTTCAGAATCGTCAAATTTACAGTTTCGAAAAGTTGGTCGAAATCAATTATGACATCATCAGTGATGTCACAATTGACATTATCGGTTTTAAAATTACTGTCGTTGATGATGTCCGTGCCATCCGTGAGTTCAGAAGCATCAATTTTACAGTTTTGAAAAGATGGTTGAAATCAATTATGACATCATCAGTGATGTCACAATTGACATTATCGGTTTAAAAATTACTGTCGTAGATCATGTCTGTGCCATTCGTGAGTTCAGAAGCGTCAATTTTACAGTTTTGAAAAGATGGTTGAAATCAATTATGACATCATCAGTGATGTCACAGTTGACATTATCGGTTTTAAAATTACTGTCGTAGATGATGTCCGTGCCATCCGTGAGTTCAGAATCGTCAAATTTACAGTTTTGAAAAGATGGTCAAAATCAATTATGACATCATCACTGATGTCACAATTGACATTATCGGTTTTAAAATTACTGTCGTAGATGATGTCCGTGCCATCCGTGAGTTCAGAATCGTCAAATTTACAGTTTTGAAAAGATGGTAAAATCAATTATGACATCATCAGTGATGTCACAATTGACATTATTGGTTTAAAAATTACTGTCGTAGATGATGTCCGTGCCATCCATGAGTTCAGAAGCGTCAATTTTACAGTTTTGAAAAGATGGTTAAAATCAATTATGACATCATCAGTGATGTCACAATTGACATTATTGGTTTTAAAATTACTGTCGTAGATGATGTCCGTGCCATCCGTGAGTTCAGAAGTGTCAATTTTACAGTTTCGAAAAGATGGTCAAAATCAATTATGACATCATCAGTGATGTCACAATTGACATTATCGGTTTTAAAATTACTGTCGTAGATGATGTCCGTGCCATCCGTGAGTTCAGAAGCGTCAATTTTACAGTTTCGAAAATATGGTCAAAATCAAATAAGACATCATCAGTGATGTCACAATTGACATTATCGGTTTTAAAATTACTGTCGTAGATGATGTCTGTGCCATTCGTGAGTTCAGAAGCGTAAATTTTACAGTTTTGAAAAGATGGTTGAAATCAATTATGACATCATCAGTGATGTCACAATTGACATTATCGGTTTTAAAATTACTGTCGTAGATGATGTCCGTGCCATCTTTGAGTTCAGAAGTGTCAATTTTACAGTTTCGAAAACATGGTCAAAATCAATTATGACATCATCAGTGATGTCACAATTGACATTATCGGTTTTAAAATTACTGTCGTAGATGATGTCCGTGCCATCCGTGAGTTCAGAAGTGTCAATTTTACAGTTTCGAAAAGATGGTCAAAATCAATTATGACATCATCAGTGATGTCACAATTGACATTATCGGTTTTAAAATTACTGTCGTAGATGATGTCCGTGCCATCCGTGAGTTCAGAAGCGTCAATTTTACAGTTTCGAAAAGATGGTCAAAATCAATTATGACATCATCAGTGATGTCACAATTGACATTATCGGTTTTAAAATTACTGTCGTTGATGATGTCCGTGCCATCCGTGAGTTCAGAAGCATCAATTTTACAGTTTTGAAAAGATGGTTGAAATCAATTATGACATCATCAGTGATGTCACAATTGACATTATCGGTTTAAAAATTACTGTCGTAGATCATGTCTGTGCCATTCGTGAGTTCAGAAGCGTCAATTTTACAGTTTTGAAAAGATGGTTGAAATCAATTATGACATCATCAGTGATGTCACAATTGACATTATCGGTTTTAAAATTACTGTCGTAGATGATGTCTGTGCCATTCGTGAGTTCAGAAGCGTAAATTTTACAGTTTTGAAAAGATGGTCGAAATCAATTATGACATCATCAGTGATGTCACAATTGACATTATCGGTTTTAAAATTACTGTCGTAGATGATGTCCGTGCCATTCGTGAGTTTAGAAGCGTCAATTTTACAGTTTTGAAAAGATGGTTGAAATCAATTATGACATCATCAGTGATGTCACAATTGACATTATCGGTTTTAAAATTACTGTCGTAGATGATGTCCGTGCCATCCGTGATTTTAGAAGCGTCAATTTTACAGTTTTGAAAAGATGGTCGAAATCAATTATGACATCATCAGTGATGTCACAGTTGACATTATCGGTTTTAAAATTACTGTCGTAGATGATGTCCGGGCCATCCGTGAGTTCAGAAGCGTCAATTTTACAGTTTCGAAAAGATGGTCAAAATCAATTATGACATCATCACTGATGTCACAATTGACATTATCGGTTTTAAAATTACTGTCGTAGATGATGTCCGTGCCATCCGTGAGTTCAGAATCGTCAAATTTACAGTTTTGAAAAGATGGTAAAATCAATTATGACATCATCAGTGATGTCACAATTGACATTATTGGTTTAAAAATTACTGTCGTAGATGATGTCCGTGCCATCCATGAGTTCAGAAGCGTCAATTTTACAGTTTTGAAAAGATGGTTAAAATCAATTATGACATCATCAGTGATGTCACAATTGACATTATTGGTTTTAAAATTACTGTCGTAGATGATGTCCGTGCCATCTTTGAGTTCAGACGCGTCAATTTTACAGTTACGAAAAGATGGTCAAAATCAATTATGACATCATCAGTGATGTCATTATTGAAATTATCGGTTTTAAAATTACTGTCGTAGATGATGTCCGTGCCATCCGTGAGTTCAGAAGCGTCAATTTTACAGTTTCGAAAATATGGTCAAAATCAAATAAGACATCATCAGTGATGTCACAATTGACATTATCGGTTTTAAAATTACTGTCGTAGATGATGTCTGTGCCATTCGTGAGTTCAGAAGCGTAAATTTTACAGTTTTGAAAAGATGGTTGAAATCAATTATGACATCATCAGTGATGTCACAATTGACATTATCGGTTTTAAAATTACTGTCGTAGATGATGTCCGTGCCATCTTTGAGTTCAGAAGTGTCAATTTTACAGTTTCGAAAAGATGGTCAAAATCAATTATGACATCATCAGTGATGTCACAATTGACATTATCGGTTTTAAAATTACTGTCGTAGATGATGTCCGTGCCATCCGTGAGTTCAGAAGTGTCAATTTTACAGTTTCGAAAAGATGGTCAAAATCAATTATGACATCATCAGTGATGTCACAATTGACATTATCGGTTTTAAAATTACTGTCGTAGATGATGTCCGTGCCATCCGTGAGTTCAGAAGCGTCAATTTTACAGTTTCGAAAAGATGGTCAAAATCAATTATGACATCATCAGTGATGTCACAATTGACATTATCGGTTTTAAAATTACTGTCGTTGATGATGTCCGTGCCATCCGTGAGTTCAGAAGCATCAATTTTACAGTTTTGAAAAGATGGTTGAAATCAATTATGACATCATCAGTGATGTCACAATTGACATTATCGGTTTAAAAATTACTGTCGTAGATCATGTCTGTGCCATTCGTGAGTTCAGAAGCGTCAATTTTACAGTTTTGAAAAGATGGTTGAAATCAATTATGACATCATCAGTGATGTCACAATTGACATTATCGGTTTTAAAATTACTGTCGTAGATGATGTCTGTGCCATTCGTGAGTTCAGAAGCGTAAATTTTACAGTTTTGAAAAGATGGTCGAAATCAATTATGACATCATCAGTGATGTCACAATTGACATTATCGGTTTTAAAATTACTGTCGTAGATGATGTCCGTGCCATTCGTGAGTTTAGAAGCGTCAATTTTACAGTTTTGAAAAGATGGTTGAAATCAATTATGACATCATCAGTGATGTCACAATTGACATTATCGGTTTTAAAATTACTGTCGTAGATGATGTCCGTGCCATCCGTGATTTTAGAAGCGTCAATTTTACAGTTTTGAAAAGATGGTCGAAATCAATTATGACATCATCAGTGATGTCACAGTTGACATTATCGGTTTTAAAATTACTGTCGTAGATGATGTCCGTGCCATCCGTGAGTTCAGAAGCGTCAATTTTACAGTTTCGAAAAGATGGTCAAAATCAATTATGACATCATCAGTGATGTCACAATTGACATTATTGGTTTTAAAATTACTGTCGTAGATGATGTCCGTGCCATCTTTGAGTTCAGACGCGTCAATTTTACAGTTACGAAAAGATGGTCAAAATCAATTATGACATCATCAGTGATGTCATTATTGAAATTATCGGTTTTAAAATTACTGTCGTAGATGATGTCCGTGCCATCCGTGAGTTCAGAAGTGTCAATTTGACAGTTTCGAAAAGATGGTCAAAATCAATTATGACATCATCAGTGATGTCACAATTGACATTATCGGTTTTAAAATTACTGTCGTAGATGATGTCCGTGCCATCCGTGAGTTCAGAAGCGTCAATTTTACAGTTTCGAAAAGATGGTCAAAATCAATTATGACATCATCACTGATGTCACAATTGACATTATCGGTTTTAAAATTACTGTCGTAGATGATGTCCGTGCCATCCGTGAGTTCAGAATCGTCAAATTTACAGTTTTGAAAAGATGGTTAAAATCAATTATGACATCATCAGTGATGTCACAATTGACATTATTGGTTTTAAAATTACTGTCGTAGATGATGTCCGTTCCATCCGTGAGTTCAGAAGCGTCAATTTTACAGTTTCGAAAAGATGGTCGAAATCAATTATGACATCATCAGTGATGTCACAATTGACATTATCAGTTTTAAAATTACTGTCGTACATGATGTCCGTGCCATCCGTGAGTTCAGAATCGTCAAATTTACTGTTTCGAAAAGTTGGTCGAAATCAGTTATGACATCATCAGTGATGTCACAATTGACATGATCGGTTTTACAATTACTGTCGTAGATGATGTCCGTGCCATCCGTGATTTCAGAAGCGTCAATTTTACAGTTTTGAAAAGATGTTCGAAATCAATTATGACATCATCAGTGATGTCACAGTTGACATTATCGGTTTTAAAATTACTGTCGTAGATGATGTCCGTGCCATCCGTGAGTTCAGAAGCGTCAATTTTACAGTTTCGAAAAGATGGTCAAAATCAATTATGACATCATCACTGATGTCACAATTGACATTATCGGTTTTAAAATTACTGTCGTAGATGATGTCCGTGCCATCCGTGAGTTCAGAATCGTCAAATTTACAGTTTTGAAAAGATGGTTAAAATCAATTATGACATCATCAGTGATGTCACAATTGACATTATTGGTTTTAAAATTACTGTCGTAGATGATGTCCGTGCCATCCGTGAGTTCAGAAGCGTCAATTTTACAGTTTTGAAAAGATGGTTAAAATCAATTATGACATCATCAGTGATGTCCCAATTGACATTATATGTTTTAAAATTACTGTCGTAGATGATGTCCGTGCCATCTTTGAGTTCAGAAGCGTCAATTTTACAGTTACGAAAAGATGGTCAAAATCAATTATGACATCATCAGTGATGTCATTATTGAAATTATCGGTTTTAATATTACTGTCGTAGATGATGTCCGTGCCATCCGTAAGTTCAGAAGTGTCAATTTTACAGTTTCGAAAAGATGGTCAAAATCAATTATGACATCATCAGTGATGTCACAATTGACATTATCGGTTTTAAAATTACTGTCGTAGATGATGTCCGTGCCATCCGTGAGTTCAGAAGCGTCAATTTTACAGTTTCGAAAAGATGGTCAAAATCAAATATGACATCATCAGTGATGTCACAATTGACATTATCGGTTATAAAATTACTGTCGTAGATGATGTCTGTGCCATTCGTGAGTTCAGAAGCGTCAATTTTACTGTTTTGAAATGATGGTCGAAATCAATTATGACATCATCAGTGATGTCACAATTGACATTATCGGTTTTAAAATTACTGTCGTAGATGATGTCCGTGCCATTCGTGAGTTCAGAAGCGTCAATTTTACAGTTTTGAAAAGATGGTTGAAATCAATTATGACATCATCAGTGATGTCACAATTGACATTATCGGTTTTAAAATTACTGTCGTAGATGATGTCTGTGCCATTCGTGAGTTCAGAAGCGTAAATTTGACAGTTTTGAAAAGATGGTCGAAATCAATTATGACATCATCAGTGATGTCACAATTGACATTATCGGTTTTAAAATTACTGTCGTAGATGATGTCCGTGCCATTCGTGAGTTTAGAAGCGTCAATTTTACAGTTTTGAAAAGATGGTTGAAATCAATTATGACATCATCAGTGATGTCACAATTGACATTATCGGTTTTAAAATTACTGTCGTAGATGATGTCCGTGCCATCCGTGATTTCAGAAGCTTCAATTTTACAGTTTTGAAAAGATGGTCGAAATCAATTATGACATCATCAGTGATGTCACAGTTGACATTATCGGTTTTAAAATTACTGTCGTAGATGATGTCCGTGCCATCCGTGAGTTCAGAAGCGTCAATTTTACAGTTTCGAAAAGATGGTCAAAATCAATTATGACATCATCACTGATGTCAAAATTGACATTGGTTTTAAAATTACTGTCGTAGATGATGTCCGTGCCATCCGTGAGTTCAGAATCGTCAAATTTACAGTTTTGAAAAGATGGTCAAAATCAATTATGACATCATCAGTGATGTCACAATTGACATTATCGGTTTTAAAATTACTGTCGTAGATGATGTCCGTGCCATCCGTGATTTCAGAAGCTTCAATTTTACAGTTTTGAAAAGATGGTCGAAATAAATTATGACATCATCAGTGATGTCACAGTTGACATTATCGGTTTTAAAATTACTGTCGTAGATGATGTCCGTGCCATCCGTGAGTTCAGAAGCGTCAATTTTTCAGTTTCGAAAAGATGGTCAAAATCAATTATGACATCATCACTGATGTCACAATTGACATTATCGGTTTTAAAATTACTGTCGTAGATGATGTCCGTGCCATCCGTGAGTTCAGAATCGTCAAATTTACAGTTTTGAAAAGATGGTTAAAATCAATTATGACATCATCAGTGATGTCACAATTGACATTATTGGTTTTAAAATTACTGTCGTAGATGATGTCCGTGCCATCCGTGAGTTCAGAAGCGTCAATTTTACAGTTTTGAAAAGATGGTTAAAATCAATTATGACATCATCAGTGATGTCACAATTGACATTATTGGTTTTAAAATTACTGTCGTAGATGATGTCCGTGCCATCCGTGAGTTCAGAAGTGTCAATTTGACAGTTTTGAAAAGATGGTCAAAATCAATTATGACATCATCAGTGATGTCACAATTGACATTATCGGTTTTAAAATTACTGTCGTAGATGATGTCCGTGCCATCCGTGAGTTCAGAAGCGTCAATTTTACAGTTTCGAAAAGATGGTCAAAATCAATTATGACATCATCAGTGATGTCACAATTGACATT